>NC_064920.1:358755477-359355477 GCF_023897955.1 Schistocerca gregaria | reverse complement strand
AGCAGAAAGGTGCCAAGAGTATATAGAGGACCTATACAAGGGCAATGTACTTGAGGACAATATTATGGAAATGGAAGAGGATGTAGATGAAAATGAAATGGGAGATACGATACTGCGTGAAGAGTTTGACAGAGCAGTAAAAGACCTGTGTCGAAACGAGGCCCCGGGAGTAGAAAACATTCCATTAGAACTACAGATGGCCTTGGGAGAGCCAGTCCTGACAAAATTCTACAATCTGATGAGCAAGATGTATGAGACAGGCGAAATACCCTCAGACTTCAAGAAGAATATAATAATTCCAATCCCAAAGAAAGCAGGTGCTGACAGATGTGAAAATTGCCGAACAGTCAGTTTAATAAGTCATGGATGCAAAATACTAACGTTTATTCTCTACAGACGAATGGTACAAGCTGACCTTGGGGAAGATCAGTTTGGATTCTGTAGAAATATTGGAACACGTGAGGCAATACTGACCCAGCGACTTGTCTTAGAAACTAGGTTAAGGAAAGGCAAACCTATGTTTCTAACATTTGTAGACTTAGAGAAAGCTTTTGACAATGTTGACTGGGATACTCTCTTTCAAATTCTGAAGGTCGTAGGGGTAAAATACAGGGAGCGAAAGGCTATTTAGAATTTGTACAGAAACCAGAAGGCAGCTATGAGATTCGAGGGACATGAAAGGGAAGCAGTGGTTGGGAAGGGAGTGAGGCAGGTTGTAGCCTATCCCGATGATATTCGATCTGTATATTGAGCAAGCAGTGTAGAAACAAAAGAATAATTCAGAGTAGGTATTAAAATCCATGGAGAAGAAATAAAAACTTTGAGGTTCGCCGATGACATTGTAATTCTGTCAGAGACAGCAAAGGACATGGAAGAGCAGTTGAACGGAATGGACAGTGTCTTGAAAGGAGGGTATAAGATGAACATCAACAAAAGCAAAATGAGGATGATGGAATGCAGTCAAATTAAGTTGGATGATGATGCTGAGGGAATTAGATTATGAAATGAGACACTTGAAGTAGTAAAGGAGTTTTGCTATTTGGGGAGCGATATAACTGATGATGGTCAAAGTAGAGAGGATGTAAAATGTAGACTGGCAATGGCAAGGAAAGCGTTTCTGAAGAAGAAGAGGTGGGCTTACTGGTAGTTGGGAGCTCCAGTGTTAGGCGCGTAATGGGGCCCCTTAGGGATACGGCGGCTAAGGAGGGGAAGAAATCCAGTGTGCATTCCGGGAGGAGTCATTCCTGATGTGGTAAGGGTCCTTCTGGATGCCATGAAAAGCACAGGGTGCAGCCAGCTGCAGGTGGTGGCACATGTCGGCACTAATGACGTGTGTCGCTTTGGATCTGAGGAAGTTCTCTCTGGATTCCAGCGGCTATCTGATTTGGTGAAGGCTGCCGGTCTTGCTTACGAGATGAAGGCAGAGCTCACCATCTGCAGCATCGTTGACAGAACCGACTGCGGACCTTTGGTGCAGAGCCGGGTGGAGGGTCTGAATCAGAGGCTCAGACGGTTTTGCGACCGTATTGGCTGCAGATTCCTTGAATTGTGCCATAGGGTGGTGGGGTTTCGGGTTCCGCTGAATAGGTCAGGAGTTCACTACACTCAGCTGGCGGCTACAAGGGTAGCGGAGACTGTGTGGCGTGGACTGGGGGGTTTTTTAGGTTAGAAGGCCTCGGGAAAGTGCGGGATTGGCTGCAATGTCAAAGGGTGCTTGGCAATTACAGGACGTGCTTGGATCAAGGAACAGTCGGAATTATAGTTGTAAACTGTTGTAGTTGCGCTGGAAAAGTCCCTGAGCTTCAAGCGCTAATAGAAAGCACAGAAGCTGATATCGTTATAGGTACAGAAAGCTGGCTAAAGCCTGAAATAAGTTCTGCAGAAATTTTTACGAAGTCTCAGACGGTGTTCAGGAAAGATAGACTAAGCAGAATTGGTGGTGGAGTGTTTGTGTCTGTCAGTAGTGGTTTATCTTGTAGTGAAGTCGAAGTAGATACTCCGTGCGAATTGGTATGGGTGGAGGTAATACTTAACAGCCGACTTAAGTTAATAATTGGCTCCTTCTGCCGACCCCCAGACTCCGATGATATAGTTGCTGAACAGTTCAGAGAAAGTTTGTCTCGTAACAAATAAATAACCCACTCATACGGTTATAGTTGGTGGGGACTTCAACCTACCCTCGGTATGTTGGCAAAAATACTTGTTCAAAACCGGTGGTAGGCAGACAACGTCTTCCAAGATTGTCCTAAATGCTTTCTCCGAAAATTATTTCGAGCAGTTAGTCCACGAACCCACGCGAATTGTAAATGGTTGCGAAAACACACTTGACCTCTTAGCCACAAACAATCCAGAGCTGATACAGAGCATCATGACTGATACAGGGATTAGTGATCACAAGGTCATTGTAGCTAGGCTCAATACCATTTCTTCCAAATCCATCAGAAACAAACGCAAAATAATTTTATTTAAAAAAGCGGATAAAGTGTCACTAGAAGCCTTCCTAAAAGACAATTTCCATTCCTTCCGAACTGACTATGCGAATGTAGACGTGATGTGGCTCAAATTCATAGATATAGTAGCAACAGCAATTGAGATATTCATACCTCATAAATTGGTAAGAGATGGAACAGATCCCCCGTGGTACACAAACGTCCGAACGCTGTTGCAGAGGCAACGGAAAAAGCATGCGGTGTTCAGAAGAACGCGAAATCCCGAAGATGGGCTGAAATTTACAGACGCGCGAAATTTGGCACGTACTTCGATGCGAGATGCCTTTAATAGGTTCCACAACGAAACATTGTCTCGAAATTTGGTAGAAAATCCGAAGAAATTCTGGTCGTATGTAAAGTACACAAGCGGCAAGACGCAGTCAATATCTTCATTGCGCAGTGCCGATGGTACTGTTATCGACGACTGTGCCGCTAAAGTGGAGTTATTGAACACAGTTTTCTGAAATTCCTTCACCAGGGAAGACGAATGGAATATTCCAGAATTTGAAACACGAACATCTGCTAGCATGAGTTTCTTAGAAGTAGATACCCTAGGGCTTGCGAAGCAACTCAAATCGTTTGATACGGGTAAGTCTTCAGGTCCAGATTGTATACCGATTAGGTTCCTTTCAGATTACGGTGATACTATAGCTCCCTACTTAGCACTCGTATACAACCGCTCGCTCACCAATAGATCTGTACCTACAGATTGGAAAATTGCGCAGGTCGCACCAGTGTTCAAGAAGGGTAGTAGGAGTAATCCATTTAACTACAGACCTATATCATTGACGTCGGTTTGCAGTAGGGTTTTGGAGCATATACTGTATTCAAACATTATGAATCACCTCGAAGGGAACGATCTATTGACACGTAATCAGCATGGCTTCAGAAAACATCGCTCTTGTGCAACGCAGCTAGCTCTTTATTCGCACGAAGTAATGGCCGCTATCGACAGGGGATCTCATGTTGATTCCGTATTTCTAGATTTCCGGAAAGCTTTTGACACCGTTCCTCACAAGCGACTTCTAATCAAGCTGCGGGCCTATGGGGTATCGTCTCAGTTGTGCGACTGGATTCGTGATTTCCTATCAGGAAGGTCACAGTTCGTAGTAATAGACGGCAAATCATCGAGTAAAACTGAAGTGATATCAGGTGTTCCCCAGGGAAGCGTCCTGGGACCTCAACTGTTCCTGATCTATATAAATGACCTGGGTGACAATCTGAGCAGTTCTCTTAGACTGTTCGCAGATGATGCTGTAATTTACCGTCTAGTAAGGTCATCCGAAGACCAGTATCAGTTGCAAAGCGATTTAGAAAAGATTGCTGTATGGTGTGTCAGGTGGCAGTTGACGCTAAATAACGAAAAGTGTGAGATGATCTACATGAGTTCCAAAAGAAATCCGTTGGAATTCGATTACTCGATAAATAGTACAATTCTCAAGGCTGTCAATTCAACTAAGTACCTGGGTGTTAAAATTACGAACAACTTCAGTTGGAAGGACCACAAAGATAATATTGTCGAGAAGGCGAGCCAAAGGTTGCGTTTCATTGATAGGACACTTAGAAGATGCAACAAGTCCACTAAAGAGACAGCTTACACTACACTCGTTCGTCCTCTGTTATAATATTGCTGCGCGGTGTGGGATTCTTACCAGGTGGGATTGACGGAAGACATCGAAAGGGTGCAAAGTAGGGCAGCTCGTTTTGTATTATCACGTTATAGGGGAGAGAGTGTGGCAGATATGATACACGAGTTGGGATGGAAGTCATTAAAGCATAGACGTTTTTCGTCGCGGCGAGACCTTTTTACGAAATTTCAGTCACCAACTTTCTCTTCCGAATGCGAAAATATTTTGTTGAGCCCAACCTACATAGGTAGGAATGATTATCAAAATAAAATAAGAGAAATCAGAGCTCGAACAGAAAGGTTTAGGTGTTCGTTTTTCCCGCTCGCTGTTCGGGAGTGGAATAGTAGAGAGATAGTATGATTGTGGTTCGATGAACCCTCTGCCAAGCACTTAAATGTGAATTGCAGAGTAGTCATGTAGATGTAGATGTAGATCTAGTATTGAGTTAAGTGTTAGGAAGTCGTTTCTGAAAGTATTTGTATGGAGCTTAGCCATATATGGAAGTGAAACATGGACGATAACTAGTTTGGACAAGAAGAGAATAGAAGCTTTCGAAATGTGGTGCTACAGAAGAATGCTGAAGATTAGATGGGTAGATCACATAACTAATGAGGAGGCATTGAATAGAATTTGGGAGAAGAGGAGCTTGTGGCACAACTTGACTAGAAGGGAGCGGTTGGTAGGACATGTTCTGAGGCATCAAGGGATCACCAATTTAGTATTGGAGGGCAGTGTGGAGGGAAAAAATCATAGAGGGATACCAAGAGATGAATGCACTAAACAGATACAGAAGGATGTAGGTTGCAGTAGATACTGGGAGATGAAGAAGCTTGCACAGGATAGAGTAGCATGGAGAGCTGCATCAAACCAGTCTCAGGACTGAAGACAACAACAGTACAGAATTATAGTAAATAACTGCCACTTGTTATGAAATACATTTAAATTGCTGCAGGAAATACAAATTCACATTTTAATCTGCACTTTTACGGGCGTACAGATAGACATGTTAGTTTTTCACTTTACATCTGTTGCTGTGTTCTCTCCCATGTGTATGTAGTGACATACCTGTGACACCATGAGTAGGGAACACTGCATGGTGGATCTGTCAGTGTGATGTGATTAAAGTTACCTTTGATTGTTCTTCTGATATGGTTGCCTTTTAGTTTTGTTCTCATGGTCTTGCTACTCTGTACCATGGGTGTGCATGAACTTTGACTTCGTATCCAGGCAGTACAATGCTGTAAGAGGGTGTCTCACTACTTTCAATTACTGAATGACAGACATGTATTCAATGATAGTCTTCTGTATTGTTCAAACTATTTAAATCAGTTGTGAAGACTGATCCAAAAATCAGTAACTCATAAACTCTCACACATCGATCAAGGTGTCTGACCATGTCAAATGCAACTCAATATTTAAGATCTACAATCTTCATTTGCTTTAACTGTTTACATTGTAGATTGTTGATTTTCCCTGAAGTACTCATGACCCCTTCACAGGGTGTCACCAAGGCAAAGATGTCAACATCCAGTAAGTGCTAGTGCACTCACCACGCTTGCCCCTGCTATGTTACATCACTGCATACACACCATCTGCACAGGTCACAGGTTGGCGGTGTGCACAGTGGATTGTTCCCACTATATAAAATGTTCATTAGAGACACGGCCATCTTCCACTAATGTGAGCATCCTCAGTTTAGCACATGTCATTCTCATGAATAACCCATATTACACTAAACTTACACGTCTTGAAAAATATTTTTACCTGTATATTGTTAAATTTATAGATGTAAAAAGTATACTTTTGAAATTATTCTGTAAGCTTAAAGAATAGGCAAGCAGAGTTGATTGTGTTTTGACTGTTTTGCCCAAATAACTAGAAGAATCCATGTTAATTAAATTTGTTTTGCTAATTTAATAAATTTTGCCAGTTTTTCTTCTGTTCTGCAAAAATTTCTAATTATTCCAAGACCTTTAGCAAAGGGCTGTTAGCAACATTGTGGCTAATTTTCATGCTATCTTGACTCTCACCTAAAGCATGGTTAGTTTTCTTCAATTGTTCACCAAATGCTTTACAGTTGGAATTTAATTGTGAGTTCTTTATCACATGCTTTAAATGGTCTTTTACTTCGACCAGCATACATGCTCCGACAAGTTTGATCATTTTAGATACTTCTCGACAGTTGCCACACAAACTTGAACATTTGTTGTACTGTGACCCCAGCTTCTGTATTTCATCATCAAATAATGGCGATGCCTTGTGCTTCAACCGGTTGTTGACATCTTCCTTGTGCTCATTATCAACTATGGAGTGCTGAGCAGCCAGCTACACCTTCATCTTGGAAAACAGATGAGTCACATGTGCCAAGTCCAGCATATGTGGAGGATGCTGAAAATCTCCAAGCAAATAAGTCTGAAGATTTCCTTAATTAGATTTGCAGTTTGGGGTTGCTTCGTTAATCATTCCACGTCGTTTAATTTTGGATCGACCTTCGGAGTTTTATAATAGTCTCATGATAAACCTGAGGTATCACAGTCTTCTTATTTGTTATTCCCGTGAAATCTGTTGTCAAACTTCCTTTATGATACTAAAAAAGTGCAACCTTAATTTTACCATTTGACAGCATAGATATTATGCTACCACTGTGCACAAAACTTCTGTGATGATGTTAAAGAAGGTAGTCTTTGAAATCTCTGGCGCATCTCAAAAATGTTCAGAAATTGTAAACTGATGTCTCACATGCACAATTTCCTCAATATTTTGCACAAGTTAATCAGTCACATTGATTGTCTTCCTGAACAACTATCATCATGCACTTGTATGCATCCAACCTTGAAATTTCTGCACCACTCCCTCACAACACTCTGTCACATACATGTTACATAGTTGACAATGAACACACCTGCCAATTTTCCTGATTTCAGTGGGAGAGTCCTGATTTTCCACATATTATTCCACCTCCTGATTATTCCATTATTTCTCTTAATTTTTACTACTTATTATCCAATCTAAGATATTTGTTTTGAAAACTCGCCATTTCGGGTTCCCCCACCCCACTCCTCATCCCCTCAGTGTTCAGAATTCGTTTGCTCTGTAGTCAATGTTAATCAGTTTACATATCAGAGCTTGTAGACATCGAGAAGTCGCGTGCAACCTATATATCATTAGTTATTTCTCCTCTTCTTCTGTTTCCATTTTTGTTTTTATACCCAATATATAGCTATGTGATGTCAGAGAGAGAAAGATTAAAGTCAGTTGTATTGGGTTGTTACAAAAGTGAGCCCCTGGCTTTTTGTTAATTTGTATCTCAGATTGGCAGGTATGGATGAATCATGGCAGCATTGACACTTTCTGCATGCAGGAAGTGAATGACAGTAGGGTGCTCCAACTGGTGGGAGACAAAGCAGTACTGTCCATTTCAACCACTCACTGTTTGCACACTGACAAGTGTACCAGAGCACTAACTGACATGGTGTGAATTTCAGTCTCATCCTCCAACCACAAAAGCTCAATGAAGGTAAAAGCATTTGTTTATTTGTAATTCACTGGGAGGTTAATTTATGAATAATGCTCCATGTCAACCAAGTTTGCCAAACAGATCTCACAAGGATAGGTCCCGAGCAGTACAAATGACTTTTTGAAACTATCTACACGGTGGTGTAGGTTAAGATCCCAGGTATCACACAGTGCAGCCATTCACCCTCGTGGACCCTTGTTTGCGACTAGTTCATGAAATAAAAATTCGGAATTTTGTGACACTTGTCAGCATTAAAAGAGAAGTTACATTGCATGATGTGGTTGTGTGGTGTAATAGATACGATAACAGCTTCAATTTGCAGGAGGCTGTCAGTTCGAATTTTGTCAGGTGCACATTTTTTTTAAATTTTTAAATCATCATCGAACTTACTTCAACCATTATTTTTATTCAGTTAATGGTTGGTTTAAATGTAATTTTTTTTTCTCTCTCTATTCATTTGTCACATCATTTGGATCAGTATATGAACCTTCTCATTTGTTTCATTTTTTTCTCTACATCACTTTTTCCAATCGGAATTTTTGTGGATATGAATTTAATTATATTTATTTAATATAATATTCAATTATTTGAAAATTCTGATCCATCAATTAAAAAACAAAAGGTGAAATTATCTATTTATATTTGTGCAATGGTGTCAAAAATGTATTTTTGTTAAGAGATTAGCATTTTTTCCATGCTAATCATCATACAAACATTTAAAACATAACATAAATACTTATTGCACTATGGACAAAATAAAACAGATGAAAGTTTAAATGAGTCAGGTTTATAAGTAATGCGAAATGCAGGCAAAATGAGAAATAGACATAATGAACACAGTAATGTGGACAAAAACACAGTGTTATAAAACTAAAGAAATTTTAAAAACACATGAATAAAGGTTTCAAGTGGAAAAAGAATGATAGGAAGAAAATGAGAACAAATGAAGCAGTTGATAGTATGCTTAAAATTATGTGACAAAGGAATGGAATTAAAAAATTACATTTGAACCAAACAACTGAATAAAAATAATGGTCGGAAATCTATCGTATAGATAGTTTCAAAAAGCCAATCACACTGCTGGGAACTCTTAAATAGTGGCATATAGGTGGGGGGACAAAAGTATGTAATGGAAACTGATTTATAATTGCTGTTTGCATAATTAAGAAAAAACTTAATTGAAATAAATTGAGAGGTACACACATTCTGGGTGAACTTCTAACTGGTACTAATATCAACAGACCTTCAATGTCAATACATTTAAGATAAATATTCATTATTTAAAGTTATGTACTTCTTCTCATTAGTTCCATTGTGCATAGAGCGGATAATGACAATGACAATGCTGAATCGCCCCTCCATTGCTCACGCAAATTCCTCGTCTCCTTCAAACATCCTGATGCAGGATGATGAACAGACAGATGTGATTAATCCATTATATATTAATATACGGTTGGAATATTGTGTTTGAACAATACTGGCACGGCAGAAATAGTCATTTGTCCACCCACTACACCTTATAGAGACAAACAGGTGCAGATACAGAAATTAATCAGTTGAAGACATCTCTCTTCTTTTTTTTGTATGAAAGCATTATCTCTGGCACAAAGAAATTCATTAATTCACGTTTGGCTTTACATGTACAAAAAGAAAAGAATGAAGAAAAAATATTATCTATTAAAATTGCCCCCAACTGTGCACTGATGTCCTACGAAGGTGCACAGTGTCTGAGCTTATTTACCTTTTTGAGGGTTGATAACCCTGGCTGGTATGGGTATACCCTTTTTCAGCCATTGGAGCTATCCTGTATGGTTATCAATTTGTGTTGGCATGTCAGATTTTTTTTAACATAAACATACATAAGATTTTTTTCATAACAAAGTGCTTGCTGTAACCACATAGCCCCATTGTTGTCAGTCATTATCTGCACAGTGTTTAGCTTGCAAAGCATGCACTTGCAGGTCAACATGCGTTACCGAACCAATTCATTTTCACATGTTTAGTACAAACCCAGAAAGCCCGTGTCATGCGCTTACAGTAGCTTTCACTGCACAAATTTGTGTAGCTTGTGTTTAGCGGTGTGATTATTTGTGAAATCTTCAATGCGGTGACAATTGGTTTCCATATCAACGGCCCGAGGAATTTCACCTCATCAAAAAGGTAAGTTTCTTGCCACTTTTACAATGTTGTTGAGCACAGAAAATTTGTTACATGAAGTGTTGCCATCTTTAGTTTATCACGCGCACACCCATGTATATCACACACACACTTAACACTTTGCAGCCAGGTTTTGTATGTTCTTGCACTTTGTTTTTGAGCATCTTTCATACAGTCACATTATATAAAGTTTCTGTAGTGTCCTTTCACATGCTATACACATAACATAAAAAATAAAGATAGAATTACAAAATACACTTATCGCATTCATTTGCTGAAATACCATTATTGTCGCTTATATACATTGTAGTATGGTTGTCATTTTGCTTTAGTACATTTTGTTAAATTACAATTTTGTTACAATATTTGATTCCAATTTTATTAGTACACGTAATACTCTTGTTTGGTTGTACATTCTTCCTGTAAAATTCGTACAATAATAAATTCTGTTTTCTCTTATGGCATAAATTGACATCCATTTCATTTCAATTTAAGACACCTTTTTGATGGAGCATATTTATTAATTCCAAAGAATTAAAGAAGTAAACAATAGTTGTTACAATAGATATCATGCGCCACTCAGATAACTACACATTGCCACTTCTTTCTAGCACTCTCCAGGAAGGATCTACACACTACAGGGTTGAGGAAATTCCTTGGAAACGCATTTATGTGCTAAGTTAAGTCTTGTTACTAAACTTAACTGTGATCTCAAAAACAAAATAGTTTGTTGTTTATAAACACAACTCAAATTTGACGATAGCAATCGTATCAAATACTTTTTCAGTGTTTAAAAGTGCAGCTCAATATTTACTTGTTATGTTCATTATATAAAGGATAACCATTTCATGTGCTGAGCTATACAGAGTTGTATCATCAGTATGTATGTTAACGTACAATGAGCATGAAACATTATCTGCATGAGTAACAAACTTGCATAAAAATTTCAATGTAAATCCGGTGTGTGATGCTTTCATGGGTAGTCAACACTCACAGTAATTTGGTTTAGACCCCTTGATTATTTGGTAGTGCTCAATCTTAGTTCTGCATCATGATATGTGATGTACTGCAACTGTTTTCGTCTTCACATGCTTTGACACTATCACATTCATACGTATCGTAAACTATATTTATCTTGCGGTGTGGCCCTTCTTATTTTTAGATGGTACCTAACACTCTACAAGCATTTATCTTCCTTCATTTTAGGATGTGTTGGTGCATTGTTCCCTGGAAGAAAAACTTAGTACTAACTTAAACCAAATCTTCATAGATAATAATAGACCAAATAGTGGCTCTATGGCTACTAATACCTTTTTCATATATACAACCATGTATTCATTCACTTCAGTGTGCAGTTGTGCTATCACAAAACTTATTGCATGTCATTTGTGCATCTTTCCTTACCTTATAAACCTGAAAGATAGTGCGTTATAGGTGTGGTGTGACCTCCTATTCAGTTTGCCACTTATACTGTGCTTGCTTGTTTACCTGCAGCAAGTCTTTCCTAGTCCATCAACTATAATTAGTGCATGTATTCTCAATACTTTAATGTGTAAATATTACACATACATGGATATAATGTGTATAGTATCGTAACTTCAGTAAATATCTCGTAGTTTAGGGTCCCGTACTGTGTATATAATCCTTTACCTTATATTTATGTGTGTGTATTGTGTAGATAGGTCTGTGTCCCTGTTTATGCAATATGCTTTACAAATGCTAGTGCAGGCTGTAGCTCATAGGGTTTATTTGTTTGTTTTTGGTGCTCCAACACTCCCAGATACACACTCCTGGAAATTGAAATAAGAACACCGTGAATTCATTGTCCCAGGAAGGGGAAACTTTATTGACACATTCCTGGGGTCAGATACATCACATGATCACACTGACAGAACCACAGGCACATAGACAAAGGCAACAGAGCATGCACAATGTCGGCACTAGTACAGTGTATATCCACCTTTCGCAGCAATGCAGGCTGCTATTCTCCCATGGAGACGATCGTAGAGATGCTGGATGTAGTCCTGTGGAACGGCTTGCCATGCCATTTCCACCTGGCGCCTCAGTTGGACCAGCGTTCGTGCTGGACGTGCAGACCGCATGAGAAGACGCTTCATCCAGTCCCAAACATGCTCAATGGGGGACAGATCCGGAGATCTTGCTGGCCAGGGTAATTGACTTACACCTTCTAGAGCACGTTGGGTGGCACGGGATACATGCGGACGTGCATTGTCCTGTTGGAACAGCAAGTTCCCTTGCCGGTCTAGGAATGGTAGAACGATGGGTTCGATGACTGACTGGATGTACCGTGCACTATTCAGTGTCCCCTCGACGATCACCAGAGGTGTACGGCCAGTGTAGGAGATCGCTCCCCACACCATGATGCCGGGTGTTGGCCCTGTGTGCCTCGGTCGTATGCAGTCCTGATTGTGGCGCTCACCTGCACGGTGCCAAACACGCATACGACCATCATTGGCACCAAGGCAGAAGCGACTCTCATCGCTGAAGACGACACGTCTCCATCCGTCCCTCCATTCACACCTGTCGCGACACCACTGGAGGCGGGCTGCATGATGTTGGGGTGTGAGCGGAAGACGGCCTAACGGTGTGCAGGACCGTAGCCCAGCTTCATGGAGACGGTTGCGAATGGTCCTCGCCGATACCCCAGGAGCAACAGTGTCCCTAATTTGCTGGGAAGTGGCGGTGCGGTCCCCTACGGCACTGTGTAGGATCCTACGGTCTTGACGTGCATCCGTGCGTCGCTGCGGTCCGGTCCCAGGTCGACGGGCAGGTGCACCTTCCGCCAACTACCGGCGACAACATCGATGTACTGTGGAGACCTCACACTCCACGTGTTGAGCAATTCGGCGGTACGTCCACCCGGCCTCCCGCATACCCACTATACGCCCTCGCTCAAAGTCCGTCAACTGCACATACGGTTCACGTCCACGCTGTCACGGCATGCTACCAGTGTTAAAGACTGCGATGGAGCTCCGTATGCCATGGCAAAATGGCTGACACTGACGGCGGCAGTGCACAAATCCTGCGCAGCTAGCGCCATTCGACGGCCAACACCGCGGTTCTTGGTGTGTCCGCTGTGCCGTGCGTGTGATCATTGCTTGTACAGCCCTCTCGCAGTGTCCGGAGCAAGTATGGTGGGTCTGACACACCGGTGTCAATGTGTTCTTTTTTCCATTTCCAGGAGTGTATCTGTCCAGCACGCGCTTGCAGTTTGTTGACTAGCTTGCTCCCCAATGTGCATGTGCTGCGTTGCTCTGATACCACTTCCGTCGTGGCAAGTTATGGATTGCATTGCGCGCTACCGTGCATTTCACAAATTCATTTCTTTGTTTACATCTAGGCCACATGCAAGGCAATGTGTTGTATTTAGAGTAATGTCATCTCTAGACACACACAATTCTTCCTTGTTACATCCACTCATCTTAGCGTTTACACATTTGATATATAAGGAAAAAAAATTCCTTATCAGCTATCAACATCAATTTTGGAATGTGATTTCTCAGCATCCCAAATTTAATATTATTATACAACTTAGATCGTATACCTACCTTGATCGTATCTGATTAAGCAAGTGTGGAATGAGCTCATGCTCCCACTCTCCTCCAAGATCAGTGAATACGGGCCTACCGTGACCAGTTAAAGTTTTTCAGTGTTGTGGTGGCATCGGTCTCTGGGTTAGGCATAACTTCTATATGGACTGTTGGTGTTAAATTACGCCAATTGGTATCCTGTGAGGCTCTATACTGAAATTCTCTTTGCCTTTGTTCATTATACGGCATATGTGCATTACTTTGCTGGCCGAATTCTGCTGCCTGTGGATTATTCGGCTGTCTGGTATTGTTTTGTTTGCCACGCAATCTGCTGAGTATTGCCAGTAGTTTTTGTTTGTACATATTGCATAGGCTGGCCATACGCTACTTGCCTGTTGTAGTTGTTTTTGTTAAATTTTTGCCCATTTATTTTATATTCGCCTTTGAATTTACGGCTGTCTCTATTGCCATTGTGATTACCTTAGCATTACCATAGGTCTGTATCGGGTAAGGTTGCCATCCGTTTTGTACTACGAATCCGTTGTTTACTTGTTGATCCATAAATCTGTGGTGCTATGTGCGTGTTAACAGGTTTGTATTGTACTGGTCTCTCTTCATATATCAAATCTATAGAGTCCAGTACAGATAGAAAGTATTCGGTGTCATGTCCCGGAACGGTAATGAGTTTTTCCTTAATGTGGGCAGGAAGATTGCTCTTTAAAATTTTCAGCATGTCTACTTGAGATACCAGCTTCGTCCAGTATTATTCAAATATTTTTCAAAATAGCCCTTTAAGCTTCCATGTTTAATATTGAATGGAGCTGGGTTGAATACTTCATGCCTGACCCTCACTTGTACGGCCTTAGACCAGTATTTATCCAGAAAGGCTCTCAGATTATTCATAGTAGTGACATCGTTCCGCCATGTCTGTAGCTGATAGCAGAACATCACCCTGCGTGTATCTAACAACAAATCTAATTTTCTGCTTCGGTCCAGGTACGAGGTAAAAATTTCAAAATGCTCTGATAAACACCGAGGGGTGTGTTCTTTTCCCATCAGAGATAAATAGCAGACATTGTCGATGCCTAAGTAATCCCTAATCTGCAAGTAATGTTGAAAAACACGCTGCACTGTCAATAACAGGTCTGTTTATGTTCGCTTGTGGTGTAGCCATAGCAACTGCATTTACTTGACAGTTACCGGTGCCTGCAAATGTTGCTACATTCTGCAACCCCTGCTATTTTCCTCAGACAGGCTAGCTCTGTATTGTGGGTAACCAGTGAAAGTATCTAACTTTTCTAAAAGCATGGGTTTGTTTCCTGTTAAATATTGTTTTGTAATGTCAGTAGTTTTATCAATGCTGCCTTGTAACCTTTTGTCTGTTTCCTTTAAACCTGAATTGATTTTAGCTAGAAATTGACTTCCTTTCTCTTTTAGAGCTGCTTCTACAGTATCTACATAAATTTTACACTCTGACACTACCTTTTTAGCAAGTGTGCTGCCCTTACCCAGCATCCCGGCTTCTCCTTTTTCAGTTATTTGCTTTACAACTGCACATCAGTTATCTCTCTTTCTTGGCAAATTTTGACTCTAAACTTAACTGGTCTACTCTTAGACTTACCTTTTGTACTTCGGTAGGTGAGTTAGTGAATACACCTTGCAGCTCTTCGACTGCATTCCTCACATTTTTAATGACACATCCTCTTGGGATTGTGTCTCCTGAATTTGAGAATATGCTTCACTGAGGTTTTGTAACTAGCCTGCAAGTTGTTCCTATTTATTGTCTACTGGTGATACTTTTTCTATTACCATATTTATATTGTGGGACATAACGGTAATTATTTTCTTGTTCAGTTGTCCCCCTAGCTCTATCGACTTCCTAACTAGTGTGTCCAATAATTTAGTGCATATAGTGTTGGTCACCTTACTGAACTGTTGACTTACATTATTCTTCGAATCGTTAAATTCCTGATTTTGAAGTTAAACTGTTGTCCTATACCTTTAAGTTGCTGTGTTATACTTTGCTGAAATTCCTGTTATGCAAACTGTTTTGTTAAGTGCAGGAGTTGTCAAATTGTGGTCGTCACTAGTATTTACGGTGCTTTTACGAACTGTTTCCTGTTCGTGAGGTTGTGAGCAAATAATCAAAGGAATTTTCTCTGTTTTGCGCTTTAGTTCCACTTTTTGAAGAAGGGGGGGGGGGGGGGGGAAAGGGAAAAAAATTTTCCTGGTGAGAACTGAGAAATGGTCTCATCTAGCAACATCATGATTGGTTATATTACCAGTGTCATCATATTTTAATAGCGGGATGCCAACCTCATTGTTTTGGTAGCCATTGGCCAGTTAACGAGTTGCCGCGTTTCCTTCAACTGTTGCCTAGCTCAGATTTCCGACACCTTGGCACATTGCATTTTGTAATGGTTTCAACAATGGCCATTTCCTTTGACTGCCTTGTGAGTAGTGTTTAACTAAACTACGAAAAAAAAAAATTCAAAGTGAAATTTTGTCTGTGTCAGTACTTTTCAATTAAAATAGATGTAGTTGTGTATTCACTAATAAAACTGATTATCTGACACAGTCTTATAGAATTCAATGACGTATTTTGTACTTTCTACATCTACATCTACATGATTACTCTGAAATTCACACTTAAGTGCTTGGCAGAGGGTTCATCGAACCACAATCATACTATCTCCCTACCATTCCACTCCCGAACAGTGCGCAGGAAAAACGAACACCTAAACGTTTCTGTTCATGCTCTGATTTCTCTTATTTTATTTTGATGGTCATTCCTACCCATGTAGGTTGGGCTCAACAAAATAATTTCACATTAGGAAGAGGAAGCTGGTGACTGATATTTCGTAAATAGATATCGCCGCCACGAAAAATGTCTTTGCTTCAATGATTTTCATCCCAACTCGCGTATCATATCTGCCACTCTCTCCCCTATTACATGATAATACAAAACGAGCTGCCCTTTTTTGCATCCTTTCCATGTCCTCTGTCAGTCCCACCTGGTAAGGATCCCACACCGCGCAGCAATATTATAACAGAGGACGAACGAGTGTAGTTTAAGCTGTCTCTTTTGTGGACTTGTTGCATCTTCTAAGTGTCCTGCCAATGAAATGCAACCTTTGGCTCGCCTTCTCGACAATATTATCTATGTGGTCTTTCCAACTGAAGTTGTTCGTAATTTCGACACCCAGGTACTTAGTTGAATTGACAGCCTTGAGAATTGTACTATTTATCGAGTAATCGAATTTCAACGGATTTCTTTGGAACTCCTGTGGATCACCTCACACTTTTCGTTATTTAGCGTCAACTGCCACCTGCCACACCATACAGCAATCTTTTCTAAATCGCTTTGCAACTGATACTGGTCTTCGGATGACCTTACTAGACGGTAAATTACAGCATCATCTGCGAACAACCTAAGAGAACTGCTCAGATTGTCACCCAGGTCATTTATATAGATCAGGAACAGCAGAGGACCCAGGACGCTTCCCTGGGGAACACCTGATATCACTTCAGTTTTACTCGATGATTTGCTGTCTATTACTACGAACTGCGACCTTCCTGACAGGAAATCACGAATCCAGTCGCACAACTGAGACGATACCCCATAGGCCCGCAGCTTGATTAGAAGTCGCTTGTGAGGAACGGTGTCAAAAGCTTTCCGGAAATCTAGAAATACGGAATCATCTTGAGGTCCCCAGTTGATAGCGGCCATTACTTCGAGCGAATAAAGAGCTAGCTGCATTGCACAAGAACGATGTTTTCTGAAGCCATGCTGATTACGTATCAATAGATCGTTTCCTTCGAGGTGATTCATAATGTTTGAATACAGTATATGCTCCAAAACCCTACTGTAAACCGACGTCAATGATATAGGTCTGTAGTTAAATGGATTACTCCTGCTACCCTTCTTGAACACTGGTGCGACCTGCGCAATTTTCCAATCTGTAGGTACAGATCTATCGGTGAGCGAGCGGTTGTATATGAGTGCTAAGTAGGGAGCTATAGTATCAGCGTAATCTGAAAGGAACCTAATCGGTATACAATCTGGACCTGGATACTTGCTCGTATCAAGTGATTTGAGTTGCTTCGCAACCCCTAAGGTATCTACTTTTAAGAAACTCATGCTAGCAGCTGTTCGTGTTTCAAATTCTGGAATATTCCATTTGTCTTCCCTGGTGAAGGAATTTTGGAAAACTGCGTTCAATAACTCTGCTTTAGCGGCACAGTTGTCGGTAACAGTACCATTGGCACTGCGCAGCGAAGGTATTGGCTATGTCTTGCCGCTTGTGTACTTTTAAAAAAAATGGTTCAAATGGTTCTAAGCACTATGGGACTTAAAATCTGTGGTCATCAGACCCCTAGAACTTGGGACTACTTAAACCTAACTAACCTAAGGACATCACACACATCCATGCCCGAGGCAGGATTCGAACCTGCGACCGTAGCAGTCGCGCAGCTCGAGACTGAGCGCCTAGAACTGCGAGACCACCGTGGCCGGCTGAACTTTACATATGACCAGAATTTATTCGGATTTTCTACCAGATTTGGAGACAATGTTTCGTCGTGGAACCTATTAAAGGCATCTCGCATTGAAGTCCGTGCCAAATTTCACGCGTCTGTAAATTTTAGCCAATCTTCGGGATTCCGCGTTTTTCTGAACATCGCATGCTTTTTCCGTTGCCCCGCATCAGCATTCGGACCTGTTTTGTGTACCATGGGGGATCAGTTCCACCTCTTACCAATTTAGAGGTATGAATCTTTCTGCTACTATATCTTTGAATTTGAGCCACATCTCATCTACATTTGCATAGTCAGTTCGGAAGGAATGGAGATTGTCTCTTAGGAAGGCTTCTAGTGACACTTTATCCGCTTTTTTAAATAAAATTATTTTGCGTTTGTTTCTGATGGATTTGGAAGAAATGGTATTGAGCCTAGCTACAATGACCTTGTGATCACTAATCCCTGTATCAGTCATGATGCTCTCTATCAGCTCTGGATTGCTTGTGGCTAAGAGGTCAAGTGTGTTTTTGCAACCATTTACAATTCACGTAGGTTTGTGGACTAACTGCTTGAAATAATTTTCTGAGAAAGCA
Organism: Schistocerca gregaria; assembly: GCF_023897955.1. Lineage (NCBI taxonomy): Eukaryota > Metazoa > Arthropoda > Insecta > Orthoptera > Acrididae > Schistocerca > Schistocerca gregaria. Next base: position 359,337,024 of record NC_064920.1, on the reverse strand, counting down.
TTTAGGACAATCTCAGAAGATAATTTCTGCCTACCACCGATTTTGAACAAGTATTTTTGCCAACATATCGAGGGAAGGTTGAAGTTCCCACCAACTATACCCATATGAGGGGGGTATTTATTTGTTAGGAGACTCAAATTTTCTCTGAACTGTTCAGCAACTATATCATCGGAGTCTGGGGGTAGGTAAAGGAGCCAATTATTAACTCAGTTCGGTTGTTAAGTATAACCTCCACCCATACCAATTCGCACGGAGTATCTACTTCGACTTCACTACAAGATAAACCACTACTGACAGACACAAACACTCCACCACCAATTCTGCCTAATCTATCTTTCCTGAACACCGTCTGAGACTTCGTAAAAATTTCTGCAGAACTTATTTCAGGCTTTAGCCAGCTTTCTGTACCTATAACAATATCAGCTTCTGTGCTTTCTATTAGCGCTTGAAGCTCAGGGACTTTCCCAGCACAACTACAACAATTTACAACTACAGTTCCGACTGTTCCTTGATCCAAGCACGTCCTGTAGTTGCCATGCACCCTCTGAGATTGCAGCCCACCCCGTACTTTCCCGAGGCCTTCTAACCTAAAAAACCGCCCAGTCCACGCCACACAGCCTCCGCTACCCTGACCTATACAGCATAACCCGAAACCCCACCACCCTATGGCGCAAGTCAATGAATCTGCAGCCAACATGGTCGCAAAACTGTCTGAGCCTCTGATTCAGACCCTCCACCCGACTCTGCACCAGAGGTGTGCTTACGTGCAGTTGAGATGCATGGCTGTTGAGGTGGAACAGTTGTTTTGGGTAAAACCTGGGGAACCTGCTGCACTTCAGTTGTGTAAGGCTTACCTAAGCATGTGGGGCTCTTCTAGGTGGATTTTGATTTCCCTAGCTGCATGTTGGACCAAGATGCAACCCTCAAAATTTTCTCCTCCTCCTCCTCCTCCTCCTCCTCCTCCTCTCAGTGGAATGGGTGAGATGCTGGTGGGTATCAACATCCAACAACAGTTCTCATGTAGTCAGGCCTCCTGACTCTGATTTTTTGGAGCACTTATCGTAATAGTATCAGAATTCATGCTACTGGTCCGGATGTGTTCATAATAGTTAAGAAAAAAGGAAGCAGCTTCAGAAAGTCGCGACTTTTTATATTTAAAAGGGTTTCAAAAAGGCTCACCTTTTTACATTTAAAAGGTATTGGAGGACATTGCTGGGCATTTAAAAGCTGTTCAATGATTGTGTAATGGGACACTATTGCTAGAAACATCCAGCTCGCAATAAATAAAAACCTCCAGAAAGCTCAGTGTCACGGGGAGTTTGCAATAGAAACTGAATTGTGCAACACAAAGTTGTTGTTGACTTGCAGGAATCGGGTCGACATTCCCAGAGAACAACTGAAAACTGAGTGGATCCAAGAAGGCATTGTTGATGCGCAAAACATAAGGAAAAGGATGGATGGCGATTTTGTGAAATCAGACGTTTTTATTCTACTTCTCACAGTATGAAACTTCCAGACTATGTCAAGGCAGCTGTTCTTCACCTAAGCTTATGGCCTAATGTCCTCAACCCAATGAACTGTTTCAAATGCCATCACTTTGAGTGCCTTACTCTTATTTGCTGGGAAGAAGGTGTGTGTGGTAAATGTGGTCAGGTTGTCATTGACAGTCCTCCGATGTGTGTAAATTATTCTGGAGATCAAACTGTCTGGAGTAGGGATGAGAATGTCATCGTTAAAGAAAGGAAGATACAGGAAATTAAAACAATGAAGCACATGTCGTATAGTGAGGCAGATCTATAAGGCTGTGTATCTCCCCTCCCCTCTCCTCTCCACCACTATCTCCGTTACCTCCTTTGCCTCTGTTCTTAAACCCCAGTTCAGAAACTACTGCTGCTACACAGACAGAGGTTTCTAACGTCAGCACTAGTACCTGTGTTTGTCAATGCACTTGTGCAGCTGCAGTTAACTTTAATGCCTCTTCCCAAAACATCAGAAAAGGTCGTAGTTGCTGACGTTGTGGTGCTCCCTGCTTCTCCAAAGGTTGTATCGTCCAGCTTTGCCACTACCACGTCTACTGTTGTGGCTTTGAAGTCTTCCCAGGCGAACAGCCAAAGTCCAAGGCAAACAACCAGCTGCTGACAGGTGGGAAGTAAGCAGTCTGTTGATACCAACATTGCTCTCACGGACATCAATCATGATTTGTCTTCAGAGCTGATGTCATCCTAGGGCACTCATCTCACCCTGAGGCTGAGCCTTCACTCACTATGAGCTCCCCTCTGTGTGGAAAGACAAGATGGAAGTGCAACCCTCATGACAAAAATGGCTTCCATACTACAGTGGAATGTTAATGGGTTCAGGACCATATGGAGTTACTGAAACTCCTATTACAGGCATGCCCTCTGTGCTTGTGTTCGCAAGAAACCCTTTTTAAGGCATTTGGTGCACCTGTACTATGAGGCTAAAACCTTCAGTGCAAGGATGACCTGACCTGCGAAAGGGCCAATGTAGGGATTACTCTGTTGTCAATAACACTCGCCACTCTTCTGCTCTCTTCTGCTTGGTTACTGACATATAAGCCATAGGCATTGCAGTTCATGTGGGTAAGAAGACTACTATTTGTTCACTTAACTTAGGTATGCAGGATGCAATAGACACTGAGACTCTCACAGACCTTATAGAATACCTCCTCCAACCAATTCTTATACAGGGTTTTTCAATGCCCATAATGTATTATGGGGCTTGAACTATATTTGCGGTAGGGGTTGAGTCTTGGAGAACCTCCTGAAGTCTCAGGAGCTGTGCTTCCTCAACACAGACAGTCCCACTCATTTTGTGGTCAAGACTCTGCTCAGTGGGAAACAATTGTTGACCTTCATTCCAGTGACCACTCCACACTGTGGGTGCACTTACTGGATGGAACATCTCGTGAACAGAAGCCACCGAAATGGATGGTCAGCAGGGCTAAATGGATGCTGTTCAGCCAGCTGGATGTGTTTGAAACTGGAGCAGTGTGCAGGAATGAGTGGACCACATCAAATGAGTGATCCATATGCCACTGACTTACCCATCACAAAGGCCTCCATTCATCTTAGGAGGCAGCCTGTACCGTGGTGGAATCATGAGTGCCACTCAACAATCCGGGACAGGTGTGCAGCTCTTCAGCAGTTTAAATACAGCCCAGCAGCAAACAATGTCACAGCTTTTCGAACTACAAGAGCCAAAGCTCGATGCGAAATTAAGAAGGTTATGAGAAGCACTGCTCGACTCCATCAACTGTTCCACTTGTTCTGCGAAAGTCAACAAGAGGATTTCCAGTGAACAGTCATTTACCAGTAGCAGGATTACTGAAACTGTGGTGCCTCCAAACAGCACCTAGAGATATCATTCAGACAATGATAAAGCATTTTGCGAAAACTACTGCCAATGCTAGCAAGGAACCTACATTCCACTGTTACCATGCAGTTGTAGAGAGAGGCAAGTTGCACTTCATATCCAACAAGTCTGAGTCTTACAACTGCTCTTTCTACATAAGGAAGCTGGATTCTGCACTGTCTGAGACTCGTCATATTGCACATGGTCCTGACCAAACCTGGTACTGCACGCTTAGGCATTTGTCAACGACATCACAGGAAATCTTCCTCGATTGTTTTAATTTGATATGGTAGACATACCAGTTCCCCATCTCGTGGAGAGAGACAATTATGATCCCGCTCCTCAAGCCAGGGAAGGACCACATGTGTCCAAGCAGTTACTAGAGTGTCACCTTAACGAGCTGTGTGGGAAAGACCCTGAAGAAAATGGTTAAGTTATGTGGTCTGCTTAACAATGTGCATTCCATATGTTTTGGTCCATTGTCAACAAACTGGCCCTGAGGAGTGGGCTGCAAAGAAAGGTTTTCAGCTTCGTGCAGATAAATGTGTCTGTGTATGTGTTCATGTTCATTTTAATCATTCTTGTCATTTTTAATTTACCCGATTTGCGTGAGGGGGACACCATTCTACTAAAGACGGAGTGAAGTTTCTGGGCGTCTTTTTCACTTCAGATTGTTGTGGTTATCACACTTGTGAGGCCTGAAACCCAGAACCCAGAAGGCAATGAATGTTTTGAAGTGTCTTAGACTCAGGTCTTGGTGAGTGGACAGGTGTGTGATTAAGTGGGTGAGACTGGGAGTGAGTGAGTGAGTGTGATTTTGTCTGTTTGCATTTTAGTTCCTTTAATTGCCTACTCTATACTTTAACCACATTTGTCTTTAACTGATCTTTTTATAGACACTGATAACCTCAATGCTGAGTGCCCCTAACCCACAAACACACACTACATGTGCTCAAATAATATGGACATAAAATTTGTTCCCTTGTCTGTCAATATGGCAGGACTCCCAAAGAGCAATACCAAGTGATTCACAAATGCTTGTCACAGTCTGAGAGAACTGTTTTAAATACTTAAAATGGCAACGTTTTCCTTACTTCAACAGCGTGCAATTATTCGTTTTCTGAATTTGCGTGGTGTGAAACCAATTGAAATTCATCGACAGTTGAAGGAGACATGTGGTGATGGAGTTATGGATGTGTTGAAAGTGCGTTCATGGGTGCGACAGTTTAATGAAGGCAGAACATCGTGTGACAACAAACCGAAACAACCTCGAGCTTGCACAAGCCGGTCTGACGACATGATCGAGAAAGTGGAGAGAATTGTTTTGGGGGATCGCCGAATGACTGTTGAACAGATCGCCTCCAGAGTTGGCATTTCTGTGGGTTCTGTGCACACAATCCTGCATGATGACCTGAAAATACGAAGTGTCATCCAGGTGGGTGCCACGAATGCTGACGGACGACCACATGGCTGCCCGTGTGGCATGTTGCCAAGCAATGTTGACGCGCAACGACAGCATGAATGGAACTTTTTTTCATCGGTTTTGACAATGGATGAGACGTGGATGCCGTTTTTCAATCCAGAAACAAAGCGCCAGTCAGCTCAATAGAAGCACACAGATTCATTGCCACCAATTTTGGGTAACTGCCAGTGCTGAAAAACTGGTGTCCATGTTCTGGGACAGCGAGGGCGTAATCCTTACCTATTGCTTTCCAAAGGGCACTACGGTAACAGGTGCCTCCTTCGAAAATGTTTTGAAGAACAAATTCCTTCCTGCACTGCAACAAAATATGTGCGGGAAGGGCTGCACGTGTGCTGTTTCACGAAGACAACGCACCCGCACATAGAGCTAACGTTACGCAACAGTTTCTTCGTGATAACAACTTTGAAGTGATTCCTCATGCTCCCTACTCACCTGACCTGGCTCCTAGTGAGTTTTGGCTTTTTCAAACAATGAAAGACACTCTCCGTGGCCGCACATTCACCAGCCGTGCTGCTGTTGCCTCAGCGATTTTCCAGTGGTCAAAACAGACTCCTAAAGAAGCCTTTGACGCTGCCATGGAATCATGGCGTCAGCGTTGTGAAAAATGTGTACGTCTGCAGGGTGATTACGTCGTGAAGTAACGCCAGTTTCATCGATTTCGGGTGAGTAGTTAATTAGAAAAAAAAAAAAAAATCGGAGGCCTTAGAACTTGAATGCACCTTGTACAACACTTTGAAAGAGGTGTTTGGGAATAATGTAGTGGATCATAACACAGTATCATATTGGTTACTTGTTTCCGGGAAGGTGGGTGAGCACTGAGGACAATCAAAGGAGCGGAAGGCCATCTACAGCAACAGGCTACACCTCTCAGGTTATTGTTAATGACATTTCGAAAGAGAATCAATGAAAATCATATGTGGCCTGTCACTTCAGTTAATAGAATAAAAATTGAAAAGTTACAGATGGGAAAAGGTGTCGCGAGATGGGTCACCTGACCTGAATAAAAAGCGGAAAGCATGTCAAAAGAATTGCAGCATAATTGTTTCAACATTATTGAACAAAAGGAGAACAGTTTCTGAAAATGATTGTTGCAGTTGATGAAACAGGAATACAGGATTTTGAACCAGAACTGAAGTCCAAGTCATCACAGTGGAAAATGTTTTGATAAATTTCATTAATCTTCCAGTGATGTGACCTGAGTAATCAGACAGCTCTACAATTAAGGTGCCCTGTCTCGAAAACAGAAGTTGCCAAACTGTTGGGGAAACTGTTATAAGCAAGAATGGAGATTATATTGAAGGCCTGTAAAAATATTTTGTAAGATAAATTGTTTTCTTCAGTTATATCTTAAGTGTCCATAACTTTCGAAATATAAGGAATTTGAATGTTTGTGGCCCTTTTGCCTCTGTGAAAGGCTTGTATGCTATCATGGCATTGGGCACTGATAATATTTTGAATATTACTAAATTTTCAATTTTACTAAACAATTCCCAAAAGGAATTTGGCAGTACAATGTCTTTGGATATGGAATCTGAGTGTGTGGCCTACTATATACAGTCAGTATCTTCTCTCTGTGCTTCCTCCATCTCTGCAATGAGTGCTTCATCTGCTTGCATTACATGAATCATTCTCCTTGAGACATCAGTGTTGTGAAGAAGTTTGCCTGATTTGTGATGTATGTCATAGTCACATTCCCAGTTTCAGTGCTCAACATTTTAATCAGTTACTAAGATAGGGTGTCCATTCGTTCCGTTTTTCCCAGGACAGTCCCGTTTTTTACCAAAATGTCCCGCTGTCCCGAAAGTTTTTTTGGAGACGCTCAAATGTCCAGTTTTTTTAATGATTCCGCTTGGCTAGAGTATTTTGCGCTACTGGTTGTTTGACTTGCTATAAACTGCGCAATTATTTGCGCTAGGAAGTGTGTGATGACTTTCAGCATACCTCAAACATGTACTGAACTGTCAAAAATCGCAAGTAATTTTAAACGCACTATAGGTTACGAATAACAACGAAGATTCTTCTAAATCGATCCACTGAATCGGTCCTTTCAGTCCAGAGATACTCTGCACCACTGATACTTGTTCTCTGGCTTTCGTCACCACACTGGTAATGTTTTGCTCTGTGCAATCACTGTTTCATTATGCCAAAACGAAAGTGTAATTTTAACATATAAAAAGCGAGTTTCCTTTTACCACTGGTAGTGGAGAAACTGCAGAATGTACTTTGTGCAGATCAAAATTTGCTGTTGGTCATGGTGGAAGGTCTGACATTGTGAATCACATTCAGACGAAGAAACATCGCATGAGTGATCAAACGAAAAGAGAAAATAAATGCATGAGTGACTACTATGTAAACTTAAAATCAGTAACAGAAATGGATAGGCAGTGGGCATCACAAGAAGCTACGTTTGCATACCACAGTGCAATGCATAACCGCAGCTTTAAGTCAATGGACTGTACTACAGCAGCTGTTAAAAAACTTTCCAATCCTAAATTCACATGTGGACACACAAAATGTAATTCAATCATTTCAAATGTTATTGCACCATATGCAGCTCAGTAGGTTTTACACGAACTGAAAAGTGCTAGATTCATTTCTGTAATGATTAATACATCGAATCATCTGGATTTGAAGTTGGTTCCTCTCCTTATCAGGTATTTTCACCCTGAAAATGGCATCACGGTGAAAGTGCTAGAATTGGTTAATTTAGCTGGGGAAACTTCGGATTTACTTCAGAATTCTGTGCTGGAGGTTTTAAACAAATGTGATCTTGAGGGAAAGGTGATTGCAGTTTCTGCAGACAGCACTAACATCAATTTTGGTGGTAAGCAGAGGAAAGGAAAAACAATTTCTTCTATAAACTGCAACAGAACACAGTGAATAATATAGTAGGTGTTGGCTCTCCAGCACATGTGGTGCACAATTCCTTACAAACTGGCACAGATTGCCTACACATCGACTGCCAATTAATTGTAAATAAAATCTGCCAGCATTTCCACATATTTACAGTAAGGGTTGAATCTCTGAAGTCATTCTGTAAGTTTACTGAAACTGAATACAAAACTGTACTTGGGCACAGCAAGACAAGGTGGCTATCATTGCTACCAGCATTGGAAAGAATTGTAGAGATATTTCCTGCTTTGAAATCATATTTCATTTCCCTTGATAAGTGTCCTGTTATCCTTAAACAATTATTTGATAACCCTGTGCCTATTGTTCTTCTACATTTTCTTGTTAGCCAGCTAAAACCTTTCTCCACAATAATTAAATGCATTGAGAAACAAGAAATCACAATAGTGGAAGTTTATCAAGAAATAAACAAATTATTGGGCAAATTACAAATAGAAAATCTGAAAGATTTCTCACATCCTTCGTACATGAGACTCTAAGGTAGCTGGAAGAAGAGGGTGGAATTACTATAGAACAATTTCATATTTATGCTGACATCTTCTATGACTCTTGCATTGAGTATATTAAAGAATGGTGTTTACCATTTCTCACACTTTTAAAGCATTTGACTGGGTTAATACTGAAAGGGGGGAGGAGCTACAGTGGAAGGATATTCAGGACTGTTGTGTTCTTGTTAAAGTATTGTACCAAATTTTCCTGTTGATGAAGACGAACTGTTCGATGAATTTTCATGTGCACGGAACTTCATAAAAAGTGAAGGAGGAGACAAAGAAAGTGTTAGTGCAACGTGGTGTAAAATATTTGCTTATTTCAAAAGTAAAAACATTAACATGAAAAACATGATTCATTTGGTGGAGTTTTATGTAGCAATTCCTGGGTCAAATGCTGCTGTGCAACGTGTGTTTTTGTTGCGTGCTCTTTGTGGTCAGATGGAAAAAAACAATGAAAGTTGAAACAGTGAGGGCCTTGCTCATTGTCAAAACACACTTTAATGGTGTATCATGTACTGGCTTTTATGATAAGATTTGAAACGAAAATGCACTTCTTGATAAAGTACATAAAAGTGAAAAGTACGGTGATAGTGTGGCAGAATAATTGTAAAAAGTGATTTGGGATCATCTGAGTGCACGTTGTAAAGGTAAAATTGTATGTGTATTAAATTTAGTCAATACAATATTTATGTCCTGTTTTTTTCTTCATTGTACCAGGTTTTTCTCTAATTTATTTTAAATGTCCCCTTTTTAAATGAAAATAAAATAAACACCCTGTACTAAGATCTTTCAGATTCATGAACCTTAAAAGGGCAGCATGGTTGGACACCATGGTGAACTTTCTGCCGTGTACAAATAGCTTTTAAAATAATTAAAAAATGGAACATCCAGGCTGGAATGTAACATTAAAATAATTAGCAGCAACAGGGTGTCTACGACCCAGGACAACCGGGAGATCCTGGAATTTTTTCATCTGGGAGGAAACTGGGAGTTTTTCGTTTAAGTTTTCAGTTAATTTTTTGTAATTCTGACTGGTAAGAACCGATACTCTAACAAAGGATATTACTGTATCCCGCTACTGCAGAATAATACTGCAGCATTAAAACATGAACGGGAGGGAAAAAAAAACGAAAATGAAACTTAAATTGCAAAGGAAATGCGCCATATAAAATAAGTGCTCGTACAAGCGGCTGCCAACAGTAGAATGTGTCAGTCTTTTTAGTACCTTCTCCCGCTTCTGGCTACAGAAATGTGGCTGTTGGCTATCCAAGTAGCAGTAGCAGCAACCACCCACATGGTGCCTGGAAAAATCTTACAGGCGCGCCCAAGGTGTCAGATCACGCGTGCGCAGCAGGCCCATACCTAGTGGGGGGTGAGGGCAAGCCGGGGTATCTGAGCCGGGTGGCAATTTCGTGGGGAGGGAAGAAATTAATATTTTTGAGAGAAAAATCCTTGTTTCACAAAGCACCTAGCGTCCAGCGCACGTCTGTCTATCAATGATTAATATGCCAGAATGAGATTTTCACTCTGCAGCTGTGTGTGCGCTGATATGAAACTTCCTGGCAGATTAAAACTCTGTGCCCGACCGAGATTCGAACTCTGAACCTTTGCCTTTCGCGGGCAAGTGCTCTACCAACTGAGCTACCGAAGCACGACTCACGTCCGGTACTCACAGCTTTTAATCTGCCAGGAAGTTTCATATCAGCGCACACTCCACTGCAGAGTGAAAATCTTATTCTGGAAACGTCCCCCAGGCTGTGGCTAAGCCATGTCTCCGCAGTATCCTTTCTTTCAGGAGTGCTAGTTCTGCAAGGTTCGCAAAAGAGCTTCTGTAAAGTTTGGAAGATAGGAGACGGATACTGGCTGAAGTAAAGCTGTGAGTACCGGACGTGAGTCGTGCTTTGGTAGCTCAGTTGGTAGAGCACTTGCCCGCGAAAGGCAAAGGTCCCGAGTTCGAGTCTTGGTCGGGCACACAGTTTTAATCTGCCAGGAAGTTTCAATGATTAATATGATTTTGAAACACACCCTTGCTGGTATTTGAACACATTCTAATTGATTTCTGAACGAATTAGTCTGTTTTTGAATGTGTGCATATTGTACATGATGTCTCTGCCAACTGCAGACAAAACGTGACGTAGTTATACGAGCTGAGCGGAATAAAACCGAACAGGAGAATGTCAACTGCTGCTTGTTTTGTGTTTGATTCGGTTTGCGAATGTTCAGCGTTGTTATACTCACTAGCGAAGTCCATAGATTCAGACCACCAGAATGAAAATAAACGACTAACAGGTAAGAAAGATTACGTATTATCTTCTCGTTGTATCCAAGAAAGTGAAATTTTGACAGAAAATTTTTGGCCAGATCGTTACACCAGACAGGGCCAGTTGCAGTCCATTCTGGAAGTAGTAAGTAGTGCGGGAAACGCATTGTACGAACTCTATAATGCCTAACCGGTGAATAATCGCTGGATAACTAAACACCAGGCGAACGGTCTACCCAACGGGAGGCCTTAGCCACACGACATTTCATTTTTCACTAAACCGGTGATTGTGGCAGGGTTAGTAAAGTTAACCGGAGAATGAGTTTTGACAGTGGTAGGAATAATTACAGAATTAGTGATGACAAGACTGTTTGTTAGAACGAGGAAGGAGAAGAAACGGGGACATCATACAGATTATGGAAGAATATAAAGATTCCAAATTTATACAAAAATTTCGTTCTGCTACTTTTCGGTCTCTTGCATGAGAAACTGGAGCGCATGAATGAAATGTGAAATTATTTCCCAACGTAAAGCTTTTTGCTTATAGTATGCCAAATAGGTATTTCGTATTGGTACTAAGTGAATTTATTGTCGTATTATAAAAATGGTCATTATTGCCAAAACAGTGTCGCTTATTTGGTGTGTGTTAAAATTGATGCAATATCAGAAAGGCCTATTTTGTTTTATCCGGAACACAGTGACTAAATAGACGTTATCAGACCGAGAAACCACTCCAGTCGTGGGTACAAATTGTAATAAATGCTTTTTCAGTATTAGACAACGACAATTACATTTTTTAATGTAGCAGAAATTTTGACGAACTTTGATAAGGTAATTTTTTTCGCCGGAAGGAAAGAACGCCATGTGAAGTTGTACTAAGATGAGAGAGAAAAAGCGCTAGGATCTAAGAATGGAAGAAATGTGTACTGTCTCTTGTCGTTACTGGTTTTAGGTATCCCATATTTAATTTTATGTTGCACAGAAGAGCAAGTTATTAGCTAATAGGCAATAGAGTGTTCAGATTTTCTGAAGAGTTCTTGTTCTCCTGGTCACAAATAATCCTATCCAGTATTAATTGCGAAGGGTTGTGCAGAATGTCAAACCGGCTGACTGGGAGCAGGATAGTCATTACAGGACATTTCAATTTCCACTGTCATGAAATAGTTTGATGGCATCCATTACAAAATAAATACGTTTGAGTTCTATAGAGCGAAAAGAATGTTGTTTGAAGAGGCGCGGCCTACACTGCACACTTTAAGACCAAAGAATGCGTTTTTTTTTTCTTTCGTTCTGATGCGCAGAGCAGTCTGAGTTATAGGAGGTGTCTCCACATGACTCGTGTTTATTTTAGTGATTTTTCTGTTTGCTCTTCGTTTACTGCTCTCACGTCAAATGAAAACAAGACGGATTCCTGTGGCTGGGAGTTATTAAGTGAATTAAAATATATTCACGTAATTACGGAAGGCTAAAATATGTTACTAGTTTCAGATTTTATTTTATTTACACCTTACTGACAGTCAAGCATTAACTGCCTTGCAGAACAATAAAGTTATTTTTGTTGGTTACCTAAAGAAATTTGGCCTTTATTAGGGTTTCCTGCTGAGGCATTGAAGGCATTGAAACGAAGTGTTTAATTCCACATTATTGGCTAGTTTCAACTGTTTGCCGTGTTTCAAGTGCACGTCTTCATCTTCTAGCACTTATTGCATTATGCCATAACAAAGAACCAAACATGACATAATACAGTACTGGTACTCGAAGAAAATTTACGCCCCGAAAACTACACTGAATAGTTTCATATCAGGTCGAGGCCTACGTCATTGGAAATCGGACATACGGATGTCCACTGTAAGATTAGATTAGACTAATACTTGTTCCATAGATCATGAATACGACACTTCGTAATGATGTGGAACGTGTCAGGTTAATGAAAGATGTCTGTACAAGATGTTACAGTACACAAAATATTGCATGACACTAATGCTTAAGTTAGTTTTATCCCTCCCTTAATTTATATCTAAAAATTCAGCCAATGAGTAGGAGTAGTTGTCATCTAGAAATTCTTTTAATTTATTTTTAAATGTTGGTTGACTGTCAGGCGAACTATGCGTTTTAGTACAGTTCACGAAATTCCGACGCCCTTGGAGTATCCTCTCACGTCTTGTTTCTTTTATGTCAAGAAGTAAGATGCTTTTGATGTTTTACACGTACGAACATTAGGGCTTCCTACGTCACTTTAGCTGCTCGAGTGCGGTGAAGCCTCCCTCTTATCTGGCGCTGTCTGGCAACTGGTGAAATGAATCTATTTCTAACAAGTCACGGAAAAATATTGCGAACAGTTATTAGAAAAGCGTTATTTTCAAAGTAAATTTCCTTTTACGGAAGAAGAACTATGAGCGAGAATGTACTATGAATTTCCTACATCAAAGAGCGTTTGCTCTCTTTTAAAAATCAACTCTTTGATGACGAGCCATTTAGAAGAATTTTATTGCCCAGAAGATCAGAGATTTACGTCGGTTTTAAAAATTTTACTGGTATATTTATGTGATGTACTTTAAGGTGTAACATGCGCTAAACAAATCAACATTACATGTGAAAGCTTAGCGTCTCTTGTAGCTTATTAATTTTCTAGACAAATATTATATGCGAAAGCTTTGCTTTTCTTGTAGCAACACTATGTATATTAATTTAAACCATTAAATTTTCCTGCTGTTGGAATTCAAATTTATACTTTCGTGATACGAAAATATGCAGGGTACATGTTGCTGCACATCAAAAATCTTTCCAAAACGTGTTTTTTCGCTACGAGTTTCATATTCTAAAGTGCCGGGAAATGCTACACTGCTGTATAAAACCATATCCATTCAAAGGATATGTTTTACAGTTCCGAGGGAAAGTATACTGTCACTTAACACAGAAAAAGTGTATTTTCATCCGGGAGAAAATGAATTTTTAACCAGGAGATCCAGGAAAAATCCAGGAATTTTTTTCCTTGTCCGTGTATACACCCTGATCAAATACCAAAGCCAGTGTCTCCTTTCCCATAGTTTTGTTACTAACTTCAGCCGTACCAAGTTGGTGAGAAGGATAATTATCATATTGCTGTCACGAAATGCAGCCTACAGCAAAGTCAGAGCTGTCACATTACAATATGAACAGCTTTTCAAAGTCAGGGTATGCTATTAAGAGAGAAATTGTTAAAAAATCTTAACTTCTTGCATAGCAGTTTTGCATTCTGTAGACCATTCAAAGGCTACTCCTTTCAGTAGCCGCACTAGAAGTTCTGTAGCACTGTCGTATACAAAAAAGAAAGCAATATTTCGCCACATGAAAAGTTCTGTAACTCTTTGACATTAGTAGGAGTAGCAAAATTGTCTACAGTTTCTTTCTGCCATGCATCTGGTTTTACTCCAGCGAAGCTTATAATTTGTTCCAAGCACTTAAACTTGTGACTCAAATGGTCGCTTTGTAATATTGACAACACATTCCTCATTTGGTCACTGTGCTCCTCAGTGGTGCAAGAGAACACTGTTATCTAGGTAAACCAAACATGTTATAGGTTTCAGTCCTTGCCGTAGCAAGAATGTAAATCTTGGAAACTGGCAAGTGCATTCCTTGGACTAAAGGGCATCCTTAGTCATACAGTCCAGAAGATGTTACGAAACCAATCTTTGGTCTGTCTTGAGGATCTATTGTAATTTGGTGGTGGCCTGATTTCATGCCTAAGGTAGTGAAGAATTGCAATTTCCAAATCTTTACAGGTTTCATCGATGCTATGCCCAGTTTGTCAGGGGTAGTGACCTTATCTACCATCCTCATATCCACACCCAGGTAATAGGTTCTCTCACCATTGATTGATATCTTAGCTACAACCAATAGTGGTGACGGCCAGATGTTAGTGGATGCTTGTATAAATTGTGCATAAAGTTGTTGCTGGATATTTTCTTCTATGAGAGATAGTGGCAAAGAATTCTGTATGGTCTCTCTACTATAGGTCTATCATCTATGGTTGTAATTTCATGGTAAATGAGGCCATCAGCTGGAAAATATTGCCTTTGCTCGAACAACCAAGTGTGTTCCTCCAAGACCAGGTAAAACAGATGCTGTTCAGACCCAGTTAAATGTGATGCCTTTCCTTGCAACCTCTGTTTAAAGTGTGGTGTGATTATGTAAACTACTTTGACAGGCAAAGACTTCTGTTGTCGGTTTTTTTCCCCTATAGGGAGGGACCTGGGGGTGGGGTGGAGATGTATTTCATCACTGATTGGTTTCTGCCTATTGTCCTGTACTTTTCCATGGGCTATTGTAATATTTCTCACTCCAAAGTTATCCAAACATATGGGGATACACTCCCTTAAATTTTTCATCTCTGCATTGCAAAGTTCTCACTTTGCGCGGAGTCTGTGCAAAAGTTCCATTAATACCTCGGTTTATGTTGTCACTGAGGGAATCTTTCTGAAGTGCTGTTTATTGTTGGAGGGGTGATTGCCTTTAACACCAAGATGTATGGTGAATAGTAATTTCAGGATAATTGTGTCCTTCCCCAGAGTTCCTCATGCCTGTAAGGTGCTATTGCCATCATAAATGATGAATTGCTCTGCCGAATTAGACAGTAAGGGACCTGTAGGTCAATCATGCCCTGGCACTGGCACAGAACATGTATTCCAAGATGGTTTCAAAATCCTGACCTTGCTTCTTCGTAACCCCCATTTTGTACCAATATTTTTTTCCATCACCAATTTAACTATTTCCCAGGGACCCTTGACTGCTAGTGCAGCAGCGTGATGACTTCAGCCAGTGCTTATCACCAGGAGGTGGGAGAACTAAGCTTATTTGTGCTCACATGTACACACAAATTTGTTCTAGATTTCCTCACATAGTGCCAGTCACAGTGACACTTAGCAACTCTTTTACGCCATGAAAGTTGATGAGTTACGCTTTTAATGGTAAAGTGAGTTGGCTGCACTTGTCATCCTGTCATTTCCCTGATTAACTCTTCTGCTTCCATTGTTATTGGGAGGCCTGCTGTGTAAGTGGGTTTGTCTATTCTGTGACTGCAGACAGTACATTTGTAAGTGTGCACTCTCTCAACAATTAGGTCAGTAAGGAGCCAAACATTTATTGGCCATGTGGGCAACTCACATCGTCTGCAAGCAGTACCGCTAGGTGGCACGCAGCGCAGATCATCTCATCTCATTTTTTTCACGTTGGCACAAATAGAAATTGCCTTACTTCTCAGGCAACAGTGCGAAATGAACCACTTTCATAGAGTGCTTGGAGAACCAGTCTTATCCCTATTACCAATCAGTGGCTGATACTGCTAATAAAAACATTAACCATTCACTTACACCTACTGCAAAATCTGGTAAACACACACACACACACACACACACACACACACACACACACACACACACACACACACACGGTATTTATCCACGTTAAAGGGATACAGACAGTGCACCTAGGAAAGTCATTGTCCGTATGTAATTGGCTGCTATGGCCAGAGTTAAGAGTTGATCTTAGAGAGAGGCATATGTTAACAGATCGGAAGCCAGAAGCTAGGAGAGCGAGTTGTATCTGCCATAGCTCTCAGGCATTCGCATCCAAGACCCCCTCGTGATTCTTCCCTGCACTCGTATTGGTCGAAGATTGTGATCAACACACATCTAAGGCATCCCCCTGTCAGCAGTCATCACTGTAAAAAACCCTGTTTAGTCAAGCAGCACGTACTGGAACTGTGGAAAGGCTGTGGGTGGTGTTCACAGCAAGCAATTTAGAGCATAGAAGTTAATATTTAAAAATAAACATTTTAAAATAACTTGTCCCTATTTCCTCCAAACGGGTGGCTCCTGCAGATGATCTGCCAACACACGAGCATCTTGCATGGGAATTCCCAGTCACTTCTTCTTCTTTCTTACAAACAGTGATGTTGTCTAATTTTTAAAGTTTCAGCATGCATATTTTTGTTTCAGTTATTCTTGTGCTTCTATGATTCTCCTCCTAGTAATTTTGTTCACTCTTCTATATTCATCTGGGTTTGATTTGCAGCTTCTTCTTGATCCATTAGCTATCTTTAGTCAGTTATCCATGACTTTCTTTTTTTGTTTAGATTGCAACACATTTACATTTACATGATTACTGTGCAGTTCACAGTTAAGTGCCTGACGGGGGGAACTTTGAACTACCTTCAAGCTATTTCTATTGTTCCACTCTCGAACAGTGTGCAGAAAAGCGAACACTTAAACCTTTCTGTATGACATCTTATTTCTTTTATTTTATTACGATGATCATTTCTTCTATGTAGGTGGGCACTACCAAAATCTTTTTCCATTCAGAGGTAAAGTTGGTGACTGAAATTTTGTGGAAAGACCTGGCTGCAACAAAAAACACTTTCATTATAATGGTTGCTATCACAACTCTCATATCATATCCATGACACACTCTAGTCTATTTTGCGGTAATAAAAAGCGAACTGGCCTTCTTCCAACTTTTTCTATGTTCTCTGTGAGTCCTATGTGATGCTTATCCATTACCATGCAACAATACTCCAGCAGAGGATGGACAAGAATAATGTAAGCAGTCTATTTAGCAGACATGCTGCATCTTCTAAGTGCTCTGCCATAAAATACAGCCTTTGAGTCACTTTCCCCACAACATTATCTATGTGACTGCTCTCATTTAAGTCATTTGTAATTTAAATCTTAAGTGTATAGTCGAATTGATAGTCTTTAGATTTGTGTGATTTATTATGAACCGAAATTTGGCAGATCCCTTATAGTACTTCTCATTATTTAGAGTCAGTTACCACTTTTTCATCATACAGATGTCTTGTGTAAATCATTTTGCAATTGGTTTTGATCTTATGATGGCTTTATGAGATGTTAAATGACGGAATCATCAGTAAACACTCCAGTGGGCTGCTCGGATTATCTGCTAAATTGTTTGTGTTGATTAGAAAGAGCAGAGCTCCTGTCACACTTCTTTGGGGAACCATATATATCGCTCCCATTTTACTCGATGACTTTGTCAATGCCCAAGAACTTTGACCTTTCTGACAAGATATTATAAATCTAGTCACACAACAGAGGTGACACTCCTTAGACACAATATGATTAGAAGTAGCTTGTGAGGAACCACGTCAAAAGCCTTCTGGAAATCTAGAATCATGGAACCAAATTGAGGTTCCCTTTCAGCGAATACAGACCTATTTGTATTTCACAAGAATATTTTCTGAATCCATGCTGATCATTTGCCAGGAGACCATTTTCTTAGAGAAAACTCATAATGTTCAAATACAGCATATGACCCAAAATCGTAAATTCTGGTCAGTTGTAATTGATTGGATTACTCCTTTTTCCTTTGCAACTTTCCAATTGTATATTATGGCTAAGTATGCAGCTATTGTATCAGCATACTCAGAAGGGAACGTAATTGGTGTTCTGTCTGGTTTGGAAGACTTACATTTTTTAAGTGATATAAGCTGCTTTGCTGTACCATTGATATCTACTTCCAAGTTACTCACGTTGGGAGCTGTTAGCTGTTCTCAGTTGGAATTCTGGCACTTTTTTTTTTACTTTGGTGAAGAAATTTTAGGAAACAATGACTCCATTATAGTGGCAAAGTCTTGCTATGACACTGTGAAGGTACTGATTGTGTCTGCTGTTGGTGTACTTTACATATGACCAGAATCTCTTGAATTTTGTACTAGATTTTGAGACAGTTCCATTGTGTAAACTATTAAGTCACTCACATTGAAGTCCACACTAGGTTTCAAGCTTCAATAAAACATTGCCAATCTTGGAGATTTTGTGTTCTTTTAAATTTGTAATGCTTTTTTGTTGCTTCTGCAACAGTGTACTGACCTGTTTTGTGTCCCATGGGCACTCAGTACTATTTTGTATTAATTTATATCATATCTCTCTGAATTAGCGTCTATACTATTTCTTTGAATTAAGACACTTCTGGTCTACATTTATATATTTAATTTGGAAGGAGTGAAGCCTCTCTCTTAAGAGGGCATCAAATGAAGTGTTCCCTGCTCTTTTTAATTAGACATATTTTGCATTTATTTTTGATGAGCTTGAATGTTACAGTATTGTCTTGTTACAGTGGCCATGTGGTCACCAGTCTCTGCATCCATCATTGTGCTCCCTATTTGTTCAGGAATTTTTGTTGGGGAGAGGTTGATGGTTTCTTTCACATGAATTGGTAACTGTTTCTTCTATCTTTATAAAATCCAGATAGTGCTCTGAGGTGTAAGATAGTGTAATTTTAACATTGCATTGTCGTAGAGGACCAGCAATTATATTTTATTATTTATGTAGTTTCTGGTTACAGTTTCATACATATTCCTTAACAGTTAAATAGTTTTGTTTTAGTCTGTCCCTTGTCAAACCATTCCCTTCATTTTTATCATATGATTGTACAATAATTCCAGTGTTGTATGAAAAAGCTTTTTTTTTGTTGTTACAGAGCACATTCCAACTGTCTATCTTTGGAACAGTTGACTTCCATACACTATGTCAAACTAAAAACTACTGCTGTCTACATATAACAAAGCTTATTTGATGTGAAGTGATCAATGGGGAATAAATGAACACAAGATAGTAAATGTTTGCAATTGCATTTCCAGATTGTGATAGACGACAGGGGTTACATTATATCTGCTGACACAGAGGCTGGAATTATATTCCAGTATGAGGAAGAGCAACTTCAAGGGACAGACATTTCCAGCCTTATACCATCTCTCAAAGTGCCTTGCCCCGAAGAGGTCATGCCAAAGGTAAACTTTTAAACTTCTCTTTGTTCTTTGTTGTGTGTGTGTGCACACGTGCATTTGGGGGGGGGGGGGTTATATAATAACAGGGAAGAAAGAAAGAAAGATAGTGAGAGATATACACTATATGACACTAAGATGATTACAGTCCTTAAATGCTTGGTACTGCTCTCCCAGTTTGGGGACATGAACATGTTCATTTTCAAATTATTTCTTGTTGGTCCTTAAATTTGTTTTAATTTCTGTTTTTTCAAATATTGTGAACAGCAAGCTATATGATGGGTAAATTTCAGTGCATATACAAGGTGTATAACTTAGCTTCCGCTGTTACCGGATAGGTGGCGACAATGGTAAGTAGCGGTCAAAATAAATAGATCACAGATATCAGGCAGTTAGCTTGGACCTCGGTCAACATAGCCTCATTCAAACATTAGTTGATTTTTGTCTGCGTCGTAAAGTTGTTCTTGATTGAAAATGTCAGTTTGCGAGCCTAATTCTTGTCATTTGCGGGTGGTGTTGCTGTTTTGTTTCAATATGAAGAAAACATTGGCTGAGTATCATCGAATGCTCTCAAGTACGTATGGTAAAGACACTATTAGTGAAAGAACGTGTTGTGAGTGGTTTCAACGCTTCAAGAATGGTGATTTTTAATCTCATAGACCAGTGTAGTGGTGGAAGAGAAAATGTTTTCAAAGATGCAGAATTGGAGACATTGCTGAGTGAAGACTCACATCAGACTCGAGAAGAAATGGAATGATTAGTGGTAGAGACAGAGCAAGCCATTTCAAAACATCTCAAGGCTATGGGCATGATTCAGAAAGAAGGAACTGGGTCCCGTGTGAGACGTTGAACAGCGTTTTTGTGTTTGTAAACAGTTGCTTCAGAAGCAAAAACGCAAGGGATTTCTGCATCACATTGTGACTGAGGGCGAAAAATGGATTCATTATGATAACCCTAAACACAAAAAATCATGGAGATATCCTGGCCATGCTTCCACGTCGACGGCCAAACTGAATACTCACGGCTCCAAGATCATGCTCTGCATTTGGTGGGGACCAGCTCGGCATCGTGTACTATGAGATGTTAAAACCAAGTTAAACAGTCACAGGTGCTTGTTATCGAATGCAATTAATGCATTTGAGCAGAGAATTAAGACAAATGGCCTTAATACAGCGAGAGGCACGATAAAGTGATTTTGCAACACGACAGCACTCGGCCCCATGTTTCAAAAGGGGTCAAAACATACTTGGAAACATTAAAATGGGAAGTCCTACCCCACCTGCTGTATTCTCCAGTCATTGCTCCCTCTGACTGTCACCTGTTTTAGATCAATGGCACATGGCCTGACTGACAAACACTTCCCATCTCATGAAGTCACAAATTTGATCGATTCGTGGATTGCTTCAAAAGATACAATTTTTCGATGCGGTATTCGTACACTGCCAGAAAGATGGGAGAAAGTAGTGGCCAGCGATGGAAAATACTTTGAATGATACATGTGTAACCAATTTGTTTCATTAAAGCCTCAAATGTTGGGGAAAAAACGGCAGAAGCAAAGTTGTACATCTTGTAAAGTTTCTTGTACTCTGTTTAATTGTACTTTTCAACACTAGATCACTATACTAACTTTAATTTAATGGTCATTTATGAAGCAGATGTCATTAACAATTATTGCATTACAGGAAGTAAATGTGGTATCACTGAAGTAAATGTGGCATCACAGAAGCAAGTGTATGTTTGTAGCATTAAATGAAGGCTTATAATTAAGAAAACTGTTCTACTTGCATAGCTTTTCATGGAGCTAAGAAGGGAACATTTAATGAATTGCAGCTAAATGTGTCAGACAAATACAGTGAAATGTATTTTGTTTTTATTTTTTTAACTTATCAGGACTGCCACAACTTCATTATGACTGTCTACTCCAAAGACCTATTTCCAGGAGGCAAGCTAAAGAAACTCTGAACTGTGGAAAAACAGATATTAATGCGTGAACTGGATTTAAAGAGAATCCATATTGGAAAGATTCAAAAAGCTCTCCATACTCAACTGTATTCCTAGTCCTGAAGATTATGTAATAATGAGGACTACGAGGCAATAACAAATGTCAGTAGGTCCACAAATGATTATTCTGATGCATCATGGTGGTGATGGAAAAAATAGTGAACCTTCCCCAAAAAAGACCTGTAACTGTATTAGGGATATGACAGCTTCAGCTGTATTTGTAGGTTTTACTTTATTTGCAATTGATTTCTGTGTCACATTACACCATCTTCAAACCCCTCTCTGATAACAGGTGATCTTGTGGATACTGGGTAATCATCATACATCCATAGTGAGTACAAAAAATCTATTTCCAATATGCTGAACTTTCTTTAAGGTGGTGTAATGTATTATCAGCATTGATTGCAAATGGAATAGGACCTATAAGTGCAGCTGAAGGCATCATACCTACCACATAAATACACAATGCATGACCAAAAAAGTGAAGCACCCAGAAGACATTGTCAGATGTCAGTGTAGCTTCATACATGCAAACACCATTGCCAGGTATGTAAATGATTATAATTGCAACTCCCTGTGATATATACAATGGCCACCAGAATGCATCAATGTTGTTTGTATTAAGTGTTCTTGCAAGACCTGGTAGTAAATGTAATGGTTGTGAACAGTGTCGGATGTTGAGTAAGCATTTTGAAGGACAGGGAGATGCCATATTGTTGTGCAACAAAGCACACCTCACATATGCACATGACCATTATCTGTGGGTGACCTGAACAGCCTGTGTGTGCGTGCGCGCCCAAACGTTCTTTTATTTTCTGATGAAGGCTTTGGCTGAAAGCTTACTGTGTAACAGTCTTTTCTGTCCGTATGCAATTTGATGTCACCTTTATGGTGTGTAGTAATTTATCCTTTCCATAATTGTAGAAGTGGTCTTAGGTTAGATTTAAAACTTGCTTCACTAATTTATCAGACACTTAATATTATTGGGCAAATTATCAAAAGTTTTTGTTGCTGCATTTTTTAGTACCTGAGAGTTTTAATAATGGACAATAAAGGTCACTTTTTTCCTCTTAGTGTTGTAGGTATGGACGTCATACTCTTCTCAAATTGCCGTGGATTATTTATTACAAATTTCATTAGCGAATGTATGCATTGTGATTGTGCAGTTAAAATGTCTAATTCCGTGAAGAGTTATATATGTGATGACCATGGGTGAACACCACATACTAATCTTAACTGCTCACCTTTGTGCAATCAGCACTTTCTTTGTAAGTGATGAGTTGTTCCAGAAAATTATTCCACAATACGTCATTGAGTGGAAATGTGCAAAATATGTCAGGAGGTTAATCTGTTCTGTTTCTGTTGAAATTATACAAAGCATTCACTGAGGTTGACCTCTCACCCGTGATAGAGTTGGGATATCATTCCAAAGTCTGGCAGGCAGTGAAAAACTTTCCGAGGGGCCAATCGTAGGGCCTCTCTGATTCGTTTGATGAACAGGTTTCGCGCGTTATCTGTGGCTGACGATGTCTCTGAGCCAGATGCAGTCGTCTACCATGTTCCAGAGGAAGCTTCTCAGCCCGCAAGGTCTGGGCATTGACAGAGTGTGGATTTGCTGGTAGTTGAGAGCTCCAACGTTAGGCGCGTAATGGGGGCCCTTAGGAACATGGATGCAAGGAGGGGAAGGAAGCCAGTGTGCACTCCATGTGAATTCTGGGGTGAGTCATTCCAGGTGTGGAAGAGTAGAGGGTGAAGCCAACTGTAGGTGGTGGCTCATGCCGGTACCAATGACGTGTCTTGGTTTCGGACAGCTAGTGAAAATGGTAAAGACTGCCAGTCTTGCTTCCGAGATTAAGGTGGAGTTCACCATATGCAGCATTGTCGATAGAACTGACTGTGGTCCTTTGGTGCATAGCTGAGTGTAGGGTCTGAATCAGAGGCTCAGGCAGTTCTGTGACCGTGTAGGCTGCAGATTCCTTGACTTGCGCCATCAGGTGGTGGGTTTCTGGTTTCGCTTAATAGATCAGGAGTCCACTACACAGAGGAGGCAGCTACATGGCTAGTGGGGACTGTGTGGGAGGGTCTGGGCGGTTTTTTAGGTTAGAGGGTCCAAGGAACAACAGAAGGGGCGTCCATCTAAAAGTGGGCAGGTATAATACAATAAAGTCATTGTAGAAACAATTGGTATTGTAGTTGTAAATTGTCGTAGCTGTGTTGGGAGAGAACCAGAGCTCCAAGCCCTAATAGAAAGCACTGAAGCTCAAATAGTTGTAGGTACAGAGAGCTCACTAAAGCCGGAAATAAGTTCAGCTGAAATTTTTTTTGAAACAAATGAAGTGTTCAGAAAGGATAGATTGAATACAGTTGGTGGTGGAGTATTTATTGGTGTCAGAGGTAGTTTGCCTTGTAGAGAAATTGAAGTAGATAGCTCGTATGAAATAGTGTGGGTAGAGGATATACCTGACAATCGGACTGAACTGTTAATTGGATCGTTTAACTAAGGGTACCTCGTACCACAACAAGCATCTTCTCTCCCTGTTCCACTCCCAAGCAGAGCGAGGGAAAAATGACTGCCTATATACCTCTGTATGAGCCCTAATCTCTCTTATCTTTGTGGTCTTTCTGCAAAATGTAAGTTGGCGACAGTAAAATTGTACTGCAGTCTGCCTCAAATGCTGGTTCTCTAAATTTCCCCAGTAGCAATTCACGAAAAGAACACCTGCTTTCCTCTAGAGACTCCCACCCGAGTTCCTGAAGCATTTCCGTAACACTCGCGTGATGATCAAACCTACCAGTAACAAATCTAGCAGCCCGCCTCTGAATTGCTTCTATGTCCTCCTTCAATCCGACCTGATAGGGATCCCAAACACTCGAGCAGTATTCAAGAATAGGTCGTATTAGTGTTTTATAAGCGGTCTCCTTTACAGATGAACCACATCTTCCCAAAATTCTACCAATGAACCGAAGATATCCCACTTCATATCGCTCTGCAGTGTTACGCCCAAGTATTTAATCGATGTGACTGTGTCAAGCGCTACACTACTAATGGAGTATTCAAACATTACGGGATTCTTTTTCCTATTCATCTGCATTAATTTACATTTATCTATATTTAGAGTTAGCTGCCATTCTTTACACAAATCACAAATCCTGACCAAGTCATCTTGTATCATCCTACAGTCAATCAACGACGACACCTTCCCGTACACCACAGCATCATCAGCAAACAGCCGCACATTGCTATCCACCCTATCCAAAAGATCATTTATGTAGATAGAAAACAGCGGACGTACCACACTTCCCTGGGGCACTCTAGATGATATCCTAACCTCCGATGAACACTCACTGTCGAGGACAACGTACTGAGTTCTATTACTTAAGAAGTCTTCGAGCCACTCACATACTTGGGAACCAATCCCATATACTCGTACCTTAGTTAGGAGTCAGCAGTGGGGGCACCAAGTCAAAGGCTTTCTGGAAGTCAAGGAATATGGCATCCATCTGATACCCTTCATCCATGGTTGGCAAGATATCATGTGAAAAAAGGGCGAGTTGTGTTTCGCAGGAGTGATGCTTTCTAAAGCCGTGCTGATGCATGGACAGCAACTTCTCTGTCTCAAGGAAATTAATTATATTCGAACTGAGAATATGTTCGAGAATCCTGAAACAAACCGATGTTAAGGATATTGGTCTGTAATTTTGAGGATCCGTCCTTCTACCCTTCTTATATACTGGTGTTACCTGCACTTTTTACCAGTCGCTCGGGACTTTACGTTGGGCCAAGAGATTTGCGATAAATGCAAACTAAGTAAGGAGCCAATGCAGTAGAGTACTCTCTGTAAAACCGAATTGGAATCCCATCTGGACCTGGCGATTTATTTATTTTCAACCCATTCAGCTGCTTCACAACCCCAGGGATGTCTATCACTATGTCCTCCATACGGGAATCTGTACGAGACAAATGGCGGTGTGTTTGTACGATCCTCCTGCGTGAAAGATTTCTCAAATGATAAATTTTAAATTTCAGCTCTCATTTTGCTGTCTTTCGTTGCCAGGCCAGACTGATCAGTGAGTAACTGGATGGAAGCCTTCGACCCACTTACCGATTTTACGTAAGACCAGAATTTCCTTGAGTTTCCAGCAAGATCTATTGCTAAGGTATGACGGTGGTAGTGGTTGAATGCTTCGCACATCGCTCTTTTTATAGCAGCACGAATCTCTACTAACTTTTTCCTGCCCTCATTCTCCCGGTCTTTCTTGTACCGCGAGTGTAACTGTATTTTGGTTACCTTTACTTAGCAGCAGATTCACTCCTGACAGAATACTTGAAGTACAACCAACCCAGTGACTGCTATAACATTATTTGTATCTTACTTATATTGGATGACAGTTACTGCTAACAGATTTCTGCTAGCCTGTTATTTCAGTGTTATATTATAACCTCCCACATTGTACAAGCTCATTTGCTTGACACACAAAATTTAGTGGCAGTTTCTGCAGATGTTTTCTGATTATTCTGAAGCTGCGTTGGTTCTTGTAACATATGGGAAAAGCAGTACGCGTTATTCTTCTTGGGTTTTCTGGTGAATGCTAAAATCAGTTTCAGAGAATATTTCAGTGGTCTCCTCCCCCAGCATCTTCAAGGGAGATGCTGTTGCTGAGTCGTGGCAAACTGATGCCAGCAGCAGAGACAATGATCTTATATAGTCCACAGAAAATGTGCAAGATGTACGTCAAAATCTATTGGTGCTTTCTCCAATATAATGTGTAAATACAGGTTGTAAACAGTATAAGCTGCCAAAATTGCACAGATAGTACATTTTGGTGTGTTTGACAAAAAAGTTTAATGAAATATCGTATCACGTTCTGTATTTTTGTATTCTTAAAGGACAGATATTTGTAGGTTTGTAAGTAGACTCATTCCTGTTTACATTGTCAACTAATGGCACACGACCTTGTTTGTGTATTACCAACATGAGCACAGCAGTCGGAGAAAGGCAACAGAGGAGCCAGAGCAGAGTAAATATTGGATGTGTGCAATGATGCAGCGCAGTGGCTATGTACTACCGAAACAAGCAAATTAAACAGTCATTGGGTTATCAAGAACGTGTAATTTGTTTTACATAAATAATCAGTTAAGTACAATCAGATG
Source organism: Schistocerca gregaria (assembly GCF_023897955.1). Taxonomy (NCBI): domain Eukaryota; kingdom Metazoa; phylum Arthropoda; class Insecta; order Orthoptera; family Acrididae; genus Schistocerca; species Schistocerca gregaria. The sequence continues at coordinate 359,310,576 of NC_064920.1, read as the reverse complement.
TTTTCTCTTCTACATCATCATAATACTGGAGGTCATGGTTGTAAAGAAAAGCTAATATAAAATAAAATGTGTTTCTCTTAGTGCAAAATCAACCAATTGCCATGTAATTTTTTGAACATCAATTACAACCAACTGTTTTCTGTTTTTACGACAATACCATAACAAAAATTAAATTTCAATTATTTTCCTTTTCTACAACAGTACCGTAATGAAAATGAAACCAAAATTACTTTGTTTTGTGTTCCACCAGTACTACAATAAGTGTTCAAAATGCTGCCGTTTGATCCGACAAATGCTTCATTACAGCAAAACCAGTTTCGTGGCACTTAGTCACATACATGCATATTTGCATTCGTGATACTGGCAGCGTCTAAAATTCCCAGCGTAAGTTGTCCACATTATATATTTTGAGTGTAAATCAGTTCCTTCATATGACCTCAAAAGTAAAAATCCAGTGGATTTAATGCAAGACTGCGCACTGGCTGTCAGCTTGAACCAAAATTTCCTATCCATCGCCCTGGAAATTGTCTATTCAAAAACCTTCGTATTCTGTGGCCAATGAGGGGTGGAGTAGTCACATTATGACTTATTGCTAATGGAATATTTTCCAGTAAATATGGTTGCAATGTCTCTTCTAGAAACGTTCGGTAATTGTTGCCAGTCAATCGAGCAAGTAAAACTTAAGACCCAATAACGTAATACGTCAATTAAATCTGCCCATACATTCACAGAAAAGTGGCACTGAAAATGTGTTGCTACTACTTGGCGCGGTTATGGAATTTAGTTATTCTGTTGCAAGTGAAACACGCTTAATCTCCTGTTGCAAGTGAAACACGCTTAATCTCCTGTTGCAAGTGGAACACGCTTAATCTGTGATGAGCAATTACACAAAATCATGTTGTGCACTTCCCAACAAAGACCTCTCTTGAGAATTCTTGTCAGAGAGGGAAATCTCCTGTTTTAAAGAGCAATGAATTACAGTGTGTGATATACTCATTTGGCGGACAGTGCTTCTAGTTATCTGAGCAGGGTCTTCATGGATGTGCCCCAGAATTTCTCAGCTTCCTACGTATGTTCTATGCTTTGTCAGCCAAATTTGCCTGTGTTTGTGACTCATGCCTAGTACATGCAGCAGTAAGTAACACGAACCGATTGCTGACGTAAGTGTACATGTGTTTGGGGAGGGGTGGTTGTTGTTGTTTTTGGGGGAAGAGACCAAACAGCGAGATCATCGGTCTCATCGGATGAGGGAAGGAAGTCGGCCGTGCCCTTTCAAAGGAACCATCCCAGAATTTACCTGGAGCGATTTAGGGAAATCATGGAAAACCTAAATCAGAATGGCCGGACGCGGGAGGGGTGGGGTGGAGCAGACACCCCGTAGTGTTTTGTGTTTTGATACTGTTCAATGAATTCTCCCAGTCTACTGTGCATTATGTTTCCACAAGTAGTGTGTAGTCTGTGTGAGCTTTCCAGTGTCTAATTTTCCAAAGACATTTACCAAGATGAACTTTCTTTTTCTTCTTCCTTCCATTTTTCCTCCATTGGACAACCATAGGAAATCGACAAACAAGTTACTAGATGTTTTAAATAGATTACTTGTGTTCTACTAACAGGATTTTTTTTAGAACCTTATATTGTTTTATTCTATATCACCACCCAGTAGTAAAGGCTGGAAAGAATAAGTTACTGTTGTGGAAGACTATCATAACTTCTGTAGCCAAATCTGTTCTTATATAATATTTCCCTCAGTGACAAGGTATTTTGTATGTTCTATCCTTCCTAAGCCCAAAATTTTGGCCAGTGCCCAAGGCACATTCTTGATATCGAATCTGTTGTTCTTAGTTCTCCCAATTCTTGAACATATGTTCCCAGCAACTGATCTAAATTAATCTTCAGATGCCGCCAGGGATGACCAAAACTCTAAGATACAACAGGTCTGTTTTTTGAAATATTCAATCTGCTTAAACACAGACTGTGTTAAGTTTTTGGTATCAAAGAGGATATGAGCTTCGTTCCAAAGTCGTATAAAGTTTCCATCGCATTTGTACAGTGGATGGCAGCTGGTCACTTCTGTTGACCATCACATCAAAAATTGGGAGCTTTCCATCACTTTTTAGTTTGATCATTAATTTGATGCTGAGGTTAAGGCAATAAAAATGTTCTTGTCAAGAGTTGGAACATCTGATACGTATGGCCAGATCACGAACATGTCATTAGTGTACTCCAAACAAAGATTCGTTTTAAAATTGCTGTCTTCAGTGCCCAAGACTTGAAATATTTTTTGAGCCATATCTTTACGTGTTTGCATTAGTTTAGTAATGCTTAGCAACAGCATCTCTTCTGAAGATGGCAGGCAGCAGCTGGACCACTGAAATATTGTGTCAAGTAGATTTTTAGATCTGCCTGCAAACCCAAGAAGAATACCACAATAACCGTTTCTTGCATTAGATGTACTGTTTCAATAAGTTTTTTCCCCTTTCTTTCTCTCATACTTCCTACATGTAGAAGACATTATGCTATCATTCCAGATGTGAAACAAACAATAATAATAGTAATAGATTAATAGTTTCAAAGCAGTCTTTGGTTGTCATCTCATACTATTTTTCAAACTGTTGCTGGTTTGCTATACAACAATGTTTAAAAGGTTTCAACAACTTTGAGAGTTTTTGTGGTTGCAAAGCCTGCATTGTGAAGCACTTCTGCATGGCAAATTAGAACATAAATGAGTTGTCTTATGTTTTGGAGTCGAGGTGTTCAAACAGTGTATTGATTTGATTTCTCTCTGTATTTTCTTCATAGTTGTTCAATAGCTAGTAATGTTTTAAATAAATTAATTTTAAGGAAAAAGTATTCTCACAACATTTTTTAAATTTTGTTGTAATCTTCTGACATTATGATGCTAACTGAAACTACTTAGTATTCTGCTTCCCCCAACTCCCACCCCACCAAAAAAGAAAAGAAAATCTGTAATCAGACCTCTACGGGTAACTAAAAAGAGAGAATTTGTAAACGGGAGAATATATGACCAGGTAGAACTTCAGTAACATTTTCTGAAAGGGAGCAGGAGGGGTGACAGAAAGAACTTAACGATGAAAGAAGAGAAAAGTCTGCTATTGGTAAATGAATACATTGCTAGATCAATATTCAAACGTGTTATTTGCATTGAAAGTGGAGCCTCTTCTTTCAACTTGTAAAATTAAAGTAAGTCTGTTACAAACTTATTTATTTTACCAACAGTTAGTATATATTTGAGGATTTCTTTTACCCTTAGGATGTCAAGAAGCAGAAAGCCACAGGACGTACCCGAGAAGGAGCGACATTCCCTGTATGTATTCGCATATCAGAAGAAGCGAAAGGAGATGGAGAGGCAGACAGTGGGATCAGGAAATGTTATAAGCTCACTATATGGGTATGTTGGATTGTAAGAAGTCTACTGAGATGTATAACATTGGAAATAACATAATTTATTGGAATGATTTATTTGTGTGTAATTTTGTTTTCAGGTGTTTGCAAATATGAGTGGCTTAGTTGTATTGGCAGAAGATGGGGTAGTGGAGAGCTGTAACCATCATTTTACTCACATGATGTTCGGGTACCCACAGTCTGAGCTAATTGGACAGGTAAAATTTCTTCAGTTCAATTTACCTAACTATAGGACGATCCCTCACCCTTTCTTTGGGGGGGGGGGGGGGGGGCAGGCAGGAGAGTCCCTTCAATAAAGTTTTATTTTTAGTGTAATATGACTAATCTAAATTACAAACTTATTTACTTTTTTAGATATAAAGTATCTGACAAAAAAACGTATGGCATTTGGTGATCGTCCAAATTTTGGTAATAAAAGTAGAAACGAAATAAACAGAAAGAAGTGATTTACATTAATTTTTATTTTCAGTTTCTTTTTTTGCTTACTATCTAAGTGAGTAGTGTATGGCACTACTATTTTTAACCACCATGCAGGGGAGCCTTAAAAGGCCAACTTGCAACAATTTCCATTGCGTGAAGTTGTGATGTTATGCCATTGGGAAGTATTTCGATGTTTGTGTATGTGTCTAGCAAACAGATGTACTATTTTCTTAGACTGATTATATTTCACTGCCATGTAAGTTGTTTTTCCTTAAATGCTGCAGGAAGTTGCCTTCATTGCTAATCTCATGCTCATACTGAGCAACTTGGTGCTCAACTTCATGAAACCTTCCTTGCTTCAGTCCCCTGAAAGCTTGGCCAGTAGGGGTGGTGTTTTTTGATTTGTGTGTCATCTGATGCAGACTACGAACATTAACTTCTGTGTTAAACTTATTTCTTGCTGCACAGTTGTTTCATGCTCTCTGCTTCATGAATCACCATTAACTTAGTGTTAGTGTCTTATTGTATTTGTAAACTGTGAACTTCTAGATCCTTGTATCTCAACAGTCAGAGTTTTGATTTGCATACATTATCAGTTGCTAAAATTTACAGTTCTGACAGTGTATAAGGAAACTGAACATTAACAAAATTATGTCCTCTCTGGCTCCTTACAGCTGAATCGTAAGAAACTCTACCACTTCAGGCTAACACTGGGAAATCAATAGTGCTGTAGAACAGTAGCAGCTGTAGTGCTGTTCGTGTTGTGCCTTGTTTAAAGTGTTCTGTGTGAAAATACTGTTCTTGGCATTGATTAATCTCCTCTAGAAACATATACTGCTATTCAGTATTTGTGCAGTTTTAAAATCATGTCACTTTCACCTACAATTGAATTCAAACAAATGGCATTTTAAACATAAGATGTACATAAAAAGCAAGCTGCATGGTATAAATTTCCAAGACTGGCAGTACAATGAAGTTTGCTGCTCACTCAGCACTCCCCTACTTGCGTTTCTCAGCCAAGCTGGTGCCGCTGCCCCCCCCCCCCCCCTCCCCCCAACACTTCTAAATTCTTCAAATTAAATTTGAGCAGGAACACAAGTGCTGAAATTTCATCTGTAAATGTAAGAAGGCCTTTACATTATGCTATTATAGCACCTTAAACATTGACCTTGGGAACAACAGTTTATTCTACGAATGTAAGACAACCCTGTATTTTTCAAACAATGAATTTAAGAAAGAACCTTGTCAGGTTAAATTAAGGTACTTTTCTGTCCTACCAAGAGAACAACATAACCTCAAGTTTACGAAAAATACTGCAAAGAAACATGGGGCCAGATAAAAATGCAAGAGCTGACCTAAGATGTGAAAACAAATTTCCTTTCATCTCAAAGAAAAAAGTTAACCCACAATCAATATAAAAACAAGGCCTATGTGCTCTAATTGTTTCTGCTGAGCTTATAGCGAGTGGCAAGATGATTGTACATATCAGCAGTTTTCCAACATTATTTTAATTATTCTAATGCTATCGTGCATGTGGTTTATTTTTATCTCTAATTTTAATCTTTGTAGGTAGTACTCATGTGTTACGGTCTACAGCAAAGACATGCCCAACTCATGTAATATAAATGAACTAATGCCATTTCTTCATGAAATGAGCATGAGAAAACCATGTGATCCAGCAAACTGCACATTCGGTGCTGACCCGACAAAAAGGATTAGAGTAAGGGCTAAGACCTTTCTGAAGAAAATTTTCTTATTGTCAGATTTTATCAACAGGCTTATTCCTCACAGATTATATGCCTTCTGAAAATGTATAGAGATGAAATTCGTCTGAAGTCTATTCATTAGCATTCATATCGTATTGTGTATCAAAACAAGTTACTACTCGCAAATACACTTCTTGGGTTTGCCACCAGATTGCGTTTCACAAATCTCATAATATTTCATCAAAATAGATATTTGCCATATTCAGACAGTGGTGGTTGTTGTGTTCAATGCTGCCAGACACAACATAACTATCTTGTGGCAGTGTCTGGTTACAGTAAGTTTTGCTGCCAGGTGAGTATCACCAGTTGAATTTTGCGGCTGTGAAAATAGTAATAACCATTGCCTCAATAAGTTGTTTTAATGGAATATTGTGGGATTTGCACTGTTTTATCTGGTGGCAAGCCAAAGAAGTGTTTTTGTAACACATCCACCATTAAATCCTGAAAGTCAAATTTTGCTACTCGACTCACTATTAGGCCAATGTGCACATCGCAGGTATTCAGCTGATTTCATACACTGATTAGAGAGATTACATTAGACTGAATCTGATGTTCTAGTAAGTTTTTATGTAGACACTCTTCACTCACGTTCCTCCATCAGTTTCCTCATGGGTAGTTAGGTTTGGTGTTTCAATTACGTAACCTTTTAAACATGTATTGACATCCACTTATATTTTTTCAGTGTCCAGTTGCAGTGGAAAGCCATTTGTTACCTAATGTTGCTAATATTTTTATGAAAGATTTCAGGAAATGTAGTTTGCGATTGGCGGCATTGAGTCCTGCATGCCTCTTAGTTATGTAGATGATACTTTCATTGTTTGGCTTCATGGTAGTGAAAATTAGTGCAGCTTAGTAGAGCATTTGAATTCAGCCCGCCTACAGAGGTTTCTCATTTTATTGGTACCTTGAAGATGATAGGGTGTTAACTTCACGAAATATTGTTGACTGTCTATGATATTATGTTGCTGAATTCTCATAATTTATTTGAACATTAGTCTTCTAGTGCCATTAATATAATAAGAAGTATTGATGAAAAATTTGCCACCTGTAAAAACTATGCATTTACTGAGATTTAAAATGTGTAGCTGGTTTTGTTGTTGCAAAACTAATCCAAGACAGGAGCACAGAAAGAAGAAAATATAAATGAAATTCCATTTGTAGCATCGACCTCATCTCGTAATCTGCTGGTTTGAATTCTGGAACTGATACCTCAGACCACTGCTGCTGTGAAAAGTATGTTGCTGAAGGGACTGACAGACAGAGACAGAGGCTTATCACCTCAACTTCTGAATGGGGTGAAATTTCCAGAATAAAATCAGAACAAATGTTCTGAAACCATTTGCAATATAAAATACAACGAAGCAACAGCTGAAGATGGAATTGCCATAGAATAATTTGAAACTGTCAGATGGAAATTGACTGCAAACATTAAAATGAATAATGCAAACATTATGGTTAACAGAAGAAATTCCAGACCATTGGAAGCGTGTATTAATTCATCCTTTCATCCTTGACATAAGAAAGAAGATAAACCTATGCTGACTTCTGAGAGGAATTGTATTAGTGTTACCAGTTGCATCCAAGGTCCTTTCTAAAGTGCTACATAATAGATTAGAGAGGCAGGTAGATGGCAAGATTGAACTGTATCAAAACGGTTTTCGAAAGAGGTGGTCAGGTATGGAGTGTATCCTGAGTCTTAACATAATCATCATAGAAGAAAGGATGGTTTTCAATATTCTGGATTAAATCTCACTTTGGGTCAGAAAGGGTTGAATTATGCTGCCACAAAAATCTATACTCCTGTGCCAAATAGCATTAAAAGTCTGATAGATAGCCAACCAACATTTAAAAGCGAATTAAAAGAATTTCTGAATGACCACTTTTTGTGCTCAATAGATGACTTTTTAGATATGAAATAGTAACTGTAAAACTAAATTTAAAAAAAAATTGTTTAAAGAAAACTTGTGTTACAGTGACACGTTCCACATCATTACAAAATGTTGAATTCATTCTCTGTGGAACAAGGATTAGTGTGTGTGTGTGTGTGTGTGTGTGTGTGTGTGTGTGTGTGTGTGTGTGTGTGTAAAAAACAAAGTTGATGTGACTTACCCAATGAAAGCACTGGCAGAAGGTATACACTTGCGCGCGCGCACACACACATATCCATCCGCACATACACACACAAGCAGACATTTGTAAAGGCAAAGAGTTTGGGCAGAGATGTCAGTCGAGGTGGAAGTACAGAGGCAAAGATGTTGTTGAAAGACAGGTGAGGTATGAGCGGCGGCAACTTGAAATTAGCGGAGGTTGAGGCCTTGCGGATAACGAGAAGAGAGGATATACTGAAGGGCACGTTCCCATTTCCCCAGTTCTGACAGGTTGGTGTTAGTGGGAAGTATCCAGATAACCCGGAGGGTGTAACACTGTGCCAAGATGTGCTGGCCGTGCACCAAGGCATGTTTAGCCACAGGGTGATCCTCATTACCAACAAACACTGTCTGCCTGTGTCCATTCATGCGAATGGACAGTTTGTTGCTGGTCATTCCCACATAGAAAGCGTCACAGTGTAGGCAGGTCAGTTGGTAAATCACGTGGGTGCTTTCACACGTGGCTCTGCCTTTGATCGTGTACACCTTCCAGATTACAGGACTGGTGTAGGTGGTGGTTGGAGGGTGCATGGGACAGGTTTTACACCGGGGGTGGTTACAAGGGTAGGAGCCAGAGGGTAGGGAAGGTGGTTTGGGGATTTCATAGGGATGAACTAAGAGGTTACGAAGGTTAGGTGGAAGGCGGAAACACACTCCTGGTGGAGTGTGGAGGATTTCATGAAGGATGTATCTCTTTTCGGGGCAGGATTTTAGGAAGTCGTATCCCTGCTGGAGAGCCACATTCAGAGTCTGATCCAGTCCCGGGAAGTATCCTGTCACAAGTGTGGCACTTTTAGGGTTCTTCTGTGAGAGGTTCTGGGTTTGAGGGGATGAGGAAGTGGCTCTGGTTATTTGCTTCTGTACCAGGTCGGGAGGGTAGTTGCGGGATGCGAAAGCTGTTTTCAGGTTGTTGGTGTAGTGGTTCAGAGATTCAGGACTGGAGCAGATTCGTTTGCCACGAAGGCCTAGGCTGTAGGGAAGGGACCGTTTGATATCTAATGGGTGGCAGCTGTCATAATGGAGGTACTGTTGCTTGTTGGTGGGTTTGATGTGGACGGATGTGTGAAGCTGGCCATTGGACAGATGGAGGTCAACGTCAAGGAAAGTTGCATGGGATTTGGAGTAGGACCAGGTGAATCTGATGGAACCAAAGGAGTTGAACTTGGAGAGGAAATTCTGGATTGTCCTTCACTGTGAGTCCAGATCATGAAGATGTCGTCAATAAATATGTACCAAACTTTGGGTTGGCAGGCTTGGGTAACCAAGAAGGCTTCCTCTAAGCGACCCATAAATAGGTTGGCATACGAGGGGGCCATCCTGGTACCCATGGCTGTTCCCTTTAATTGTTGGTATGTCTGGCCTTCAAAAGTGAAGAAGTTGTGGGTCAGGATGAAGCTGGCTAAGGTGACGAGGAAAGAGGTTTTAGGTAGGGTGGCAGGTGATCGGCGTGAAAGGAAGTGCTCCATTGCAGCGAGGCTCTGGACGTGCGGGATATTTGTGTATAGGGAAGTGGCATCAATGGTTACAAGGATGGTTTCCGGGGGTAACAGACTGGGTAAGGATTCCAGGCATTTGAGAAAGTGGTTGGTGCCTTTGATGAAGGATGGGAGACTGCATGTAATGGGTTGAAGGTGTTGTTCTACGTAGGCAGAGATACGTTCTGTGGGGGCTTGGTAACCAGCTACAATGGGACGGCCGGGATGTTTGGGTTTGTGAATTTTAGGAAGTAGGTAGGAGGTAGGAGTGCGAGGTGTCGGTGGGGTCAGGAGTTTGATGGAGTCAGGTGAAAGGTTTTTTTGGGGAGCCTAAGGTTCTGTGGATTCCTTGAAGCTCCGCCTGGACTTCATGAATGGGATTACCTTGGCAAACTTTGTATGCAGAGTTGTCTGAAAGCTGACGCAGTCCCTCAGCCACATACTCCCGATGATAAAGTACCATGGTCGTGGAACCCTTGTCAGCCGGAAGAATGATGATGGATCGGTCAGCTTTCAGATCACGGATAGCCTGGGCTTCGGCTGTGGTGATGTTGGGAGTAGGATTAAGGTTTTTCAGGAAAGATTGAGAGGCAAGGCTGGAAGTGAGAAATTCCTGGAAGGTTTGGAGAGGGTGATTTTGAGGAAGAGGAGGTGGGTCCCAATGCGATGGAGGACGGAACTGTTGCAGGCAGGGTTCAATTTGGATTGTGTCTTGGTGAGTTGGATCATTAGGAGTGGGATCAGGATTATTTTTCTTCGTGGCAAAGTGATATTTCCAGCAGATACTACGAGTGTAGGACAGTAAATCTTTGACAAGGGCAGTTTGGTTGAACCTGGGAGTGGGGCTGAAGGTGAGGCCTTTGGATAGGACAGAGGTTTCGGATTGGGAGAGAGGTACAGAAGCAAATAACCAGAGCCACTTCCTCATCCCCTCAAACCCAGAACCTCTCACAGAAGAACCCTAAAAGTGCCACACTTGTGACAGGATACTTCCCGGGACTGGATCAGACTCTGAATGTGGCTCTCCAGCAGGGATACGACTTCCTAAAATCCTGCCCCGAAATGAGATCCATCCTTCATGAAATCCTCCCCACTCCACCAAGAGTGTGTTTCCGCCGTCCAGCTAACCTTCGTAACCTCTTGGTTCATCCCTATGAAATCCCCAAACCACCTTCCCTACCCTCTGGCTCCTACCCTTGTAACCGCCCCCCGGTGTAAAACCTGTCCTATGCACCCTACCACCACCACCACCACCACCACCACCACCACCACCTACTCCAGTCCTTTAACCCGGAAGGTGTACACGTGTGAAAGCACCCACGTGATTTACCAACTGACCTGCCTACACTGTGACGCTTTCTATGTGGGAATGACCAGCAACAAACTGTCCATTCACATGAATGGACACAGGCAGACAGTGTTTGTTGGTAATGAGGATCACCCTGTGGCTAAACATGCCTTGATGCACGACCAGCACATCTTGGCACAGTGTTACACCGTCCGAGTTATCTGGATACTTCCCACCAACACCAACCTATCCGAACTCCGGAGATGGGAACATGTCCTTCAGTATATCCTCTCTTCTCTATATCCGCCAGACCTCAACCTCCGCTAATTTCAAGTTGCCGCCGCTCATACCTCACCTGTCTATCAACAACTACTTTGCCACTGTACTTCCGCCTCGACTGACATCTCTGCCCAACTCTTTGCCTTTACAAATGTCTGCTTGTGTCTGTGTATGTGCGGGTGTGTGTGTGTGTGTGTGTGTGTGTGTGTGTGTGTGTGTGTGTGTGTGTGTGTGCGCGTCCTTTTTTCCCCCTAAGGGAAGTCTTTCCGCTCCCGGGATTGGAATGACTCCTTACCCTCTCCCTTAAAACCCACATCCTTTCGTCTTTCCCTCTCCTTCCCTCTTTCCTGAAGAAGCAACCGTTGGTTGCAAAAGCTAGAAATTCTGTGTGTGTGTTTTATTTATTGTGCTTGTCTACCGGCGCTTTCCCGCTTGGTAATTCTTGGAGTCTTTGTTTTTAATATATTTTTCCCATGTGGAAGTTTCTTTCTATTTTATTTAACTGAGTACCAAGGTGCATGCTCTGTGTCAGTATATTTGTAGTCCTCAAAAAGGCATGTGACTCTGTTAATAGAACATCTCTGTTTGAAGTATTGGAAGAGTTTAGTGTGGATGGTAAAACTACATACATAATTCAACAAACGCTAGTAAACGCAAAATCTAAAGTTAACTTTTTGGATAGATATCAGAAGTATTGAATGTGTGGGCAGATGTTAGACAAAAGCTGGTGCAATCCATTATTCTGTTAAATTGTATTCTTGGAAAGGTGATTTGAGAATGGGAAGAACAGCTCAGAAAGACTGGAGTAAATGACTTGATGCAATTGGTCTGTGATCCTCAAACTAACTTAAGTCAGTATTTAGTTTTTGCCCTCAGTGTTGCAATACTGTCTGGAGACACAGCAGTTGCAACAAGAAAAATTAACATTTTGAAAATACAGTAATGGCAGGAAAGAGTCATTCTAAAATATTATACAAAAATTAAATATATGGCAAATATAAAAACAAGCTCCAAATTTCCTTTAGAACATATTACTGAAAAATTGACTCATTAGGTTTAAAGCATCTCAGAGCAAAGATGATGTAAATGCCCTATCATTTAACTAAATATGTGAATGATAAAAGAACTCTCTCCTCTTTAATTTACAGTATTATATTACTGCAGTAAAACCTGAACCTTTGTATGCAGCCAAATGCCTGGATTTCACTAAGACTAAGTAGTAGAAAACAGGGTAAAGAAAGAGAGGAAAAATTCTAAGAAAAATACTGTGGCCAGTAAAACACAGTGATGAACACAGGAATTGGAGTAACAAATATATCTGGAGGAAAATAAAACAGCCAAATGTATCCCCAAAAAAATACATTGTATTACAACGAAGTTAAATGGCTATCTGATTTGAATGCGAGGGGGCAGGGGTATATGAAAAAGAATTCTTGAAGATGTCAGCTGTGAGAATTTCCCTAGAGCAAATAGCTCCAAGAAATCAGAACATGTCTGAAAGAGATGATAGAATATGAAATTCTGAATGGAGATACATTTTTGAAGAGTAGTGTTAGATTCTCATCCCAGATAAAACTGAGAGAGAACTCGAACAATGTGCTCAGAAGTTAGAAACAACTGCATTATGACTGAATTAAAATTTATTGGAAACTGGAAAAAAGGCATGCTGCTAGAGAGATATCAACAGATTGAAGCAGCTGGAGAAAAATTGACAATCTCAACTGAAAACGTTTCTTCAAATGTTCTCTACAAAATAATATTCCCTGCTCAACAATTGAGAGGTATAACAAGTGCACAAATCATACCAGAGTTCATTTTCGGGCCTACAGGAATTTTTCCCTGTATGAAAGTGAACAATTAATATGTTAACTTGGAAGTGTGGTCATTGCTGTGCTCTAAATGTGACTGGAACAAAAATTGTTTGTCTGCTGCTCAGTGCTTCATGTGTACTGTTGTGGTATAGTTGTTAGCATTCTATGGAGGATTTTCGTTATTATATAATAACTTTGTGATAGTATTGAAAAAGCTGACTTAATACCTTTTGTGAGCTGTTCTATTTTCCCCATAGTACTCATTATTTTTTATAAATTTTTAAATATTAAATGTTTGTTTAATTTAGTTATTTCATTTTTCACAGAAAATAACTAACATCATTCCAAATTTTTGTGAAGATTTGGAATATCCAGGCCCTTTGCAACATCTGGATGGTGCGAAAGATGGTGATGATGACAACAGCAACTATGATTCTGCTGTTGAAAATGTGGATCCAGATAGATCATGCAGTAGCAGTGCAGTTTATGAATCAGACTGTTCCGCTGTCTGTTCTAAAGACTGCAGCAATAGGGAGAAGCTAGAATTAAAAAATCTTGCAAGCTGTGATAATATTTTTTCAATTAATGAAAACAAAGACATTATCAATGGCAACAGTAGCACTGATATGCCAGAAGTCATAGATTCCTTAAATAGGCTTAATTTGGGACTAGTGAATGACATATGTGGGTAAGTAATTAATGTTTTTAAGCTTTGTTTGGTATTGTGTTTATATTGTGCTTATCATTTTTTGTGACATTGTTGCTTTATAACATTTTAAATATGGGTAGATTTGTAATAGATTATTGTATGGCTTTCGTGTATAGTGGTCAGTGTTTCTTTCACAAAATGTCTTAACTGATTTTCAAAGCATGAGTTGTGATCATGTAGCTCTCAGAAGTCCTTATCTAGAAAATGGGACAAGGTCATTTAATCTTCTCTAAAGGCAAAAGTATTTAATGCTAGAAAGCTACTACTACTTTATTCTCTGAACTACCACATTATACATGTGGATTGCTTACTGCCCACGTATAAAATAAGATATTTTACCCCATTACATCTTGTTTGTCCCCTGCAGGTAAAACTACACTGTTGTTGCTGTCAGTACCAATACAAAAGAAGTAGTATGACCAAAATTTTTTCATTTATAAGCCATTTAGAGCTCAAACAGTGGAAAGTTCACATTGGAATATGAACTATATTATGAAAAGGATAGATTGCTAATCCCTGTAACAACGAATCATTGAGTTACAGATAGGCACAATGAAAAGACTGTTACTCATTGAGCTTTCTACAAAACCACCTTCAGAAAAGAAAACATGCGCGCGCGCGCGCACGCACGCACGCACGCACGCACACCTTATGCACATGAACGAAAGCATCAATCTGGATGGCAGGGTACTTGTAGTAGGGGAGAGGAGTCAGTGCTGCCTGGCAGAATGTGCAGGGACTAGGTAGCAGTGGAACAAGTCTGCCAGGTGCAGTGTCAGGAGGCTGTGGGGGAGGGAGGAAGAGAGGAACCAGAGAGGGTAAAAGGAGAGGAGCAGAGAAAGCAAAAAGACCGGAGCCTTTCAGTGAAAGGTGATGTGAACTGGGATGAGGTGTCAGGACAAGGGGGCAGAAACTGTTGGATGGGAGGTGTGGGGACAGTAGGTGACCATAAGTTTGAGATGGGATACTATCAGGAGTTGAGAACGTTTTGTAGGGATAACTCCCATCTGCACAATTCAGAGAATTTGGTGGTAAAAGGGAGGATCCGGATGGTCCAGATTGTAAAGTAGCGATTGAAATCAAGTGGGTTATGTTAAGCTGCATGTTGTGCAGCTTGTGGTCTATTTTGCTCTTGGCCGATTTGGCTGTGGCCATTCATCTTGGTGGTTGGTACTCAGACTAATATTAAAATCTGTGCAGTTGTTGCAGCAGAGCTGATGTGACATGACATGACTGTTTTCATAGGTGGCTCAGTCCCTGATGGGATGGGTAAGCCTGTGACAGGAGTGGAATAGGAAGTACTGGATGGGTGGATTTGGCAGGTCCTGCACCTGGCCTTCCACAGGAACATCATCCTTGTGAGAAGGGGTTAGGACGGGGAGTGGCATAGGGATGGACTAGGATGTTGTGGATGTTGTCTGGGCAATGGAACACCACTTTAGGAGGAGTGAGAAGGATCTTGGATAGGATGTCCTTTTCCAGAGCATGATGATAGATAATCAAAGCCCTGACAAAGGATATGGTTCAATTGTTCCAGTCCGGGGTGGTATTGGGTGATCAAAGAGGCACTCCTTTGTAGCTTATTCTTGGCAGTGGTGGGAATATTTGGAATATGTGGAGCATGGTTTATGAAGAGCTCTATGAGACCTTCAGAATACTATGTACAGGATCTGTCCGTCACTGCAGATAAGCTGTCCTGCGGTGGCTAGGAAATATGGGAGGAATTTTCTTATGTGGAAAGAAGGGTAACTTTTGAAATGGAGGCACTATTGGTGGTTAGTGGGTTTAATGAGGACAGAAGTGTGGGTGGCACCCTCAGAGAGGAGGTGGTAAGTTTCATGCTGGATTGAGGAAGATCAGGTGAAGCAGATAGGAGAAAAGGTGTTGACATTGCAAGAAAAAGAGGAGTGTTGTGGCCCTGAGTCCAGAGATGAATATATCAGTGGACCTGTGCCAGACCGTGGGTTTGGGCCTTTGGGAGTGTAGGAAGGTTTCCTGTTGGTGGCCCATAAACAGGTTGACATAGGAGGTTGCCTCATGGGTACCCATGACTACTGTGGACTTGAGACCATGTTCCTGTGGAAGACTCAGAGGCAAGATCTGCCCAATCCACCACCCAGCACTTTCTATTCCAGCCCTGACAGGCTTATCGTGGCATTAGAGAGCAGCTGTGTAATTCACCAGCTCTGCTGCAATAATTGCACAGCTTTTTATGTTCGTGATTCTGACGTTCATTGGTTGACGGGACTCTTGAGTCTGTCTCAGTTCTACATGTTGCCAGCTGTTACTGCTGCCCACTACGCTTCCAAACATAGTGCAGACGCGACTCATGCCTCCTAGTGGCTGAGAGCTCACTGTACAAGTCTTTTTGTTGTGTCTGTTTGTAATCTTTATGCGCATAACAATCTATCTGTTCACATAGGTACTCATAGTTAAACATGTGCTGTACATATTGATGTAGTGTTACTCGAGTAGTAGGGTGCAGTGGTTGTGGTGGTAATAGCATTCAGTCCAACATTGGTGTGGTGAAGCTGTCCAGTATAATCTATCCTGCTCAAATATCTGGTTAACTAATGTAAATGCATCTGAACCACCTTTGGCCTACCAATACAATTTTTACCCCATTCCTCGCTTTTCTTCCCCCCCCCCCCCCCCCCCTTTCACACACACACACACACACACACACACACACACACACACACACACACACACACACCACACACACTCTGAGCCAAATATCTTCTGAAGGTAGATTCGCTTCTGAGCAACGAGTCTCTCTGCTCTTGTCAACCTAAAAATTCATAAATAGTAATTATATACTTCTTATCCCTTTTTCCATGATGAAATACTGAACCAAATCTGGAGTGAGCATTAACTTCTGTCTCTTGTTTCGAAAATATGATCAGTAGATCTATCTTTTGTTACTTACAAATTAAAATAACAAAAGATAGATTTCAATCATGAGCCAAAGATATTGTTCACCTGAGAACAGTCTATTTCATTTTAGATATATTGCTGAAATATCATGGAAATTACTTTCCTCGTTTTTTCATAAATATTCAGTGTCTTTCTTACTCATATCTCTTTGCCTTAAACATAAATGTTAAATTAAAATCTGTCTGTGATTAACTCCCAAGGAACTAAAACCTAATCTTAATCTAATGTATCTTAATATAAGAAATATTTAAGCTTTCTTATTTTCTTTGCCATTTATCTTCAGGCTTTGATCTTTTCTTAAAGACCATAAGTGTTCATTAATACATACATTAACTACGGAATGGCAGGTCAGAGTTAATTTTTTTTAATGTTTTGATTGGTTTTGTTTCCAAATTAACTGAAACTAGCCACGTGTTGTTGGGGCTCAGTCTGGTTAAATGGAAAAGAAAGAAAAGAGAATGCATACACATTTCTAACACACATGGAAACTGGATGTATGTCCTAATCTCTTCTCCCCGTTTCTCTGTCCATGTCCTCCTCGCCGCTCTTCCCATCACCTCCTGCCTTTCCCCTCTCTCTGTCACTTCCTGCCTTTCCCCTCCTCCCCCTCTCACTGTGGATCATCTCATTCCACCTTTTGCTTTCCATCTTTGTTTCCCCTTTTCTCTCCATCTCCTCATTCGCTCTCTCTATGTCTATCATCTTCTCCCCTCTCTCTCAACTTCCTTCTGTCCTCTCTCCCTGTCCATTTCCTCCTTTCTGCTTTCTCTGTCCATTTCCTCCTGGCATCAACTGCTTCAACACTGGGAGGCCAGAAAGGACAAAAGGAACACTCCCACAAAGACTTGTTATGTTTCTCCAGTCAACAAATATCTGAGTCTTGATCTGCAACCACAAAGGCTTTAAAAAATCAAAGACAAATGGCCCTCTCCTTCCCTAACTCGGAGATCCTCTTAAACAGTGTCACCACGTGATACCCTCACATGGCCGACCTCTATTTTGTCGGTGCACACCATCGTTTCCTGCCCATAAATTTCCAGGCTGATCCAGAGAGAATACTGACCCCTCTGTCAATGTCGTGGAACAGGATCCTCAAACCTTTGCACCCTATAGCAGTGAGTCCTTGAAGGCTGACACTCAGCAGCTGCCAAGTGCCGTCATTTGTTCCCTCTTCCCCTTTCCAGATTATTACTCTCCTCTAATGGAATGTTTGCGGCATTACATCCCATAAGGAGGAATTACCCACCAGGTTAGCCGAGCACACTAACACGCTGCTTCCTGGATTCGGGTAGGCGCGCTGGCCTCGGATCGAATCCACCCGGCGGATTAACGACGAGGGCCAGTGTGCCGGCCAGCCTGGATGTGGTTTTTAGGCGGTTTTCCACATCCCCCTAGTTGAATGCTGGGCTGGTCCCCACATTACGCCTCAGTTAAACGGCTCGCAGACATCTGAACGCTTTCGCACTATTCCATGGATTACACTAGTAGCAGTTAGGGTACACTAATTCCTTCCCGAGGGGTACGGGGTGGTGGCAGGAAGGACACCCGATCACCCTTTCAACTAACATTGCCACATCCGATTAACCATGCCAACCCTGCATATCCGCAGGAAAAACTGCACAAGCAAAAGAAAGAAAAGAAAGAATCCCATAACGAGGAATTGTGGCTGCTCTTGGAAGATCAGCGTCCCCTTGTTTCCTGCCTCCAAGAAACAAAATTGCATCCTTGCAAGCACTTTGACCTCTCACATTTCCTGCTGTGCTCTTCATTCGTTAGGTGAGTACTGGCTTGATAACCCTGAGGTTCCTAAGCTGGGGACTGGTAAGCACTGCCAGTCTCCTGTTACTGTAAGCTCTGGGCATGCTTCAACGACCACTGTACAGCGCAGCAGTCTAATGGTGTCACAGGGAATGGGGACCGCAGCTTGACTGCTGATGAGATGCATGGCTGTTGAGGTGGGACAGTCATTGGCAGGTAACCTACACAGAACCTGCCGCTCCTCAGGTAAGGCTTACTGAGGCAAAGGGGGCTGTGTCAGAGTGGACCCTTGTTTCCCTAGCTGCTCAGATATTATGGATATCGACATAGCTGAACTTAAACAGGAATGAGCATTACAAGAGGTAGTGGACGTAGATCAAAGGATCCATAGGAACAACGGGGAAATTGAGAAGACTGCCACCATCATTGTGACCTTTAATTCTCCTGATCACATCATGGCAAGTTTCCTCCAACTTAGGGTTAGGCCTTACATACCTAATGCTATGCGGCACTACAAATGCCAGCACCTTGGTCACACAATGCTGAGTTACGGGGATGAAACAATCTGTGGAAAAAGTGGAAAGGCAGCCCATGAAGCTGGCATTGACTGTCCATCTCGAACAGTCTGTGTTAACTCCTCTGGGAGCTACCCAGTCTGGAGCCAAGACTGCCCTGTTTTTGCAGAGGAACGAAAAATTTAGGCACTAAATGTCACCAAGCGGATCCCCTATGCTGAAGCCAAAAAGGAATAGAAGACGATGAAATCTCCTGTCTTTACCACTTTTTATGCATCCACTGCGCAGAAACCTGCTCCTAAGGTCGACGCCTCGACGCAGATGTTGTCCAGTGTACAATCATACACCACCAGCATGTGTACATGCCAAGACAAAATGACTAAGGATAAAGCAACCCAAGCACACGCCACAGAAAAGACCAGCAACACTGCTGTAGTGTGTGTCAAGAAGGCACACAACAAGCAGAGTGCCTCTCACCACCTCCCTTCCCGCTCATCCTCAAAGGGACAAGGTACAGGGAAAGGTTCGTGACGTTCGGGTCAAAAGCTATCCCGAGCACTATCGGCTGTCATTCTTTCATGTCTGACTGATGAGGAGGACAGTGTGGAGTTAGATGCCTCGGATCCAGGCAGCCCCTCTACTCCCCCTCGCTCTAGAAGTGTTTCACCTCTGTGGTGCAAACATAGGAGTAAATTAAAACCACATAGACGAAATGGCTCCCATCCTACAGTGGAACTTCGTCTACTATCTCAGGGTAGAGTACTGTGTCTGTGTCTCCAGGAGACTCATTTCCATCAATCGCTCACCCCTGAGCTACGAGCCTATGTACTCCACAAAAAGGACAACCTGAGTGAAGAGATAGCTAAGGAGGGATAGGTATTTTTGTCAGTACCAACTATCACTCATTGCCTCTCTCCCTTACAACAACTTTAGAAGTAGTTCCCATGTCAGTGCACATGCATCATCCATTGATGATTTGTTCCCTTTACTTGCCCCCACATGATGCACTTGGTAAAGAGGCCCTAACCGATAGCTCCCCTGCATCTTCATCTTCTGTGATGATTTTAATGCACACAATGTTCTTTGAGGCTCTGCAACTACCTGCCCCATGGATAGAGAAATTGAGAGGCTTGTCTTGTCATCATGTGCATACTTGTTAAATGCAGGACAGAACACTCACTTCTACACAGCAATGGATCGTTCTCTGCCATTGATCTCTCACTTTGCTCTCCAGCTCTTGCTCACACTGCTCAGTGAGAAGTGGTCAATGACTTGCACGGAAGTGATCACTTCCTGATCTGGATTCACCTGCCAGATGGGTTGGAACCCAAAAGGAAACCACCGCGATGGGTGCTCGGTTGAGCCAAGTGGATTATTTATAGCCAGTTGGCCTGGTTTGAACTTTGTGCAGCATCCATTCTACAGTGCACGAGATAACAATGCAACCTGTCCCTTGGTGGAGTGGTGATTGCCACTCTCCAATTAGGACTAGGCATGTGGCTCAGGGTAGGTTCAAGTATCGGCCAACTCCAGAGACTCTTGCAGCCTTTCAGGTGGCGAGGGCGAAGCGTTACTGAAGAGAGAGCAAGAAGAGGTCACGGCAACAGTTCCTGAATGCCATTAATCGTTCCACTGAAAATTCTGTTGTGTGGGAGACCATCAGGAGAATTTCTGGGAGAAGAGTCAATTGCCCCATGGCTGTTGAAATCGGGAAAGGTACTCTCCAAACCAATCTGCAAGACATTGCCCAGACTATGGCGGCGTATTTTGCCACTGTTACTGTAATAGCCAGTCAGGATCTAGGTTTCCAGTGCCGTAGAGTGGTTGGAGAGAGGTGTAGTTTGGACTCTCGATCCACCTCTTGATGAAGATCACAACTGTCCATTATCTACTTGGGAGCTGGATTCTGCAGCTCGTGACACATCTCTTGGTCACGACAGAATCCACTGCGGTATGCTGCAGCACTTCACAAGGTGAAACAAAGATATCCTCCTTTTTAATGATGTTTGGACATCAGGCCACTTTCCTGACTCGTGTTGCGGGGCAACTTTAATTCGTCCTTTAAAACCTGGAAAATATTGTATGTGCCCAAGTAGTTACCATAGTGTTGTCCTCACTAGCTGTATGGGGAAGACCTTGAAGCAGATGGTCAACCCCCACCTTGTCTGGGTCTTAGAATCCAGACAACTCTGTAATCACTTTCAGTGTGGGTTCAGGAAGTATCTCTTCACCTCTGATAACCTTGCTTTCCTGGAGACAGCTATACAACAGGCTATCCTACACTGGAATCACCTTTTAGGTGTACTTTTTGACACTGAGAAGGCATGTGATACTACTTGGAGGCAGCTCGTACTGGAGCCGCTTCACGAATGGTGTTTTTGTGATTGTCTTCCCATTTTTATCCAGTCCTTCCTCTCGCCACAGTATTTTAGATACGGAGTTGGTGACGTCCTATCTGATCACTTTAAGCAGAAGAACGGTGTACCTCAATGTAGCATTTAAAGTGTGTCTGTCTTTGCCGTAGCTATTAATAGCATTACATCCATAGTGCAAAGTTCTGTCCAGTGTTCCTTATTTGTGGATGATTTCTTTGTGTTTTGCTCTTCTTCAAGCCTCACAACAACATGTCAGTTGCAACCAACTCTTCGACATTTGGTATGAATGGGTGCAGAAGAATGGCTTTAAGTTTTGCATCAAGAAGTTTATTATTGTATTTTATTTACACATCAAGTTCCGTAGGACCAAACTGAGGAGCAAATCTCGGAGGTCGTGGAACGTACCAGCACATAATTACAACGTAAAAGTAATAACAGATAAAAATAAAATATTTATGAACCCAAAGAAAGTCAAGCCATACGTTTAAGTAAAATCAATCAACAATATAACATGAGAATCAGCTTAAGCTTTCGAGGAACTCCTCAATGGAATAGTAGGAGTGATCCATGAGGAAACTCTTCAGTATTGATTTGATAGCGTGTGGGTTGCTGCTAAGATTTTTGAATTCTTCTGCTAGCTTATTGGAAATGGGTACAGCAGTATATTGCATACCTTCCTACTCAAGGGTTAAGTAAGTCTGATCCAGATGCAGGTTGGATTCCTGCCGAGTATTAACTGAGTAAAAGTTCATTATATTTGGGAATAAGCTGATATCGTTAACAAGGAACGAATGTAAAGAGTGGGTGGCTGTGGGAAGCCAATGTCAAAATACCCAGGCTAGTGAACAGGGATCAATGAGGTTTGCGAACTGTCACTAGTTATTGTCCGAACCGCCCGTTTCTGAGCCAAAATATCCTTTCAGAATAGAAAGAGTTACCCCAGAATATAATACCATATGACATAAGCGAATGAAAATAAGCAAAGTAGACTGACTTTTTTGTCAAACAATCACATACTTCAGATACCATTCGAATAGTAAAAATGGCAGCATTAAGTCTCTGAACTCCTAGAAATTTGAACTGTTCAGTTTCACTAATAATATGCCAATTCTGTGAAATTAAAATGTTGGGTTTTGCAAAATTGTGTACTAAAAACAGTAAAACGCGAGTCTGATTGTGTTTCAGTGTTAGTTTATTTTCTACAAGCCGTGAACTTATGTCATGAACAGCACCCTTTGAAAATGAGCCAATGTTGCACATAACATCCTTTACTACCAAGCTAGTGTCATCAGCCAGCAGAAATATTTTAGGGTTACCAGTAATGTCATATCATTTATATAAATAAGAAACAGGTGTGACCCCAAGACTGATCCCTGGGGCACCTCCCATTTGACTGTACCCCACTCTGACCCCACATCACATCACAGCCATTCTCAACATTGTGAATATTGACCTTTTTCTGTCTTATTGAAGTAAGAGGTGAACCAATTTTGAGCTACTCCCCATATTCCATAATGGGCCATCTTCTGGAGCAATATTTTGTGATCAATACAGTGAAACGCCTTAGTTAAATCAAAAAATATACCTGGCATTCGAAACCTTTTGCTTGATCCATCCAGTACTTCACAGGGAAAAGAGAGTATAAAATTTTCAGTTGTTAAACCTCTTCTAAAGCCAAACTGTACATTTGATAGCAAATTATGCGATATAAAATGATCAATTATCCTTACATCATAGCAGTTTCAATAACTTCAGCAAACACTGATGGCATAGAAATAGGACTAAAATTGTCTACATTACCCCTTTCTCCCTTTTTATAAAGCGGCTTTACTACTGAGTACTTTAATTGTTCGAGAAACAGACTATTCCTAAAGGAAAAATTACAAATATGGCTAAGTATGGGACTAACATGTGCTGCTCGGTACTTTAATATTCGGCTAGGCACTCCATTGTATCCACGAGAGTCCGTAGCCTTCAGTAATTTAATTATTGACTCAATCTCCCCCTTGTCTGTATCACGGAGGAGTATTTTAGACATCAATCTTGGAAAGGCATTGGCCAAGGGAGTTATATGCTACCCTGTAGAAACTAAATTTTTATTTAGTTCACCAGCAACGGAATACAGTTTTTTTACATACACTCAACAAGGAACTTCTTAAAAAACAGCCA
This sequence comes from Schistocerca gregaria, assembly GCF_023897955.1. Lineage (NCBI taxonomy): Eukaryota > Metazoa > Arthropoda > Insecta > Orthoptera > Acrididae > Schistocerca > Schistocerca gregaria. The sequence continues at coordinate 359,287,504 of NC_064920.1, read as the reverse complement.
GCCAATCTATATCCTGGTAAAAGAAGCATCTGAATTGTCAAATTATTTAAGTGGTGCTCCGATATACCAATAATTTGGGAGTCAACATCTACAAGCAGTTCACTAACTTGATCTCTTATACCTCTTATATTTTGTTGAAATGCGCTAACCCTTCCCTACTTGGAAACATGACGTCCTCCGAAGGTGATTCCGTAGTTAGAGGGACTTCCTTTAAGCAGGTATACCTATCAGCTGACTTTGTTCTAAAGAAGGTGCAGCTCTAACACCAACTACTACAGGAATTTGTCCACGAGTGATCCCACCACAACCCACTATACTGTCATCTGTAAGCTTTGACAGCCTCCCCTTCCCATACCTATTGAGGTGCAGGCCATGCCTAGTGAAACCTGATCTACTGATAGACTCAGCTGGCACCACTGCAATGTGCCTCATGCCCTCTGCCGTCAGTGCGCTTCCAGACCCACGTTAACATGCCTAACGGCTGCATTAAGATGAGGCCAATTATGACACTGAAACAGTTGCACGAAATGCACATTTAATGCCACCAGTTTGAATAGCTATCTTTCCCATGTCACCACCTATATCATATTCTCCGTCCCTATCAAGCCTATTCCCTGCTCCACCTGCTATCACTAAGTGATCCTCCTTCGTAAAATTCCTACATAACTCCTGTATGCTGTCACCAGCAGAGCCAACCCTGCACAATGCTAGTGACCTGGTACTCACTCCCCAACACTTCCTGCAACTGCTGGCCGACACCTCTACCATGCGAACTCCCTAGCAGCAGAACCTTCTTCTTTCTGTTACACTTCGCAACTGACTTGTCTCCTAATTTCTAAGGACTGCTGCATGTTTCCTACACCTACAGCTACAAAAGCTCCTCTCCGCTCAACTCTTGACAGCTGGTCAAATGTATTGCATATACCCAAAGTACAACTGTCTGAATACATCCTCCTCTTAGCTGCCTTCTTGCCAACTGCCTGTTCCCATTCCCCAGCACCCTTCACCCTCCTCCACCTATCTAGTTCCTCCTTCGCGTATTGTAACTGCATCTGAAGGGCACATATCGTTCGCTCTTCTATCAACTTATGTCTTCATTCCCACAAGAGTATCTCACTATAATGCCCCCTGGCTTCCCCATTGCCCCCCCCCCCCCCAAATGAAAATACTTTGAACAAATCCCACACCATAACCCATTACTCACAAACATACGACAGAGCCAACACTTCTCACTCATGGTAAAATTTTACAATTACTGAAAAAACAAAATGTCTACTTTATTAGAGTTCAGTTACACCAGTAGAACTACTTATAGGACTAACAGTAGCAGTCTCTAAACTCTCTCTCTACTAAGAAAGCAATGACTTCATTAATACTACTAAACTAATACTGATACCAACAAAACATCACAAAATTTATTAGCTAAAACCAAATATTCAAGTGGCCACTGGAACATTCAGTGAAGTTAAAATGGTGAATAAAAATTTTACTGAAATATTTCACTAGAAACAATAAGAAATGTAAGCCAAAAACTACCTCACGAAATTTACTAAAGGCTTCCACACACGGAAAACTCTAAAAAACACAGTGAACGAACGTTTCCAAAAGTTTATTAACTCATTATTTCATCATAAACAGGACAAAACACTGTTGAAAACTATTAAATTTAATAACTGTATAACAGTGCACAGACAACTTTGGCAGTACTATGTGATCAAAAGTATCGGGACAACCCAAAAACAAACATTTTGCATATTAAGTGCATTTGCTACTATCTACTGCCAGATACTCCGTATCCGCAACTTCAGTAGTTATTATACAGTGTGAGAGTGCGGAATGGGGCACTTCACAGAACTTACGGACTTCGAATGTGGTCAAGTGATTGGGTGTCATTTATGTCATACGTCTGTGCTCGAGATTTCCACACTCCTAACCATCCCTAGGTCCACTGTTTTCAATGTGATAGTGAAGTGGAAATGTGAAGGGACATGTACAGCACAAAAGTGTACATGCCGACCTAACCTGTTGACTGACAGAGACTGCCAACAATTGAAGAGGGTCATAATGTGTAATAGGCAGACATCTATCGTGACCATCGCCCAGTAACTCCAAACTGCATCAGGATCCACTGCAAATACTAAGACAGTTATGTGGGAAGGTGAGAAAAGGTGGATTTCATGGTTGAGCGGCTTCTCATAAGCCACACGTCACACTGGTAATTGCCAAACGACACCTGCCTCAGAGTGTAAACACTGGACAATTGAACAGTCGAAAAACTGTGTGTGGAGTGACGAATCATGGTATGCAACGTGGCAATCATATGGCAGCTGCAACCACACAATTTTAAACTTTCGCGAGTTGACGATGAGGGACGCTGTCCTTACTTTTAAAGACACAGTGAAGTTTCTGGGGCTCATATTTTACTTTAAGCTTACATGGTTACCACATCTTAAGAATCTGAAACGCGATCACTTAATGCTTTAAGTATTTTACGATGTCTTAATGTCTTAGCCACTGTACATGGGGAGCAGACTGTCAGTTTTGCAATCTCGGCTCAATTTTGAGTGCATCAAGAAGGGATTCGTTTGGCCTCCAGGGCATTCAGATCAGGCCCTATATCAAGCCTCTTCGCAGAGTCTGGTGAACCGTCACTTCACGTCAGGCGACATCTACTTATGGTGCACGAGGCGTGTAAAACCTTGTCCACACTATACACACCTGCCTACTATACTGTTGCTCAGCCTCCACTGAAAAGGCTTTTTTGCAACAGGCAACAAGAACCTATTGGATTCTTGCATAGGATTGCGTTCTAGAAATGGGTGTGGCTGGTCTTCATATTTTACATTGCAGTGGCAGCAGATTTCCACCTTGGCTTCTCTGGAGGCTCAGACTTATTTTAGATCCCCCTCCAGGTCTGAGGGTATTCCTGCCTGTCATAATATGCATCCTAAAAGGAATCGCACACGTTTTGGCCTTTATGTGTTGGCCCCTGTCGGGTTTGACCTCCATCTTTCTAAATGTTCCCGAAGAGCGAGCAGATTGGGGAAGGCCGCCTTATGTGGTGCATTGCATCCATCGTGCATTGAGATGTTTAGCCCACTTTCTCATTGTCGCATTGCAGTCCCGCTCATTCTCCATTGCTTGGGCGAGGACACCTTCCTGGGTGCATTCTCCACTATGCAGTGTCGCTTTCTGTGCTGATGATGACCATGGACTTCTTAGCACCTCATATCCAGCAAGGTAGCCAGTCTGTTGTGGTGGGGCCACCATGTACCGTGTTGGTTGTAGCCCCTTGACAACTCAGGGATCACTCTGCTGATGCTTGTGCCATTAACTCACCACGTATGCCATGGAGTAGATGCCCACCTCCTTGGGGCATCGGGACCTTCGGCAATGGCCATCCTGCCAGGTGGTGTTTGCTGAGGCTGCGTTGCACCTGTGGAGAGGCCCCCTGGTCGGAGTGGGTAGCATCAGGGCGGGTGACATGCCATGAAGCGAAGTACGTCATCTCTTGCTGGTGGTCTGCTGCCAGCAGTCTCTTAAGTGGGTAAAGCCTAACTTCAGTGCTAAGAAATATGACCCCAAATTGTCCCCCTCCATGGCCACACCATGGGAGGAATGACTGGCTAAGGATGGCAGTGAAGCTCATTCGCCCTGGTACCTTGTTTGTACGAGAGTTGGTGGGGAATCTTTTGTGTCCATGAAGCCTCAGTTTTTTGTGGAGCATTTGGAGGACAAATTTGGGGAGGTGGAGGGCTTGTCCAAGATGCACTGTGGGTCATAAAAACAGCATCCTCTGCCCAGTCACGGGCATTACTCGCTTGTGACAAGTTGGGGTGGTTTCTGTTACCATCACACCCCATAAGAGATTAAATATGGTCCAGAGTATTATATTCCATAGGGATCTTTTGTTGCAGTCTGACAACAAGCTGCGCACCAGTTTAAGGCGGTTAGGTGTCCATTTCATCCGGCGCGTCCATCGGGGTCAGAGTGATAATCAGGTTTCCATCAGCACCTTCATCTTGGCCTTAGAGGGTGACACATTGCCAGTGTAGGCCAAGTTGATGGTCTGCCGCTGTGACGTCAAGCCACATATCCCCTCCCCCGATGCGATGCTGTAAGTGCTGGAAGTTTGGCCGTATGTATTCCTGTTGTACCTCCAGAGTCACATGTCGAGATTGTGGGCTTCCAATACTCCATGTGCCCCCCCCCCCCCCCCTCCCCCTCCCATCTGTGTCAACTGCGGAGAGCATAATTCACCTTGCTCGGCAGACTGCGGGATTTTACACAAAGAGAGGAAACTCGTGGAATATAAGACCCTGGACCAACTGACCTACTCTGAGGCTAAGAGGAAATTTGAGCACCTACATCCTGTGGCTATGACCACATCTTACGCCGCCGCCACAAGAACAGTTGTCTCCCCATGAGTTTGTCGCATTCCTGTTGCCTCTCAGAACCAGAAGATTACACCTGCTCCCTTGATGATGGGAGGCATTTCCTTCCCTGTTGGTCCCGCACCACGTACTTCAGGAGCAGCACCTGCCCACCCTGTCCCTCTTCTCCCCCAACCATCGGGGATATTAGTCCCCACTTCAGAGCCGGAGAAGCGTAAATCTTCTTTGGCTCCTCTCGCTAGGAAGGGGTCCCTTGGGTCACTCCCTTCCCAGGTTTCTGCTAGTGGGAAAGATGACACCTGCCAGTGGCTGAAGAGCCCAAAAGCAGCTGGTTGTAGGGCTTCATACTTATCTTCAGTCCCGGAGACTGAATCAGTGAAGTTCTCCCAGCTAGAGAAACCCAAGGAATAGCGAGAGAAATACAAAAAGGAGGTCCACAAGACCAAGGGAATTGCAGTCTCTGCGTCTGCGGATGAGGTGGAGATTCTGGCATCCGCTGATGACCTAGATTTCACCGGACCTTCGCACACAATGGATATAGACTGCTCAGGCAAAAAGTCGGTGGACCTGCAGGTGACCCTGAGGTGTAAACGGCCTTATTGAATGTTGCATGTCTCCCCAGTCTCACGATGACGTCATCCTCCAGTGGAATTGCGGCAGTTTTTTCCACCGCCTGGCTGAGGTATGGCAACTGTTAAGCTTTACACCTAATTTCTGCATTGCCCTCCAGGAAACCTGGTTTCCGGCAAGGCGGACCCCTGCCCTCTGCAGCTATAAGGGATACTACAGGAGCCATAGCGACTATAATCGAGTGTCAGGTGGAGTTTGCGTTTATGTCCTAAACTTAGTCTGCAGTGAAACTGTACCCCTTCAAACCCCACTTGAAGCTGTGGCTGTTAGAATAAGGACGACACAAGAAATAACTGTCTGCAATGTATATCTTATTCCAGATGGTGCTGTATCCCTGAATGTATTAACTGCACTGATCGATCAACTCCCTAACTTTTCCTACTTTAGGAGATTTTAACGCCCATAACCCCTTATGGGGTGGCACCGTCCTTACCGGCCGAGGCAGAGATGTCAAAACTTTACTGCCTCAATTCGACCTCTACCTCTTAAATACTGGGGCCACCACACATTTCAGTGTGGCTCATGATAGGTATTCGGGCATTGATTTATCACTTCGCAGCCCAGGACTTCTCCCATCTATCCACTGGAGGGCACATGACTATCTGTATGGTAGTGACCACTTCCCCATCTTTCTGTCACTGACCCGGTGTCTGGCCCGTGGACACCTGCCCAGATGGGCTTTAAACAAGGTGAACTGGGAAACTTTCACCTCTGCTGTCACCGTTGAATCTCCCCCACGTGGTAACTTGGATGTGATGGTTGAGCAGGTGACTACAACTACTGTGGCAGAAAAGATGATCCCTTGCTCTTTAGGGTGCTCCCAGTGATAGGCAGTCCTTTCCTGTTCACTGGAAGTCGCTGAGGCAATTAAGGAGCCTCAGCAAGCTCGACAGTGGCATAAGCAGCACCCTTTGCTGGAGCACCGCATAGCCTGTAAATAGCTCAGTGCCCGCGTTTGCCAAATTATGAAATGACGGAAGCAAGAGTGTTGGGAGAGATATGTCTCAGCCATTGGGTGCCATACGCCACCTTCCCAAGTCTGGGCAAAGATCAGATGTGTTCTTAGGTACCAGACCCCAACAGGTGTCCCTGGTGTTAACATAAATGGCGTGTTCTCTACCGACACAAACATGCTTGCTGAGCATTATGCTTGAGCCTCAACGTTGGAGAATTACCCCACAGCCTTTCGCACTGTCAAACGGCGGCAGGAAGGTAAAGTCCTCTCGTTCAATACACGCCACAGTGAATCCTATGATGCCCCATTTACGGAGTGGGAGCTCCTCAGTGCCCTTGCACATTGTCCTGACACAGCTCGTGGGCCAGATCGGATCCACAGTCAGATGAGTAAACATCTCTCGTCTGACTGCAAGTGACATCTCCTCATCTTCAAACGGATCTGGTGCGATGATGTGTTGCCATCGTAATGGCGGAAGAGCACCATCACTCAGGTGCTCAAAACTGGTAAAAACCCACTTAATGTGGATAGCTGTCAGCCTCGCCAACATTCTTTGTAAGCTTCTGGAATGTATGGTGTGTCAGCGGTTGGGTTGGGTCCTGTAGTCACGTGCCCTACTGGCTCCATGTCATGGCAGCTTCCGCCAGTGTCACTCTACCACTGATAATTTTGTGTCCGTCGAGTTTGCCATCAGAACAGCCTTTTCCAGTCGCCAACACTTGGTTGCCGTCTTTTTTTGAGTTATGAAAAGTGTATGACACCACCTGGCGACATAATATCCTTGCCACATTATACGAGAGGGGTCGCCGAGGCCTGCTGCCAATTTTTATCCAAAATTTCCTGTTGCTTCATACTTTCCGTGTCCAAATTGGTGCCTCCCATAGTTACCCCCATATCCAGGAGAATGGGGTCCTGCAGTGCTCTGTATTGGGCGTGTCTCTATTTTTAGTGACCATTAATGGGGTAGCAGCAGCTGTAGGGCCGGCCGCCTCACGTTCTCTGTATGCAGAAGACTTCTGCGTTTTGTACTGCTCAACCAGTACTGGTATTGCTGAGCGGCTCCTGCAGGGAGCCATCCGCAAGGCACAATCATGGGCTCTAGCCCACAATTTCCATTTTCGGGCGCAAAGTCATGTGTTTTTGCACTTCTGTCAGCGTTGTACTGTTCACCCACATCCAGAACATTACCTTAATGAAGATCCACTCACTGTAGTGGAGACATATTGATTCTTAGGACTGGTTTTCGACACCCGATTGACTTGGCTTTCTCAAGTTCATCAGCTTAAGCGAAAGTGCTGGCAGCACCTCAATGTCCTCCACTGCCTGAGCAACACCAACTGAGGTGCAGATCGGTCTACACTGCTGCAGCTCTACAGAGCCATTGCTCAATCCCACCTTGACTATGGGAGTCAGGTTTGTGGTTCGGCACCATCCTCAGCATTGCATTTACTCAACCCAGTGCACCACTGTGGCATTCATCTAGCAACAGGAGCATTTAGGCCGAGGCTGGTGACAAGTGTCCTGGTGGAGGCCAGAGTCCCTCCATTGCAGGTTAGGGGTGCACAACTGCTGGCTAGTTACATTGCACATTTTCGTAGTTCTCCTGCACATCCAAATCACCATCTCCTTTTTCCACCCAGAGCAGTTCATCTCCTGCATCGGTGGCCCAGGTCAGGGCTTCCAATTGCAGATCGTGTCCGATCCCTTCTTTCTGATCTGAAGTCCTTGCTATTACCACCTATACTTAAGGTCCATTCACGTACACCTCCATGGTGTACACCTAGGCTGCAACTTCGCATGGACCTTTCACTTGGCCCTAAGGACTCATTTAACCCCACAGCTCTCTGCTGCCACTTCCTCTTGGTTCTTGACATGTACCAAGGCCACAAAGTGGTTTACACCGACAGCTTGATGGCTGATGCTCATGTTGGCTTTGCGTATGTCCATGGAGGACATATTGAACAGCATTCCTTGCCCAATGGCTGCAGTGTTTTCACTGCCAAGCTGGTGGCTACATCTCGTGCTCTTGAACACGTCCGTTGATGCCCTGGGGCGTCCTTTCTTCTGTGTACTGACTCCTTGAGCAGCTGACAGGCTGTCGACCAGTGCTGCCCTCGTCATCCTTTGGTAGAAACCATTCAGGAGTTTATCTGTGCCTTGGAATGATCCAGCCGTTCAGTTGTGTTGTCTCGACCCCAGGTCAGATCAAAATCCCAGGCAACGAACTTGCCAACATTCTGGCCAAACAGGCTACACATAAACCGCTTATGGAGTTCTCTGCAACTTACTTGCGTTCAGTACTACACCGCAAGGTTTTGCGTCTTTGGAAGAGGAAATGGCATAACCTCAGCATGCACAACAAACTTCATGTCATTAAGGAGACTATCAATGTGTGGCAGTCCTCCATACGAACCTCTCGCAGGGACTCTGTGGCTCTCTGCCGGCTCCGCATTGGCCACGCTTGGCTGAAACAGGGCTACCTCCTTCGCTCTGATGACCCACTTCAGCGTCAGTCTGGCGCCCTGCTGACAGTGGCCCATATCTTGGTGAGCTGCCGTTCTGTGGCTGCCTTGCAGTGGACTCTACAGTTACTGGACTATTTGCGATTAATTTTAGCTGATAACACCTCATTGGCTAATTTAGTTTTACGTTTTATCTGCGAGGGTGGGTTTTATCATTCTATATAAGTTTTAGCACATGTCCTTTGTCCCTTTGTGTTCTCCACTCTAATGCTTCTAGGGTGGATGTTCTAATGTGTCGCGGAGTGGCTGGTATTTCCTTTTTATTAGTGTGGTTGACCAGCCACGGTCATCTGATCTCTTATTTTTACCATTTCTACCTGTTTCTTGCTTCTCTCTGTGGTTTTCTTTTCCTGTTTTGTCCATGGTAGTGTTGGTTGTCCTGTTGTTCTTCTGGTTCTTCGTTTCTCCTGTTATTGTGCTGTACATCTCCTTCCTTTTATTCTTTCTTTGTGTAATTATTTTACTGGGAACAAGGGACTGATGGCCTCACAGTTCGGTCCCTTCCCCTCTCCCCTCCCTTCCCCCTCTCTCCCCCCACCACTTTTAAACAAACAAACCAACCAACCAACCAGACTTATTTTAAGACTTCACAAATTTAAGAAAAATGGTACGTTAGATTTTACATTTCAGTCTCTCACAGTAGTGTACACTGATGGTTCCAAACAAGGGAATTCCCTTGGCTGCTGTGTTGTGTTCCCTGACCATGTCAACAGGGTTTCGCCTTCTTGACAAGTTTATTGTTTTCTCAGCGGAGCTCCACACGATCCTGAAGGCACTGGAGCAGATGCGTAGTAATCGGGGCAAACATTAGAGTTGGTCCGGCTGATATATGACCAACTGTACTTGCCCCAATGACAGGGTAAGCTGATATTCTGCTGCGTGCCAGGTCATTTAGGGGTATGGGGAAATGAGCAGGCCGATCAGGCTGCCAAGCAGGCGCGCAGAGGACAGGATGTGGCACCGTGTTCTATTCCCTTGCAGGCTGTTGTTTCTGCACTACACAGGAAGTGCATGCAGTTGTGGGATGATGAATGGCTGGCAGAGGTGGCCAATAAGCTGTAGTTGGTGAAGTCAACAACCTGGCTATGGTGTTCCTCCTGCCAGTTGCTCAGACGGGAAGTAGTTACCCTTGTGTGTCTCACACTTAGCTTTTTATTACGGCAAGAGGATCCCTCGTTTTTTGATGCTACTGGTGTGCACATCTATCTGCCATACTTCAACGGAGTCCATTTTATATCATGATGCAAGGGCAGAAGCAAATATTGGTGGGGATCTGCCCTCTATTTTAGCTGATGATGAGACAAGTGTGACTAAGGTTTTAAAGTTTTGTGATATGTCTGGACTCTGGTGTAAACTTTTAAGCTGGGGATTTTAGTGTGTTGCAGATTAGCTGGCTTCCGTCTTTTTTTGTTCTTGAGGTCAGCCAGCCACATTCATCTGTCATGTTGTTTTAGCTCCTTATATCACTTTCTTCCTGTGTCGTTAATGTTCTACTATTGACTCACTACATCGTTCCATGGTTCTGTGTGTGTACGCTCATAGTTTTCCAACTTTTGTTACGTGTATTGTACGTCCTATTTTACCTTCCTGTTTTGTGTATTTTATTGACACTCATCTCAACATGTCCATGTCCGTCTGCTCCGTTTCCTTCAGTAATTTTTAAAAGACAGGATGCCTCAAGACACCTTCCTGAATGTCGTCTACTTTGCTGTAGCCATTAATTCTGTTATGGCCAGTCTTCCACTAGGCATGTCCGATTCCCTTGTCGTCAACAACTTTGTGATGTATCACACTTCTGCCTGGACTTGCTCCTGGAGTGGCATCTTCAGCAATGTCTCAAACATCTTTAATCATGAAGCATCGACAACATCTTTCGCTTTTCCACTGACAAACAGTTTGTATAAATTTCTGACTGTGCAATTGGTTTCTTCCACCATCTTTATAGCTTGGGCCGGTTACTCTTCCATTCGCTGAAACTACAAAATTCCTTGAGCTCATGCTTGATAGGAAACTTCCTTGGTCCTCCCATGTGTCTTACTTGGCCACACGCTGTACCTGGTCTCTCCATGTCCTATGTGTCCTAAATGCTACTTCCTGTGGAGCGGATCGGGCCACCCTCCTCCATTTGTATCACTCCCTTGTCCATTCATAACTGAAGTATGAATCTTTCATTTATTCACCTGCATGTCTGTTCACCTTATGCTGCCTTAATACAATGCACCATCGTGAAAACATTTGTCCACTGGTGCGTTTTTCGCTAGCCTGGTTGAGTGTCTCTGTGCAGGAGCTGTCGATCTTCCGGTGTCATACTGGCATGATGTTCTCCTTGGAAGATACACATGATATTTGTCTGTCATGCCTGACAACCCATCGTACGCCTCCTTTTCCAATTATTCCCTCAACTGCCAGTATGGGGCACATCCCTCTTCTCTGTTATCTCCCTTTCAGTAACGGCTTCCAGAACAGTACTCAGTATTAACAGCAGAGCTATTCGCCCTTTGTCCAGCTATCTAGTACATCTGTTGACAAAGGCTTTTTAATTGTGTCATATGCTCAGATTCTGTCGATAACCTTCAGAATCCTTGTGTGCTGTACACAGTCCGTCCCTTAGTGCAACAAGTCGCTTCCACTCACTCACTGTTGAGGGAGCTGCTGTGATGTTCGTGTGGGTTCCTGGTCACATTTGCCTGACAGGAAATGAGGCTGCTGCCAAGGCTGCAGTCCTACCTCAGTCCACTAGTTCTTCCATCCCTTTGGCTGATATGTGTTGCCGTCTGTGAGCAGGTGGTGTCACTTTGGTCACCACTGGTCTTCTCTTCATGGGAACAAGCTCCGGGTAATTAAACCTCTCCCAACACCTTGGCTGAGCTCCTCTCAGACATTGGCAGGACGCGCTGTTACCACCTTTGGCCTGAATGGGCAGCTGTTGTCTGGGCTTGGTGATCCACCCCAGCACTAGTCCTACCTTTTGCTTTTCTTCCTCCTCCTTCTCAAGTGTTCTGTTCGACTGGTGATCTTCCTCTGTTTTTCTGTGCTTCTCTCGCCGTGTTTTTTCTGTGTATTGTTGAGTGGGGTGTCTCTGGTAAATGGCACGTGTGTTGCCCATTGCACTCTTAGCCTTTCGGGGCCTCCAGCATCTCCCTGGATGGTGTACTTCACCCGCCTTTCTTCTTTTCCTTTCCTTTCCTTTCCTTTCCTTTCTTTTCTCCATTCTTGTTCCTTTTTCTCAACTTTGATGACCTACAGTAGACCTTGGTGTTTTCTTTCTTTGGGTTTGTTCCAGCTAGGAGGGACTGACACTCGCATATTTTGGTCCCTTTAATCATTAACCCAACCAACCAACCTCCCTACCTCTCAAAGCTACACACTCATGTTCTGTTCTGTTCTTTACCCATATTTCACTCAGTTGTTGCTAAAACTCACTGTGAAACTATCCAAGTCTCATCGCCTTAACTACCTGCCATTCTACAATTTCTTCAGCTTTAACATGCAAATCATTAGCAATAAATTGTGGTCAGGATCACCATTTGCCCTAGAAAAAGTTTTGCAGTTGAAAATCTAGTTTCAGAACTTTGTCTTACTATTATGTAATCTGTTTGAAACCTTCTAGTGTCTCCAGGTGTCTTGCTTATATACAGCTTTCTTTCATGATTTTTGTAGCAATTATCAACAGTATTCAAATTCTGCTTGGTGCAAGATTCTGCCAGGAGGCTTCATCTTTCATACCTCTATCCCAATCCATGCTGTCCTACTACTTTTCCTCCTCATCCTTTTTCAACTGCTGAATTCTAGTTCAACATCAATATTAATTTTTTTGTTCCTCAACTGAATAATTTCGTTTATTTCCGTATATATTTCTTCAGTAACTGTTGAAGTAGACATATAAACTTGTACTACCGTGTTATCTTGGCTGCTATAATACATTATCAATACTGTTTACAGTAGCATACTTGCACTAATATTTTCTTATTCATTATTAAATTTACTCCTAAATTATCCCTATTTGATGTTGTGTTGATAACGCTATGCTGGCCTGACCAGGAGTTCTATTCTTCCTACCATATTATGTCACTAATTCCCACTGTATAGATCTCTAATCTACTCATCTCTCTCCTTAAATTCTGTAACCTACCTGCATGGGTAAGGGCTCTAATGTTCTGTACACCTAGTCATAGCATGCCAGTTTTGTTTCTCCTAATGACAACAGTCTCCTGAGTATTCCGTGCCCTGCAATCTGAAAGGGGGGCTATTTTACCTTTGGAATATATTATGCACGTGGATGGCATCATAATTTATCCATGCAGTAGAGCTGCATGTGCTCAGGAAATATGTCACATGTGATTTTCATCTCGCTTTCAACCATTAGCAGTGCCATCATAGTGATTACATGTTGGCTAATGTTAAAAGGCCAGATTGGTCAGTCATGCAGTCAGTCATCCCTGCAGCAATTGGAAACTGCTGCACCTTTTCAGGATCTTTTCTGGACTCTCCACAGATACCTCTTTGTGGTTGAATCTACGGTATGGATATTGGTGCCTTGGAGGCAGGCAAAGTCCTTGGTCGTTTGGCTCTTGAAATCTCCTGACCAGCAGCAGGCTTCTTAGCTATAAGCACAAATTAAGATTTTAAGTGATATGGTTCATAAGTTTTTAGTTCTAAGTTACAAACACACATTTTTTCATTAGTCCAAACTGAGACAAAAATAATTCTTGGTGTTGCCACAGTACCTCTCTCAACTCTTCTTTTTAATACTTTGCAAGTTACGTTAACTTACCTAGCTATTTACTTGAATATTCATAGCAGAGTTATTCACATCATCCTAAATCTTCTTTTCTTGAAGGCCGCTCAGTCATTACTTTCATTCCTTCTTTCACACTAATAAAATAAAGGTCTGTGCTTGCAGCACCTTCATGAATTTTATCTACAGTTCTTTTGTGTGTATAAGTCCACAGCTACTGTGAATTTCTTGAGGGGGAAATAATTTTCTTCATAAACTGTTGTTTTATTTTGAAATAACATATTTACTTCATAATTTAGTGGTTAACAATTATGGAAAGGATAATTGCTACTCACCGTAAGGTTGATACATTGAGTTGGAGACAGGAACAGCAAAAACATTGTTACATATTAAGCTTTAGGCCAAAACCTTTCACAGAAAGAATAATGCACAAGCATCCACACAAACAAGCTTACCTCACACACATCACCTCTACCCTGGCTTTTCAGGCCAGACTCAAACTGACATGTGTCAAGTGAGAGAAATAGTTTGTAGTGAAGTGGGGAAGGGGGTGGATAGAAGTATACAGGTGGGAGAGGAGGAAACAGTTTTGTGTGGTGGAGCATGCAGCAACAAGAGGTGATAGACAAGGCTACCTGGTGCAGCATCAGAAGGCTGTGGGGGAGGGAGAGGAGGAAACAAGTGATGCAGAAAGGAGAGGTACAGAGAAGGGAGAAAGATCAGTGGGTGCATTTGCAGAGAACAGTGCACAATGAAGGTTGTGACATCAGTTGGTAGGAAGTGATAGGGCAGAAGGGGCAGAAACTGTTACTGTAGGTTGAGGGTGAGATGGGAAGGATCTGGGGTAGGATGTTACTCAATAATGATAGACAATCAAAGCCCTGACAAAGGATGTCGTTAAATTGTTCCAGTTCATGAGTTTTATTGGGTGATGGGAGTGAGCACTCCTTTGTCACTGGTTCTTTGGGTGGTGGCAGTATTTGGTATATGTGACGATACGGCACAGGAAAACTGTTTGTGCAAACTGAATCTCTGAAATTGAATCCCTTTTCCTCCTCGTGAATGCCTTATAGCATCCAGATTCTGCCTAACTGATTTTTTCAGCTTGCCACCTACCCTAGAACTCCCTTTTAACAGTGCACTAAATCCGAAACAATCATAGAACATTTGTTACCTTCCCACCAAAATCCTCATCTCCATACAAGTATCAGTACTTTCTGAGACCTCACCTTATGTTGGACCTACTTTACTTACAGTCACTGCAGTGGAACACACCTCTTTGCCACCAGCCCCCCAATCGAACTCAATCCAATCCCAACACTGAACCCTGGCTCTCCCACTTCAAAAATATACCCAGTTGTGATCCTCCCCCCTTCCACATAACCATCCTCTGGTCACCTTCCAGGAATTTCTTATGACCATTATGGACTCGCCATCCTTCCCCAGAACATCAACCTTGCAGCAGAAGGGAGGACAGCCATACAGTGTCAAAACAGATCCTCGCCTATTCACTCTCTCTACAGAAAGATTCAGCCACTGGCGTTATGGATCACAGTGACTACCTTGCCTACTTGACTGACTCCTCCACCTATAAACCCTGCCATAGTGATCCCAGCCCAGAAGTCCAAATAACCTGTAATCCCTGCTTAAAGCCATAGGCCATTCCTAGAACATCTACACTGAATCTGTTTCCCTCCTCACCCCCATGGTACCCGCACACCCACCTTCTTCCCAACAACACTGGACGCCCCAGTGTTGCTGGTATTGTGCCCCCTCTGAAAGAATTTCAGCCCACGTTGACAGCCCAGTATCTGAGTATTATATATTCTTGACTTAAGAAAGGAAGTTTTCCTTTCTTTAAGAGCTGATTAAGTAATTGTTTTTATCGTGGAACGTTAAATACTTCGCACTTTTTTGTCATACTGATATTGCTTCTGTGTTTTTAGATTTTTTGATTGTCGTGCTGTTGTAAATAAATGTCAATATTTATATCTTAATGAAACTCTTGTTTATTTGTTATGTGAATTGTTTTATATTGGTTAATGGTATAACAACAAAGAAATAATTACATTTCTTATTGAGTTTAATATTATTGCATATTTCCTTTGTTTTCAGAGAAGCCAGACCATCCACTGTAACTGTGGATGACCACAGCATTTTCCCTGTTAATGAGTCTATTTCGGACATTGGATCAAATTTAGTCCTTAATGAAGCAATGAGAAAAGAAAAAGTTGTGCCTCCATGTACCCTGAGTTTACCTGCAAGGGATCAAAATGCTGTGACAGATGCGGAAAACAATAGTGATAATGGAGAGTTAACTCCAATTGTGTCACCACATATGGATTTCATGGAGGAAGAAGACAATTTTCAGACTGCCTCAGATGATGAAGATAGTATTGAAATTCTGCCAGCAGTAATAACTGAAGCATGCATTCATCAGAAAGGAGCTAATTTGATTGACTCCTGTCAGGGCACATGTAATACTCCAGCCCACATAAGTTATTCAGCAGCAGTACAAAAATCAGCTAATAGCTTACAACTTAATGTATCAAGTAATGAAGCTCTCCCCGTCTCTGAGAACAATTTCAATGTGATAAGTATCGAAAATGTTTGTAGGTGTAATGCAGAAGGGGAGATACATGCGGATTTATCGGGTGTTTCCAGATCAGTAGGAGGAGAATCAAATCTGTGCCAGCAGTGTCCAAAAATATTTGACCCGGCAAATATTCCGTGTGATAATCTGACATCCACCCCAGCTACAGGAAAGAGGTTTCTGAGAAGAGTTATCTCAAGAGATGCTGGCATCACTCATACAGAAGTTGTGAAGCAAGTTGAAGGACAGCAATTTCCTGATGGGAGTTATTTTGGATATGGCAGGCATAAGGATGGATCAAATTTAGGTGAGAATGTTTGCATTAATATTTAGGTGATAGATTTCAATCTTACACCCCCATTACTAAGCTTTTGGTTTATTATTTTACAGATATTGTATATCGTGTAAGAGCAGTGGTGCTGGTTTGCGGTCGTCTTGTGTACTGTGTTTGGATTTCTAGAGATCCTGAAGAAATAGCTGAAGGAGGCAGAACTTGTGGCAACCTCACTTTGACATCAAGCTTCAACAGTACTGTGGACAACTCACTGGGACAGGCTAGTAATAGAGTAATATCAACATTATATATCCAATCCCAAAGTTCCCCACAATTCACTTCATATTCATTTATTGCTAAAGGGTTAAGTATTCATCTCAGTGACATCCTTGGGTTCCTTTATGTAATTTATCTTTGTTTTATGTGCAGTGGATACAAATCGTGTCCTATTTTGTCTCTGTGGGGCAGTAAGTTACCTTGGAGGTAATATCCGTGATCAGCCTTTCTGTTGCACCATAAACCTCTGTCCAGAGACTTTATTCATCTCTGTTTCTGCAAAACATTTTTCATATGAGATTCAACCACTTGAAATGTAACATTGAGTCCATTTCAGCTAACACAGAAAGTCATCTTCCAGGTTCCACAAATTTTGAACTATTGTACAATTTTCTATTTATTGGAACCTTAGGATCGTGAAGAAGGTCTGAGGCATTTTCTCTCTTCATTCCTTCGATAATTTCTCTTCATTCCTTCGATAATTTCTCTTCATTCCTTCGATAATTTCTCTTCATTCCTTCGATAATTTCTCTTCATTCCTTCGATAATTTGTCTTCATTCCTTCGATAATTTGTCTTCATTCCTTCGATAATTTGTCTTCAGGATCATTTAAACATAACTAACAAAATTCCGCCAGTTTTCTTTGAATATTTTTACTAGCACGGATGTTATTTCTCACCAACATCTTGCCACAATGGTCACACAGGTTCCTGTCACATCACCAGACTTAAGCCGTGTCAGGCTGGGCTAGCACTTGGATGGGTGACCATCCGGTCTGCTGAGCACTGATGGCAAGCGGGGTGCACTCAGCCCTTGTGAGGCAAACTGAGGAGCTACTTGATTGAGAAGTAGCAGTTCCGGTCTTGTAAACTGAGATACGACCGGGAGAGCGGTGTGCTGACCACAAGCCCCTTCATATTCTCATCAAGTGACGCCTGTGGGCTAAGGATGACACGGTGGCCAGTCAGTACTGTTGGGCCTTCCAAGGCCTATTCGGGCGGAGTTTTTTTAGTTTAGACATATTTCTCCCCAGCCTAAGACCTGTTCCACATATTTTTGTATGTCCTTAAAAAAAAGTCTATTCCCTTTCAAATTCTTTTAAATATGTATATTAGAGGGGAGGGGGATTTTTTGCCATTACTCATGAAACCAACTACGTGTGGTTGATTATCTTAAATGTGCCTTTGGGCTGGATAGTGCCACTTTTCTAGAATATAATCTTCTTTGTGGCTTCAAAGAAATCTTCTTTCATGTGGATCATTCCTTTAACAGAAACAGTTTGACTTTCCAAAACCTGCTTCCTGTAATATCTTACTTGCTCTTTGTAAATGTAGGTCCTAAGCTATCATAATATCAGTCAAAAACACTCAAAAAATTCTGTAAACCATTTTGTTTTTGTTTTAGTGTGTCATTGGTTTTGAGATTTAGTGTATCGCTCACTTAATTACTACTTGAAATTCGGCAGAACACTCAAATATATTCATTAAGTGCCCATGTATCAGAGGGAGTGACCTTACCCATTACGCTATCAACTTAAGTTTATCTTACTATTTTCAGAAAGGAACTTCTGGAAATGCTGTAGATAACACAGAATTTTTGTTAACATTGTTTGATGAGATAAGTAAGAAATATAATTGAAGACAAGAGTTGGTGCAACTTTGTGATGGATTTTTTTTTAATTTTTCCGCCATTATCTCTTATTTAAATGACATGATGCTTCTAGAAAAGTTCATAAAGCTTCATTATATTCTCAAACAGGCAATCAGGTCATGCGCCCAAACTAATATATCACATTCGAGAACACGTTCAGGTTCAGTGTCAGTCCTGAGTCAGTGTGAAGATGAACAGACGTCAGGTGAATATGGTGAACGATACACAACATTGCAACAAATTGGTAAGGGCGCTTATGGATATGTAAAGATGGCATTCCGCAATGAAGATGGGCTTTTAGTAAGTTTGCCTTTGAGTATAATTCTTTTTATAAAATAATTTGTTGTTATATAATTGTCAGTTTCATATAATTTTGTTTCTCTAGGTTATTACAAAATTCATACAGAAACATAAAGTCCATCAACAGTCATGGGTTGAAGATCCTAGCCTGGGATCAAAAGTTCCACTTGAAATTAGTTTGCTTACTACATTAAACCATCCAAACATAGTAAGTTTTATATAACTTTTCGTAAGTAAAATGACATTTTTCAATTGATATGCATTGTGTTTACAATTATTGTTGTCTGTCAGCCAAGTAAGCTCTTGCTTTGTACAGATACTGTATTTTCAGTTGGAAACAGGTGCCATGAGCGACAATCTTTTAAAAATGTAACAATGGCAGCAGAAAGATGCAAGCAGACTGTTCACACAATTTTAGATGACTCATGACTACGCACTGACTAAAACACAGGGTGACTCATACTTTGATACTCACAAGTCACTCATCAAAACCTGTAGCGTACTTCCCACTGACCTAGAATCAAGAAATTTGGCATGAAGCAAGATCCCACGGTACCAGTAAAGGAAAGAATCAAAATTGTTAATTTGCTTCTTGCACTTCTCCAGATTTTTTTTTTTTTTTTTTCCTCCCCACCCTTCTGTTTCTGATAGTCACAACGTACGAACATTTGACCAGGTCTGCCAGCTAAGTAACACTTTTTTGCTTGGGCTCATTGTTCATTGCCACATGTTAAGTGATCTGTCAATGTGCCACAAACCTGCCTACAGAAGAAAGAACACAATGTATGGAACATAATGAATTCTCTCTTTAGCCATCAGGTTTGTCTGTTCCCACTCAATTTAAAAGAGCAGTAGAAACCGTATCTATCTCCCTCTCCCTCCCTCCCTTCCTCTGTGTGTTTTGGGAGGGGGGGGGGGGGGGGACATGCATGGGGGTGCAGGTATGTGGTGGAGAGGGAAGGATACATTTGGAAATCAGTGCCTGCCTTCAGTCTTTGTTTATTGCATATTACTACAGCCCGAATTTCACGTAATATCAGATTAAAAAATATGTACATGAGTATGTCATGGAGTAGTTATGTGTAGGATCTAAAATTTTATCTTTTTGTTAGAAGTTCACTGGTAGGTTATTCAAATATCTATGTTAATTCTTAATCACTTCAGTTCTACTACAGAGTGTGAAGTACCAGTGTCTCCTGTTCAAGTATTTAAGTCACACTGGAATGGGATACACAATTAATGAAAATATGTTTTATAAATAGAGGAAGATTGCTTAGCTTTGCAAGAAGTCCACAGTGCATATTTATCAAGGGGAATTGTGATAAGAGTAATGTTCACTATTAAATAAAGTAGACAAAGTAACATCGTTTGAATATCAAGTGTTTTATTTAGTTTACAAGAAACTACACCACCCACTCACTTGGTTCAACATCAACCTTCAGAACTGCATCTTCCATTGTTTCCACAGCCTCCAGTAGAGCCATATTTGAAGTCTACTGTTTCGTGATACTGTGGGGAAGCCAACTGAAGAGACTCGTGATGTATGGAACTGAACTCAGTGCTTTAAAACTGTCGAATGCTAACAAAGATTCACTCACAGACACCGTAGAATCGGAAGAATTGTTCTCCATCACTGATTTCCCATTTTCAAAGTGTGTACTGTAGAAAATCATAGCTTCAGTTCACGTTGCCCACCTTGTTATCACTGGCTCTGGAGGCAGAGCTATATCAGGTAGCCGCTGTTTGAAGTGTTGTACATAAGGACATCTCCTTCGTTGCTGATGTAAGTGTATTTACTTCTGAGAATTACTGCCTGTCTCTGCCACTTGTTTCAACTCAATGAGCCATAAATGTTACACACAGTAAATTTTGGATAAAATAAATTGTGCAATTTCCCTGGTTTCAACATGTATAGAGCTGCATCTGTGCACACCAGCAGGATCCTCTCTTCTGTACCATTTGGCCATCATACCTTAAGTCCATCATTAATCACACTATAAGTTGTTGAACAATTAGTTGCCTCTAAAGGTTTTCAATAAACTAAATAGGGTTTACATGCAGCCTCATTCCAACTTGCTCACAGGTAGATTAGCCATCAAATGGCCCGCAGCATCCGTTGTCTCATCAACAGATTTGCAAATGTCAGCCCAGATTTTTTAATGATACATCAACATAGCAAGTTACATTGTTTCTATAAGAAATGTTTAAATTCATGTACCTGAAGTTTGTTCCGGGGTATGTTGCCTGCAACTGGTGCAAAATGCGGTTCTTTGTTAAATTGTGTAGGCTGCCCCTGCAGCTGTGTAAGAAGAACAGTTTATTTGAATAAATCTATTGGTTATTCCTAATATATAGATTGCTTTGTAAATGTTGTTTAGTTTTAGATTTCATCATACATCCTATAGCTTATCACAAGTTTGGCAGTGGATTGTTTTACATCTAAATCTACACACTGCAAACCACCATGAGGTACATGGCAGAGTGTGTGTCCCATTGTACCAGTTATTAGGATATCTTTCCATTCAGTTCATGTATGGAGTGCAGGAAGAATGATTGTTCAAATGCTCCTGTGCGTGCAGCAGTTATTCTAATCTTACCTTCATGACCCCTATGTGAGCAATACATAAGGGGTTGTTGTATATTTCTAGAGTCATCATTTAAAACTGGTTCTTGAAACTTTGTTAATGAACTTTCTCTGAATAGTTCACGTTTGTCTTCAAGAGCCTTCAGTTCAGTTCTTTCAGTATCTCTCAGACACTCCCACAGACTAAGCAAACTTGTGACAATTTTTGCTGCCCTTCTCTGTACATGTTCAGTGTTCCCCCGTTAGTCCTATTTGGTATGTGTGCCACATATCTGAGCACCGTCTTCCTTGTTTATGAAATAAAAATTACATGGCCTCTAGTCAGTTGAGAGGTAGCCCTTTTAATCCAGAAAGAATAAGAGTTATGGCTAGATTTTTCCAACTCCTCAGCACATACAAATTCCCTTGGGTTTAATATTTAATTTATTTTATTTATTTATATTTTTTTGCAAGCACTTCATAAAGGGTTTTGGTACTAATATATGACCACTACAGGATCTGCTGCAGGCACACAGCAATTTTTATTGGAGGAGGGAGAATAAGAACCAGGAAAGCTCACTCTGTGTCCCTTGGTAATTGCCACAATTAACCTCAGTTGTGGTGCTGTACAATGAAAGTGCCGAAATATTAGTTCAAAATTGAGACAGAATTACTATTGAGGCCCAAATTTTAGTACTTTTGATAACACACAAAGAACTTGAAATATTCATAACTTTCAGGTCTCTTAGTTCATTCCTTCAGAGGAATTCGATTCACAGTGATGCTAACAATTCTGAGACAAGTATTGTCTAGTGCAAATGTAAGAAGGTGCTGAAAATTATTTGCTTATATCTGTATAGTACTTTCAAAGATGTAAAACAATCAATCTGACCAAGAAAGGATCCCTTGCTATTATTTGTGCTATCTGTAAGTTCCATTCATGATTATCACTAGAACAGAAGGTACTAGATAAGGGCTTAGGATATGTCAAGATACACAGTGAATGATATCCTGATCACTGTTGTACGAACAAATATAACTGCTGATCAAAGTAGAAGCATACATTTCCCAAATCCATAAATGCCTTACAGAGGGAATAAGCGATAATAGAATAACTCTTATTACTATCGGAACATTTTATAAAAGAAATCATGGTCCATTGAGATGAATACAGTTGTTAGGCCGGTTTAGAGCCAGTCATCCTGAAGTACTTCATTGATAGAACATCTTGTCATCTCAGGTTCATCAAGACTTTGGACTGAACTACACACAAGTTTAGCTACCAAAAAGGACTATTTAAGACTAGCCTAAAGGATTTATTGATGGCCATTCTTCTACTCACAGACAAATATCTTAGTAAAACATACTAGAGTATTAAATATTATTAACATCAAATAATATGTAGACATCAGATATTACTTGACACATCTTACAAGGGGACTCTGTCTTCTCACCATCACAGATTTTATACATATTTATGGTATATGAAGTGCTTGGCCAGAAGTGAATGTGACAGAAATGTCAGCTTCAGATGATCAGTCATTTAGAAGAATTAACATTTTTGCCACATCACAAGCTATAGTTTCCAGGCAGCAGTTGGCATACTGAAAAGAGTACAGAATAATAATACAAGGTTTGTTAAGTTAAAGCCCTAGGTGCAGTTATGTTATCCTGCAAATAAAGTGGAATTAAAAAGGGAAATTGATAGGTTTAAGTTAGATATAGTGGGAATTAGTGAAGTTCGGTGGCAGGAGGAACAAGACTTTTGGTCAGGTCAATACAGGGTTATAAATACAAAATCAAATAGGGGTAATGCAGGAGTAGGTTTAATAATGAATAAAAAATAAGAGTGCGGGTGAGCTACTACAAACAGCATAGTGAACGCATTATTGTGGCCAAGATAGACACGAAGCCCACGCCTACTACAGTAGCACAAGTTTATATGCCAACTAGCTCTGCAGATGAAGAAATTGAGGAAATGTATGATGAGATAAAAGAAATTATTCAGGTAGTGAACGGAAACGAAAGTTTAATAGTCAAGGGTGACTGGAATTCAAGAGTAGGAAAAGGGAGATACGGAAACATAGTAGATGAATACAGATTGGGGGTAAGAAATGAAAGAGGGAGCCGTCTGGTAGAATTTTGCACAGAGCGTAACTTTATCATAGCTAACACTTGATTCAAGAATCATAAAAGAAGGTTGTATGTGTGGAAGAGGCCTGGAGACACTGGAAGGTTTCAGGTAGATTATATAATGGTAAGACAGAGACTTAGGAACCAGATTTTAAATTGTAAGACATTTCCAGGAGCAGATGTGGACTCTGACAACAATCTATTGGTTATGAACTGTAGATTAAAACTGAAGAAACTGCAAAATGGTGGGAATTTAAGGAGATGGGACCTGGATAAACTGAAAGAACCAGAGGTTGTACAGAGTTTCAGGGAGAGCATAAGGGAACAATTGACAGGAATGGTGGAAAGAAATACAGTAGAACAAGAATGAGTAGCTTTGAGGGATGAATTAGTGAAGGCAGCAGAGGATCCAGCAGGTATAAAGACGGAGGGCTAGTAGAAATCCTTGGGTAACAGAAGAAATATTGATTTTAATTGATGTAAGGAGAAAATATAAAAATGCAGTAAGTGAAGCAGGCAGAAAGGAATACAAACGTCTCAAAAATGAGGTCGACAGGAAGTGCAAAATGGCTAAGCAGGTATGGCTAGAGGACAAATATAAGGATGCATAAGGTTATCTCACGAGAGGTAAGATAGATACTGCCTACAGGAAAATTAAATAGACCTTTGGAGATAAGAGAACCACTTGTATGAACATCAAGAGCTCAGATGGAAATCCAGTTCTAAGCAAAGAAGGGAAAGCAGAAAGGTGGAAGGAGTCTATAGAGGGTCTATACAGGGGTGATGCTCTTGAGGACAATATTATGGAAATGGAATAGGAGGTAGAAGAAGATGAAATGGGAGATATGATACTGCGTGAAGAGTTTGACAGAGCACTGAAAGTCCTAAGTTGAAACAAGGCCCCGGGAGTAGACAACATTCCATTAGAACTACTGACAGCCTTGGGAGGGCCAGTCCTGACAAAACTCTACCACCTGGTGAGCAAAATATATGAGACAGGCGAAATACCCTCAGGCTTCAAGAAGAATATAATAATTCCAATCCCAAAGAAAGCAGGTGTTGACAGATGGGAAAATTACCGAAATATCAGTTTAGTAGCCACAGCTGCAAAATGCTAACGCAAATTCTTTACAGTCAAGGGGTATGAAAGGGAAGCAGTGGTTGGGAAGGGAGTGAGACAGGGTTGTAACCTATCCCCGATGTTATTCAATCTGTATATTGAGCAAGCAGTGAAGGAAACAAAAGAAAAGTTCGGAGAAGGTATTAAAATCCATGGAGAAGAGATAAAAACTTTGAGGTTCGCCGATGACATTGTAATTCTGTCAGAGACAGCAACGGACTTGGAAGAGCAGTTGAATGGAATGGACAGTGTCTTGAAAGAAGGATATAAGATTAACATCAACAAAAGCAAAGTGAGGATAATGGAATTTAGTCTAATAAAGTCGGGTGATGCTGAGGGAATTGGATTAGGAAATGAGACACTTAAAGTAGTAAAGGAGTTATGCTATTTGGGGAGCAAAATAACTGATGATGGTCGAGTTAGAGGGGACATAAAATGTAGACTGGCAACGGCAAGGAAAGCATTTCTGAAGAAAAGAAGATTAGATGGGTAGATCACATAACTAATGAGGAGGTATTGAATAGAATTGAGGAGTTTGTGGCACAACTTGACCAGAAGAAGGGACCTGTTGGTAGGACATGTTTTGAGGCATCAAGGGATCACCAATTTAGTACTGGAGGTCAGTGTGGAGGGTAAAAATCAAAGAGGGAGACCAAGAGATGAATACACTAAGCAGATTCAGAAGGATGTAGGCTGCAGTAGGTACTGGGAGATGAAGAAGCTTGCACAGGATAGAGTAGCATGGAGAGCTGCATCAAACCAGTCTCAGGACTGGAAGAAGAAGAAGAAGAAGAAGAAGACATAATGCTCATTATATTGTATTTATTAATATTTTCATAAAAGGAGAGGCAAAGGAAAGTTTGGGATTGCAAATAAAAAACAACATACATGCAAACATCGCATAAAAAAATAATTTCTTTATTATTTTACAGTTGCTGAGTTACACATGCTGATGCGATATTCATTGTAACAATAAGGGAAGCAGTAATTTTCTTGGCATCTTGTACATGTTGTAAATGCTGTTTTTTGCAAGTACATGGTTCTTTTAAAGTTGTAGAAAAACTAACTTCATTTACATTCATAAAATGTTCTCTGTTATCATGCAGTTTCGCAGCACAGCACGAGTAATGCATCAGTTTGCCAAATAGTGGTGACAATAACTGGTGATGTGCAGTGAAATGTATCTTGGAGTCTCTTCGGGGTGTGATTTCCCTCTCTCTCTCTCTCTCTCTCTCTCTCTCTCTCTCTCTCTGAGAGAGAGCAGTTCTGAAGCTTTTCGATCAAATTATTTACCAGATGATAAAAATAGATGTCACAAGATTGCACTAAGAAGAATGCAATTTGGGAGAATCTCTTTAATACCACATGATAGCATTCCAAAATCATCTTTGTAAATTGTGTGGATTTATTGTCCTGGCTGTGAGTCTGTTAACAGAATAAATTCGTTCTGTGCACCTAGGTCTTCATCACATCAGTCAAAAAGTTTTTATAAAGGCTGTTTAGAGTTTCTCAAATGTTGATGAATTTTTTGTGTAATCATCCATTGTTTCTTGAATCCTCTGTCCAAAATTTTGCCTTGCCTTGCTTTACCTCTCCTTTTCATGCATTCTATGAAATTATTGGCAAATACAATATACAGGATGTTTTGCTGTATGTGTAAAACTGTCAGATCATTGAGAAGTTTCCTAACAGTTAAAGTTTCAGAGTTAATTTCATATTCCAACATCACCAACAGAATGACAGCAGCCTCCTCCTGCAGACAAATGGCCTTGTGAAATTTTAATAATGCATTGACAGATTCCATGGTTGCTGAAAATTCCAAAGAAGCCCTTCATTCGATGAAAAAGCAAAAAGAACTATTGCCTTCTATAAAACAAAGGAAAAATCAATATTTAGGATACATTACAAGAGGAAAAAGATTCCAGACATTAAAACTCATAATTGAAGGGAAAATTAAAGGGAAAGGTCTGTTGGAAAACAAAGGAACTCATGATTGAAGGACATTCAGAAATGGTACAATTGCACATCAGAAGATACCTTCCATGCTTGTAACATCACATCAAGAACTGGCTACAAGGACTGCCAACTTGCATCAGAAGAACGTGTCTTAAGAAGAATTCACAGATATTCTTTCCATGTACATTGAACGAAAGGATTGTGATCCAGTACTGCCTATTGTGAAATTTGTGTACTGTGCAGCTAATAGTGGCATACCACTTTTTCTGCTGGAGTCATGGTTCTGTGACAATAGTGAGTACCTTGTTTCCATTTCCAACCAGTGATACTAAGGATGACTGCCTAACAGCTCATCTACAGACTTGGGGAAGCAAGACAACTAGATTGCATTCATACATGGGATGCCCATGTGGGTGATCTGAGAGTGTGATAACAAAACAAACTTATCAATAAGCCAAATTCTGGGTGACTTAATATGGATTTGTAGCCCCCATGTGAAACGTTTATCAGAAAAACTCTAAAAACCTATGTGGCAACTGAAAATATGTCGGCCATTGTCTACACATTGAACACCACACAGCAGAAGAGCTTCATTTGATTTCAAAGTATGAATGAGAAAAACTGTGGGATATTGGGTCTGTGACATTGTGTGGCAGTAGTCTATTTAACTGAGGTTGAAAATAGATTTTAATATGGATATGCTGGAGGAGTGGACTTGATAAGGAACTGTTTAATTGGATTGGATTGGTTATTATAGCAGACTGTGTGTGAAAATGTACAGACTATGTGTGAAAATGTACTGACGACATCAACAGTTAGTCTCAACGACTGTAATTTTGACCTTTATGAGTGACACTGATACATATTTGTTGACTTGAAATTGGCTTGGAGCTGTTGTTTGTCCAACAATAACTTTCAGAGAGCAAGATTTTCCTGGTTAGCTAGAGATGTAACACTACCGATTTCCATCTGCCTTGTTTCTGTTGCTGTGGATGTGTGTGTGCTGCCTACAACCTTATGGTAAGCTATGATGATAGTGTTAGTATGTTGATGTTGAACACCCTATGATAGAGAAAAGTGCTGAAAATGATCCTGGTGCATACTGTTACAGGTGGGTAATGGCATAGGATGTATGATGTGGTACAAAGCCTAAATCTCTTTGAGTGGTTTACTAACTGCCTGTACCACTTTGAATGATTTTACAATTGCTGGGCCTTGTCTGCTGTAAAATCTTCTAGTTTCACTATATTGTGGTGAACTTGCTGACAGGGAGAGAATGGATGACATTGTGGCTGAGGATCTCCATGTAGGACTGTTGATATTCAGGATTTGAAAACACAAAATGGCCTTTCAGAACTAAACTACTAAGATCACCAATACATGCCTGTTAAATGATCTCCATATGCCACTAGTGTAATTGTAGTGTGGCTGCAACAATGTGGCTTATCTTAAAATAGTTTAAGTGGAGCAGGCTACAAATTTCATCAAAAGAATGAATAAATTATTTAATGACACTATTGAGAGAGAAATCAGGCAAGGAAATTTTTCATTGTTTCCTTAATCCATTTAATGCAAATTATAGGTTGATTCATTCCCAAAGGATATGACTGACTCTCTCTCCCGTCCTTATAGAGACAAGCTTGTGTTACCACTCTAGTGGCCTTGTTATCATTGAGACAATAAACCTTAGTCTTCCTTCTTTATTCTCAAAACTTTTCACAGCAGCCCAAGACAAAATTTTCAGATTCTTAAGAGGGATAAATGAAGTATTGTGTGTTAATGGAACATATCAGAACCATCTTTGATTTACTGGTGGCATTGTAGTTGATTTACTGGTGGCATTGTAAGTTTTCCATTGTAGGAACATTAGTCCCTACATAACGTCACAGGTGTAGAGACAGTGTGGTGTGGGTGAATCTCAGTTTTCTAACAAGCATACACAGCCGCTAACCATTTGACATGTCCATAGCAACATGTATCCGGGACCAAACTTTGCATTTGTTGCATCAAAGATAACGCCAGAGCAAGGTTAAGCTGAAGGAAACCTACCTAGATGCAGAGCTATTGCCTTGGTCCTATTAGCCAGCGATTGAGTATCCAGTTGCAAGGCAGAACCAAGAGCGTTGGGTGGAAGCGACAAAGGTGTATAAGGGAAGAACTTCATTGCATTACCTGATACCTGTAGCGAGATAGACTCAGCTGGAACAGGGCCAAACTGCTAAAATTGATGTGTGGTGAAGGGCCATCACAGCCTCAAAGGTGCACACGCACACTTCAAAAACAACTGGAAGAATTTAACATTGCAATTATGATGTGTCAGATTCATAGAACCAGTGGATTTATTTGGTTTGCAACAGTTTAAGATGATTAGATGTACATGAAAAGAAATAAACAGAAGAGTAAATATGGCCTGGAGTGCTTTTAGTACTCTAGAGTTTTCAAAACTGAGCTACCATTGTACCAGAAATGGAGAGACTACAATTAGTGTGTATTATCTATGTTAACATCTGGAATGAGATGTTGATTTCTATTGTGAGAACTGTTCAAAAACTGAGGTGGCTCAGAAGCAGTACAGTAATGTGAGTTGGGAATTGCTAGGAGAGCAGACAAATGAATCTTGGAACAGACTAGAAGTGAAAGACTTAATTATAATTGTAATGCAGTGATTCGTTTGTTTCTTCATTCATTCGTTGTATTGTGTAGATCCCATCAAGGAAACCTTCTGGGATGTGAAATACGCAAAGTATATGTATTAATAAAAGAGAGGCAATTAACAGCAATCTGACACTACACTATATAGTGCTAAACAAGCTTACACCAAAATATAGTACAGTAAAAAGAAAAAGAATGGAACGGGGGCGGGTGAAATATATTGTTAGACAAATAGATGGAAGATAGATTAAGTAGTTCCTTTGTTTGTTTCGAAGGTACAAGAAAAATTTGAGAAGTTGATCTAATGTAAACTGGTAGATTATATTAGAAAACATACAGAAGCAGTATGGATGCAATTTCTGTAGACCCTAATTTATGGAAAGGTGGCTGCCAAACTCTTGCCAAAAACAAAGTTGACGACCCAGTGGTGCAACATGCAGCTGAGAAAACTTGCGAAATTTAAATGGCTACTTTACAACCTGGGCCACCTGGATGCATCCCTCCACCACCAGCTTCTCTGAACTATGCATATGGGTGCTATTCTCACTTTCGTAATCACCCTGGCCACCATTTATGGTAGCCCATGGTCCCCACACCATCCACCCAACAACTTCTCGTCCCTCCATCGTGTCACCCTCTCCTAATTCACATTTCTATGTCACCTTCAGCGTGCACTGCTTCTGACAACTACACATCTGGCATTCCTTCCTTCCCACATTCCTAGCTAGCAAACCGGCTGCCTCCCTCCAGGCTGCTAGTCATCCATCCCCAACCCCTCTCCATGGCGCTCGCGAACACACACACACACACACACACACACACACACACACACACACACACACACACACACAGAGAGAGAGAGAGAATGTGCCCCTAGCAACTACTTGTCACTCCTGCTTGTCGGAGAGCGATATCCTTTACTCCTGAAGTATTTATATTTTACTGAAACTTCACTACAGTATTATCACACACAATATCTTATACTAATTTTTCTTTGTGATTCATTTTTACCTATGTTAATTTTATGTCTAAATCGTTGCATCGCCAATAAAGTTTATTTCTGTTGTTTCATAGTTAACTTTTAGTTGATGTTATCTCATTCTTTTCTTCTGTTTGTATCAGTATGGTCTGTATTTACATTTATGTTCTAGGTTAAAGTCCTAGATGTCTTTGAAAATACAAAATTTTTCCAATTGGTTATGGAAAAACATGGAGCAGGGATGGATCTGTTCGAGTTCATTGACAGAAAA
This sequence comes from Schistocerca gregaria, assembly GCF_023897955.1. Lineage (NCBI taxonomy): Eukaryota > Metazoa > Arthropoda > Insecta > Orthoptera > Acrididae > Schistocerca > Schistocerca gregaria. The sequence continues at coordinate 359,257,498 of NC_064920.1, read as the reverse complement.
CCGTATCTTGATGAGACACTGAATAGTTACATCTTCAGGCAGGTAATAGCAGGAACCTTTAAAAATGTAGAAATTTTTATAACAGTGGTGATATATTTTCCTGTGGTTTTATGTGTTGCCTTCCTCTTTTTTTTTTTTTTTCCAGATAGTTTCAGCCGTTGACTACCTTCATTCTTTACAAATACTACACCGTGATATAAAAGATGAGAATATTATAATAAATGAAAAGTTTCATGCCAAACTAATTGATTTTGGATCAGCAACATTCATGAGCGAAGGACGTTTATTTTCCACATTTTATGGAACAGTGGAATACTGTAGTCCAGAAGTGCTTGCAGGCAATAAGTAAGAGCATTTGTGTTCCCAGAAGAATATGAAAATGGGTGATTTCTCATAGTTGTAGTACTCCATACTGATATTTAATTGATTCCTTCTTAGACCTTTTTAATATTTCTGTGTTCTGTGTTGTGATTCAGTGGGTTGATTATTTTTTTGTGATTTAGAAGATAAATTAGAATCAAAGACTGCAAAGCTGACAAATTCAGGAGACAGTTACCTCCTTCAATGAGTTTTCACTGGTGCCGCTGCTCACTGTGTGGTTTCAGTTGCCTGAGACTGCAGTTTTGTGTGTGTGTGTGTGTGTGTGTGTGTGTGTGTGTGTGTGTGTGTGTGTGTGTGTGTGTGTGTGTGTTTATTGTTGACGAAGGCCTTAATGGCCACAGGTTTATTTGTGACAGCCTTTTTGTTGTGCCTATCTGCGACTTGCATCTCCGCTATATGGTGAATAGCGACTTTCCTTTTCATAATATTGTTACATTCCATTCTGGATTTTCCATTGTTTAAAATTTATGCTATAAACTCATAAAGAATTTACTTATCGAAGTACTGAATTTCATATTCGCATCAATCTCCCCTCTTTCTGGCTACTTCTGATCGTTCAGATGCTCTTCTCTCTTTATGAAGTAGCTAGTGAATTTTCTGTGTGAATTCTGCCTGTCCTTTCAGCAACTGATTGCTCAAAAACTGTTTATCTTATTCAATAGTAATGCTAAATTTTTGAACATTCTCTCTTTTTGCATATGAATGTCTGATGATCATCCAGCATACTTCTGTAGTTGTTTGTTAGTAGAAATGTTCTAATTTTGATAAGACGTTTCTCAGTTCTTGGTGGGAATTTGTATATTTTTCTCCAATATATCATCACATCTCATACAGCTAGTCTGGCACTTTGAGGAACAGTTAATTCACACATCCACAGATTGTAAACAAAAGCCTGTAACGTTAATTTGACAGATAACTTCCAGAAATTTCACTGAAATAGCTTTGATGTAAATAAATTTTCTCTCATAAACAAACTTGTCCTTAACTGCAAGTGCTATCTTCCCTTGAGAGTGAGAGGCTACTGGCCAACTGGTGTGGTCTTATTACGTTGTTAAAAGTCAAGGCTCGCACTGCCCTCTGCCTGGCTTGGGTTCGTTGACTCATCACATCTTCCAACTAGTGCAATCTGTGATATGAGAAAATATTCAGTTAATGAGACTGGCGTAAACAACTTGCTGACATTAGGTAATGAGGCCCTTGGGCCTCTTTCTCTTCATCCTGCTGAGACCAAATTTCACACACTTCATTTCTATGTGGAGTAGAACCAGATTTATTTATTTATTGCTTACAATCTGCTGTGAAGTAGTCACAAAAGAAAAAATAGTTATGCTTTATGCTTCTGTTTCTGAAGTTGTGAATGCTCTGTAACATTTAGGCAGGTGTTACACTGCAGCAATTACAAATTTTCTACCGGTTTAGTTACTATAAAATTTTTGGTTGTATGTATGGTCTGAAGGAGATTTTTATTTACTATACTGTACTTGAAGAGAAACAAGTCTCTATGCATAGTCAGCTGCAGCAAACAGGTGGTGTTATGTGATTTATTAAATAATTTAATTTGATCAGGCTGCATAAGATAAGTAACATTAATAAATTAGTTGAATGATATTATTTTTTCTCGTAAATTTTTGTTTTTTGACAAAGTAAAATGTGATTAAATTTGTGTCTTCATAATTGTCTCATCAACATGTCTGTTAATTTAGCTGCAACTGCTAGTTGTGTGTAAGGGTCCCATGAGATTGGAGGAACGTGTGATGTCCCTCAGTTCACTGCTTTCTTCGTTGTTGCCTTTCTTAATGTAATTTTGAACACAATAATACATTCACAGTTTGTTTCTAGATCTCAGTCTTCTTAAAGTAACTGAACATCAACTGTAGTGTCTGTCAGTCTGTTTGAACACTTTAATCTCCAAAACAACTAGAAGAATTTAGAGATGGTTTTCACAGGTAACTTGAGTGTATCTTGAGGCAATATATAGGCTTTATTTTTATCAAAATCTGTTCATAGGCAAAAAAGATATTGTAAGTTAAAGTTTTAGGAATCTGCACAGTAGTTATAATGACAGTGTAATATACCACAGAACCAATGCACGAGACTAAGTTTTTTACCTCAGTGGCTGAAGTATTTTCAGGTCAGTGACAGAATCAAGCACCACAATCTTATCCTTACAAATTCAGACTGACATTGAGTTTACTTGGCAACAATGTACGGCCTTATTGGTTATGCTTTGTATATTAAAAACTTAACAAAACTGCTTTGTTTCTTTCAATAGGTTTTATTTGTATATGACATCTTGGCTAGGAAAAACAAATTTGTTGACAAAGTGATCCTAAAAGTGTTCCGTTTCTACCAACTAAGGTACAGAACCCTAAAAAGCGAATGTATGCAGAGGCCCTTTTTTAACTTCTGTTGTGAAGCAAGAGCAGATAGTTAGTTCATAATAAAGAATTTTTTGGTAATAATTTAAAATTGTGTTCTAGAATGTATAGCAAAAGATACCACTGTCCTCCACAAACAGTAGGCTAGTAGGAGTTGGAAAGATTTCTTGAATGACATAATAGGTAGTGTGCTGGTTGTAGTGCAACCGACATTTTATCATGATTTTAAGGGAGATTTTGTTACAATAAATTTCAACTGCACAACTACACATTGCATTGGAATGAGTGACAATGAAGATATAATGTAAAGAAAAAAAGCTGGCTACTTTTCTTACATTTAATCTGTTATGTCATGTAACAAGTACCATATTTTTGGGTTACTCCACAAACCAAGATGAAGTTTTTAGAATCGAAAGATTGTAATAAGTGTCATTTGTGGTGAAAATTCAAGAACACCAATCTTCTTGCCTCTTGACGTGAGAGCCCACGATGAAAACTGATTCACTTTAGAAACAAATGTACACACATGTAAACACTGAATGGTATGGTAAAGGACACTACACAAATTAAAACATGTCATATTGACTGCTATCTGTTTTTGATTGCTGCCAACTTAAGCAATCTGTTGATCTATCAGTGCTGGCTCTTTCGAAGCATTTCAAATTATTGTATTGTGTGAATCAATTGAAATATAAATAATGTAACAGGTGTGTTGAAACATGTATGTGTCTATAATGTGTTTCCAAGAGTCCTTGTTACGTCCATGTCTTAATTAGAAGAGGAGGAAAGATAAAAGTTTAACATTCGATTGACAGTGCAGTCACTACAGACAGGTGTCTCATTTATACTATAGCTGCTGATCAGTACAAAGCAAGTGGATCCATGTGTTGCCAGTACTTATCAAGATATAAGCAAACTTCCCCCCCCCCCCTCTCTTTCCGTCTTGCAGCCCTTCTAGAAGTATAAGGTGTCATTCTTTCTCTGATCCTCACATTTCCTTGAACCGTATTTTTTCCTTAGGCGGATGAACAGAAAAAAGACTGCATATTGACAATAGTATCAGTTGTTATACAAAAACTTTTCAAGGTCTGCTAATTAGAGATTGTGAGCTATTGATAGTACTTAGCAGGATTAATTTTTATAGTAAAGAAATATATGAAAGAAAGTGTAGACAGTGAGGGAACTCGAAGGATTTTTTTTAAAAAATGCTGTAATGCATGAGAGCCTGGAAAATAAGGGGGAGTTGGTCACTCTTACTGACCTGAGAAAGATGGTTTCAATTAGAGGTGGGCAAAATTTGTTCTTTTCAGGGATGGGAAATTATAAAACTAACTGTTGTCACTTTTTCGTAATTTTAACGCAAACAAAAGCTTCAATACAATATAATTTACAGCTGTCCAGCCGTAATAGCCTTTGCAGCAGATTTTCTCAAATAACTAGGAATTACAGTGTCTGATAACACCTTTTGAGTTTGTAACTTATAATTTGGCCAAAACAAATTTAGGAATTTTTCTATATTAATTTTGTGCATCTAATGCTGTAATTTCATCTAATGTGGTGGTCTCTATGACTCTGAGATTTAGTTATCGATTGTTACAAATAAAAATTGATTGTCATGAAGGCATCACGAAAGAAAATAAATCAGTATCTCACTCAGATGCAGATGACAGTGGCAAGCTGGATACATACTGAAACCCACTCTGACTCCTTCAATAGATAACTTCTGCTATGGAAGCATACATTGGCGAGGGCGATTCACGAGAAAGAATTTCTTGAGTTCCTGCAGAAAGATCATTGGTTAATTGCAATCTTGATTGGCTTCCTAACCCACACAATTCCAAAGGTGCTGTTGAATACCTGGACTTCAGACAACTTTTCAGGTTTGGTGAGGAACGAAAACAACAGGAAGTTATGTGCTGACAGTTAAACCATTACACTTTACTTTTTTTTTATCCAGTTTCGATAAAATGTTGCCTTATATTGACTGAACATTTTCTAGGTAAAGGTGATGTAACTGACTTATCCTGCAGCAATGAAAATATGTGTGATGGAAAAATTAAAATACTTACTTTTCAGAGATAAATTTAAAATGGTAAACAGAGTAGTTTTTCTGATTTCCAAAAGGGCATGATGATTGGCCTTTGGGCCAACAGCGGAAGCATTTTCGAAACAGCCAAGTTTGTAAACTGTTTGTGTGCCCCTGTGCTTAAAGTATACCATGCATACCAAAATGGTGTGACAGAAACAGATGCTGAGGCACTCTAGTGCACCATGCGCAATACATGACATGGGTGTACAATTAATGTGGAATTGTGCACAGGTGAACAGATGTGCAACTTTAGATCGACTGACCGCCAAGTTGAACCAATGGGCTACCAGCAGTGTCTCCTTAATGGCTGTTCAATGAACATTTCTGCATATGGGCATCCACAGCAGACACCTGATTTATACACCCATGGTGACTGCTGTTAAAGGGCAACGAATGCTGGGATTTGGAAGCCAGTACCATAAATGGGTGTCCACTGAGTGGCAACAGCTGATCTTTTCAGCTTAATTATGTTTTATGTTCCCTTAGACAGGTGGCACTTGGCGTGTGTGGTCCTCAAACAGTCGCTGGAAGGATCCAGGCTGGAGGAGGGAGTGTTATACTCTGGGGAATGTTTGTCGTTCTGGAAGGTACAATGGATCAACAAAAGTATGCATCTATCCTTGGTGACTGTATTGATGCCTACATGCAGTTTGTTTTTCCTTGACACTGTGGCATCTATCAGCAGGTCAATGCAACCTGTTGCACAGCTCACAGTGTACGTGTGTGGTTTGAAGAGGAGGGGTTGACCACCTTACTCCCATGGCCATTTAACTCCCTCGATTTAAAAACTAATCAAGAATCTGTAGGACCACCTTGAGTGGGCTGTTCGCGCCAAATCAAGAAACCTAGCACAGCTGGCTGTGGCACTGGATCCGACGTGGCTCCACATCCCTGTTGGTACGTTCCAGAATGTCATTGACACTTTTCGTGCATGTCGCACTGCAAAAGTTGCTTACTCAGGATTTTGACCGGTGGTCACAGTGGGTTGATGAATAATCCTGTAGAGTGCTGGGACTCTTATGAAATAATGAAACAGCATTCAACTAACAATAATTTATTGAAGTTTTACAGTCCTTCCTTCTTCCTCATGGCGCTACCTAGCAGCAACTGTGCTGGGTCTGCAGTGCTTGAAAGCACGAGGTGACATGTCAATGTTCAGCAAGGAACTTGCGGTGCACAGGTTTCAGAGCATTCCTTTACATGAAGCTTGCATCCCTATAGGTGTTCTTATGAATCTCTAAGGGAAGTGACTACATTTAGCCACATTACAGTACCATTTTCTGTCTGTTGTGCAGTGTTGTCAAAGTGCAGGATCAGTCATTGCCTTCAGTCTTGCAAAGTCTGATGAAACTAGCTCCCAGTTTGTTCGTACTATGGGCCTCCCATGTTGACATTTGGTCACAACGCTGTTGTGTAACTAGCAGATGGTGCCCCACTTTACGATGTCTCCACCAGTTCTTAACAAAATTTTATTCTTGCACTTACTGTTCTATGTGCAACAACAGATACCTTTTCTTGCTGCTGAAAGGCAAATGTCTAGCTTTGAGTCACAGTCTAGCACAGTGTTTTAATCTGCCTGCTCTTGTTGATGACATGCAAGAGGAAATCCTGGGCCTTTGAATTACACTCTGAAAATAAACTGCAGCCTTCTAGTGCAATCAGATTTATTCTTCATCTTTATATTAAGTTGAGTAAGAGTATGCAGCACTATTACTTTTTTTCGAGTTTGTTTTATGTGATTCTCAGCACCAACAAATAGGGTTTTTAAGTTCTTACATTATTGAAAAACAATGCTCCACAAATTTTGTTTTACTGACAACTTTTGCTAGTCAAATTTAGTGAGCATACTGTCACTCTATACAAACTACATAGCAAATGTGAAGGAAAAGTCTTCCTTTGTACATGAAATTCATGTGGGCTGTAGATGACAGTGTTGGCAGTTCTGAAAGTTAGTTCTTTATTTCCCAATATGTTTCACTCTGTAATACAGACAAAATTAATGTAAACTGCCTTTCATCACAAAAGCCTATGAACATAAAATAGGTAATGTTTTTATGAGGTTGTGCTGAATGAAGTACAAGTATCTTAATTTTGTGGAGACTTAATAGGGCTGATGAAATGCGCCATATGTTTGTCCATGCATACATTTCTCTCTCTCTCTCTCTCTCTCTCTCTCTCTCTCTCTCTCTCTCTCTCAATACATTGTTGATATATGCTTCTGTGAGTTTTGCTCATAACTTTTCAATCATAGAAAAGTTACATACATGTTTTACTCACATTTTTAGGTATGAAGGTCCAGAACTGGAAATGTGGTCTCTTGGTGTAACACTGTATGTTATGACATTTGGTGAAAACCCTTTTTTTGACGTTGAAGAAATTATGAAAGCAGAATTGCACCCACCTTCATCGGTTTCAGAAGGTAATTTACTGCAGTTTCTTAATTTCATCCAATTATTTCATATAATGACCCTGATGATAGCCACAATACTTCCAACTTTCAGAAGTATCATAACAGAAATCTGCTAATAATATTAAAATTGCAGGGTTCTTAGAAATGTCAGGAAATTTAAATATTTTCTTTTGTCTTGACTTTCCTCACAATTACCTGTGGACATTACTGAGAGGGAGTTAACATAAAAACTATTTCATGTTTGGAAATATTTAATTGAATAAGGCAAATATATTTTTTGTGTCTATTTCTTTAGTACTAGATTTGTTAACTTCATTAGTTTCAGTGTTAGTTTTTTACTTCTGTGCGTGTTTTTGTTTTGGGCATGAAACACGTAGCAGCAAAGATTGTTCCAAAATTGTTGAATTTCGACCAAAAATGACGTCACATATACATCACTCAGGAATTGCTGAATGAAGTCGACAATGATCCATAATTTGTAAAGAATGATATAACAGGTGATGAAACATGCATATACAAGTATCATGTCACAACCAAGGCCCAATCATCCCAATGGAAACTGACTAAAGAGACAATGCCAAAAAATTTTGACAAGTTCGATCATACATGAAGGTTCTTCTCACTGTTTTCTGTGGCTACAATGAAATAGTGCATCATGAGTTCCTGTCTCGTAGTCATATGTTCAATAAAATATAATACCTGGAAGTTATGTTCTGTTTGCGTGAAGCTATCTGAAGAAAACAGCCACTTGTTGAAATGATAGTACAGTAAGGCTCCTGCACACATCTCAATGCCTGTTCGTGGTTTTTTGGGCAAAAACAGAAAACCCTTATGTTGTCTCGGCCACTGTATTTGCCGGACATTCCCTCCCTGTGGCTTGTTTCAATTCCCGAGGCTGAAGAGAACCACGAAAGGATGTTGTTTTGCCACCATTGATGAAATAAAAACAGATCTGCTAAAGGACCTTAACATGATAACAAAAAGTGAGTTCCAGACGTGTTTCCAAGATAGGAGAAAGTGCTGTGGAGCTACTTTCTCTGATGATGCCTTTATTTTCCTAACAGCAGTAAAGTAAGTTAGTAAGTTGATAAGGAAACAACAATCCAGGCTGCAGATGACAATTAAACTTTCAAAATATCTGAATAATTTTCAACAACGTGCTATTATTACAACAGATGAATGTACTTTTGATTGCTAGAAGAACCATGGACATAAGAGGCAGTGATAAATGGTAGAGATTGACACTAGGATGAGTGTGTTATTTATCAAGAATCCAAAATAATTTATTTTCTGATCTTTCTCTACATATCAAATATTCAGATAATAAATATTAATTTATTATTTATGGTTAAATTTTGTTCAGATATCTTACTAGAGTAAGTGCGTAATCATTTTGAAAGTTCACTAAAATCACCGTGAGAAGTGTTACCCTTGAAGCAAGTAAGTTGAAGCAAGTGCACTCGATGAAAAAAGTTACTCCACTTAAATGGATGTAAGAATTAACACATTTGAAGGATACTATCTCAAAGGATTTGAATGCCAATGTGGTTCCAGGCTCAAACCTATGGGAAGACTGGGCTTATAGCAAAGCTCAGAAACATTCTTTCAATAAAAGATAAACATTATTAGAGCCAGGTTAAGTTTATTCTTACAGGTAAATGTGAAGTTACAAAGATCTGGGTCGGGATATATGTGCTGCACTTCTTAAAGATGGCTGTTCATAAACTGAAATGCTTTATAACCAAAGCAAGGGCTATTGGACGGTATACTATAGTGCTTTCAACCAAATTCCACAAACCAACCACATAGGTCTCCCCATTGGTTTTCTCATTGTGGCTGGGTACAGTGATCCCTATGAACGAACCCTTTGCTGTTGTTGATCAATGCCTCCATTCCATTGTCTGTAACCTCCCATCCTACATTCAAGACACTGCTTATTTCCTTCCCCCACCTTTCCGCAGTTCCTTTCTCATCACTGCCAGACTCCTTGTCAGCCACTGTGGATGCAATGTATATATACCCTAACATTCCCCATTTCCATGGCCTTGTCAGCCATAGAAAACTATCTTTCCCAACTTACATTTAACTCACCGCCTCTTTCTTAATCCTTGTAGCCAACCACACCCTGGCCCACAATTATTTTCAAAGGCTAAATTTGTAAATAAATCTGTGGTACTGCCATGGATACTCACATGCCACCATCCTATGCCAACCTATTTATGACCCATCTGGAGTAATCATTCACATCAAGTCAACACTTAAAGCCCCTTATCTGGCTCAGATTCATCGCTGACATTTTCATGATCTGGACCCATAGCAGGGACCTATTGCCAAATCCGCTTTCCTGGTTGTTCTGAACTCTACGAGCCACCTTTTTAGATGTTTGATCTCCACCTCTCTAATGGCTTCTCAAATATATTTGGTCAAATCAAGCACACCAATCAACAGCACCACCTCTGCTTCCACAGCTGTTACTTGTTCCACTTCAAAAAGTCTCTTCCATACAACCTTGCCAGCCATGGATGTTGCATCTGTATTATGAGTTGTCGAAATATACTGATAACCTTCACAGTGCCTTTGACAGGCAGTGTTGTATCCAGCTCATCCCAGGTACAGATCTCCAATGCCATCTCCTCCTCTGACACGAACCCTGTTAACCAGCCACCAATCAGCACTCCCGACTCGACCACTATCACTCTGGCCTTGAAAGCTCAATCACATCCTCCACTACCATTCAGCATCTCTCGTGCTCTGAGATGATGAATATCCTTACCAAATTCCTATCCACATCACCCAAAGTAGTGTTCCACCACCCATCCAACCTCAAGAGTATCTTTGCTCATCCCTGCTCCCAACCCTGCGTGCCATGGTTCGTTTCGTTGTAGTTGACCCAGGTGCAAGACCTGTCCTGTACACATGTCCACCACCACCTACCACAATCCAGTTACAGGTATCTTCTCTCCAATGAAAGGCAGGGCCACTTGTGAAAGCAGCCATGTTAAATACAAGATACAATGCAGTTACTCTACATCATTCTATGTGGGCGTGACAAGTAACCACTTACACGAATAGCCACTGCCAAACTGTGACAGATCACGAACTTGATCCGCCAGCTGCCAAATGTACTATGCATCACAACACTAATGACTTCAATAACTGCTTCACTACACAGGCCATTGGGGTATTCCCTTCCAGCACAAGTTTTTCTGAACTACTCAGGTGGAAATTCTCTCTCCAGCACATCCTGCACTCTTACAATACTCCTGCACTAAACCTTTGCTAACTAATTTCTCACTACCTCACTGCACCCTTTCCCTTCTCTCTTCTGTCCACACCATACTCTCTCCATTCATATCATGTACAGCCTTCTCCCACCACTGCTCCCGATCCCCACCCTCTCTCTTTCTACCCGTTTCCCTTACTCCCCTCTCCCCTCCTCCCAGTCTTCCTCACCACCACCACCACCACCACCTTCTTCTTCTCCTTTCCTTCCTTCCATCTCCCCCCCCCCCCCCCCCCCACCTCTCCTTAGTAGCCTTTATATGCTGTTACCCTCTGAACTACTACTTTTAATCTTCTTGTGCTGCCACTGACTCATTTGGTGAAAGACCTGCCTAACTGAAGCGTCTGACCCGCTCCTTGTCTGGTGGCTCCTTACCGTACCTGCTTCCAACTTCCATCTACCCAGGCAACTACTTTCAATAATCTGTTTTAATAACTAGTCTTGCTGCTACCATCAGCATGTATGTTTGAGTGTCTGTGTGGTTACATGTGTCAATGTGTGTCCTTTTACTAGCAAAAGAGCAAGAACTTGAAAGCTAACATTAACTGTTTTCTATTACGTGTTTCTGTACACCACATACCAGTCTTTTATAGGTGAGTGATTGACTTTCCCTTATGTTATGTAATAATTGAAGAGTGTTTAACAGCACAAAGGTCAGAGAAAAGTTCTTAATAGAGAAGCTACTGTTAAATGTATGATAATACTCCAACATCAAAATTATTGCAGTGAAAAGGGTGGTCGTAGAGTTACGGAAACAGTTAGAATGATGATACATGCACATGCCAATGTGCCATAATGTGTTGAAGCTGATTTTGTCATTTCAACCCCATGTATTTATAATGGGTTAGGATTTTATGAACCCAAGTCTACCGCCTTGTGACTTACTGACACTGCAAGAAACCTATTATGATACAACTGCATCTAATAGGATCTGGTTGCTGTACTAAACCTGTAAAACAAAGAAGATACGAGACACATCAAAGAAATATGAAGGAAGTTTGACTGTCTGTGACATTGTGGAAGGTTGTTATAAGTGCTCAGTTGGAATAATACTTTAATCAGGCTGAGAAATATCATTTGCAATTAAAGGTAATTGTGGCTACCTCCCATCAAGAACTTAAGTCTGATACTGATGTTTTACGTAATTATTACAAAGTCACTCTAATGGGATGTCATTGGAAAGAAAATAAGTGGATAGCAGTTAATGGACCAGTTTACACTAAGAGATCCTATTAATTTTCAACAGTTTATGAAGAATCGTGATCGTGCAAGATTGTCAATGGAAGGATCCAATGGATCAATAAGAGAACTGAAAAAAATTGTCACAGAGTTTCAGAAGATCTGTAAATGGCTTTAGAAAAGAAAGAACTACCAATGGTTTGGCTGATAAATTCTAGATTTCTAATTTATTTATTTTTCACAACACAGATTTGTCAATTATCACACTTATTCCTGTGCCACATGCAGCCACTACTGGGAGTGGCTACAAATGAAATCTTGAATCAATGTTCAGCTTTGTCATTTTAAGCACCACCTTAATGGTGTAAAGTTAAGCACTTCATAGTTGAAATAGAAAATTCAGCGGCTATGTAACTTCTGATGGTTAAGGAAATAAGTACTGTGTGCAACTATAAATTAAACAACGCATAGAACTTCTGAGGGAGAAATGGGTCCCTTGTGACAATATCTGCCAAATAATAATAATAGTAATAATAATGGCAGTGGACTGCAAGTGGTATGGAATGTGGAGTGGAAGAAGTGAAGAATAAGTTGACTTTGTTGTCTTTTTTACCTTTGACAAAGATTGTGTTCTTCCATATGAAAGCCAATCATTCTTCTATTGTCATCCATCTTAGTCAGATTGGCTCAGTTTACATCAGCAACTCCAAAACATCATTCATTTCAGTCCATAATTTTGTAACATTTCATAAATAGTTTCATAATGTAAATATTTTTTATCTTTATGAATGCATTAAAACATTCTTGTGATACTGAGAGATTGGGGCTTCAGTAACTGCATAGTGTTGTCAGTAATATTATGAGTAAAATGTCTTAGTTTAGTGTAAAAAGTTTCATCTGCAAAAAGAAAGAAAGCAAAGAGAAAAAGAGGATTGTAAATAGCTGTGAAATCAAAATCTTCATTCAAATTTCCTCTGACATGTCCATATTTGACATATAGAGGCTCATACTGGTAACTCTTAAGAATTACAGTTCATTGTGCAGTTTTGTGTATATACTTTTATATACAGAGGAAGAATAATATCTTTACAAAGCATAGAAGGCCATGCAAACTGCATTGACAGTCATACATTTGCTACATTGGACATTCTGTATAGATACATTAATTGAGCAAGGAGTATAGTTTCTAAAAGTTTTTTTTTTTCCCCCCCATTCCTATAACTCATGTCCTCTGTCAATGCTGCTTCAAACATTATCAGATGAAATGTTCAAGTGTCATTTGATAAGTTTTTAAATGATGTGGTTTCCTGCAAGCAGTTCGCTGAAGAGGAAAAAAGACTTCCACCAAACATTTTACTACTTTTTAGTACCACAATACCACATTACCCATTGCCAACAGTGGTGGTTTTTTCTTTTTTTATATTATAACCCAGTAACTGTTGCGCTTGGGATTGTTGCTTGTTCCATCTTCAATCAAGCATGTACATGCCAGTGAGAATCACTGCACATTCAAGAACCTTGTATTGTTGTGCAAGACACAGTGCCATATGTTTAGTGTGGGCTTGGCTTTAGAAAAAAGTGCAATATTAAGTAACTGGAGACTCCAAGAAAGGAAAAAGAATCGTATAACAGAGCTACATATAGAAATAAAAAGAGCTAACTTCTTGGCAAAATTTCATGCACTCATATGGATGGGTTTAGCTGCACAAAATAATAATAATATAATAATAATAATATTGAAATTGCATCAAACTACTGTCAAGAAGAGCAAACAGATGGGACATTGAATGGATACACAACTCAATAGGCCTAAATCTTTGAAGTGAGCCCATTGTAGGATTTTGGAACATGTTTTATGCTTGTGTATTATGACACTAACATTTTAAAGAACATAATTCTTATATAGGAAAACAGCAATCTGTAATTATTATAAAAGTGGAAGCATCTTGATCGCTTGACTTTCTTAATGGTGACTGGTTTCGATCTTTATATCAGATCATCTTCGGGCCTACAATAAACAGGAACTGATATGAACATATAAAGGACGAAATCATATATTCATATAGCAGTAAATAACGCTTACATAGCATGAATGTCTGCTGGAGGCGGTGGCGCATGGCAATCCTCTTGTCTGTGGCTGGTGGTGTACTGCAACGTGAAGAACATCAGCCGCTAATTAAATACATGAAGCCCCACCCACAGTCTCCGGCATTACGTCATGAATAGCCAGTCATGTAAGTTGCATTTCTGCTGCTTAAGAAAATAATGTGGTAGTTACTGTAAGTCATTATTACCATCTATAGGACTTATAAAACACGTTAAAATCTTATAGCTTATAAAATGTAGTGTAAAAAGGTAATTACTGTGACCTAAACAGTGTGGTCCTCTATCATGCACTATTATCTACCAACGCAAAGATGATGGCAAGGACGCCACTGTAGTAACCGAGGCTACCTACTTGTTTTCCTAGGGCCAAAGATGATATATGTTCATATCAATTCCTGTTTATTGTAGGTCCGAAGATGATCTGATATATAGATCGAAACCGGTCACCATTAAAAAAGTTAGCGATCAAGACTGCTTTCAATTTATTTATTATAACATTCCTGGAAAGCAAAATTTTCTTTCGTAGGAATCGGCATGTGTTTCAAAAATAACAACTTTTTTGTACCCAACTCGCTCTTTTTACTCATGAGGCACAGAAAGCAGTAGATACCGGAAACCAGGTTGATGCTGTGTCCCTTACTTCTGGAATGTGTTCTATATACTTCAACACTGCCACCAAATGAACAAAATATAGGTATACTGAATATCAGATGAGCTGTGTGATAAAATTGAAGAAATCTTGTGTATATAACCCAGCACGTTGGCCTCAATAGAGAGAAATCTTCAGACATAATAGTAACTTCAGGTGTACCCAAAGGAAGTATTGTAGGATCATTACTTTTCACAATACATATAAATGATATAGTGAATGTCGGAAGTTTAAGAGGCATCTTGTGGATGATGCTGGTGTAAACAGAGAAGTTGTAACACTAGAAAATTGTAATGAAACACAGGAAGATAGGCAGATGATTGATGCTTTATGCAGGGGCTGGCAGTCGATACTCGTGATAAATGTAACGAGTTGCACATAAATAGGCAGAGATATGCATTATTGTATGATTACATGACTACCTAGTAATTTATGGAAGCAGTCAGGTCAGTCCCACAAAACATCTAAGAGTATGAATAAAGAGTGATTTAAAGTGAAATCCACATAAAACGAATTGCCAGAGTGAGATTCATCGGAAGAACTTTAACCACTGTTAGTCCTATATTTGAATATTCCTTGTAAGTCAGAGATCTATACAAGATAGGATTGATAGAGGAAATAGAGAATATCTAAAGGAGAGCAGAGAATTTTATTACAGATTCATTTAATAAGCACAAAGGTAGAGATGCTCAGCTACCTCCAGTGGCACACACTGCAAGAGAGGCATTCTGCATTACTATTAAAATTCCAAGAGCTCACACAGAAGCCTTACCAACAATTGTTTCTCCCATGAACCGTTCACAACTGGAACAGAAGACAAGAGGAAGTGGTAGTGATACATAAATACTCTCCACCGAGTATAGATGTAGATGTCTCAAATGGCACTTCATATTAAACCACTGTGTTTGGCTTCTTCCTGTGGGAATAACAGGAGGTCGATTAGTTACATACTGAAGAGAAAGGAATCAAGTCAGTAACTTAGTTCCTTACTCCGCTGCACTTGGCGTCATGCCAGTCGACTGTACCGTCAGTGAGCTTGTACTATGCCACCTTCAAACTAGATGCCGTTGCCACTGGCTTGCAGCAAGCATGCGCAGAAAGTGTAACACAACACTAACTTGGCATCCCCCTGTGGGTCCGGGGGTTAGAATAGGCCCGAGGTATTCCTGCCTGTCGTAAGAGGCGACTAAAAGGAGTCCCTCCCCCTCAAGGGGGTAGTTAGCACCTGCGTCCGGAGACGGACAGTTTCACGACCTATATTTCTTCTCCTTGCCTTCTTCTCCTTCTCTGGTCTCCGCTTCGGCGTTTGAGACAGTATGTCCTTTCTTTCCCTCTCTCCTTTCTTTTCCCTCTTCTTCCTTCCTCCCTGTGCGTGCCTGAAGGCCGACCCACGCGTTTGCATGCGTAGCCGGTGACGGGGTAACACATAATTCCCCGCCCTGGGCAGACAAGTAAGGCACGCACGTACCCCCTGGTAAAGGCCAGGCCCAGGGAGGGGTGATTGCCTGAGCTGACACCTTCCGACTGTGCCGATTGGTCCCTCCGTCCGTTTCTCGGGAGGTGTGACCTGAGGTGTGAACAATCACCTAAGGCGGGAGTGCCCTCAGGGAGGGTCCCCACAAGGAAGGAGCACACCATCGGAGACGCTGGCAATCATGGGGGATTCCTCTGCAATGGATTTCTCTTCTTCTTCTCTCTCGACTTCTGCCCACAAATGGAAACTTGACCAGCCACCAGTGACAAAAGTACTACCGCCTGCCCCACAGTTCCTCGTAGTTTCTCGATCTGAGGACGGAAAGGATTTTTCCTCTGTCAACCCTTTCGTTATCCAGAAGGGCATAGATGCCATAGCCGGATCTGTCAAGTCTTGTACCAGGTTGCGTAATGGTACCTTGTTACTAGAAACTGAGAGCACCTTTCAGGCACAAAAACTGCTTCGGGCCACACTCCTGTACACATTCCCTGTCCGGGTGGAGGCTCACCGCACTTTGAATTCGTCTCGTGGAGTGGTCTATACTAGATCACTCGACGGATTGACTGACGAGGAGATTCAGTCTTTCCTCGCTGAGCAGGGTGTGACGGCTGTCCATAGGGTCATGAAAAAGGTCAACAATGGCCTTGTACCGACCCGGACACTTTTCTTGACCTTTGACAGTGTTCAGCTGCCGTCACGCATCAAGGCGGGCTACGAGGTTATCTCTGTTCGCCCCTATGTCCCGACACCTACGCGCTGCTACCAGTGTCAGCATTTCAATCACACTCGCGATTCTTGTTCCAATGCGGCTACATGTGTGACTTGTGGCAGGGCTGCCCATGAGGATGACTGTCCACCTCGTCTCCTCGTTGTGTGAACTGTTGCGGTGACCATGCAGCGTCCTCCCGCGACTGTCCCGCCTACAAGGAAGAACGCTGTATCCAAGAAATTCGGGTCAAAGAGAGAGTCTCCACCTCGGCTGCTCGCAAGCTATTCACTAGCAGGAAGCCCACGTTGCTCCCAGCGGGGAAGTACAGTACTGTCCTCGCCTCTCCTCGGACTAGCAGGGAGATGGCGACGCAGACATGCGATCTGACCTTCAGCACTACGGTTGTCCGTTCGGCCAGTGCTAAGATCGCCCGGTCGACGTCTCCTCTTCCTCTCGTTGCCCCTCCGACACAAGCACCTTCATCAGCTTCTGCCAGGACGAAGACCCAGAAGTCACAAGCACAGGCCTTCAAGAAAGAACCGTCTCGTGCAGACCTTCTACGTACCTCGAACCCTCAGCCATCGACCACTCCTTCCACAAAACGGCCTTCCAAGAAGGCTCATAGGAAGCACAGTTCTCCTTCCCCGCCACGGCGCATTTCTCCTCCTGCGCCCCCTAGCGGTTGCCGCCCCAGGCCGTCAGCCATTTCGCCTGGCCGCACCGCTGGTAGCCGAACATCTGGCCGTTCACCAGCGGAGGAAGCTCCCCCTTCTGGCCATCTTCCCAAGATGGCCGATGAACCTCTAGAACAAATGGACGATGACTGTCCGCCTCCTGCTAGCGGCGATAGTGCTCGCTCGAAGCCGGGCCCTCAGCGGCCTTCTCGATGACCCCTTCTTGCACCTTCTTCTCACGATGGCACTTATTTACTGGAATATTCGCAGTATTCGTTCCAACCGAGAGGACTTGAAATTGCTGCTCCGCTCGCACCGTCCTCTCGTCGTAGCCCTCCAGGAAACGAAGCTACACCCATGCGATCAAATTGCCTTGGCACACTACACCTCTGAGCGTTTTGACTTACCCCCTGTGGCAGGTATTCCGGCTCATGGAGCAGTTATGTTGCTGGTCCGGGATGATATCTACTATGATCCCATCATATTGCACACCGGCCTGCAGGCAGTTGCCGTCCGCATTACTCTCCCCAATATTACATTTTCCATCTGTACCGTTTACACTCCATCGTCGTTTGCCGTTACCAGGGCAGACATGCTGCAAATTATTGCTCAGCTCCCTACACCATTTTTGTTAACTGGAGACTTCAATGCTCACCATCCTCTTTGGGGCTCTCCAGCATCCTGTCCAAGGGGCTCCCTGTTAGCAGACATTTTCAACCAGATCAATCTAGTCTGCCTTAATACTGGCGCCCCTACTTTCCTTTCAGAAACCTCTCTCACCTATTCCCATTTGGACCTCTCTGTCTGTACTACCCAACTTGCATGCCGGTTTGAGTGGTATGCGCTTTTTGATACATATTCGAGCGACCACTTCCCGTGTGTTATCCATCTCCTGCATCATACCCCCTCTCCGTGCTCAACTAGTTGGAACATCTCCAAAGCAGACTGGGGCTCTTCACTTCCAGGGCGACCTTTCAGGGTCAAACCTGCACAAGCTGCGATAGTCAGGCCGCACACCTCACGGAAGTCATTCTCACTGCTGCTGAATATTCCATCCCTCACACTACTTCTCCACACCGCGTACCGGTCCCCTGGTGGACCGCAGCATGTAGAGACGCCTTACGTGCTCGTCGACGTGCTTTACGCACCTTTAAACGCCACCCTACAGTGGTGAATTGTATCACTTACAAACGATTATGTGCGCAGTGTCATCGTATTTTTAAAGAAAGCAAGAAAGCCAGCTGGGCTGCTTTCACAAGCACCTTCAACAGTTTTACTCCTTCTTCTGTTGTATGGGGTAGCCTGCGCCGGCTATCTGGCACTAAGGTCCACTCACCAGTTTCTGGCTTGACGGTCGTGAATGACGTCCTTGTGGCCCCTGAGGATGTCTCCAATGCCTTCGCCGCTTTTTCGCAGAGGTTTCGAGCTCCACTCATTACCCCCCTGCCTTCCTCCCCCGAAAGCAGGCAGAGGAGGCTCGGCCACCTAATTTCCACTCCTCGAATTGTGAAGACTACAATGCCCCATTCACCATGCGGGAACTCGAAAATGCACTTGCCCTGTCACGGTCCTCCGCTCCGGGACCTGATTCTATTCATATTCAGATGCTGAAGAACCTTTCTCCTGTGGGTAAAGGTTTCCTTCTTCGTACTTACAATCGCATCTGGATTGAGGGACATGTTCCCGCATGCTGGCGCGAGTCTATTGTTGTACCGATTCCTAAGCCAGGGAAGGACAAGCACTTGCCTTCCAGTTATCGACCCATCTCGCTTACCAGCTGTGTCTGTAAGGTGATGGAGCGAATGGTTAACTCTCGGTTGGTTTGGCTGCTCGAATCTCAACGCCTACTTACCAATGTACAATGTGGATTTCGTAGGCGCCGCTCTGCTGTTGACCATCTGGTTACCCTGTCGACCTTCATTATGAATAACTTCTTGCGGAAGCGCCCGACCGCGGCTGTGTTCTTTGATTTGGAGAAGGCTTACGACACCTGTTGGAGGGCGGGCATTCTCCGCACCATGCATACATGGGGCTTTCGCGGTCGCCTCCCTCTTTTTATTCGTTCCTTTTTAATGGATCGACAGTTCAGGGTACGTGTGGGTTCTGTCCTGTCAGACACCTTTCGCCAGGAAAATGGGGTGCCACAGGGCTCCGTTTTGAGCGTCGCTCTCTTCCCCATAGCGATCAATCCAATAATGGATTGCCTCCCAGATGATGTATCAGGCTCCCTTTTCGTGGACGATTTTACCATCTATTGCAGCGTGCAGCGTACATGTTTCCTGGAGCGCTCTCTTCAGCGTTCTCTTGACTGTCTTTACTCCTGGAGTGTCGCCAATGGCTTCCGTTTTTCTGCCGAGAAAACGGTCTGTATTAACTTCTGGCGCTACAAAGAGTTTCTCCCACCGTCCTTACGACTCGGCCCCGTTGCTCTCCCATTTGTGGAGACAACAAAATTTTTAGGTCTTACATTTGACAGGAAACTTAGTTGGTCTCCACATGTGTCATATTTGGCTGCCCGTTGTACCCGTTCTCTAAATGTCCTCCGTGTTCTCAGTGGCACGTCGTGGGGAGCGGATCGAACCGTCCTACTTCGCCTATATCGGTCGATCGTCCGCTCCAAGCTGGATTATGGGTGCTTTGTATACTCCTCTGCACGGCCGTCCATCTTACACCACCTCAACTCCATACAACATCGGGGTTTACGGCTTGCGATCGGATGGTTTTATACTAGTCCCGTCGAGAGTCTTCATGCTGAAGCTGGTGAATTGCCACTCACCTACAGGCGCGATATGCTGCTTAGTCATTACGCCTGTCGGCTTCTGTCAATGCCCGACCACCCATCGTATCGTTCCTTTTTTGACGACTCTCTTGACCATCAATATGGGTTGTATGTCTCTGCCCTGCTACCCCCTGGAGTTCGCTTTTGTCGTCTCCTTCAACACCTTGATTTTTCGCTCCCTGCAACCTTTAGAGTGGGCGAGAGCCACACGCCACCTTGGCTCCAGGCTCAGGTTCGCGTTCACCTTGACCTCCGCTCGCTCCCAAAGGAGGTTACCCCCGGTTCAGTATACCACTCCTGTTTTGTCGAACTTCGTTCGAAGTTAATTAATATGACCTTCATTTATACGGATGGCTCTAAGACCAATGACGGGGTCGGGTGTTCTTTTATTGTCGGTGCACAGAGTTTCAAATACTAGCTACATGGCCATTGTTCGGTCTTCACAGCTGAGCTCTTTGCCCTCTATCAGGCTGTTCTTTACGTCTGCCCCCACCGACATTCTGCTTATGTCATCTGCTCCGATTCTCTGAGTGCCATCCAGAGCCTCAGTGATCCGTATCCGGTTCACCCTTTCGTGCACCGGATCCAACGCTCTCTTCAGCAGCTGGTGGACGACAGGTCTCCAGTTAGCTTTATGTGGGTTCCTGGCCATGTCGGTATCCCTGGGAACGAAGCTGCTGATGCCGCGGCCAAGGCTGCGGTCCTCCAGCCTTGGACGGCTTCTTGTTGTGTCTCTTCATCAGATTGTAGCACGATCATTTGTCGGCGCATTTTATCGCTGTGGCATGCCGATTGGGCTGCACTTAGGGACAACAAGCTTCGGGCCTTGAAACCTCTTCCCGTAGCTTGGACGTCCTCCTCACGTCCTTCTCGGCGGGAGGAGGTCGTTATGGCCCGGCTACGAATTGGACACTGCCAGTTCAGCCATCGCCATCTGCTGACGGCAGCGCCGGTTCCGTTCTGTCCATGTGGGCAATTGCTGACGGTCCGCCACATTTTAACGTCCTGTCCGGATTTTACTACGCTGTGTCTTGATCTTGGCCTGCCATGTACTCTGGATGCCTTTTTAGCGGATGACCCAGGAGCTGCTGCTCGCGTTCTTCGTTTTATCAACTTGACACACCTGTCTAAGGACGTTTGATTATGCTGTAGTTTTTTAGTCCTATGTCTGTTAATACGTCTTTTATAGTGTTGTTCCTTTTAGTTGCTGTTTTAACCTTGTGCCTCGCGGTACATTCCTAAATTAGTCAGGGCGCTAATTACCATTGTAGTTGTGCGCCCTAAAACCCGTTGATGTGTCATGGTTATTGTTAATTGTTGTTGTAAGTTATTGAATGCTATCTTTCGAAATGTCTCCCAAATGAAAGTGAAACGAAAGTGAGCACAAGAGGAAGAGAATCAAGGAGGCTAGAGTTAAAGGGTTGCCATATAATGACTACAGTGGGAAAGCAGTTCCTGGAAAATCTATTGGTACTGTTTGCAGGTAATGTATCAGTACTGACATTTACCCATTCTACAAGTTCAGTTAATACAAATTCCATAGAATGTGCTACATGCTTTGTGGTTACTTGACAAGTTCCAGATGCCGAATGAAATGTTTCTAACTTATCAGTGAGGATGATCGCTTCGAGGTACTTGCAAACTTTTTAAACATGGAAAAAAAAGTCAGGATATTTATCTACAAGTGTTAATTGTGGCAGGCGACATCACAAAAAGGAGGCCAAGAAAAGTTGTCAGTGACATCAATAGCATCAAGAAACAACATTCCTTTATTTACTATGCCCTTGTCAGTGGTAGAAGAGTTCGTGTCTGCAAATGTGCTTATCTCAGTCTTCCTCCTGTATCACAGGAACTTTTTTTGTGTTTGCCAGTTGTTAATGGACAAATTCCTAAGGGCACGTGTGAAACAAATCTAAGTATAAACAAAATTTCAGAAAATGTAATAAATTTTATAGATACCCGCATCACACCTTTCCCACTCAAAGTAACGCATTATGCTGGGAAGCAAATGAAATACCTAAATGCATGCCTCAATATGAAAATTATGCATGAAATGTTCCTTAAGAAGTATCCAAAAGTAAATGTGAAGTACGATTTTTATAGGAAACATTTTCGTGAAAATTACAATTTTGCTTTCAGTTGTCTTCAAATTGATGTATGTGGCAAATGTGAGGGACTTCAGGCTAAGTTAAAAAGTCACATATCTCTGACAGTAGTAAAACAGCTGCATAACTTGAGTTGGATATTCACAAGCAGCGCAGCAGGACATTTTATAAATTCAGTCAAATAAGAATGTATGGTCATGGATGACATTGTTGGACTAGCTTTCGACTACATGCAAAACTTGCCTCTGCCAGACATCGCAGTGCAGGAAACCTTCTATTTACACCGTAGTAAAGATATGCATTGCATTGACAGACACTGACAAATTAAAAAAATCTCCCACCGATTTCCCCGAAAGAGGTCACCCGTTTTGCTAGTGACTGTGCGTTTGGAACACTGAAGAGACAAAAATGGAAATGTACTGAGTTTACAACTCCACAAAGAGTATGAGGAAATTGTAGCAAACAGTATTCCTGAAGTTACAGTTGTTATGGTGGAAAGTGAAGATACAATGGACTTTGACACATGGTAGCCTCATTATACCAAAAAAGGGGGGGGGGGAGGTTCAGTCTAGGGAAACAGCACATCCCAACACATCCCAAGGTGCCTCATCAAGAAAAACAAAAGTTTTCTGTGGCAATATTCAAAGAATTTCATAATGAAGCAATAAAACTGATGGTCATGACTGCTTACTCTTCCATAAACAGCTGTGTCAGTCACTCCTTGAATCTTGCAAAAACTAAATTTGGTTTGTTTCAAATTGGGTTGCAAAGGCTACATGACAGAAGGAACTATTCATAACTTTGAATTCTATGAAGTTGTTATTTTCGTGTTCAGTTGAAGGTAATTTTCCATTAGTTAATCAATAAACTTGAGTTTTAGACTGGAAATGTGTAATTTTGAATGTGTAATACTCACAAAAAGTGCTAAATTCCCTTGTTGACAGGAGAAAGGAAATATGTTGTAAATGTATAGTTTTTTTTCCTTTTTTTCCCAGAAGATACTTTTTTGAATACATGAAAATTATTTTCATTCACAGTATGTATGATTAGTGTGCAACAAATGTGGAAAATTTCAATACAATCTCTCATATAGTTTCACAACAAGACAGTTTCTTGTCTCTCCTTAAAAGTAAGAAAAAGTGACATAGTTCCTTTCTCCACCGAGCCATTCTATTATACCACCACATTCTCAGACCAATTCAGTTATCAAGAGAGAAATGAAGGCACTCAGACTCTGAAAACAGGGTTGTGCACAAGGCTTGATTGGGATATTCTTGAATTTTATTCTGTATCTTGAAGGACATGCTTAACTAGATTCTTCAGTGATATTCTAGATGGTGGGAATAGCTATCCAGAATTAAAGGTCACTCAAACTAGAGCAATACTCAATCCTGAAAAACCAGTAGATGATGCAACAATGTAGGAAAAATATAGATTAGCACTTACCTGTAAAGGTGAAATGTTAAGTTGCGGACAGGCACAATTAAGACACTTATACAAAGCTTGCGGCCATGGCCTTCATCAGAAAAAGAGTTATGCACGCCAAACGTATACACAAGCAATCCTGTAAGCATTCTAGTCTCTGTAGACGCTGCCAGAGAGCATTCCTCTCCCCACCTGTACACTACTATCACTTCCCTACTCTGCCCCCCTCCAGATTGCTGCTCCCATCCCATGTGATACTTGCACTCTGCTGTGAGCTGCTGGAGTTGGTCATGTGTGCATTAGATGTGATTGCTTGTGTGTATGAATGGTGTGTGTTTCTCTTTTTCTGAAGAAGGCTGTGGCTGAAAGCTTCATGTAGGTGTCTTTTAATTGTGCTTGTCTGCAACTTAACATATCGTCTTTACAGTAAGTAGCTATCTATCTTTTCCTATGTTGTTGACATGCCTGCTTAGAGTTGTCATTGTTCAACAGATGATACCTTAAGATATGGATTCCTGACTTTACTCAGCGTCTTTTTCAAACTTCTGGAACACTTAAATACGTGATTTATTTCCAATATTCATCACAGTTGTAGTAAGTCATCTCTTTGTGGCAACTAGTTCCTCACCATCACGTCCATTTTCAAATCATCCAAAAGTAGTCACCACAAACAGAGGACTGTTACTGGAACTGTGACAGGTACTGGAAAAAAAAAAAAAAAAAAATTCACTCAGGTTGCCGGTTCTGTCCTCCATTTTATTGGAACTTAATAAACTTAAATACATATCAGAGTGCAGGGAATAATAAGCAGAGAAGCACTAACATACTGAGGTCTACTGTACAGGTACTAGAATCAACATCTTACATAGCCATGATTGTGAAAGAAACATAATGTTGTTTTAGTTTTATTGACCTATGTACCATATGACACTTTATAGTTGTATGGAAATTGTGGTTCAGGTCAAAAGGAGTATAGGATGCGAGAAGAAAACTGACCGTATGTCAGTTACTGCTTATTGTTCGTTTATTGTCAGGATTGAGTGCAGCACAGACAAATCATTCACAGTAAAGAATGATTTACCTGAAGCAGGTTCTGTATTGGGTCAAATACTCTTCAGTTTCTGTACCAGTGACTCCTGACACCATTATTGACAAAGTGTGGTATGTTGCTGACCTAACATTAACATTCAAACTAACACACTAGGAGGAGAGGGAAACACCCTCTTCCAAGGACCATTCCACTGAATTTATATTGCAAGAAGTTGAGCTCTCAAGTCAGAAGTAAGCACATTCCACTTGAACAATAGAATAGCAAGGTAGAAGCTCATTTACTGACTTACAAAATGTGTTGGGAAGTACCAGCAAGAAACCTGAGACATAAAACTATGCCATGAAGAAATTAGCTAGCACATTTGTGGCCAAGCGATGCAGTTACTCTGTGTACTACATGTCTTATCTTAGTAGACTCAGTTGCTGAATATTGTGCCTCAGTTGAACAATTGCCACTCTACTAACAACATGAGCTTCCAGCTTCACGAATGCATGAGAAATACTGCAGAAAGAATGAATCTGTTCGTGTGTTGTGGATGAACACTATCAGTAACACTGCACATCCACACTTTGGGTGGCAGCAAGCAACAATATCAGAATTGAAGAAGTTAAATCGCTCTAGCCATTCACAAAACCACTCAGCCTTTTAGATCCTAAACAACATTCCTCCAAACTGATTAGTGCCCAATATTGAGCTCTTCCACAATATCACTCAGTTAAATAACAAAGTTTCAATTTGAAATGAAATGTACAGACTAGACTCAGCTAAGGAAAGGCTATGCTAAGTGCCATGTCTGAAGTTATAAAGAGAATTTGTAGTTTTCATTAGTGACTGCAGTTCAAGAACACTAGGGTGCATGGTCAAAGATTGTCCTCTGCAGAAATATACTGGAATGCTCCAAGACTTCCAAAACTGTTCCTTTAGCGCTCAACAGGCTGCAGATGCTGGTTGTAGATCTATGTTTCTATAGTTCATAGTGTGGTTTTATTTCTTTAATTGCTTTTATTCTGCCAAACAAAACTAAAGTAGCGTCAAACTGGAAAAAATAAGACTTTATGTGAAATCAGTATCTTGCATAGCACAGAACTTCAGCATCAGTGAAAAAATATTTAGTTTACTACAAATCTTTATTATTTTCAGTACAGGTACTTTATATATCTTTAAGATTTACATAAATGATGAAATTTTCAGTGTATTTTAATAGTAAACCTGTTATAGAGCTTATGGAGCTTCTCCACTGGATGCTGGAAAAGAATCCAAGAGAACGTTGTACTGTGAAACAGCTTGTAGAACATCCTTGGATCAGTAAGGAAGTTGACATGACAGGATACAATTTTCAAGACATTGTCTCTTGCTGTAAGTTCATTAAGTTTTGTGTATGGGGTCTGTTCATTAAGCTCACTTATTATTATTATTATTATTATTATTATTACTACTACTACTACTACTACTACTACTACTACTACTACTACTTAGTGATATTTGTTACTTTGTTGTTGTCCCCTCTCATTTTATTAATTCTCCATCTATACTATAAGATGCAGGGTTGCGATATTTTTACATTGCTTGTGATAATGAAAAGCATTTTAACTTGTGTGTTTTCTTCCAACAGATCCTCAAGAAGCACATCCTCCTGTCTATTATTCAGAATACAGATGTGATTCCGCAAATGATTCATTGTCAAATAGGTTTCCAGTTACAGAATCATCATCTGCATTGTTGTCCAATCATGAAGATGATTCCAATGCTGATGATAGAACAGTTGGAAGCTCAAACTCACTTGGTAGCCTGACAACTGTTGAAAATTTTGGAACTGAAGAGGATGTTATTACTTCAGTGACAGGTATGTTATTAATACACAGTAGAAAATGAAATCTTAAGCAGAGATGTGTGAAGAGGAAATAAACACTCTCTCAAATTAATTTCAGTACAAGAGATAGCAAGCTTCTGTCAGCCCATCATCAATACTATTTAAAGGTAGTGTAAGCATTTGACACACAAATGCACTGTGCAGTACTTCATGTGTCTTAGCTAGCTCTTGATTATTGCAATAATGGTAAGATAACAACAATACAATGGCTCCTTGCCATTGGCGATATCCATAAGTATGAGTGAAGTCAAGATGTGCTCAGCTGAGGTGTTGTGATAAGCATAACTGGCACAAGGTGGGACAGGCAGATGGCCTCATGACGTTGCAGTATTTGGTGGCTGTCTACTCAGAAGCGTTAGTGGGAGAGGGTGATTGTACGACCATGCAATGACAGGAAGCATATGAGGTGCTGCACGAGACTTGCATCTTGTAGTCAATGAAAGTGGAAAGGATTCAACTACTGATCAGTTCACATCATGGTTAAACAAACCAAGAATATTGTACACTATTGTTAATTGGTATACTTGCTGTAGGATCGATATCAGAAGTCTCAGGATAGAACAGATGGGAGGGATTCACGATAGTAAATGAATGGGTTAGAGCAGCTTGTGTTTATCGCTCGCAGACCTGTGGTGGCTACAGTATGGTGCCATCTGATGAATTCGTGTGTTCACATAAGAGATGTCATGGTGTGCCACTGGGCATTCTGGTCAGTGTCTTTCAACAAGGAACTGCCCCATTAGCGAAACAATTTTTACAAATTATGATGATCACCACCATACATTTGATTTCTTCTACTAAAAGTTGAGATTTTACACGCATACAAAATTTTTCCCCCATTTATAATGGAGATGGAAAACATTGCACATGACAGTGCAGAACACCAAACACTGACACACTGCTTCCTGTACCCACTTATTATGAATTAAATTATCTCCACAACTTAAAAAATTGGTCCCCACGAAGGGTGGACCAGTCGTACTGAATTTTTATGAATAGGGGTGTCCAGTATTCTTTGAGGTACATTTTGGATAATATAGTGTATGTTACAACCATACCTCTGCCCCCTATACCATTGAGACGCATTTCACAAATTTAATTTTTTTGAAATACCAAGAGGTGGTCATAATTCATGAGGCAGCTTCGACCCCAAATGCCACGTGGATAAATGGAATAAAAAAAATAAGGAACACTGACTAACATATGACAATGATCACACGAAACAAGAGGTCGCATCCCTGAGAGGAAACACAGCTGTCAGGGTGTAGCAAAATTGTATAGTAAAGGCATATAGGTACAAACTAAGTGCACATAACACGCAGCCAACCAATGGAAAGGTTCCGACAATCTTGTGGAGTGTTAGGCTTAACTCCAACTCAGTTACATTCCCCCTGCTCTCTTTGGGTGGGGGGGGAGTGCAAACTATATCCTGTAGTGGCATGATTATGACAACAATATACCACTTACTTTACTCTTTATATGAGTTTTCTTCACATAAATCACAGTGAGATCATTTTGGCATATTGCCATTGTCAGGTGTTCCATAAATACGTTATTAGGTGATAGTCTTGATATTGTAAACTGTACCCTGTGATCATAAATGTATTATTCATTCAATTGGTGCTTTTTCCCTTGTGTGTTACTGATTCTGCCATATACTATCTATATCGGAAATCGTATTTAGACTTGGACATTAGTTTTAGAGGTACTGCTATATATGATTTTTAGATATAGATTGATCAGTTTCTGTGCAGTATTTCCCTTGTGACAATCACCTATTAAGTATTTGCAGAACACCTGACACTGGCTATATGCTGAAATGAGCTCATTGTGATTTACGGAATAAAACTGATACGAAGAGCAGTATATTGTTACTGCAGTCATATCATTACAATAAGGAATGCACCGTAGGAGCAACCACAATGAAGGGGTATCTGTTGAGAGGCCAGACAAACGTGTGGTTCCTGAAGAGGGGCAGCAGCCTTTTCAGGGGCAACAGTCTGGATGATTGACTGATCTGGCCTTGTAACACTAACCAAAATTGCCTTGCTGTGCTGGTACTGTGAACGGCTGAAAGCAAGAGGAGACTACAGCTGTAATTTTTCCTGAGGGCATGCAGCTTTATTGTGTGCTTAAATAATGATGGCGTCCTCTTGGGTAAAATATTCCGGAGGTAACATTGTCCCCCATTCGGATCTCCGGGTGGGTACTACTCAAGAGGATGTCGTTATCAGGAGAAAGAAAACTGGCATTCTACAGATCGGAGCGTGGAATGTCAGATCCCTTAATCGGGCAGGTAGGTTAGAAAATTTAAAAAGGGAAATGGATAGGTTAAAGTTAGATATAGTGGGAATTAGTGAAGTTCGGTGGCAGGAGGAACAAGACTTTTGGTCAGGTGAATACAGGGTTATAAATACAAAATCAAATAGGTGTAATGCAGGAGTAGGTTTAATAATGAATAAAAAAATAGAACTGCGGGTAAGCTACTGCAAACAGCATAGTGAACGCATTATTGTGGCCAAGATAGACACAAAGCCCACACCTACTACAGTAGCACAGGTTTATATGCCAACTAGCTCTGCAGATGATGAAGAAACTGAGGAAATGTATGATGAGATAAAAGAAATTGTTCAGGTAGTGAAGGGAGTCGAAAATTTAACAGTCATGGGTGACTGGAATTCGTCAGTAGGAAAAGGGAGAGAAGGAAACATAGTAGGTGAATATGGATTGGAGGGAAGAAATGAAAGAGGAAGCCGTCTGGTAGAATTTTTCACAGAGCATAATTTAATCGTAGCTAATACTTGGTTCAAGAATCATAAAAGAAGGTTGTATACATGGAAGAATCCTGGAGATACTGACAGGTTTCAGATAGATTATATAATGGTAAGACAGAGATTTAGGAAACAGGTTTTAAATTGTAAGGCATTTCCAGGAGCAGATGTGGACTCTGACAACAATCTATTGGTTATGAACTGTAGATTAAAACTGAAGAAAAT
The DNA here is from genome assembly GCF_023897955.1 of Schistocerca gregaria. Taxonomy (NCBI): domain Eukaryota; kingdom Metazoa; phylum Arthropoda; class Insecta; order Orthoptera; family Acrididae; genus Schistocerca; species Schistocerca gregaria. The sequence goes on along the minus strand of NC_064920.1, from coordinate 359,227,940 downwards.
GCAAAAAGGTGGAAATTTAAGGAGATGGGACCTGGATAAACTGAAAGAACCAGAGGTTGTACAGAGTTTCAGGGAGAGCATAAGGGAACAATTGACAGGAATGGGGGAAAGAAATACAGTAGAAGAAGAATGAGTAGCTTTGAGGGATGAAGTAGTGAAGGCAGCAGAGGATCAAGCAGATAAAAAGACAAGGGCTAGTAGAAATCCTTGGGTAACAGAAGAAATATTGAATTTAATTGATGAAAGGAGAAAATGTAAAAATGCAGTAAATGAAGCAGGCAAACAGGAATACAGACGTCTCAAAAATGAGATTGACGGGAAGTGCAAAATGGCTAAGCAGGGATGGCTAGAGGACAAATATAAGGATGTATAGGGTTATCTCACTGGGGTAAGATAGATACTGCCTACAGGAAAATTAAAGAGACCTTTGCAGAGAAGAGAACCACTTGTATGAATATCAAGAGCTCAGATGGAAACCCAGTTCTAAGCAAAGAAGAGAATGCAGAAAGGTAGAGGGAGTATATAGAGGGCATATACAAGGCAATATACTTCAGGTCAATATTATGGAAATGGAAGAGGATGTAGATGAAGATGCAATGGGAGATATGATACTGCGTGAAGAGTTTGACAGAGCACTGAAAGATCTCTGTTGAAACAATGCCCCGGGAGTAGACAACATTCCATTACAACTACTGACGGCCTTGGGAGAGCCAGTCCTGACAAAGCTACCATCTGGTAAGCAAAATGTATGAGACAAGCGAAAGTCTCTCAAGACTTCAAGAAGAATATAATACTTCCAATCCCAAAGAAAGCAGGTGTTGACATATGTGAAAATTACCGAACTATCAGTTTAATAAGTCACAGCTGCAAAATACTAACACAAATTCTTTACAGGCGAATGGAAAAACTGGTAGTAGCCAACCTCGGGGAAGATCAGTTTGGATTCCGTAGAAATGCTGGAACACGTGAGGCAATACTGACCTTACGACTTATCTTAGAAGAAAGATTAAGGAAAGGCAAACCTGCGTTTCTAGCATTTGTAGACTTAGAGAAAGCTTTTGACAATGTTGACTGGAATACTCTCTTTCAAATTCTAAAGGTGGCAGGGATAAAATACAGGGAGCAAAAGGCTATTTACAATTTGTACAGAAACCAGAAGGCAGCTATAAGAGTTGAGGGGCATGAAAGGGAAGCAGTGGTTGAGAAGGGAGTGAGACAGGATTGTAGCCTTTCCCTGATGTTATTCAGTCATTGAACAAGCAGTAAAGGAAACAAAAGAAAAATTCGTAGTAAATATTAAAATCCATGGAGAAGAAATAAAAAGTTTGAGGTTTGCCGATGACATTGTAATTCTGTCAGAGACAGCAAAGCAGTTGAACGGAATGGACAGTGTCTTAAGACGAGGATATAAGATTAAGATATACAAAAGCAAAATGAGGATAATGGAATGTAGGCGACAGGGTGATGCTGAGGGAATTAGATTAGGAAATGAGACACTTAAAGTAGTAAAGGGGTTTTGCTATTTGGGGAGCAAAATAACTGATAATGGTCGAAGTAGAGAGGATATGAAATGTAGACTGGCAATGGCATGGAAAACATTTCTAAAGAAGAGAAATTTGTTAACATAGGGTATAAATTTAAGTGTCAGGAAGTCATTTCTGAAAGTATTTGTATGGAGTGTAGCCATGTATGGAAGTGAAACATGGACGATAAATAGTTTGGACAAGAAGAGAATAGAATCTTTTGAAATGTGGTGCTACAGAAGAATGCTGAAGTTTAGATGGGTAGACCACATAACTAATGAGAAGGTACTGAACAGAAATGGTGAGAAGAGGAGTTTGTGGCACAACTTGACAAGAAGAAGCGACCGGTTAGTAGGACATGTTCTGAGGCATCAAGAGATCACAGATTTAGCATTCGAGGGCAGTGTGGAGGATAAAAATCATATAGGCAGACCAAGAGATGAATACACTAAGCAGATACAGAAGGATGTAGTTTGCAGTAGGTACTGGGAGATGAAGAAGCTTACACAGGATAAAATAGCATGGAGAACTGTGTCAAACCAGTCTCTGGACTGAAGACCACGACAACAACAACAACAACAACAACATTACATTATGTTCCCTTATGCACAGCCTGAGAGTGAACATTGTACTTCAAACAAACAAAAACCTGGAATGATCAAATTTAACTGAATACGTGTGTGAAAAAATGGGCTAACCCGAGTTCTTAAAAAAAGGAGAAAAGGTTTTTTTGTAAATGAGGCTGCAGAAATTAACTGGTTATTTTATTCATAATTTTTAAACAGAAATTCACACATAAACAACCAGTTAATGTTTCTGATGAGTCATATGATTTATAATGCAACTTAACTTGAGAAATAACAACTTGTACATAATCAAACATCCACAATCAGAAATTCCCAGTAAATCAAGTGACAGTAGTCATTAATGCTGTATAATAAGTTTAATGTATTTTAAATGAATTTATTCTAAAAAACAAAAAAACAAAAAACAGTTATTAATTAACAATTATCAGTGTTATCAAACAATGCACTGTCATTATCAGAATACATGCGTTAGATTTAACACAGATTAGGTTGTTCTTCAGAAACGATTTTTGCAGGGGTGCCTAAAACCTCTTTTATGACTTATTTATTCTACCTTCCATCAGATGGCATTAGTATACACTTCATCCAACTTGCACAGACCAGTGTTTAAAACAACTCTTCTCTCATTGTTGAGGCAGCATTAATCTGTGTGCATGAGAAAACTTGGTTTGCTGAAAATGGATAATCTGTAAGACCTTGTAGTTAATGAGTAAGTCTAACTTCTCAGTGCACATATGCATTACAGAAATAACTCTTCACGTGCACTCAGAATGTCATATTAATGCAGTAAAGGATAATATGGTATTCGCATGTGAGATACAACCTCAGTGACTCTCTCTTCAAGCACTTACTTCTTGGAGAACATTATCTTTATGCATACAAAAGTCAGATAAATCGTTTTCTGCCTTTCTGCCTTCCATTTATTCAAGGCAAGCCTATAAAATATGGGATCCAGCTCTGGTGTGCAGGGCCAAGTAATGGGTATTTGACATGTCTCGAACCATCCCAGTGGCTGGTACCGTGTCGGAAAAATATGCAGACAGTGCCTTGATTGTGAAATAGTCATTACATGTCTACCAGTTGAAAGTGCTACTTTGTAGATTGTATTTATTTACTTCATTTCATCTTCAGTGCGACTTTTTGGATGTAGGAAATACTCAAGCAAAGGGTACAATAAGAGCCAACAGAATTGGTTAAGGTCATAATGTACAGATGGGGGGGAGGCGGCGCAGTGATGCATTAGACTTCAGATCTGACAGTTCAGCCAATATATTAGTGGCTCCAGGGAATAACATCACAATCATGACAGTGGCAGCAAAGTCTAATGCCATCAATGCAACTCATCCAGTAATACGTCGGCGGTAAAGATGGACAGCAATTCAACAACAGGGAGTCATTTACCACTACAAGTTTATGGCTGGAATTGATAGAGCTGACCAAAATATCTCGCTCTCTATAGCTGTTGTTACAGCTTGCCGTGCAGATTTGCCACTAGATGTAGTTCGAGGAAGAAGAAGCAACTTCACTGTTACCAATCTCAGAAAAAAATCCAAAAGACAGTATAGTGTACCACTTCATGTACCCAGTTTCATACTGTTCCATACAAAATAGTAAGACTGCATTGATTTGATGCTTAAAATGTGACACTTGTGTTGAGTGTGTGTCTATATATATATATATATATATATATATATATATATATATATATATATATATATATATATATATATAGAGAGAGAGAGAGAGAGAGAGAGAGAGAGAGAGCCGAAGTCCTTCCAGTAGGCTGGGATATTTTTCAAAATCCATGCAAGTAAAAAATGTAAAACTGTTATGTAGGTATAATTTTTTACTGTAATTGATTGATTTAAGTTTTCATTCAAACGGGGGAAAAAATTGAGCTGCACCTGGGTTAAGGCTCCTAAAATACTCATGGTGCACTGGTGGAATATGATTTAATAATTCCTCTAAATCTTTTATCTTGTCACATTCTAAAAGTCTTGGACCATCATATTTGAGGAAAAATTTCAAACTAGCAATAACCATAACACAGTTATTAGGCTTGGAATATTTTCTGTCAGTTTCAGATTTTCACTGACTGTACTAGTCTGATTAACATGATAGTTCAGTTTGCTTCTAGTTCATTCTTTTTGTGACCATTTGTCTCAGATGAAATGTGTAACATAATCAAACACAGAAATGTACCTCAGGACTTTCTTTTGTTTTCTTGAGTCACATGATATGGGCATCCACTGATTACACCAAAAATTGCTATAAAAGCCTTCTTCACTGACAATAATCTTATAGACATTGGTTGTCTGCCACCTATTCCTCCCTTGATCATCAGTATACTTCATCTTAACAAGATTCATATTCACACATCCAGTTATACATGGATTTTGAAGATTGTGGTTACTTAGATTCCGGAAGTCAAGAAAAAACTTCTCATTTGTGTCTGCAGTTACAGTGTCAAAGCATGTTCTCACTCGAGCAAAATCTAAACCTTGTGATTTTCGCATTTTTACTACACCCTTAGCATTGTTGTACTCTTTACCATTGTTTTGCTCCTCCTCCTCACCTTCTTTGTGTCCATTATGTAGATTATGCTTCCTCTTTTGATAATTTTCACACTTTCTTCAGTGCTTTCCATTTTTGACACCCACCATGTTTACTATTTGTATACTGTACTGAATATGTCAACTGAAACTTCAAATGCTCTAAAACATGGTTCATAAACTTATTTGATTAAAAGCCTTATATTTCATGCTCACACTTTCATTAATCCCAGTATAATCTACCTCTGCCATCAAAGATTTTCAAATTCTGTTAATTAACTTTCGTCAGTTTATCATTTGGCACAGTCTTGACTATCCTACAACTCAGATGTTGAGCCTGTTTTTGCCATCACGGAAATCATATCTAGAGACATCTAGAGACACCGTGCTATTCGTCCACGAGACTCAGAGGGCCTTAGACACGGGTTCACAGGTAGATGCCGTGTTTGTTGACTTCTGCAAGGCATTCGATACAGTTCCCCACAGTCGTTTAATGAACAAAGTAAGAGCATACGGACTATCAGATCAATTGTGTGACTGGATTGAAGAGTATCTAGATAACAGAACGCAGCATGTTATTCTCAATGGAGAGAAGTCTTCTGAAGTAAGAGTGATTTCAGGTGTGCCGCAGGGGAGTGTCATAGGACCGTTGCTATTCACAATATACATAAATGACCTGGTGGATGACATCGGAAGTTCACTGAGGCTTTTTGCAGATGATGGTGTGGTGTACTGAGAGGTTGCAACAATGGAAAATTGTACTGAAATGCAGGAGGATCTGCAGCGAATTGACGCATGGTGCACGGAATGGCAATTGAATCTCAATTTAGACAAGTGTAGTGTGATGCGAATACATAGAAAGATAGGTCTCTTATCATTTAGCTACAAAATAGCAGGTCAGCAACTGGAAGCAGTTAATTCCATAAATTATCTAGGAGTACGCATTAGGAGTGATTTAAAATGGAATGATCATATAAAGTTGATCGTCGGTAAAGCAGATGCCAGACTGAGATTCATTGGAAGAATCCTAAGGAAATGCAATCCAACAACAAAGGAAGTAGGTTACAGTCCGCTTGTTCGCCCACTGCTTGAATACTGCTCAGCAGTGTGGGATCCGCACCAGATAGGGTTGATAGAAGAGATAGAGAAGATCCAACGGAGAGCAGCGCGCTTCGTTACAGGATCATTTAGTAATCGCGAAAGCGTTACGGAGATGATAGATAAACTCCAGTGGAAGACTCTGCAGGAGAGACGCTCAGTAGCTCAGTACGGGCTTTTGTTAAAGCTCCGAGAACATACCTTCACCGAAGAGTCAAGCAGTATATTGCTCCCTCCTACGTATATCTCACGAAGAGACCATGAGGATAAAATCAGAGAGATTAGAGCCCACACAGAAGCATACCGACAATCCTTCTTTCCACGTACAATACGAGACTTGAATAGAAGGGAGAACCGATAGAGGTACTCAGGGTACCCCCCGCCACACACCGTCAGGTGGCTTGCGGAGTATGGATGTAGATGTAGAAGGAATTGTGTGGGCTGTATTACATCCTAATGTGATAGATCGGGGTTAGACCAATGTAAAATTTGATAGTTTCTATACCCAGCAACAAATGACAGCACATTTAATTTATTTATTTATGTATTTTTATTTGTTGTTGTTGTTGTTGTTGTTGTTGTTGTTGGATGTTAAGCTTGGTTTTACTGCTTAGGTCTCACATGTAGGTGCACATCACTAAGAAACAGAGTCCCCCATATGAACAGTTCATGCACAACATGGAGGTCGGACATGTGCCTCAGGTGACAGTTTTGGCATCTGGGCATGTCAGCTCGGGCAGGCAGTGGTGGTGGTGCTCACTGCCCACATGGCACCTGCCCATTCTAGTGGATGGGGAAATGTTACACACAGCCTCACCTCCCTGTTATCTGCAGGTGCTCTTTGTTTGTGTGTCATTAAATGCCTGCATGGCTGACACGCCATGGTGTACTGCATATAGAGATAAAATTACAAGAGATAAAAGTGGTAGAGAGCAGTGATTATTGGTACCTTGATAAAGGAAAAACCAAACCTTAATAATGGTGGACACAGAGCAAATGTACATAGAAGTGAAGTGCTTCCGGGAGCATACCACAAGAGTGCAGGATATGGCTAGACCAAGTTATTGACAGAAAAACACTGAGATTTCATCCAGACATTTAGAGAGGACTGTGTGATCAGTCTCGTGATAGTAAGTGTAACGGTGTCTGGAACACAGACATATCTGGGTCATGATGAGGCTGAGGATTCTCTTGTTTCAATAAGCCTTTGCAGAATTTTGCTTGGGTTGCATTGTTTCTGTGGTTACAACAGGCAGGGGCAGCATTGCTTTTCCATAATAAGATTTCAGGATTATAGAGTGGCCTGCCAGCTGTATTTCAGCCCTCACCAGGTATATCAAACGCTTAGTTTGGTGTGACCATTCATAGGATGTAGAGAACTTCATTGTCTTCCCCTTCATAATCAAAAGATTTCGCAACAGATGACATGGGGACATCATTGCTCCTTTATCGCCTCTTTGAACCTGCTTTGACATAATAAAGTAATTATTCTGCTTCACCTTTATACAAAGCAATTTGAAGTCAGTGAGCTGAACTTTTCCCTTCACCCAAACCAATGCCCAGCAGCAGTTTATCTAATTAAAAGGGGGAGCATATGGGATGTCCAGGCACTACCTCACAATATGTATGCATGTATAATTGATTCATGAATTCTACTGCTATAAGCGGACAAGGCATGTGGCAGATAATGGTCCCAGTCGTCATATGTCTTTTTCATTTAATAACATAACATTTGGACAATGGTTTTATGAGCACATTCAACACAGCCATTGACCTTAGGGTGTAAAGGGATGGTTCTCCATTTCTTACTTCTTAAAAGTTTGCACAGCAAGCCGACATAAACTTTGTTCCTTGGCCTTGGCCACAATTTCATAATATCCATGGCTGCAATTCTGGATGGCCTAGGTACTCCTCTTAAGGTTTGCAGCAGACCCTCGGCTGCATTTGCTCTGCATTTTGTGCGCGTGGAAGGTGTGCTTATGTATTTTTTCATGTTTTACTATGGGAGCCTTAATGCTACATTTCATTGAACAATGTTATGGTGCTGAAGTGCTGCCTTAGGAGTCAGTAATCAATTTGTGAGGGGAGTTTTGCAATACAGATAATATTTGGGAAAGTTGTAACAATAAGGTTCTCTCTCTCTCTCTCTCTCTCTCTCTCTCTCTCTCTCTCTCTCTCTCTCTCTCTCTCTCTCTCTCTCATTACGTACATCAAAAATAGGTATGAGAAGAAATCAGTGAGTGAGTGTAGGTGCCTTTTAGGATCTGTCGGATGCTTATTATGTTGTCTGATGAGAATTACTTATTTTGAAATTCATGAGTGTCATCCCATGTCATGCACTTATAGACCTACTTAACAACATGCAAAGCAATAGATATTTTCAGATCTATTCTGAAAATGACAGAAGTATCATATTTAAACTATATGATGCTTCATCTCCAGGATCTGTTTGGGCTTCCTTCCTCTTCAATCTGTACACATGACTTCACCAGAAACATCTTCAAGAAAATTCATTTGTGCTGAAGGCATTTGCTTGGTGGCCCAAAGCTCCAACTTTTCTGATTCTCAAGCCTCATTTCAAGAAATGGTGCCTCCACCTAAATCCTCAGAAAACAGTTTTATCTGAATTTCACCTACACATTATTCAGCAAATTACAAGCCAGTCAGGGGCCAAGTCTTGCCGTACTGCAGTACCTTGGAATAACATTAGATACAACTTTAATTTACAAACATCATCATTCAAATGTAGCTGTTAAACTCAAAACAAAAAACAGTTCTTCAAAAACCTGCTGATACCTCATGGAGAGCTAATACTCATGTTCTAAGGTCCACAGCCTTAGTCACATCATAGTTTGTTGCGGATTACTCCTGCGCAGCCTGGATCAATAGTGTTCACACTAGACGATAGATGTACAACTCAGTCAGAGAAGGCAATACTTATGGGATATATTCAGGGTACAAACACCATTCAGCTTCCTGCTATCAACAATATCCCACCTCAGACCTAAGGAGATCAGATCATCTGGAAAAACATTCAGAGGAATCTTTAGCTACCTGTTCACTGAGATATTGCACAAGTAGAATGCCAGCGCTTGAAATCTAGAAAACCATCATGGTGCTCAGCAAAAATCCTAGTTGAGTCATCCTTCAGTGACAACCATTCATAGAAAATCCAGTGGGTATACTCATCAGTAGTCAACAAACATCTGTTTGAGAACCCTTCCATGTGTATACAAGAATTTAAGTGCCCAGAAATTAATGGAGGATCAGGAACCAGATTTGAACTGGACAAGGCAGATGATGTTATCTAGTGCACATTTGTCCACAAATTGTGTGCATGTAGATATTATATTTATTCTCATTATACAATAAATAAATAAAAAATCCAGTGGAGTGGCATACTGCTGGCAATCAGCATCCTGTCCCTGACAAGGAGAGCTTCCCAGCAGTGGTATTGACTTTTCGAAAACACCTTTAGAGTAATGTACGTTAGCATCCCAGGTAATCACACCCTGGTGCATCCTCATTTTCGAGTCATCAGCGAAATAAAAGTTCGGAATATTACATGATGCTCAATAGCTTTAAAAAAAAAAGTATTGTAATATAGACAGGTTGTGTAGCATGGATTGGGTAAGGGTCTTGTATGCAGAAGATTTCATCAAGTGCTGTATATTTTTTAATTTTTAAATCTTTAGCAAAATTATTTTAATTATTATTTTTATTCAGTAGGTTTAAATGTAATTTTTCTTTTCTCTTCCTTTCTCGCATTCTCGCATTGTATTAATCATCGTATCAGCTTTTTCATTTGCTCTTATTTTTCTTCCTATCACTTGAAATCTTTGTTCATGTGATTTTAATTAATTTTACATTTTATGATAATATCATCATTTATCATCAATGTTACTGCATTCATTATTTCTATTCCTCATTTTTCTTGAATTTCATTTTACTTATAATTCTTCATTTTGTTTATATCTTCATCTGCATTACTTTGTCCATAGTACACTAGTAATTCATGTTTAAAAGCTACAGATTTTATCTTTTGTTTTCTAACTGATAGATTGGCATTTTCAAATGTATAAACATTACAAATATATAAATATAATTAAATTCACATTCACAAAAATTCCGAGTGAAAAAAAATTATAAAAATTATAAAAAGAAAAAGAATAAATGAAAAAGTTCACATGGTGATTAAAATTATGTGACAGAGGAACAGAAATAAAAAAAATTACATTGAAACCAATTGAATGAAAATAATGTTCAAAATTATTTCAATAAAGATTTAAAAATAAAATAAAAATTAGGGCACCTGGTATATGCATATGAGGCCCTTTCTATTAAGTCACACAACTTGGCTGTACTGCACTACTTTTTAAAAGCTATTGTGTGTCCTGTGAAACTTCGAAAAAAATTTTCATCAATTACTTTAAACGAGGGTCCACTAGGGTGAGTGGCTGTCGGGCGTGATACCTGCAACCTTAACCTACATAATCATTCCAGTGGTTTCAAAAAGTTGATCCCACTGCCGGGAACCTCTCCGTGTGAGCTTCTATCAAGTCTGTGGTAAGCACCTCATATGCTTGCACTATATGGCCGTTATTATTTAACACATCTGCATTTTGATGAAGTTTCAAGGTTTATGACACATTATAGTCGTTCTCACTCAGTTTCAAAGCCCATCGCATCAGGCAACTATTTGTGTCCTTTAAATTTAATAGACACTGAAAACCTCCACGGCCAGTAACTGCTGTAAACTTCCTACCACACAAGTACCATTTAAAATGATTAACATCAAACATCAAGGCTAATAATTCCTGCTCTGTTGGGCTCTACTTAATTTGAGTTAGCGAGAGGTGTAACCAGTTAGTTTCCCTTTGCCATCCTGTTCCTGACTTGGAATGCATCCTACACCGAAATCGAATGCTAACATTGCAATTTAGATGGTTTCTCAAAATCAGGGTATATCAGCAAGAGAGAACGTGTTAAAACATCTCTGACATGCATCATAGTCTTGCATTCTGCAGTACATTCAGAAGTACTAATATTCTCACCAATTTTGTCAATGGTTTAATTATTGTAACATAATCCTTGACAAAGTAACGATAAAATAATTCACGAAGTCCAGAAAACTGTAATTCCTTCACATTAATCGATGCAGGAAAATTGTCTGCTGCTTGTGTTAATCAAATATCTGGTTTCACCCCACCCGAACTGATGATATGACCCTAGTAACTGAACCTGTGACTTGGGAAATGAACATTTCTCCAATTTTAAGTTTAAATTTGCCCCTTGTAATTGTGACAAGACACTTGTTAGCTGGGAAAATCCAATTGGATAACTTTCGACTGGGGTTTCTCAAGACAATCAGTGACTTCTACTTGGTGCAGAAGCTTGCTCCCAGTCTGCAAAAACTTTGACTAGTACTGAAAGAAAAAATTCGAGTGGACTTGAGTTTTTACATCTCTGTGGAAAATTTTGTTGTCCAGGGGATTCACAAGGAAAAAATTGCTGAATAAGAGAGATTTCCTGCCAGAGTATCCAGACATTATTGACTTGTGGTTACATTTTGCTGTAGAAATAAAACTTATTAGAGGAATATCCACAGAAATATTCTATCTGGATGAAATTTTGATAGAAAGTAATATTAATGTTGGTAAATGTTGGCAGAAGGACGTTATTGGTGTAATGAAATGGGAAACCACTCTAAAAAACTTATTACCTTAAGCTTATGATTGAGGAAGGGGTTCATCAGGGAGGCCCAACTAGAATTCTGGACTAAATCCACACAAGCTGATTACCTTGGTCAAATGAATTGTGGAGGCTTTGAAAGGTGGTTTGCAAACTGGGTTCTCCAAAAGTCTTCCTACAAAGTCAGTCATTGTGAAGGATAACACTCCATCCTATAACAGACAGGTGAACAAAACATTTACTCCAAAGTGAGGATGTTGGAATGGCTGCAAAAGAGATGTGTTGACTGTAGTGAGAGTATGAGGAAGCAGGCCCTGTTTGCTTTGATGTGAGAACATAAACTTGCTAAAAAATGGGTGTTATCAATGACATAACTAAAGTGAAAGACCACACAGTGGTCTACTGCCACCCTATACTTTGATGTGGTAGAATTGGAATGGGCAAAAGTAAGAGTGTTTAGGCAAGTGCAGCATTTCAAGGGACATATCCAAAGACAATCTGTTTAAGATTACAAGTGAATCCTTTGTCAGAAACTGCTGATGACTGAGAAGGTACTGCAGAAAGAACCGGTCTGGAGGAAAATTACTCAAGGTGTGAAAGTGTTGTTGAATTCGTGGTAGATAAAGTCTTGTTGATACTGCTAAATGGGTTAGTAGCTATGATAATGAATCATGTACAGACAAGAAATATAACGAGACTGATCTGTTTGATTTATATGTACGTACAATTCAGTGTTAAATATTTGAATATATGTTCAGAATTTTACTCATTCTCTTTTTACTGACACAGTGTAAGTTTCACTATTGTTTCTTTTTAATTTCGAATTGTCTGTGAGAACTGATACAGAATTAGTAGCAACAAGTAACAGCATTCAACACACAATTATCAATTTCGATTTTGCGAATCCTGTAAGCTTTTATTGTGCCCACGTCTGTTTTCACTTTCATAGACATGCCAAACATAGCAGTTGACAGTTGTTACAGTGCCAGGTAATAGATGAGACTGTCAACAATGCTTGGAGCACAAATTGTATGTGAACACAAGTATGCTGCAAGCAGTGCATGACATTAGTGCAGTGTGTTCCCCCTGCATGCCTCTCACTCCTCGGGAGCCTATGTGTTGGGAGTCAGCAGATGAAGCTTGATTCCTGTACTCCTTGCATCTCCTTGCATCATCCCCCCCCCCCCCTCCCCAGTCTCCATGCTTCAGCCTCTTCTAATAGTACTTCATTACTCGTGGTATCTCTTCCTAAAAACTTCATCTGCACAACTTTTGATCCTTTCTTCTCCAGCCTCAAACACATGCAACCAACATCACGGATAATGTGTAGAAAAGCTGCTATATCTTTGGAGGCTTCCCTGACAAGGAAGGGATAAAAGTTACTGTGGTCGCTATGATAGGCTGAGCATTCAATTTTCCTGTACTGTTGACAATTGTGAGCTTAACTGTGCTAACTTCTCCTTTAAGAAGAGAATTTTACTTATCGGTATATCCAGCTGCCCCCGCACAGCCTTAAGGCTCATCACTACTGTTCTATTTCTGCAAGCCCATGGTGGGTATTTTTCTACTTAGCAGGGGGAGGGGGCTTACTTAGCAGGGGGAGGGGGCTTACTTAGCAGGGGGAGGGGGCTTACTTAGCAGGGGGAGGGGGCTGAGCACTGTGGCTGACAGGACACAACAACATAAAGCATCAAATTGTTCCATTGTGCACACAAGGTCTGCAAAGAAAATATTTTGTTTTGCTGTTGGTCACTGATGTTCCCTCAGTTGTTTGCTACAGTACTTGTTACAGGAACACTTACAGTAGTCTCCTCAATATGTGGCACATGGAGAGCGGCAACAGAGGCTGGCCATAGTGGGTGGTATGCAGAGGGCAATAATGGATCTGGGCAGCTAGGGGCTGCAAGCAAGTGGCACCCTTGAGGCAGTGACGAGGCATGAGGGTGGCCATGATGTCAAACGTAGAACTCTCTAGTGCAGAAGATATGCATGCAGCAGTCAGCTCTGGATGACACTGTATCACAAAAGGAGTGCTCCTTTGTAGCTGGACAGTGGGAAGTTGGTAGGGTAGGTAACAGGGAAGACAAAGCACAGAAGTTCTGTTTCTGGACAAGGTTGGGAGGGTAATTACGTTCTGTGAAGGTGTCAGTGAGCCTCATAGCAAATTTGGAGGGGTCTGCTTGTCACTACAGCTGCAATGACCATGGGTGGGTAGGCTGTACGGAAGGCACTTCTTGGTGTGGAGTGGGTGGCACCTTTTGAACTGATATATTGTTTTTGTGTAGATCGGAACCTAGAAACATGTGCTTGTGAGTTGTTACTGTAGAATACTACTCTAGCTATTGTAACAGTTTTCAGATCCCTTATAGGAAATTTTAGCTTTTAATGAGAAATCTAGGTGCATTATTGAGCTATACGTCAGATAGCAAAAAACGTTTAGTAGTTTGTGTGGAGTATTCAGCGCAGATTTCTTAAGATTCTGACAGAAAAAATGAAATGGAATCATTATTTGGCTGTTTCCATTTCAGTGGTAAATTTCTCAACTTACATGCAGGAAGCTAGCAGAACCCTGATAGATAATATTTTTATACAGTGCTCAGACTGAAACAATGTGCACACAGTTGTTCATGTGCTGTCTGATTATGATGCACAATTAATGGAAATAAACAATGTTGCACCTTACAACTCTGAGACTTGTTCATACAGAGCAGTTGGGCTTATTAACAGAAACAGGATACTTTTTTTTAAATAATAACCTGAAAAAATAGTTTGGGATGAGGAATGTATATAAAAAAAAATGCTGATACGAAATTCAGTATACTTCGTAGTAAATTTGTGTCAATATTTGCAAGTAGGATCCCGAAAAGGGTATGCTGAATGTCCATTAAGATAACAAGTAAGACATGGATAACTAAAGGGATTAAAATTTCACATAAGAAGGAAATTTATAAAAAGTTGACACAAACTCAAGATCCAAAGTTACTTGCATTCTATAAAAAACATTCTAGTACTTTAAGGAAAGTCATTAAAATATCAAGAAATATGTAGACTGTGGCAGAGTCTAATAATGCAGGTGATAAGATTAAAACTATATGGGACATTGTGAAATGGGAGACAGGACAACCAGACTGTGTACAAGAATAAATAACAATTAAACTAAATGAAAATGTTGAGAGTTATATTTCACAACTTGCAGATGTTTTTAATGACCACATTATAAATATTTTAGCAAAAATATGTATTTGGGGGGGGGGGGGGGGGGGTGTTGTAATGGAATTTTAAACAGAATTCTGAAAAGTTGTTCTGACTTAGCAAGTGATGCATCACTGGCACAGAGAATTTGTCCAGATTAAATTATGCTATTGTTTGCTTGAATTATTCAGCACAATTTTTTGGCATTTTGTTAAATATAATTCATATTAGTTGTGTGTAAAGCCATTCTTTTTTTTAAAAATGAGTTTTTCTAAGAGTGTAAAATGATCTGTATAATCATATATCCCTCCCCCCATGAACCATGGACCTTGCCGTTGGTGGGGAGGCTTGCGTGCCTCAGCGATACAGATAGCCGTACCATAGGTTCAACCACAACGGAGGGGTATCTGTTGAGAGGCCAGACAGACGTGTGGTTCCTGAAGAGGGGCAGCAGCCTTTTCAGTAGTTGCAGGGCCAACAGTCTGGATGATTGACTGACCTGGCTTTGTAACAATAACCAAAACAGCCTTGCTGTGCTGGTACTGCGAACGGCTGAAAGCAAGGGGAAACTACGGCCGTAATTTTTCCCGAGGGCATGCAGCTTTACTGTATGATTAAATGATGATGGCGTCCTCTTGGGTAAAATATTCCGGAGGTAAAATAGTCCCCCATTCGGATCTCCGGGTGGGTACTACTCAAGAGGATGTCGTTATCAGGAGAAAGAAAACTGGCATTCTACAGATCGGAGCGTGGAATGCCAGATCCCTTAATCGGGCAGGCAGGTTAGAAAATTTAAAAAGGGAAATGGATAGGTTAAAGTTAGATATAGTGGGAATTAGTGAAGTTCGGTGGCAGGAGGAACAAGACTTTTGGTCAGGTGAATACAGGGTTATAAATACAAAATCAAATAGGTGTAATGCAGGAGTAGGTTTAATAATGAATAAAAAAATAGAACTGCGGGTAAGCTACTGCAAACAGCATAGTGAACGCATTATTGTGGCCAAGATAGACACAAAGCCCACACCTACTACAGTAGCACAGGTTTATATGCCAACTAGCTCTGCAGATGATGAAGAAACTGAGGAAATGTATGATGAGATAAAAGAAATTGTTCAGGTAGTGAAGGGAGTCGAAAATTTAACAGTCATGGGTGACTGGAATTCGTCAGTAGGAAAAGGGAGAGAAGGAAACATAGTAGGTGAATATGGATTGGGGGGAAGAAATGAAAGAGGAAGTCGTCTGGTAGAATTTTTCACAGAGCATAATTTAATCATAGCTAATACTTGGTTCAAGAATCATAAAAGAAGGTTGTATACATGGAAGAATCCTGGAGATACTGACAGGTTTCAGATAGATTATATAATGGTAAGACAGAGATTTAGGAAACAGGTTTTAAATTGTAAGGCATTTCCAGGAGCAGATGTGGACTCTGACAACAATCTATTGGTTATGAACTGTAGATTAAAACTGAAGAAAATGCAAAAAGGTGGAAATTTAAGGAGATGGGACCTGGATAAACTGAAAGAACCAGAGGTTGTACAGAGTTTCAGGGAGAGCATAAGGGAACAATTGACAGGAATGGGGGAAAGAAATACAGTAGAAGAAGAATGAGTAGCTTTGAGGGATGAAGTAGTGAAGGCAGCAGAGGATCAAGCAGATAAAAAGACAAGGGCTAGTAGAAATCCTTGGGTAACAGAAGAAATATTGAATTTAATTGATGAAAGGAGAAAATGTAAAAATGCAGTAAATGAAGCAGGCAAACAGGAATACAGACGTCTCAAAAATGAGATTGACGGGAAGTGCAAAATGGCTAAGCAGGGATGGCTAGAGGACAAATGTAAGGATGTAGAGACTTATCTCACTAGGGGTAAGATAGATACTGACTACAGGAAAATTAGAGAGATCTTTGGAGATAGGAGAACCACTTGTATGAACATGAAGAGCTCAGATGGAAACCTAGTTCTAAGCAAAGAATGTTGTTGTTGTTGTTGTTGTTGTTGTTGTTGTTGTTGTTGTGGTCTTCAGTCCTGAGACTGGTTTGATGCAGCTCTCCATGCTACTCTATCCTGTACAAGCTTCTTCATCTCCCAGTACCTACTGCAATCTACATCTTTCTGAATCTGCTTAGTGTATTCATCTCTTGGTCTCCCTCTACGATTTTTACCCTCCACACTGCCATCCAATACTAAATAGGTGATCCCTTGATGCCTCAGAACATGTCCTACCAACCGATCCCTTCTTCTGGTCAAGTTGTGCCACAAACTTCTCTTCTCCCCAATCCTATTCAATACTTCCTCATTAGTTATGTGATCTACCCATCTAATCTTCAGCATTCTTCTGTAGCACCACATTTCGAAAGCTTCTTTTCTCTTCTTGTCCAAACTATTTATCATAAATGTTTCACTTCCATATATGGCTACAATCCATACAAATACTTTCAGAAATGACTTCCTGACACTTAATTGTATACTCGATGTTAACAAATTTCTCTTCTTCAGAAACGCTTGCCTTCCCATTGCCAGTCTACATTTTAGCACCCGACTTAATTCGACTACATTCCATTATCCTCGTTTTGCTTTTGTTGATGTTCATCTTATACCCTCCTTTCAAGACACTGTCCATTCCATTCAACTGCTCTTCCTAGTCCTTTGCTGTCTCTGACAGAATTACGATGTCATCGGCGAACCTCAAAGTTTTTATTTCTTCTCCATGGATTTTAATACCTACACCGAATTTTTCTTTTGTTTCCTTTACTGCTTGCTCAATATACAGATTGAATAACATCGGGGAGAGGCTACAACCCTGTCTTACTCCCTTCCCAACAACTGTTTTCCTTTCATGTCCCTCGACTCTTATAACTGCCATCTGGTTTCTGTACAAATTGTAAATAGCCTTTCGCTCCGTGTATTTTACCCCTGCCGCCTTTAGAATTTGAAAGAGAGTATTCCAGTCAACATTGTCAAAAGCTTTCTCTAAGTCTACGAATGCTAGAAATGTAGGTTTGCCTTTCCTTAATATTTCTTCTAAGATAAGTCATAAGGTCAGTACTGCCTCACGTGTTCCAACATTTCTACGGAATCCAAAGTGATCTTCTCTGAGGTCGGCTTCTACTAGTTTTTCCATTCTCCTGTAAAGAATTCGTGTTAGTATTTTGCAGTTGTGGATTATTAAACTGATTGTTTGGTAATTTTCACATCTGTCAACACCTGCTTTCTTTGGGATTGGAATTATTATATTCTTCTTTAAGTCTGCGGGTATTTCGCCTGTTTCATAAATCTTGTTCACCAGATGGTAGACTTTTGTCAGGACTGGCTCACCCAAGGCTGTCAATAGTTCCAATGGAATGTTTCTACTCTGGGGGCCTTGTTTTGACTCAGGTCTTTCAGTGCTCTGTCAAACTCTTCACGCAGTATCTTATCTCCCATTTCATCTTCATCCACATCCTCTTTCATTTCCGTAATATTGTCCTCAAGTACATCGCCCTTGTATAGACCTTCTATATACTCCTTCCACCTTTCTGCTTTCCCTTCTTTGCTTAGAACTGGGTTTCCAACTTAGCTCTTGATGTTCATACAAGTGGTTCTCTTATCTCCAAAGGTCTCTTTAATTTTCCTGTGACCTTGGCGCCTGTTTCACCACATGTGCAATCTGGATTCTTCCCCCAGACACCATTTTCTCAGAACTCTGCATGTGGGGCCTAGTTCTACAACATGTCCTTGGTTCTCGCCACGCACCTGGCCTTAATTTACATTAATTTCTTCTGTCTCAGCATTTCTTCTCTATAACTACTCTTGGTTTCACTCCATTTTTTTTCTACATCTTTCATTGTCTTTCCCGTCTGATTTTCACCGTCCCCCTCCCACCTCTGTTACATACTATATACTTAGCTTTTCACTCTTATTAACTCGTGCAAGATGTTTAAGCAGTAATCTCTGACTGCATGTTACCCTGTCTTCCACCTTTAAGCTCTCAAGTTTTGAAATCTCGTTCAATACAGTTCCCAACAATCAGTCTTTCTTTTTCATCTTGTATTGTCAGTCTCCCCTGACCCGTAGTTCTGGATGGCTTTCCCAGGGTCTACACATTTTCCTATACCTGTCCAGTCCTTTTCCTTCGCCCCTCTTCCTTCCCCTTCAACCTTTCTGCCTGAAGGATCAGCCACTGATTCCAGAAGCTTGCCAATTACAACCGTCTTTTCTGTGCCGCCTCTTGGTGATTAGATTTTGTATCTATCAAATTAAATAATTTTGTCTATTGATTGTTTTCAGTGTTATACCATCTATAGTTTGGTTAGGGGCAGTATCATTTTCTTTATTTTTGAGTTCCTTGTTCCACTGATTCAAACAATTCATTCTCTTTCTTGATTGTTAAATCATCTCCCCTGTCAAACGTTTCCTTACTGTCCCCACATGTTCCGATTCCAACTTCGGTTCAAAAATGGTCATTTTTGCTAGTTATTCTTCACATGCAAACCAAAATAATCCCTTTGTACATAACTTCAAAATTGTTTCTGAAAAAGATACAAATATATTTGTAACATTTCGTAAAAGCAATGGTTATAGGAAATAAGTGTTATTATTAATAATGTATAAAGAAAGTTAATACTTAGCATTTGGTGTATTGTAAACTACAATACTTCGCACAAATGAGGTATGTTGTGCAGTTCCATTACACAGTCCAAGATGATATTGGGTAGCCAAGAGGTGCACTCGTTTGTCAGTGATTCTTATGGTTGGTAGGAATAATGGAGCTGTGTGATTATATGGCATGGGAAGTTTGCTGTCGTCGTACTGCCTATCAGTGGAGGTCTTTGAGGCCTCCAGCGAACTGGGAAAGGAAGTTGTCCTAATTGCAGATAACGTCGTCCAATGTGGATTGGCCCTGAATCCCGATCATGAAAATATCATATATGAACCTGGATCAGACTAGGGGTTGGCATGTATTGGAGGCTAGGAAAGTTTCCTCTAGACGTCCCATAACAGGTTTGCATGGGAGAGTGCTCTTTATAACTTTTTCATTGACACATTTTGATAACTGTGATGAAATGAGCAAAGTCCTGACTGAGAATGAACGCACTGAAAACTAAAACTTAACTGACTTCTCAAATAGTGACTACTATGCGTTAAATAATGTTACAAAAATGTAAACAACTACATCCCATTTGAATACACATTATACAGGGTGTACATAGTCTGGGAACATTTTCAATTATTTATTGCACAGGAACCAAACATTGTACAGTTGTCACACACATTGCATTTTGAAGACAAACTCTGAAAGTTTTGTTTACAAACATTCGATATGTGAACCATGAGTAACCTGGTAGACGTCAATATTGTAACTGAATGCTTGCCATGCCTGTCCCAGCATGGCATCATCGAGTGTGGCAGTCGCTTCCTGTATTCTCTCACGGAGCTCTGCTACATTACATGGTAGGGGTGGTACATACACCAGATCTTTAATGTGTCCCCACATAAAAGATTCACATGAAGTGAGATCTGGTGATCGGGGAGGCCATTTCACGAAATAGCTGTCCCCTTCTGTAGCACGGCCAATCCGTCGCCATGTTTATGACTAATGCTATCGGCAAATTACCAAACTACGCTATGGTATACATGATAAAAGCTTTCAGGGTTTCTCTTCAAAATGACATATGTATGACATCTGTTCAATGTTTGGTTCTTGTGCAGTAAATAATTGAAAGTGTTCTCGGATTTTATGTACACCCTGTATGTTAATTAAAATTTCATGTGTTACATCGAGATCAAGAAGTGATATAAATATGTTTTCAAGTAACTTTTGTCATTTTCAAAGTTTTTCTATACTAAATTTAATATAAGAAATCTCTTTAAGGATTACTCTACAAATATGCAAATCAGATCTAAGGTTACTGATTGTTTTAATTACTACAATTTACAGGGTCTTCACTGCTATAGTTTCATTATATGGTCCATTTAATTATTTTATGATCCATAGTAAAGCTCATAATCAACAGAACTGTTTACAATTTCAGTAATCAGACTTAATACATCAACTTTCTGGATTAGAAATTATAGTTTTAGCAAAATTTATTTTATAAAGAAAATAGCAGAACTAACTTCCCATTACAGGACATATATTTTATCCAAATATTGTATGAGAAAGAATAATAACTACAAAAGCAATAAACACAAACTTAAATATAAGAGTACATAATAAAAACAGTGTTACGTATCAAGTGATACAGTAAGCATTGTGCATCATGATGCTTTATAAACAGATGTATTGTATACTTCTGTATTCAAGTATCTGCCTGTTAATTACACTATCAATTGAAGGCTATAACAACCTGTTTTTTAATGAGTCCTCATCAGTTACTGATGATAACACAAACTGTTGTCCATACAGTGTGCTCCTTAGTTTGCTGCACATTTTTGTTGGATTAATTTTGGAATGAGTGAATATCTCAAGAAATGATTTCATTTACTTCTGTGGGACCAGTTGGTAGGACATGTTCTGAGGTATCAAGGGATCACAAATTTAGCATTGGAGGGCAGCATGGAGGGTAAAAATCGTAGAGGGAGACCAAGAGATAAATGCACTAAGCAGATTCAGAAGGATGTAGGTTGTAGTAAGTACTGGGAGTTGAAGAACCTTGCACAGGATAGAGTAGCATGGAGAGCTGCATCAACCCAGTCTTAGGACTGAAGAAGAAGACGACGACGACGACGACGACGACGACAACAACAACAACAACAACCACCACCTTATCTGTATTTTGTATGTAGGGTGTATCTTTCTTTTCACTGAAGATGTAACTAATTCACTCATTGGCTTGTTGCAAGTGAACATTTTTTTATGTTTTTTGTGTAGCATAAGATAGTGTAACACGTGTGACTATTTTATAAGTGTCTTAGGACATATGGTATCAGCTATCAATGATTCTTGTGCTCTTATGTTTCAAAATTTAACATATATTTCAATGCTAACAACTCATTTTGTTGCAGAAAATGAAAGGTTAGCAAAAATTCAGGAATCCCTTGGCTGTGTACAAAATATAACAGAGGTATCTGTGGAGCGACTTAGCAAAGTATTACATACGTTTGAAGAGAATTTAGTGGATGTCACAAGTAATATTGCAGCTGTTGAAGGTGGAAACAATGTACCTGAAGCTGAGCATGCAGATGATGATGACTGGGACCCAGATTACTACTATGATGAACAAGATAGTTTTTCTTGAAAGTTGTTGTTTTTATGGTCCTATAATTGATTACTAATTTTTTAATCATAACATTATTTTTAAGGGATTGGAGAGTATCCTATGCATGTTAAAAAGTAGAAAACAAAGAAAGGAAATTTGTGTACAATAAATACTAGACTGATATACCAATTTTATGTACATTGTGATGTGATATAGTATGATTCATTTCTGATTCAAGATGTACAGTTTATTGTTATTACCTCACCAAAGTGATGTGTGACAACTTGATTGTGATCACTTTCTTAATGTGTTTTTGCATGAATAATGAAAGTACCATACAACTACATCAAGTTGATTTCTTTAATAAGTATTGTATATAATGTACAGTTCTTGTTAGTTTGTTATGACCTCCATTTACTACAGATTATCTGTATTGATGGATACATTCTAGTACAAATATTTATGAATTTTACAAGAGACATATCAGATCCACCAATATATATACACTGTTACTGAGTTTTAGTATTTTTGTAAGCCTTAATTTGCATGAGATGCATCCATGTTGATGTTAATTTACATTGTTGATGATCTCTTTTTCAGTATAGCAATCTAGCAAAAGTGGCCTTTTATGTCTTTTGGAAGTCTAAAAGATGACTTGGTGAAAGGTGACTGTTCTTGTCAACCTATCAATACATTTTTTTACAATTTCTTAAAAAGTATTTTTAATTAAATACCTTGTACAATAATTACCCTGATAATAGTTATATAACCTGCAGATGCAATAACAGGCATCATATATGTTGAAATACAGTGTTTCTCCGTTTAATGCCTATTCAAAGAGAATCAATTCTGTTGATTTATAAAGCTTGAAAATTTTTATCTGTTGATTGTTGAAAGACATGTCATTTCTGTATTTTTTTCCATCAGTGAAGTACATTTCGTTTTTTTTATCATGATTTTTTCATTCTTGTACAGAATTGTTGATTTATTTTCTTTACTATTTTTAATTACAAACACCATAAAAACGAAACTGCTTTTGCAGCTACTGGGGATACCTTATCTAATTTGCTTACTCCATTTGGTTGTCTTACAATCACTTGTTCTGTTTTAAATACAAACATTTGATTGTTACTATTCAGATGGGACAAAAAACATAACCTTGAAAGTTCTCTTCAGAAGTAGTTTGGTGCTGTTTCTGAAAAAGGAAATAATATTCTGTGCATAAAAGAGGGCTCTGCTAGTTTACATTAGTTCATTCTACTTAATGTGTCTGTAACACAGTGGACTGACACACACACACACACACACACACACACACACACACACACACACACACACACACACAGTTATCATCATGGAAACTTACAAATTTTTTTTATTTTTTGTGAAGTTATTTTTTCAAGGTTTCCAGGAATACATCCTGCACCATCTATTGTATTTACATCGTAGAGACCTTGTTTATAGAGGATATCCAGAAATTAAGAATACGTTTTGCTGAATAATTACTGTATTCTATTATTTATTGTGACATACATTTGTCACATGTTACGTTTAACAAGCCATTCTCATCAGCCAGCTGTATCACGAAAGACATTCGGGAGCATTTGCATTGCTATAGCTGCAGCAGCGTATGTAGTTCAGTCTGAGAGCTCTGCCAATGAGCTGATATTATGTTGGCGAAGCACAAGTTGCTTGACAAATCCCCAGACAAAGAAGTCAGTGGCTATGAGGCCAGGAGAACAAGCCACCCATATCGTGGTCCTCTGCACGTAATCTGTCCTTCAGGAAACACACCATTCAAAAACAGGATGTGTAGTGGTGGTATGCCCCATCTGCTGGGGTAAAATTTATGTACATGTTCATCCCACACAAGCTGTAGTTACAGTGAGTGTTCCAGCGAATCCAGATACTTTGCCCCAGTGATGGAGTTTTCAGCAAAGAAGAACAGGTCCTAGATTTTGTCAGTGGATATTCCCATCCACAAATTAACTTTGGGAGAGTCTCAGGAATTCCAGGTGCTCAACTGGTGGTGTGTTAGTCCTGACGTCACAGTTATGTGAGTTAAACCTTCCACATGTGTAATAAGTTGCCTCATGACTGAATAGGATCTGGCTGAGGCTGTTGTGATTTCCATCTGCTTAGGCAAACCCTAGCACATGTTGCTACATTCTGCCAAATCCTCATATTCAATTGGTGGTGAACTTGCAGGTGGTATGACTTGTTCTCAGAGCATGTTGAAACAAGTTACATACTATCTGGTGTGGAACATCCAGTTCTGCTAACAATCGTCGCACCGATTTTGTACTGCAATCAGTAGGTGTTCTAATGTCTTAAATTTAGTCAGCAGATGTTGATAGATGGCCTTTTCTGGGCTCATTCTTAACCGTACCAGTACACTTAAACTTGGTCACCATTTGTTGAATTGCCTTATAAGTAAGTCCAGGTTACGGTATTTGCAATTAAATCTCCACCCAATGTCACCCTGTGACAACCTCCGCATCATGTTGGCTATCGACCCCTGCACAGTTAACAATGTGCTTGCTTAGGTACCTGTAACAACAGAACACATGTTTAGTGGTGCCATCCAATCCGTAATTTTCAGCAACAACCACAACTTTTACGTCTATAATGCACCTGCAGTACTTCACTTACCCAGTTTTTAAATTTTTGGTGACTTATGTCTACACTGTGGTAGAATCGTTCTGTTTTGGGATGTTTCAGTTTTTTGTGATCAAGTTATATCTGTATTTTCTCTCATTCCTTGATCATTTCTTAGGAGGCACCTGCTGTTTCATCCATCAGCTCTGCTTGTTGAATGCACTAATATAGCCTAGTCTCGACTTTTATCTTGTTCTCCTCAAATGATGATGCTCGAGGACAAGCCATTAATGACTCACTTCAACATGATTGTACACCACCTCTTAATGTGACTCACACAATATCGGCATTTATACTTACCAACTTGATTCCACCTTATGAAGATTCTGTTCTAAAAATATAATACCACATACAACCTGGCCACAAGAAGTTGATGTATTTTAGTAATTTGTGGTTTTGTAAACTCCCTCTTTCAACTCTGTATTTAAACTGAGACTGTATGGAATTTTAACAGAAACAGACATAAATTTCCCATCAGCAGTAACTCTTTCTTTTATTGCTACTTTTAAATCATGATTATCTGTTTTCTCTCAGCATCAGACATTTCAAACAAAACAACATCGATTACTACACGACAATTAAGTTATTCCAGTTACTATTAAACTCTTTACAAAATCTATTATATATTTCTCCCACCAGTCAATAATTGCATACTAAATAGTTTGTCCGATGCAGATTCTTCACATGCATGTTATTATTTAACTTTTCTACTAAGGTTCTCTCAAGATCACTTGACAAATAATACGTACTGACTGGCGATTGAACCCTTTTTTTTTTTACATTTCTTTTTGATCAAATTATTACTATATTCCTCCAGTGTTGTGCAAGTGGAACCTGAGATAGCTGCTTCATCTGAAAATTTGCATTGTTGTAAAACATTTAATTACCTCTTTCCTAACTAAATCGGAATGTGATTTGTGTCTCAAATTTGGTATATTTCTATCTAATTTGACTTTTCTCTCAGTGATGCTATCATTGTTTCTTTCTATCTTTGCTTTCAAATCAATACCTAACTGTTTTATCTGTGCTCTCAGATCAGTTGACAGGCCAGAAACAACTTTTAAAAATGTCCTTGAAATTCTCTTCTATATTTGTTGTTAATACTGGCACACAGATTAAATAATAATATTTGAACAACACTTCCTCAATTCACAACAAATACCAACACTTGCTTAGGAAATTGCTACTATCATAGAGTGGGGTGCCACAACTCTGTTATGTTGTGAAGTGGTTGCACAACTGTGCCTTGTACTATAAATTGCTTTGTAGTCTACAATTGCCTATTGCAGCTACTCACCATCCGGCAAAGCAATCAATTTCTGTTTCATCATGTAATAAAATTTTCATCTCGTGCAGTGCTGTGGCTTCTAATTGCATGTCATTAGCAACAAATTTCTTCTTACTAATTGCCTTTTAGTGTGTATATTAACATGTGCATTTTGTTTCTTCAATTAGTCATTTGGTTGCCAGGGGCAATGCCACAAGTTCACAATGATTCTTCACAGAAAATTGATAATTATTGTTAAACACTTTTTCTCATGATCTTGTTTATCCATAATTCTCACTTCCCTTACTCTTTGTGGTCTGTATTAGTCTATTGCAAAGTTTAATTTTGTGTTTCACTTCCAGCAACTAACTTTATCCACATACTGCACTTGGGCAACACAAATATGTGGCTGACAGGTAGTGTTGTGGGAATGTTTTTATTTAGTTCTTCTTTACCTGTTTTGTTCTTGACCATGTTATTTTATAAGGCTCTTCACTTACATTGCTGTTAAAAGAATCTACATCACAGTTTTGTACTTCCATGACACAACAGAAATAATCCACTTTGAACCGTCATCACAAATGTTGACTTCTTGTATATATATCATCAAACAAATTACATGAAGACCTATTGTCAGTGCTAACATTTAAAAGAAATTTTGTAAGAGCCTAGTCCCCATTGTGTATGTAGGTTGTATCTATAACCATAGGAATTCTGTGCCTATTCAAAACCACCTGGCAATTGCTGGATCTTCTGTTTTCATGTCTAGGCAGGTATTTCCTCTCTTGAAGTTACTGCTAAAGGCATTTCATGTTGAAGATACACATCATCCCTTGACATGGCTAGCCACATAAAAATAAGTGCCATACAATGTCCTCACTTTTACCTACATCTTGTTTTATAGATATTAGTTCAAAGGGCTCTGAGCACTATGAGACTTAATATCTGAGGTCATCAGTC
Source organism: Schistocerca gregaria (assembly GCF_023897955.1). Taxonomy (NCBI): domain Eukaryota; kingdom Metazoa; phylum Arthropoda; class Insecta; order Orthoptera; family Acrididae; genus Schistocerca; species Schistocerca gregaria. The sequence goes on along the minus strand of NC_064920.1, from coordinate 359,201,232 downwards.
CCCTAGACTTAAGACTATTTAAACCTAACTAACCTAAGGACATCACACACATCCATGCCCGAGTCAGGATTCGAACCTGCGACCATAGCGGTCGCGTAGTTGCAAACTGAAGCGCCTAGAACTGCTCAGCCACAACGGCCGGCAATATTAGTTGTGAGTATGATTCAGTATTAAGAACACACATGGATATCCATCATTCCTCTGTAGTAATATGTATTGCCTCACTGCAAAATAGGCTTCTCTACTTTATAGACAATATCACAAACCATTTTGTGTTGGCATGTACGTAAAACACATTTTCATATTACCAGTCTTTTCTCTTTTTGAAAGAGAAAACTGATAATACTCGTGGTGATCAATAGCCCAAACGTTCCCTGTGTGATGCTGAATGGCACACACTTGAGCAGCTCGGGCAGCATGGCTGGCTTAGTGTTTGATTCCCAAGCTGGGAGGTGGTGAGTGCTACTGTAAAATAGTTGTGCTTCATCACCCAGTGGCCACTAGGCACTACATTGGAACATCATGTGTCATTGAGTCATGTTAATGGCTTGACCACCTAGATTGCAAGGACTACAGATGTAAAATTGCAGGAGAAACTGTGTGGCCAATGAGATGGAAGGTAGCCCAGATACAGTTCAGTAGGTAACCTTTGAACATACGCCACAACCAAATCGTCAAGCTTGTTCAGGTTTTCCCTTCCTGACTTGTCGTTTTTCCTTGTTGTTGTTATTGTTGTTGTCTTCAGTCTTGAGACTGGTTTGATGCAGCTCTCCATGCTACTCTATCCTGTGCAAGCTTCTTCATCTCCCAGTACCTACTGCAGCCTACATCCTTCTGAATCTGCTTGGTGTAATCATCTCTTGGTCTCCCTCTACGATTTTTACCCTCCACGCTGCCCTCCAGTACTAAATTGGTGATCCCTCGATGTCTCAGAACATGTCCTACCAACCGGTCCCTTCTCTTTGTCAAATTGTACCACAAACTCCTCTTCTCACCAATTCTATTCAGTACCTCCTCATTAGTTATGTGGCTTACCCATCTAATCTTCAGCATTCTTCTGTAGCACCACATTTCGAAAGCTTCTATTCTCTTCTTGTCCAGACTATTTATCGTCCATGTTTCACTTCCATACGTGGCTACACTCCATACAAATACTTTCAGAAATGACTTCCTGACATTTAAATCTATACTCGAGATTAACAAATTTTTCTTCTTCAGAAACGCTTTCTTTGCCATTGCCAGTCTACATTTTATATCCTCTCTACTTTGACCATCATCAGTTCTTTTACTCCCCAAATAGCAAAACTTCTTTACTACTTTAAGTGTCTCATTTCCTAATCTAATTCCCTCAGCATCACCCGACTTAATTCGACTACATTCCATTATCCTCGTTTTGCTTTTGTTTTTCCTATAAGCATTTAATTAATTAAATTTTGTTTATAGAGCAAACACTTTAACCCTCCTACTACCAGGATATTTATTTATTTTTTTCCACTGACAAGGAGACGTCCCAAGGAGTGGGGACTGACTTCGAAAACATCTGTGCAGTTGTGTTGGCTGCCATTCACCCTGGTGGCCTTAGTTTGGAAGTAATCTAAAAGTTTAGCAATTTCATGTGATGCTGTAGATCTTTAAAAATAGTATGATCGCACAGACTGGTGGTGTAGCGCAATGGTTAATGTACATTACCCACATGCAGAAGGTCGTAGGTTCAAATCTCCTTGGGTGTTTTGACATTTATTTATTAATCTCTATCAAAATGATTCTGATCATTATTTTTATTCAGTTGATAGGTCTAAATGTAATTTTTTATTTGTAATTCTTATTCATATCATTTTAATCATATTAACTTTTCATTTGCTCTGGTTTTTCTTCATTTTGTGAGAACTTTTGTTCACATGATTCTTTTATTATTATTATTGTTGTTGTTGTGTAGTAACTTACATCTAATTTCTTCTGTATCATCATTTCATAATCATTTCATATTTTCACCCATGTCAATGCATTCATTATTTCTGTTCCTCATTTTGCTTGTATTTTGTTTTACTTATGATCCCTTCTTTCATTTAAATTTTTATCTGCATTATTTTGTCCATATACAAAAAAAAAATTTCGGCTGCCTGCGCCTTCAACCACGTGGTTACCTCTTTTGGGACAGAAAAGGTTTGATTTTTGTGAATTTCCTGGAAAGAGGCTCTACAATAAACTCTCAAAGGTATTGCCAAACTCTGCACAACCTCAGAAGAGCAATACAAAACAAGCGCAGGGGAAAGTTGGGCTCAAAGCTCTTGCTGATTCACGGCAACGCCCGGGCCCATACGCCAAATGCCACTCGTGAAGTTCTCGAATCTTTTAAGTGGGAGTTGTTTCCTCATCCGCCGTACAGTCTCGACCTGGCACCGAGAGACTTCCACTTATTCCCAGCAATGAAGAAGTAGTTGAAGCGCAGGTGGCCGAATTTTACGACAAAGGAATTTCCAAGCTCCTCCATCGCTATTTTAAGTGCCTTAATTTAAATGGCAACTACGTAGAAAAGTAGTATTTAAGTGTGGCTTTCATCTGTATATAATTTTAAAAAATTAATTCAAATACTTTATTTATTTTTTATTCCAAAACGTAATGTACTTTGTGGATAGCCCTCGTATAATGTAGCGTGTCAAGGAAATTAACATGATACAGGGCATGGGTGTGTGTGTGTGTGTGTGTGTGTGTGTGTGTGTGTGTGTGTGTGTGTGTGTGTTGTCCTTAGGTTATTTAGGTTTAAGTAGTTCTAAGTTCTAGGGGACTGATGACCACAGATGTTAAGTCCCATAGCGCTCAGAGCCATTTGAACCATGATGTCATGTCATTAACATTTAGAATTCGTCCCCGCTCTCGGATACATACTAATGTAGATGTGTCCCACTCTCTACATACATGGTAACATGGAGTGCGTTTGGGGAAGAAATGATCTCCTTGGGGGGAAAAAATTAACTCTTCCCCACCCAGAAATCAGAAAATTGTTTTAACACCTCTTGCCACACACCCCAGGAACAAATCCTACCCCAGAAATGTTATCCCCACCCCAGAAAAACTTTTATTTTTATTACATGTAAGCTCTACAACCATATTACATTATATGTTGCTTACTATGGCTGGCAAATCTTCTGGATTTTGGGCACAGGATCAGCATCCTTAACCTATATATTGCAAGGTGCAGTGTGCCGACACCTTGCAGCACTGGGGAACTAGGGGTACCTTGTTAAAAGCGCTAATATGGCAAGATGTTTTGATTTAAACGTCTTTGAAGTTGCCAGATAAGTAAAAAGATAGTGCTCTTCTCACATCCCTAATGAGACCAGGACATATTCACCTTTTTGTGCTATGATAGGAATGTATTTCATTCTGGGTCCCAACTTCACCATATTTTTGACATTAGACTGACATAGATTGACAACCAATGCAGATTTTTATCATCTTGTGCAATGACTGGCCCAGTATAGATTTTTTATTGTCTTTCAAACCATGTTGTTTGATTTGGGCATCATTAGTCTGGCTATTCTATGGTTATCTAATCTATCTGGTAAGGTTGAACTTGTCCAATACAACCTACTGTGTCCTGAGAGCACACAAGCCTCACCACCACATGAAAGTTGTGCATGCAGGATGTTTTATTCTATTTTTTATTTTTACTATAGTTATTATTTTTAACTTTGATTTTTTGTTTTATTAACTTTGTCTTTTTGGTTACAGAATATATGCAAATATTTTAAAAATAACCATAAATAATACAATTTAGTGCACATAATTACAGCAAATATAAATATGATACTGAACTAAATATTAAATACTGTGCAAAGTTTATGATGATAATATACATAAATAGTTCATATTACATAGATAAATTTCCAATACGACCATTTTACACAGTTAAACTCTGATGTGAACAAGAAAGTAGAATGGTTGTACAAAAGAAGACATGGTCGCGTGGTTAATGCAAAGTACTAGCTTTGAAACTTGGGAGACCGTGTGAATCTCTCCATGTCCACAAACTACTGTTACAAAAGTTTACTTGTCAAATGGTGTCTGGACAGCAAAAGACTGTCTCCTCATTTAACAGCAGCATTAGATTTTACATCATTGTGCTTCTTGAAAGTAGCTGCAAAGCAACACACAAGAACCATGTGGCAACCCTGCGATGAAATAGTATGAAATAACACATAAAGTTAGAATTGACCATTATAACATGTGGAAGTATCTTTATAATGTGTCACAAAGTGCAGGCAACAACGTGCTAGGATAGTCTGGCTCATCTACATCCAACAATTTGATAACCAACAGGAAGAAGCATCTTATGACACTAAAAGAACCAGCTGACAATTTAATTAATTTGACTAAATGACGCCGGCCTTTGTGGCGGTTCTAGGCGTTTGTCTGGAACCGCGCAACAGCTACAGTCGCAGGTTCGAATCCTGCCTGATGTGTGTGATGTCCTTAGGTTAGTTAGGTTTAAGTAGTTCTAAGTTCTAGGTGACTGATGACCTCAGCAGTTAAGTCGCGTAGTGCTCAGAGCCATTTGAACTCTCTCTCTCTCTCTCTCTCTCTCTCTCTCTCTCTCTCTCTCTCTCTCTCTCTCTCTCTAAATGCCAGTTCACTGGACTACTTCAGTAGTTGAGTATTTAACCTGTTGACTGATGGACCAAAATATGCCCAACTTATTGGGAACTGTATTAATCAGTAGCTACACCAAACTTACCTATCAGTTGAGCAAATGTATTGTTTCAAAATATTTGAAAATTTTCTGAACAATGATGTAAATTAAATGTTGTACCTGAAACAAAACAAGGAAAAAAAAGTGGCTGTATAATGAATCATACACTACAGTTATGCTGAACAATTAGGGCAACAAATAATAAACCATCGAAAAGCATACATTTTGTTATTATCTCTTGTCTTAAAATTCCTGCACTGTTTACTTCTACTATGCAATAATAAAAATTGAAAATAAAGAAACAGCACTAGAGAAACTCGCATGAATAATTTTAGCACAAAATGTTGCAACAACCAATATTAATTACACTGATCAACCAGAACATTATGACCACAAACCTACTATTGATATAAACCCGTTCAGGTGATAGCATCAGCACCTGGTGAGGAACGACTGGCAGTCAAGACACAAGTGCGGTGCACGTAGTATCAGTGAGCATGCTGTCCGTGTGTAGAGTGGGGAAGGCACGTAATCTACCCGAGTTTTACTGAGGGCAGACTGTGATGACCCAGAGGCTCAGCACAAGTATTTTGGAAACTGCACGACATATTAGGTGTTCGAGAAGTGCTGTGGTGTCTTCGACACAGTGAAACCATGTCCAGACGACATGGGGTTGGGCGGGTACCCCTCATTATAGATGTTGGATGTCGTACACTGGGCATAATGGTAAAACTCCACAGGCGACAAACTGTGATGAACAGACATTAGGCTCCAATGCTGGGCAGAGTACAAGTGTGTCTGAAACACAGTGCACGAAACATTCCTAACAATGACCTCTGCAGCCAATGGCCCATGCATGTGCCTATGTTAACACCATGACATGACTGAAATGAGCAAGTGACTATCAGCACTGGATGTTGGTGCAGTGGTAGTTTTGCATGATCTGATGAATCCCGATATCATCTTCATCATGCCGTTGGGAGGGTCCAAATCTGTGATCTTCCAGGGGGAAGAGCTCCTTCATGCCTGCACTGCAGGACACATACAAGCTATTGGCGATTCCATTATGCTCTGGGGAATAGTCTCTTAGGCATCCATGGGTCCAGTGGAGATCGTGCAAGGCACAGTGACAGCCAAGGAGTATTATACACTGGTTGCAGACCATGTACACCCCTTCATGACGATCAAGTCTCCCGACAGTAGTGGCATTTTTCAACAAGATAATGCACCATGTCACAAGGCCAGGAATTTGACAGAGTGGTTCGAAAAAGACAGTGGTGAGTTCCATTTGGTGTGCTGCACCCCACCCCCAAAACTCACCAGATCTGAACCCAATCAAACACATCTGTGATGTAACTGAACGTGTCGTCAGAGCTCGTTGTCTCTTCCTGGAATTTATGGGATTTAGGTGACGTGTGTGCAGATGTGGTGCCATCAACCTCAAGTGACCTACCAAGGTCTCATTGCTTCCATGCCACGCTGCATTGCCGCCATTATCTGTGCCAAATATGGATATACCGTCTATTACATAGGTCATAATGTTCTGGCAGATCAGTGTAAGTACGAGTATGATTGACTGAAATAAGCAGAACACCTGCGAAGCAATGATTGCATGACAAAATATTATCATCTTTTCAATCCTGTATGAAGATTGATAAACTTCAGCTTGTTTTGTCCGAAAATATATTTTCTATGTGATAGCATAGCAGTTTTTGAAGAACATGCAGTAAAATACCCTATAAGTTGGAAATTTGGTGTCCTTTCTCTGGCAATCATTTTTACACCAATTTTGGCATAGTATAATTTTCTGCTTGGTTATTGAAAAAGCTTTAAATGATCAATCACACAGTACAGGGCTGTACATAATAGTGGTTTGGTATATATGTTGCTTTATATGTTCAAAGATTTTTTGATGATTTTTAAGCCACTTATGAATAACATCTTTAAAGAATGGACAATGAAACAATAATCAACTGTAATAAACAGTTTTTTTAAAAATAATATCTAAATGGAGCACTTAAAATGAAACACATTTCTACGAAACAGTTTCATATGTAAACATGTGATATTTTGCATGTAAAAATCAAACAATGAAAGATTTTTTGAATGCTGTTTTATAATTACCATAAGAATATATTTTTTATTGTCATCTGTATTACTTGAAATCTTCTCAGGATATGCAAGTCATGTAAAAATGGATTTTATATGAAACTTTAGCCTTTATAGTGTGGCAATGGATAAATTTTTCCGAAAGCAACAAGACACGCGTTAATTACAAGTATTTGCTTTCCTTCGTGCAAAGTTTGAACTGATTTGTACAAGTTTAAACTATAGAAGTGCACTCTTCTTGCACATAAAATCCAAAAGAATCGAAGATTTTTTTCAAATGATCAAACTTAGACCAAGGTCTGATACACAGGTGGTTCAAATTTTATACCACTGGTCTTGCCTCAGTTTTGGCTGAGCATTTAATTCCAGTCCAATTATAATTTTTGCAAAAGGAATTAATTGTTTCACACAGTTCACCTGGGCTCCAGCTCCATCCAGTTCGTCGTTGAAGCTTTGCTTAGCATACTGTAATGTAGCTACAGTAAAACTGATGATCGAATGGTATACATATGGCTACTGGTCTGGACTAAACCAAAAGTTTTTACCTTGTGTTCCCAGCTCAAATAGAAACTGAGCACCAAGACCCCTCTAAAATGGCGATTTTGTGCTCAGCCTTTTCATACATACGCTTCTACACTGTAACAATTCAGTTAATTAGTTTAAATGTAATTTTTTTATATCTAATACTTTGTTTCGTCATTTTAATAATCATTTTAACTTTATGATTTGCTCTCATCTTTTCATCCTTTCATTGTTTTTCATTTGGAATCTGCAGGGTCTATCAGAAAAGTTCCCGGAATGTAGTTTGGTAGTTGGCAACACTCACTGGTGGAGCAGAGCTTTAGGCGGAGTAGTTGGAGGGGTATCTAAGCTTTGGAAAGGAGACCTGTATCATTTGCTTTCAGGCAGTTGTCAATGTTAGATTTGTGCTCTGCACAGAGCTACCTACTGCACTCTTGTTGAGCAAAAAATGAACTAGTTTTATGAGCAGTGTTATGCAGTCATTTTGACTGAAAAGGTGTACTTCACCCTGAGTTAGTGCTACAAAGACAAGTACTCAATGAGGAGTTCTACTGTGAAGTGTTCAAATGGTTGCGCTGTGGTGTTCAATGTGTACGAAAAAAATCGCAACAGGTGGATCACGCACCATAGCAATGCATCAAGCCACTTACTGCCTCAGAGTTTATGGCCAAAATGAGTGTGGTAACAGCAGTCAGCTGTAAATGCCAATTCTTTAAATTTTCGTGGTAGTGCTTCATGAAACGAACATTGTCTTCCCTGCAGGTATCTCCAGTTGAGTCTATGAAGCATCTCTATATTACTCACATGTTGATGAAACCCACTTGTAACGAATCTACGTGCTCATACCATTTCATATTGTTTTGTAACATTGCACCTAGATATTTAATCATTGTGCGCCAAGCAGCTCGCCACTAATACTGTTTACAAACATTATAGGATTGTTTTTTTCTGATCAGCTTAAATTATTCTACTTTTAGAGCAAGCTACCATTCATCACACCAAACAGATATTCTGTCTAAATCATATTTTATCCTCCTACAGTCGCATAATGACATCAGTTTCCTGTACATTACAGTGTCATCAGCAGACAAGAGTTGCTGCTCACTATGTCAGCTAGATCATTTAAGAGTAGAAAGAACAAGAGCGATCCCATCAGCCATGCTTGGGGCACTCCTGACAATAACCTTGTCTCTGATGAACACTCATCGAGGATAATATATGGATTCTATTAGATACTTAAAAAGTTTCCGAGCTATTCACATATCTAAGAACTTATTCTGTATCCTGGACCTTCATTAAGTCTGCATTGGGGCACTGTGTCAAATGCTTTCCAAAAATATAGGAATATGGAATCTGCTTGTTGCCCTGCATCCAAGTTTTGCAGGATATCGTGTGAGATAAGGGCAAGCTGGATTTCTCGAGAGGGATGCTTTGTAAATCCTTGCTTATTTGTGGACAGAAGCTTTCCTGTCTCCAGAAAATTTATTATGCTCGAAATTTGAATTACTCAATAAGGAAACCTATGTTAAGGATTCTCTTGCCCTTCTTACATAAGGAATCATCTGTTTTCTCCACTTGCTTTGGACTTTACACTGTGTAAGAGATTAACAAAAATGCAAGCTAAGTAAGAGGCCAGAGTCGAGGAGTATTCTCCCACTTCTTTCAGTTGTTTCTCAATGCCATGGATGCCTATGGCTTCCATATGTGAGTCCTTGCAGCAGTCAAACAATTCTCTGTCTGTGCGATCCTTCTGTGTGAATTAATCTTTGAACGTAAAATTTAAAATCTTAGCTTTTCTTTTCCCATGTGCTATTACAACAACAGACTGGTCAATGAATGGCTGGATAGAAGCCTTTGGCTTTCTTCTTGATTTTATGTACATCCAGAATTTTCTCAAAGATTTTCCACCGATGTATGGTGGTAGAAGCTGCTGTATGTTCTGTGCATCAGTATCTTTATTGACACAGAAATTTCTATCAGGTCTAGTGTCTTGACATTTTGTATCCTTTTTGGAACAGACAGTGCAACAACAATCTGTGCTTCCTCAGCATTTTAAGATTTTTTTGGTAAACTTTATTAGGTTTGTTAAAACCTTAATACACTTACGTGGCACACATTTCTCAATAGCACAATTTATAATCAGTTCAAACTTGGCCCATAATTCCTCCATATCAATCACATTTGAACTAAATTACTTACATTCATTGTCAAAGTAGAGTGCTAACAACTACTTTGCTCTTTCCAGAATAAAACTCTCCTAGCCTTTTTGACAGATTTATGAACTTAAGTAACCATCACCACTGTGATGACATCGTAACACTAATGCATCTCTGTCTAATGACATTGTTGATAAGGTCAGGCCTGTTTGTAGCTAAAGGGTCTATTGAATGTGGGTTGTCAAATTAGATGCTCAGGACAATTTTTGGAAAATGTGTTCAGAACTACTTCACAAGACTGACTGTGCACATCACTGACAACGAATTTATTGATGTCCATTCTACACACATCAAAAATAGTTTTGCATCACTTTGGTTCCAAGAATCTATACAGAAAATTGGAATAGAGATCAACATAAACATCGTTTCCGCCCTTTTTATTGCTCGTGAAAACCACACATTGCATGTTGTACACACCAGTACCTCTAATACCCAGTAGCACCAGGTTTCCAAACACGTCTCCGATGATTGTCTGGTTGAAGGTACATGTGACACTCATCAGTGAAGAGAACATGATGCTAATCGTAAGCAGTCCATTCAGCATGTTGTTGGACCCATTTGTACCGTGCTGCATAGTGTCATGGTTGTATAGATGGGCCTCGCCATGTACATCAGGAGTGAAGTTTTGCATCATGCAGCCTATTGCACACAGTTCGAGTCATAACACAATGTCTTGTGGCTGCATGAAAAGCTTTATTCAACACGATGCTGTTGCTGTCAGGGTTCCTCCGAGCCATAATCTGTAGGTAGTGGGCATCCACTGCAGTAGTAGCTCTCGGGCGGTGTCTGAGTGAGGCATGTCATCGACAGTTCCTGTCTCACTGTATCTCCTCCATGTCCGAACAACATCACTTTATTTCACTCCGAGACACCTAGACACTTTCCTTGTTGAGAGCCCTTCGTGGCACAAGATAACAATGCGGACGCAATCGAACCACGGTACTGACAATCTAAGCATGGTTGAACTACAACAACACGAGCCATGTACCTCCTTTCTGGCAGAACGACGAGCTGATCGGCTGTCAGATCCCCTCTGTCTAATAGGCGCTGCTCGTGCGTGGTTGTTTACTTCTTTGGGTGGGTGTAGCGACATCTCTGAAGAGTCAAAGGAACTTTGTGATACAATATCGGCAGTCAATGTCTATCTTCACGAGTTCTGTGAACTGGGGTGATGCAAAACTTTTTTTTGATGTGTGTGTGTGTGTGTGTGTGTGTGTGTGTGTGTGTGTGTGTGTGTGTGTGTGTGTGTGTGTGTACGTGTACATGGTATATAGGCTGTTATCTCTAATTAATATTGCATGATATGGATATTTCTGTACTGCTAAGTGTAGACTATCTTGAAATTATTCTACAATTGTTATAGTGAAATCAAATGATTTGTAAAAACATCAGCTGATTAACTTATGCTTACCTAGGCCAACAACTTACGTCCAGAGTAACTTCATAGCCAGACTCAATTTCAACCTCGACAAACAAAATATTTTTGCTGATTGCAATGTATGCACCCCAACTTTGGTATCTAGCCTGCCTTTTCAATGTGCGTTCCATGCCTCATTATTATGGAGTTTTCTACTTCGGATTTCATCCAGCAGTCGGTTCAGAGAGTAATCTGAGCACGACAGCTTTTCTGCAGGGCAGTAAATTTGTTTCGAGTACTTTGACAATTTACTGTTAAAACTTTGACATTAGAAGTGTCTTTATTTTGTATGCGATCTCATCTTGCTTTCTGCATATAGCCTGGCGTGCGTTCGTCAGAAGACCTCAAATTATTGCCTAGTCTAAAAACCACTCGTGCACAGTGCAGTCGTGAAACCCTGCTACCCGAGTAGCTGCTTTCTCTTTGTATTGCACGACTGAATGTCACAGGGAGTCCTACAATTCTACACCCCACAGTGCAGGTCGAGAAATCTGCAGCCAGGACCATTACCGAATTGATGGAGCCTCTGGGTTGAGACTCTCCGCTTGGTTACAGACCAAAGAATCCCAATCATTTGTGGATGCAATTATTCAAATAGTGAGCTCTGCTTGCTCCCCATAAGTGAAGCTAGCAGTGTTGGCCAATTCCACATTCCCCCATGCAAACTTTAGACTGCATTGGAACCCTTCCAAGAGACATCAGTAGAGCTGACATGAGCTGCAGTTGATGACTGCACCTCGCACTCTCGAGAGCCGTAAGCGGGGCACACTACACATCTCGATTGACGCATAAAGAGTGCACACTGGAGATCTTTCCAGTCCTGGACGCTATTTTCCTAAAGGTCTCCATAACGCATCTGATATTGTTGTTCCCAGTAACCTACAAAGCCCTCATGTGCCTGCTTGGACTTGGCCACTCGCCCGTTCACAGGGTGAATGAGCCCCACATTGCCTCTCCACTTTCAGTGAGACAAATGCGTTACAATCTGCCACACTCAATGTGGTTAACACATTTGCCTGGCATCGGGTTAGCTGGAAGGTGCCTCAGCAACAGAGCTCATGGGGAAAACAAGTAGGATCTGAGGAGTTCCACATGACATTGAGTTGTGGAATAGTCTTTGTTGTGGGGCCAATATAAGCAAACTCTTGATATCAAATTAATTAAATAGATCAGTTAACTAACCCCTACCACTGCTGGCAAATCCTACCTAGCCCTCCCACCCCACCCCACCCCAGCCCATCCCTCTACCTGAAAACTGGTGGGTCGGTGCTGGAGAGGAAGGATCTCCCTACGGGAAGCTCAGTTACACAGCAAGGGGTCCATTGTTTATTTATAAAGTTCAATAATCAAAGGCTGGGTCTGTTTCTCATTTGTTGGGAAAAGCTCACATCCAGCAACTACATGTTCTAATTACGTAATTGCTGTAGATTGGAGGTGGTGGTCTGTTGGGAGATTTTTGTGTGTGTGGCCGCGTTGACATACAGGAATAGACTGAGCTACAGGACAGTGCCACTATCAGAGGACGTCCAACCCCTTGTACCACACTCCCAGAAAAAATTGTCGAGAAAAACCTTACTCTGTGCTTGAGAAGAAGGATGTTAAAACTCGAAATTCAAATCAAAGTCAATAACACATTGGTACATATTCTTTATTTAACCAGATTGCGGATACAGTGCTCCCCAACTTGGGTAGAGCTCGCATCTGTACCCCCATCCCCGCTTCCCATGATGTAATAACTATAATCACCGAGGAAACGAATGAAGCAGGTAACAGTAGCCACAATTTAAGGTCTTCCACGTTAGTGTGTATTGTCTGGGGGCCGCCCTGAATGTCAAAATCACCCAGTGTCCTAATTACAGATCACATTACTAAATACCACGGACAGCATATCGGCCTCCTTTGATTTAGCGGCCCCCAAACAAGGCATCAAGTGGCGGTATTCTGTTGATCAGAATATTCCAGACTCTCATCCTGTCTGTGTGTCTCAAGAGGCCACACCCTGTTTGTTTTTGTGAACCAAATCGCCAAACATGCAGACGGAGGTGTTCACCTCTTCTCAGAATACTGTGTTCCTATTGGCTAATGCTGAAGACAGAGGGAGATTTAGATATAAAAAGTAGAGTGAAGTAATCTATTTGAACTCTGCTATCAAATTAATTGTTCAACAATTTACGAGAGTGAAATAGAACGCTTAAAAGATTCACCCCCACCTTACGATCATACTTGCTCATAATGAAACATTTTCAAAGTTTGAGCATCACACGCAAACGTTATGCAAGTCAAGTAATGAAATTTCCGCCACAAACAGATCGTAGTGCTAAATATATCTGACGTCTTGTATGCACCAACGTTTGAGATCACAAACACCCTCCTACTCCACAATGTTTCCACTAAACATACCTGGTGAAAAAATCCTACCGATCCCACAAACTCGCGACAGCGAAGAGCGCGCCGACTGCAGGGTAACTCCGTCTGCGGTGGTGAGGAGAGACCTGCACCCGTATCTGCTATGCCGCGAGCTGCACGCCCATCCCCATTGTCCGCCGTTCCGAAGGCTCAGAGGTCGAGGTGGTTGTCATCAAGCAGTCAACCGATCAATTTATATGGATGAAATAATCATCCAGCACTAACACCAATCATACTGAATCTTTTCATGCAACACACGCGTCTGCTTCTGTCGCCGTTTACCCAGTGTCACTCTGCCAGCCCCCACTGGTGTGGGTAAGATCAGAGAAGTCAGCGGATTCCTTGTACCTAACCGCCTGTCACAGGCCGAGCTAATCCGCAATTTCCGATCACTGAAGCCTAATGATCACTCTTGCCGCCAGCCGCGATGCACTGCGAAACAAACAATTGTGGCTCAGATGTATACAGTAGTTCTAACCAATTCCACACCTACATAGACCCCTCCAGTTTAAAAAATTCGCTTTACCCAAGCCAAGACAGCGATATTGTTGACCAGACACCTTGAATTTCTCACACGAAATGTAGATTTCTCCATTTTATATTTTCGAAGACAGAGGAGATCGGGACATCCACGCGTTTTCATATCGTTACTGGTGAAAATCCTGTAATAGCATAGCATAGGATATAATTTCTCTCACCAGGAAAAAAAAATTGTTCTTATGAGATTAATATCTTTTACTGCCTGCATCACAAGACTAGCATATTAAAGACACTTCTGACTAATGATGGAGAGCTAAATCCACCTCAGTCACAGGATGCCCCCTCATTTTCAATCTCCCTTAAAGTAACAAAAGGCTCCGCCACATATTGAGTCTCTTAAGGTAACCGCACAGAGAAGTTGTAAATATCAGGCTTACATTATGTACCACCTTATAAATTCGGTATTTCATCTATTTTATTATGATGGTCGTCTCTCCCTGTGTAGATGGAAATTTCGTTGAAAGCTATCACCCAAAGGGAAAACGCCTAATTACCTCCCCCACTCCCAAATTATATCTGCAGTACCCTATCCATCGCATCCACCCACCCGGTGATGCGTCATTGATATCAAATTTATAGACTAATTAATTAAATGATCATTATAGTCACTTTACATGGCGAGTATTTTTGTTCCAGAGTTGGAGTACACACACCAGGTAGTTGAAATGGGAATCCTCGGAGGGCGACAATATTCTTTCCAAGGAACCAGCATTTGAAGCTCACCACTGAAGGATTCTACTGCTGGGAATATAAATTTCGTGTAAGGACTGCACTATTAAAAACACGATTACAACTACTATATTATTGCTGACACCCCGGAAAAAAGTGGTTCTACAGACATACACAAGAGTAGCAGACTATATCCATCTTAAAAACTGTAATGCATTTCATTTCATCCCATTCCATTCCTCAGTGATTATACACTCCTGGAAATTGAAATAAGAACACCGTGAATTCATTGTCCCAGGAAGGGGAAACTTTATTGACACATTCCTGGGGTCAGATACATCACATGATCACACTGACAGAACCACAGGCATATAGACACAGGCAACAGAGCATGCACAATGTCGGCACTAGTACAGTGTATATCCACCTTTCGCAGCAATGCAGGCTGCTATTCTCCCATGGAGACGATCGTAGAGATGCTGGATGTAGTCCTGTGGAACGGCTTGCCATGCCATTTCCACCTGGTGCCTCAGTTGGACCAGCGTTCGTGCTGGACGTGCAGACCGCGTGAGACGACGCTTCATCCAGTCCCAAACATGCTCAATGGGCGACAGATCCGGAGATCTTGCTGGCCAGGGTAGTTGACTTACACCTTCTAGAGCACGTTGGGTGGCACGGGATACATGCGGACGTGAATTGTCCTGTTGGAACAGCAATTTCCCTTGCCGGTCAAGGAATGGTAGAACGATGTGTTCGATGACGGTTTGGATGTACTGTGCACTATTCAGTGTCCCCTCGACGATCACCAGAGGTGTACGGCCAGTGTAGGAGATCGTTCCCCACACCATGATGCCGGGTGTTGGCCCTGTGTGCCTCGGTCGTATGCAGTCCTGATTGTGGCGCTCACCTGCTCGGCGCCAAACATGCATACGACCATCATTGGCACCAAGGCAGAAGCGACTCTCATCGCTGAAGACGACACGTCTCCATTCGTCCCTTCATTCACGCCTGTCGCGACACCACTGGAGGCGGGCTGCACGATGTTGGGGCGTGAGCGGAAGACCGCCTAACGGTGTGTGGGACCGTAGCCCAGCTTCATGGAGACGGTTGCGAGTGGTCCTCGCCGATACCCCAGGAGCAACAGTGTCCCTAATTTGCTGGGAAGTGGCGGTGCGGTCCCCTACGGTACTGCGTAGGATCCTACGGTCTTGGCGTGCATCCGTGCGTCGCTGTGGTCCGGTCCCAGGTCGACGGGCACGTGCACCTTCCGCCGACCACTGGCGACAACATCGATGTACTGTGGAGACCTCACGCCCCACGTGTTGAGCAAATTCGGCGGTACGTCCACCCGGCCTCCTGCATGCCCACTATACACCCTCGCTCAAAGTCCGTCAACTGCACATACGGTTCACGTCCACGCTGTCGCGGCATGCTACCAGTGTTAAAGACTGTGATGGAGCTCCGTATGCCACGGCAAACTGGCTGACACTGACGGCGGCGGTACACAAATGCTGCGCAGCTAGCGCCATTCGACAGCCAACACAGCGGTTCCTGGTGTGTCCGCTGTGCCGTGCGTGTGATCATTGCTTGGCCAGAGCAAGTATGGTGGGTCTGACATACCGGTGTCAATGTGTTCTTTCTTCCATTTCCAGGAGTGTAGTTATTATGTCATGGGAAGTGGGGATGGGGGGGTGCAGACGGGAGCTCTACCCAAGTGGGGGAGATCTGTCTCTGCAAACTGATTAAATAAAGAATATACACCAATATATTATTGACTTTGATTTGAATTTGGAGTTGTTAGATCGTTCCTCTCAAGCACAGAGTGAGTTTTTTCCCGCCGGTTTTTCTTGGAGGGTGGGGAGGAAGGGGTTGGAGAGGCGGGATGTCCTCTGGTGGTAGCACTGTGCACTAGCTCAGTCAATACCTGCATACCAAGTGAATGCGCACACCAAAATTTGCCGACAAGACTACAACTCTATTCTACAGCAATGTAATTAGGTAATTAGGACATGTAGTTGCTGGATGTGAGCTTTTCCCGCCAAATAAGAGAGAGATCCAACATCTGAAACCTGAATTCTGTAAATAGATAGTATATCCTTTGCTAAGAAGTTGAAGTTCCTATCATGAGATCCTTCCTCTCCTGCAGAGACCCACCAATTTACAGGTGGTGGCAGTATGAGGGCTGGAGGGGGGGGGGGGGGGAATTCCCAAGAGAGGGAAGGGTTTGTTACTTAATAGATTTAATTAATTAGTCAACTCATTTCATATCAAAACTGTGCTCACATTGGCAAAAGAAGTTCGTACTAGTGTGGGGGAGAAGGTGAGGGATGGAAAGGAGGAGGAGGGGTGAGAGGTTTCTCTGAAGATTGGGTTAACCCCATGGGGTCATAATCCACTTCGCATAACAATAGGTTGAGGACCTGTCAATCAAAAGAAAACAATTGGTTCGCCTCTAAAGGTATGCTAGCCCCTGATGTAGGCAAACCGCACCAAAAAAATTCCCAAGAACGAAGGTTATCCCACTACTGATGTGTCAGTTTCTTTGCCACCACTACACACCAGGGCAGCAGACAGCTGATAGCAGCCAATAGCTTCTTCAGCAGTTGCAACCTGTGGCCAACTGCTTCTGTGTCCCTGCCCAGCACGCACACTCCCTATTAATCCTACTGCTAAAATCCAGAATGAAAAGAATAGGTACTTAAAAAGATAAAAACGAATTCTACTATTTTTGTTAGACAACGATTTGAACTACTGAACTCGTTAAAAACTCAATCATAAGCCGCTATGGAAGACTAAGTCTGTTACTGTCACTAGTTCCCTTCAGATTGGCAGACAAACAGAAATCTACTCTCCTGACAATCCATTAATGGAGGCTGGCATCTGACATGGAAATGTGACTGTGGATGGTTATATTATTACATTTAATCCAGGCTTCAAGACTTTGTAACTAAAAGGCTAAGAAGTTGACCTTGCCTAGGGTATTGGATAGGCCACAAGTGGCAGATAGCGAATGTTCCACCAGATATGATGGACAGTTGCGAATACAGAAAAGTAGTATTGGATCAAGGCAAAAGAAAACCATATCCACTTTGTGTCTGTCTTGTTGCAAGTGCCAAAGTGGTCAGTGTGTTCATAAAGGCTGCAGCTGAAATTCCAATCTTAAGACTCTTGAGTTCAGTCAGTGAATCTACTCAACCCCACCTGATTCCAGGTACAATAATCATGGAGCATTTTGATGATCAAAATATTACCTCTGGTGGGCAATCCACTGCCAGTAATACTGACATGACTGATCTTTCGGATTATGGAGTGGCCAGGTTAAAATGCAGTATGATTCAACAATGTAAGTCAAAGTCCTCTGGCCAACTTAAAACCAAAACAAATACATTTTTTGCAACGCTTAACATACACTTTTGCAACCAACTAAACTACATAAATTGGGAGATACACCACAAGAACAGAAGATTCAAATTTTGGCACTTCAAGAAACACAAATGATGGACAATAACACCATGGATTTCGGTAATAATCGTCTTGTTAAAAGTAAAACTGATAAAAGAATACTTCATAATACACCACATCTCGCAGTTGCTTTCACAGTCTCCAAAAATATTATAAATTCAGTAACAGAGGTAACACCCATTAATAATATACTGATGACAATTTTTTTTAAATGCACAAATAAGGCATACACTTTAATTAATGCCCATATGCGAGTCAATGATGACAAACAAAAAAAAAAGAAGCTTATGAAGCTTTGGAAATGTTTGAAAGCATTATCTCAAAACCTTCCTCAAACCATGTTAAAATTTTAATGCTAAATTAGATAAAGAGATAAAATAGTAGAAAAGCTTGGATGGATTTCCTGGGCATAAATTTAGAAACCAAAACGACCAAAGATTTGTTGAAACGTGCAAAAATTTTAATGTTAAAAAGATATCAACACAGTTTAAAAAGAACCCTTCTAAACAAAAAAATTGATGGGCTCCCAATATATTTATTGGGGAATTTCAAATCGATCATGTAGCATTTTCATACTCTAACTGCAAAGAAATTTTAAATGTCCAAGTCAAGGAAGGGGCTAGAAACTTTTATCAACCATTCAAAACAAAAGTAATTGGATACCAACCACAAAGTTTTCGGTTCAAAAATGAAAAAGGCTGTTTAGCTCTTAGAAACCAGGAAAATCATTAGTACTTGGTAATTATTTTGGAAAAACATTAAACCGTCCAGAACCAGCGAATTAATTTCAACCAAAGCAAATTAATATCACGAACTTTACGAAATTGAAATAATTAAACAAATTAAGAGACTTAAAAACAGCAAAGCATCTGGAGAAGATGGTGTAGTTGCAGAACTACTGAAATCAGCTGGCCCTAACACTATAAAAGAGATCACTCAAATAAATGGACATATCTGCCAAAGTGAGGAAATACCTGAGGACTGGAAATCTGTCCTCATTCATCCATTGCATAAAAAACTGCATAGAACCGATGTTAATAATTACTGAGCAATCTCTCTTCACCCGGTCACATACAAACTTATTTCACATTGTTTACTTGACTGAGCTCAAGAAGAGTTAGAACATAAAATTGACGAATACCAAGCAGGCTTCAGACCAAATAGATACTGTCCAGAACAAATTCTTAATTTGAAACTAATACTTGGGCACCAAAGGATTTCTAATAACAATACTGTATGTACATTTACGGATTTATAAAAGTTCTATAACTCAGCTGACTGTGAATCTCTTTTCCAAACTTAAGGAGTAGTGCTAGATAATAAAACTCTAACACTGAGTAAGAGAACACTAACTGACACTAGCTCTAAAGTTAGATTCATGAGAGAGATTTCTAAACCATTTGATATAAAGATTGTTGTTTGACAGGGATAGGGACTCCATATTACTGTTTAGCTGTGTTTTGGAAAAGGTAATTACAGAAAGGCGTGTGTAAAAGCTTTGAACACAAAATATGAGTAGTGGGATAACCTGCACAACACACCACTCTTTATTGTTGCCAAATTTATTCAAGATGGCAGCGATAGATATGGCAATGTTGCAATGATGTCATGGCGGGAAGTTCAAAATTTGGCGGGAAAATAGGTCACTTGGGCCACCTCCACTAACCTAAGTCATCCGACCGCCACCTCTTCCTTGTAACGCGGGAAAAGGGCTCAGCCTGTGTTCGGCTGCTGGATAGGCTCGACGTAAGCCTTTATTTTGCAGGCAGTCTTTATTTAAACCATTTGAGGCAGTAGCTCCATCCAGTGTGTTCACTATGAGGTCCAGAGTCCAACTGACCTAACACACAGTAGTACCACCAGAGGGCGCTGTTGTCCCCCCTGTGATGTAATCCAAGATAGCGGTTTGGGGGGGGGGGGAGGGGGAAACGGCAGGAAAAAAAATCAGCCAGTGCTGGGCTGCTGGAGAGAGAATAGGGTGTATTTAATTTATTATTGGGACAATTTATTTAGGGACAGATTTCAGGTAGTTTATTTATTAAATTGATACAAAACACTCTTCCTGGCTGGTGGTCACAATACACAGCATATAGACCTGCAAACTACTCGTAATTCACCGAAATAATGCAGATTTAAAGCTCTGCCACCATGCTCACCACGCTTAAACAGCCGAAAATAATGTAATGCACAAACACTCGTTGCACATAAAAAACGCTTTTGAAGTATTGTCGACTACAATGTATCAAAGCTACCAACTAGAGCACATGGCGATGCTGCCGACACCACAAAAGTGCTTTGCAGCCTGCAGGTGAAAGCCGTATGTATCTATTTTCAGGTATGCAATTAGAGTTCTTCGAGTGTTATACTGACATCACATGTCTGTGTAAATAAGAGCCGAGTCACCTTCTGGACTGTGCACACGTGTTCACCTAACCACCATGGCTGAGGTGTACCTGACAGTTTGGAGCTGAGAGAGATGTTCGCATAGTGGCTCACCCTCACAGATGCATGTAAATGGTCTCAATGTTATATTGTCGTCACAGGTCGCACTATAGAAATCTGGTCCAATGCTTCCCAGAATAGCGCAGGGTGCATTGTTTCTAGCGATCCTTATGGGACATTTGAGATGCCTCTGGCCACGTATGTGTTTACTCAGCCACCACGCGTACCTGCCAGTCCCACGCAGGCTTAATTTACGAAATGTTTGGATGGATGGAAAGTTTGGCCCTAACAGGACCTGTTCTCGAAAATAGCCCAGAATAGCACAGATTGCATTCTTCCTGATGGGCCTGACGATGCATCACCTGTTACCCTTCCTGGAAATCGCAGTGTCCTGCTTTCAACACATGTCTCAGAAACAGTAAGCTTCTCACTGCTAAAAGCCTTCATCATGTATGTGCACACTTGCGAAAACACTGTTAATCTTAAAAGTATTCTTGTTACTTGAAGAGAAACAGGAAGAGATTATGGTCACATCAAGCCCTTCCAGAAATGGTGATGTTCCATATAGCTTATCATTAGCTGCACAATCAAATGAAGCTCTCTAATTGGTCGCCTCAGTCTATATACTAACCCACAAGCAACCTCTATTGTGCTCAGTTTGCTGCTGTCCATCTTGTTGCGCGTTCCATCATCTCTGTGTAGTTGTCTGCTCTCCACAAGATGAAGGTTGACAGACTATACAGCAACAGCAACACTACTACTAGAGGCATGTACCAACGTAATCTTTTTTCAACTTACAAGTAAGCTGCTCGAGCATCTCATTATTTGTTGGAGGCTGTTCCTGCATCTGCTGATGAAAAGCCTCCAGCTACCTGTCCAACAAATTGGACTCCTCCTCTAGAGCAATTCCTGTAAGAGAATGTGACAATTTTATTTATTTTGAATGTTGAGTTACACAGAAAGATCATCACACATGGATTTTTTTTATAGTTAGGTGAATGTTGTTGTTGGTTATCCACAGCTGGAGGCTGTTCCACGTAGCATTCCTGCTGCTGCAGTGGATGGTTCTTTTTAGCCCCCAAGCTCTGCCTCGAGCTCATTTTGCATTTGCATCAACTGAACGAGAGGGAAAAAGACAAGTATGAAATAAGAAAATTTTAATAGCAACTATAAAAGAACAAATTACAATGAAAATTATACTGGCTCTGTACCCACCATAGGAGGCTGGACTTCAAGAGTCTGCCATGGTCCAGTCCCCTCCTGTCTCTCCTCACACACCAAGATAAAATCGTGCAGTTGTACTATAACACGAAGACGGAATTAACAAGGCGATTTTAACATACGAACGAAAATTTACACTTAAAATAGAAATTATTTACTCACTTGATAATCCTGTCTCCAGAATTCTACGCCTCTTGCTGCTACAACCTAAAGTGGTCCTGTAGCAACACCTCTTCATCTTGCGAAGAGAAAACAAGTAAACACAGAGACAATGGAACCACAACAAGGTGGACAGCAGCGGACTGAGGGCAATGGAGGTTGCTTGTGGGTTTACATCTGGACCGAGGCGACCAATTAGAGAGCTTCATTTGAATGTACAGCCAATGAGAAACTTTTATGGAAGGGCTTGATGCAACCATCGTCTCCCTCCCTCCCTCCCTCCCTCCCTCTCTCTCTCTCTCTCTCTCTCTCTCTCTCTCTCTCTCTCTCTCTCTCTCTCTCTCTCTCTCTCTCTCTCTCTCTCTCTCTCTCTCTCTCTCTCTCTCTCTCTCCAAGTAATAAGAATTCTTTTATGATTAGCGGTGTCTTCAGAGTGTGTACATGCATGATAAAGGAGGATTTTAGCAGTGAGAATTTTACCATTTCTGAGACATATGTTGAAGCAGGATATTACGATTTCTGGGAAGGGTAACAGGTGATGCATCGTTAGGACCACCAGGAAGAATGTAATCTGTGTCATTTTGGGCTATTTTCGTGAACAGATCCTGTTAGAGCCAGAATTTCCATCTATTCAAACATTTCGCACTTGGCAATTAGGCCTGTGCGGGACCGGCAGGTACGCATGGTGACTGAGTAAACACATACACGACCTGAGGCGTTTCACATGTCCCATCAGATTGCTAGGAACAATGCACCCTGTGCCATTCTGGGAAGCATTGGAACAGATTTCTATATTGCAACCTGTGACGTCAGTATAACATTGAAAACCTTTTAGCTGCATCTGCGATGGTGAGCTGCTAAGCAAACATCTCTCTCAGCTCTGGACCAGTAGATATGCCTCAGTGACAGTGGTTAGGTGAATACATGTGCACAGCTCAGAGGGTGACTTGGCTCTTATTTACATGGACATGTGACGTCAGTATAACACTCGAAGAACTCTAACTGCATACCTGAAAATAGATACGACTTTCACCTGCGGGCTGCAAAGCGCCTGTGTGGTGTCGACAGCATCGCCATGTGCTCTAGTTGGAATCTTTGATACATTGCAGTCGACAATAGTTCAAAAGCGTTTTTTACATGCAACGAGTGTTTGTGCATTACATTATTTTCGGCTGTTTAAGCGTTGTGAGCATATTGGCAGAGCTTTATATATGCATTATTTCGGTGAATTACGAGTAGTTTGCAGGTCCGTATGCTGCGTATTGTGACCCCAAGCATAAATAAACTACGTGAAACCTGTCCCTAAATAAATTGTCCCAAAAATAAATTAAGTACACTCCATTCTCTCTTCAGCAGCCCAGCACTGGCTGATTTCTTTTCCCGCCGTCCCCCCCCCTTCCCCCCCCAAGCCGCCATCTTGGATTACGTCACAGGAGGGACAACAGCGCTACTGGTGGCAGTACTGTGTGCTACGTCAGTTGGTCTCCAGACCTCATGGTTAACACACTGGATGGAGCTACTGTTTAAAAAGAGACTGCCTTCAAAATATAGGCTTACAGCGATCCTATCCAGCAGCCGAACACAGGCTGAGTCCTTTTTCCACCAATTCCAAGGAAGAGGTGACGGTTGGATGACTTAGGTAAGTGGAGGTGGCCCAAGTGTCCTATTTCCCCGCAATTTTCTTAGGTTGGTGTATGTAGCCCAAGTGTATGTAGCCCAAATTTTAACTTCCCGCCATTTTCTGGGGAAGGGGAGGGGTTTAAGTTAGTGGAGGTAGCCCAATTGACCTAGTTTCCCACTAAGATTTTAATTTTCCGCCATGATGTCATTGTGATGATGCCATATCTATCGCCACCTCTTGAATAAATTTGGCAATGGTGGGAAGTGGGGTGATGCTCAGGTTGTCCCATTACTAATATGGAAGACTAAAAAGAACTACTCAGTTTAAATACTTGAGGGAGATCATACAAGAAAACAGTCTGGAAAAAGCTGCAAACGAAGATCATTGCAAATAATAACTGCTTTCAGAATAACACACAATGTTTGTAATAAAAAATCACTTTCTAAATTCAGTAAACTTACGCATAACAGCGCTGTAATCAAACTTGAATGTATTTGTGGTGTAGAAACTTTAATTTTAAATAGAAAGAGAGATACTGAAGAAATTCAAAAGAAAGACAGAAAGAAAGATTATTAGGAAAATACTAGGCCCCCAAATTACTGATGGAGAAACTTAAAGGCTGAGAAGTAATAGGGAAATACAAGAGTACACAGACATACAAGTTGACATGAGAAAACGAAGACTTAAATTTTATGGGCACATTAAAAGAATGGCCCCACTAGGTTGACATAACAAATATAATTCTACTAAAACAGAAGTAAGACCAAAACTGAGCCTATTAAATGGATCACTGCAATTAAGGAGGATCTTAAAGTAGCCAGTACATCTCAGTCAGATGTTAGAGATAAACATTCAGGCAAAAGACATTTGCTTGGAAATTTACTCAGAGGGAAAGCAGAAAACGGAATGGAACAGCATGGTCCGATGAAAGAAAGAGACTTCATTCTGAAAGGATGAAACAAATTTGGACACAAAGGAAAGCCAACCATCAAAAGTGACATTAATGGATTGTAACTTACATGGTCCTATTGGACCCCATTCATCAACAATAAATAATTACATTTAAAACTACATGAATGTGGCACTGCAGGCAGCACTAAGCTATATTGCAAAACCTACAAACTAAAAGTGAAAACAAACGACCCCTGTTGTCTTTAGAACACGAATCTGCACTATCACAATTACCGAGATCACAAGCACAAGCTACTAAGAAGCACTGAGACTCCTCTGAACGTAGGGGAGACAATGAGCAAATCTGATAATACAGCGCCATTCGATTATTGGCGGAACATACACGCTATTGTTGACGAGTCGAAGGTAATAGACGCAACATTACGTTACACATTAGACTGTGGCTACACTGTGTGATGTAAGGTATCTGGATTAACCCTATGGAAATTTGTGGTAAGGTCTTATGGATCCAAACTGCTGAGATCATTGGTCCCTAAGCTTACACACTATTTAATCTAAGTTAAACTAACTTATGCCAAGGACGACACATAGACACAACCATGCCCGAGGGAGCTCTCGAACCTTCGACAGAGGGAGCCACGCGGACCATGACAAGACGTCTTAGACCGCGTGGCGAACCCTATGTATTGCTGAACTGACCACCAGATATCGAGAGGTGGACCCAACAATATGAATTGAGGTTGCGAATATTGAGTTGTCAGGAGAGAAAAAGGAACAGCACAATGAGTCGGTTACAAGAGCTCAATGTTTTTTTAACGTGAACTCGTCACTGAATGTTACCTGAGTAACGTCCGCCCCCGGTATTTGAGTGGTCAGCGCGACAGAATGTCAATCCCAAGGGCCTGGGTTCTATTCCCGACTGGGTCGTAGATTTTCTCCGATCAGGGACTGGGTGTTGTGTTGTCCTAATCACCATCATTTCATCCCCATCGATGCGCAAGTCTCTGAAGTGGCGTCAAATCGAAAGACCTGCACTCAGCGAATGGTGTACCCAACGGAAGGCCCTTGTCATACGACCTGAGTAACAAATTCGTCAAAGTCATTTAAACCCTTCCACAGCTGCTGTTGGTGGTGGGTTTGTGAAGTGGAAATGCGAAGGAACACCCAAAGCTAAAACAAGACCAGGCAGACCTCATGTGTTGACAGACAGGGATCATCAAGCATTGTGGAAGGCCTTTGTAAAAAATCGCATAAAATTAGTGAAAGGAATAATTTGTGAGTTCGAAAATGCTACCAGCAGTCCAACTAGCACAGTGGTTGGGTGTAGGGAATTGAAAAGAATGGGATACAATGGTCGAGCAGCAACTTGTAAGCTACACATTTCTGTAGTCAGAACTAAGCGACGCTTAAGGTGATGTAAAGAGCGACGCCACTGTATTGTGGATGACTGGAAACGTGTGATTTTGAGTTATGGAACACGCTATACTCTGTGTCAATCAGCTGGAATTGACTGGGTATGGCGAATGCCTGGAGAACATTATCTGCCATTATGTGCAATCCCAACGGTGAAGAACAGAGGAGGTGGTGCTACAGTATGGGGATGGTTTTCCTGCTTAGTGTGTGGTCCCCTTTCGCACTTAAGAAAATATGAAATGTGGAAACGTATGAACACATGTTACAGCCTTGTGTACTGCGCACAGAAGAGGAACTGTTTAAAGACAGTTACAGTTTGTATCAGCATGTCAATGCACTGTGTCTTAAGACAGCATTTGTGAGGTAATGGTCTGTGGACAATAAAATTTCTGAAACGAATTGGCCTGTCCATCCCAAAGTTTCGACCAGAATGCAATGCCCTTGGGATGAGTTAGAATGTCGACATCGTTCCAGACCCCAGTGTTCAACATCATTACCTTCTCTGGTTTCGCTTCTTGAGGAGTAATAGGCTGGCATTTCTCCATTCTAATGTCATAACCTGAATGACAACGGCATTGTCTGTCCAAATAATCTCAGTTGACGCAGTAGTGATAGCCATGCAATTAGAATTTTGACAGGAGTGTGTGGAAACAGGAACACATAGCGCCACTGCCTTATCAGTTACCATGAAACTTGTAGCGTCACTTTAGTAGGTTGTGGAAACCAGCTTTTCCTGCTTTGAGACACATGCACAGTATCTAACTGTAATATTTGGCTTATTGTGTTAACCATTATAGCTTTTAATGTGTAGATCATATCAGATTTTCAACTTTTTTTAATTTGGTCAATAACTGTGTGAAATATAGAAAGTTAAATTTTTGTTGAGCATGGAAGCCTTTAGGTGGGCATTCTGCAACAAGTGTGTTCACCAGGTTAGCCGTTTAGTAATGGGTTAGCTGTTTAGTAATGAAGATACCCAGCCTTCACTTGCTCAAACCAGTCATAAACATAGAACAGACAAGGAAACAATGACTTCGTTTCAAGAACAGCTGTGTTTTAAAAACTAGCAGTGATCTGGATTGGTGTGAGTGAGAGGGCGATGTCATGAACACTAGCAATGTGACGCCATGAACGTTGGCTAGTCAGCAAACCCAGTTCGTTGGCCACCTTGAATGCAATAGTTGTTGAGCAAACTCTCCAGTTTAGTATTGAGTTCACTGCTTCCATGACACAGAAATTCAGAATATAGAAGGTGAGTTCAATAAGTAATGCAACACTTTTTCTTCTAGAAGTAGGTTGGTTTTATACAGGATTTAATACACTATATTATTCCCCATTCTTTTGGCTACAAAACTTTATTTTTCAACATGACCTCCATTGAATGTGACTGCCTTACATCACCTTACTCAGATGGCTTGTACGTCTATATGGTATTACTCTACCAGATGATGCCATAGCCAATGTCTTGCTGCTTCAGTAACCTCGTCATCGAAGTACTGCTTCCTGCAGAGTGCAACCTTCACTGGGCCACACGGATGGAAATCGAATGGTGCGAGATTCAGGCTGTAGGGTGGGTAAGGAAGAACATCCAGTGCAGTTTTGTGAGCTCTTTCCCAGGTGTACAGACTTAAGTGGGGCCTTGCAGTGTCGTGGAGAAGGTGAAGTTCGTTTGTATTTTTCTGGAAATGAACACGCTGAAGTCATTTCTGCAGTTTCCTGAGGGTAGCACGACTGTGTGCTGTCGGCTGGAGATCAGACAAGTTTGAGCGACCTTGTGATTATGACAAATGTCTCGCTCAACGACTCATCATACTTTGATTCAGTGGTAGGTCTCCACAGACGTTCAGCAAGCGCCTATGAATAGCCTATCTGCAATGATCTGATTTGTGGCCAAAAGAAACCCAATGACAGATCCCTGCTTGGAACGCACATCCATTACAGATGCCATTTTGAAGGTTACGTATAGTGCCGCCACTTATTGCAACTTCAAGAAACCATAGGAGCTGAATTGGGAATATTACATTATGTACCACAACAAATTCCCATTTTTCAACCGAAATTGGCTGAGAAAAAAGTGCTGCGTTAGTTATTGAACGCCCCTTGTAGTATGTAGTGAAGCAACTAGCAACGATAATATTTATTAATTACCAAAGCAATTTCATAATGCAGGTCTTGATAAAGTTTCTTTGGTGAGCTGTGGATAAATGAAGAAACAGCAAAAGTGTCGATCAACCATTTCAGAAGAGCACCATTCGTTTGCTAGCGAACATACACACAAACAAGCACATCAAGCGACATTTAGAATGCAATGCATAGAGCCTGTTTACCTCATCCATTGTATTTTCGTTTCCTAAGTGCTATCAACGGTGTCAAAAACAACTACATTTTTCTTCTTTAATGGTCCTGCTAAAAGTTTTTTCGGCACAGCCGACTTTACACAATCGGCTGTGTTCCTCGGGTGAAAATTATGACGTTTAACTATGACGTATAATTATATCGTCGTCTCCTAACATTGGAAGTTAAACTATTCTTCTCGCACTCACTCACATTGCAGTAGAGGATTATGTGCTCCTAGCCTTTCTTCTATATCATCAACAAAATGCCGCCAGCTGAAATGCGCTGTGGGATGTTTTGATGTTTCCTGCTGTCCCGTTTCATTCTGTGTTTTGTCGATCGACCTTACGACGCCAAAGATAAAAACGATTGCAAAACATGCTGAATGTAGTCACTATCTGAAAGATTGAAAGTTGAGACATGTCAAGTTCTTTGTTGATTAGAAGTGAATGTAAACAAGTGCAAATAAATTACGAAGATGGTGGAAAACTCAAATTCATCCAGTGATAAAGCAAATGACAGCGCAACAAACCAAATGCTAGGGAAAGGGATAGTGTGTAAAACACGTGAGGAATATTTTGCAGCTTTAGAAAAATGGCTCCAAGACGTATATGTGATGCAGAGTTTCGCGGCGTCATTTCCGTATATTTTAATGTGTAATCAGTTAATGCCAAATGCAGCCACGAATAATCTGACATCAAGTGTTAATACCGCCACTGGTATACCAGGGGCAGGAGTGTTTCAGTTTATTACTCCTCCCCCCTATCTGCAAGGGCAGCAAGCGAATGAAGGCGTCAGACACCGATTTGGCCCAAATGTACAGAGTCAACGAAGGGAACAGGCCAATCTTCAAGAAGGTAAGATTTTACGTCTTTACAATACGTATGACATTGAAGACTATGCCTTAGTCGTTAAATTTTCAAATTTGTTTTCCGTTGTATTATACTAAGAGTGTCATTTTAAGGCCTCCTTAATGTCCATTATTAATGTAAGACGATGGTGACAGTTCATCACATGTATTTCCTTCCAACAATCCTATTATTATGGCCGGTGCCTACCCTGTTATTTATCACGCTTTCGCCTTGTCCAAGATTTCGGAAGTTTGTTGTGGTTTACCTCTGTGAAAAAAATATATTTATTACATCAAGGTGCTTTGTGCGTATTTTTATGTTATGTTCATAATTAGCTGTAGCCAAGTTAATATATTCATTTCTAGTTTGACAGAATCTGAGTATTTAAAATGAAATGTGTTAATACAATTTGTATTGGTTTGGCACTGTTGACATAAGATACTATTCCTTTACTGTACTTCTGACATTAAGCAAATCGCTGAAGTACACTCGAAGCTATCATTTGAAGAAACAGCCAGGTGTGTGTTGGATTTCTATTATTTGCTGATTGTTTTGTTAATATTGTAAACATCAAGAATGAAAAGCAGGATAATATACACAATGAAAAGGTTTTCCATAAGTTCCATGTAAGATTTGTTGTGAAGATTAGAGTTAATGCATCAGTTGTTTACATGATCTGATAATTTGCATTCCCTCTCCCTCTTTTCCCTTTATTTTTATTTTTAATTGGGAGCATGCATTATAGAGAATTAGTATTGTGCCAGACTCTCTTGGTTATGTCAGTGTGTTCTTCAGTTCGTCGGAGTTGTTCTGAGATTTTGTTGCTTGTTGTTAGATATGTGAGCTTCTTTTCTTGTTAAAATGTGACTTAATTCAATGTATTTGTTTTATCTGTATTTCTGCACGTAGAGAAACACAGCAAATTGCAATCATTGTTGGCAGGCACAATGATGATACCACACATATGAAGTGGTTACACTTTCAGCTTTGAAGAATCAAAATTTGTTGTGCTACCCGACCAAAAAACATCTATTAATATGGTCTTCGATAGTCATGGTTGTGAATACAAGTGACAAGGTGGCAAGCATGGAGTTGTACATGTATTGGATGTGGTCCTGTGACATCCCATTCCATGATGGTTGAAGTTGTCCGAGGCAGAGTATCCACAGCTACAAGGCACACTCGGGAGGTGACAGCAATATGAGTACGAGCATTGCCCTGTTGAAATTGGGTGCAGTTCATCATGAATGGCAGAGCCACCAGTTGCAATATCTTCATGTTCCATACGGGCTCACAGCTCTTCTTGACACTCGTCAGTGCCCCTCCAGACCCGGACCTGCTGGGTATTGCCTCCAACACAGAAGTGAGACTGGTGATTAAAGATGACATGTTGCTGATACTAAAGAAATTAAATTCCTAAAAGAAATTGCACTGCACACCTAATGAAAAATCTGGAGCGGGAGAAATCATGGAACTGACAACTGGATTTGAGCTATATAGTTCAAGTACATAGTGTTTTATTGTCTTAAAACAAATCGCACTACATCTAATGGAAGATTCTGAAAAATGACTTAAGTTGGGCTCAACTGATAGAATTGAGTTGTATAGCTAAACTAGACAATAGTGATACCAAAAATTATCATAAAAGAAATTCAGAAAAAGAAGTCAAATATTTGTCAGAACCAAGTTTATAAATATGATTGCTGCTTTTTTCACTTGTAGCAGTGTCATCTGTACTTTTAGGTTCCTATCTAACCCCACCATCAGAAATCGTGCCACATTTGGGGAAAAAAAAAAAAAAAAAAAACCAGATGTTTGTGAGAACCAGTGTTATAAATATGGATATTACTCCTAGCACTTTCAGCAATTTAAACTTTGCTGTTAAGTTCCTCCCTAACCACACTACCAGAAATCACAGCATGTTCAAAATAAACAATATAGCCTAGTTTACATTAGTTACGAAGGCAGCCTCCTCAGGTAACATTTATTAACAGGCCACATATCTTTCTCATTGGAAACTTATGATATCACATGATGGTGTGGGTCAAAGCTGATTGTAGGAATTGGAAACTAGAATTAATACTAGAACTGTGCTGTATGTGGAGGCAACTGGGAAGCTTGTGTTGACCATCGTCAAAGATCATTTTGCCCTATCAGTGTCTATTATGAACAAAAATTCACCACCCTCTACCCACCATGGTACATGAAGAAAGTGTGCTAAGGAACACTTGGAACATGGATCTGTGGCATTGGATTCTCTTTTTGTGAATTGTGCAGCATTTATCTGAAGACTGATTATCTTTATAAAAGAGTGTAGATGTGATCAGATGCTGATACTCATGTCAAGCATTCAGTCCCAGGAACTTGCAAGGATGGGGGTCAGTCATGCTTGCGACTGGTATCATGTACAAATGTAGGGTGCCTCTCATTGTTATTTCAAGATATTTTGAGGCTGTTGCAGTATTGGGATAGGATTTGCCAAACTATTGTTCAGCTCTACAGTCAACATTTTAGCAATAGGTTCACCTTTCAAGGCAATAATGTATGAGCACACTGTGCAACTCATGAATACCTTTCTTCGGGATATGGAAATCAGGTAAGTGGATTGATCTTCAGTAATTGGTTATACAAAATCTGTTGAGGATTCCTAGGACCGTTTGATACTAGCATTGCATTATTGCAGAAATCCTCCTGATGTAATATATGACACAGGGAGGACTACTGTCAAAGTGCGGGGAGGGTTGAGCAGCAACACCTCGGCCACCTTTGGTACTCCGTGCTGAGGAGATCAACAAGCATGTTACAGTGCATGGGGTGGAGCATCATTAATGAAATTTGGCAAGAAACTGATTTTAATTTTGCAGGTGTGAAATTTTGAACAGATCCTTTTATTTAATTCCCCCACCCCCACAGTAAAGTTACTCAAATGGAAAAGGAATACCATGAATTCATTGACCCAGTAGAGGAAAATTTTGTTGACATAGTCATGAGGGCATATACAACAAATGATAACACTGCAAGAACAATATGTGTCTGAGTACAAACAACTGGGTCAGCACTGGTACTTTGCACACCCTCCTTTTGCAGAAATGCAAGCTGCAATTCTGTCATGGAGATCATCGTAGAGGTGACAGATGCAGTGTTACGGAATGGTCTGCCTTGCAATTTCCAATTGGTGCCTCAGCTGGGCCAGATTTCCTGCCAGTCTTGCAGACTGTGCAAAGTAACATTTCATCCAATACCAAACTTACTCAGTGGGAACAGATTTGGGATCATGCTGGCCAGGTTACTTGATAGCAAGTTGGGTGGCATGGGTTACATGTAGACGCGTATTGTCGCATTGAAAAAGCACATAGCCTTGTTGGTGCACTAACAGTAGGATGAAGGGTTGAATGATGTTTTAGATGTACTATGTACTTTTTAATGTACCCTCTGTGTGACCACCAGAGGAGAGTGGCCATCGTAAGATATGGCTCCCTACATTGTGTCACAAGTGTTGACCATGAATGCCTCTGTCATATACACTGCAGGTGTTGGTGCTCACCTGCATAACATCATGCACACATGCGACCATCACTGGCACTGAGGCAGAAGCAACTTTTATCACTGAAGATAATAAGTTCCCATTCATGCTTCCATAAGTGCCTATTGCAACACCACTGGAGGCAGACTGCACAGTGTTGGGGTGTGAGTGGGAGACCCACCTAATAGCATCGCAGGATTGCAGCGCTGCTTCACAGAGCTGATTGCAAATGTTTCTCACAGATACTGCTTGAGCAACAGTGTCCCTAATTTGTTATGGAGTTGTGATGCAGTCTCATATGATGCTTTGTAATAAGTCAACAGTCGTGGCATGCATCTGTGCATCACCACAGTCCAGGTCCAGGCTGACAGGCATGTGCACCTCCTGCTAATCACTGGCGACAATATCAATGAGCCGTGCGGACCTCTCGTCTCACGTGTAATGTGGTTCTATGCTATGGCCACCCAACCTTCTGCAGAACCACTATATGCTGTCTCTCAAACTATGTCAGTTGCACAAGTGGTTCGCGTCCTCACTGTCACGGCATAGTAACAATGCTGCAGACACAGACAGAGCTCCATATGCCATGGCAAACTGGCTGATGATGGCTCTTAGAGGTGAACAACTGCTGTAGAGCTTGACATTCCATGGCTGATAACACAGTTCCTGGTTTGTTTGCACTGGTGCACATTTGACCATTGCTTTAACTGCCCTCTCGTAATGTCCAGTACCAATGTGACATGCCTTAGTCACTTGCATCAAGGTGTTAGTTTTTCATTTTTCAGTAGAGTATTTTGTAATTTCTTAGGCTTATTCTTTCACTCCCTGCTCCCCTTAATCTAGATCTATACGTGTTGAGAAATATGTAGCCTAGGTGATATAAAACATTTTTAAGAAGTTTATAATGCAGTGATTATATCTCTGGAATCACTTTCTGTAAATGTTACTGCTCGCCTTCAATATATTTAAAGAATAGCGTCATGGAATCACCAAAATCTGTTCTACTAGCCAAAGCACAGTGATACAACATTGGCGAGACAGTATGCTTAGCACTGCAACAGACTGTAAATTTTAGCATTTGGGGTCTTATGAAAAATATGTAAGATAATAGATACACTACAGGGGTTGGACAAAAATATGGAAGCATCATGAGAAATGCATGCTTGAATGTAAATGCAGACACTAGCCAAGTATGGAGATTGAGTTGTATTTGGCAATGAACAGCACCTGTGCAATGCCCTCAGTATGTTGCAAGCACAAGAATAGTGTTCTGTGTATTGAGAATGAACTCGAATTAGGGTAAATCGTTGGTGCTCAAGTGGTGAGTGTTTCCATAGTCAAGTTAGCTGAAGCATTTGGTGTTTTAAGAGCCACCATATTGAAGATTTAATACCACATACAGGTAAAGCCGAAAAACATCATCCACTATGTTACAGTGCAGATGAAAGTGTGTCTTGAGTGAGTGCAATGAACAATCATTGAACAGGATTTTGGCAAAAAGTAAGAGGACAGTAGTTGGGTATGTCACCCCCGAAATGAATGTTTTATCCACAAACCCTGTCAGCAACAAGGCAACAGAAAGAGAAACCCATAAGCTGGAATTACAAAACCACTTGTCAATGATGCAAATGTCTGTAATGGGAAACCACGTGCCAAAGCCATTAAACGTGGACCACACAGAAACAGAAGAAAGTCACTTGGTCGCGTGGGTCTTGTGTGTAAGCTTCAAACTTCTGGCAGAGCTTATGTCCCAAGAGTGAAACTTGGGCAGGATTTCAGTGACGATTTTGGCAGCCATATAATGGTATTGTTTGGCCCCCATGGTTACTCTGCAATCTTGCAATACTGCCAAAGATTATGTGGCCAGTTTAGTTGATTGTGTCAATCACATGCTACACTGTTTGATCCCGAATGATGATGTGTCGTTCAAAGAAGACAGGTCTCATGTTCACATAGATTGGAATCTTCCAGAACTGGATTTGTGAGCATGAGGTTGAATTGTCTCATCTCCCCCCAGCCTCCACAGTTACTGGATCTAAGTATTACTGAACCTTTGTGGTGTACTTTCGATAGAAGGGTGTGTGAGTGCTACCCACCTCCACCATCATTTCCTGAACTTTCCACTTTTCATTGGTAGAATGATATAAGACTCGCTTGAAAACCATAAACGGTATTTATCCATTCTGAGATGACTAAAAGCTGTTTTGAATGGCAACAAGTTTCTTACACCACATTATTCGTGGTAATATGCTGTGTTTCCATGATGTTTTCACATATTTGTCCACCCCATGTAAATGTGACAAATTCTGCGAACCAAAAACAAGCACATTTTTCATGTCAGGAGCCTGGCCCGCAGCACCAGCACAACATCTGGCTACACTTGGTCCACAGTATAATGTTCTTGTAACATCTCCATATGATGATGAGCCTGCAGTTGCTCGAAAACATGTTCATGGTTGAAAAAATCGTAAAAAAAAGTGACCCGTTGCGTATTTATTATCAGATAAATTGCCCATTTAAATCACAGTCGCAGTTTGTCATCCATAATGAATGTAATTTAAAAACTCCTCTAATCTACCCTTGTAATCA
This sequence comes from Schistocerca gregaria, assembly GCF_023897955.1. NCBI lineage: Eukaryota > Metazoa > Arthropoda > Insecta > Orthoptera > Acrididae > Schistocerca > Schistocerca gregaria. Next base: position 359,166,136 of record NC_064920.1, on the reverse strand, counting down.
ATAACAACAGTTGCATAACTGATCGCTTTTTCCATTCTCATAACATATGTATACACATCTGAAAGGGAAAATTCATCAAAAAGACATCACAACTTATTTGTGAATTATGAAGTTGCACCCAAGACTGACACACATAGAAACTGTTGGAACTAATTTTTCTTTCATCCAGAAAAGAAAGATTACAGATCAGAGGAAAACAGGTGAAACACAAAAATATTAGGAAAGTTTCTAGAATCCCAGAACAACAAAGGCACAGCAAGTTGAAATGAGAGGGAAATAGCCCATGTAGAAGGTATTTGGTTGTGAGTTAGCAAAGCCAATGACTGATGTGATAAGAAGTTATTACATGCCAGGTGGTTATTTTTGGGATGAAAGTTATGCTGACTGACTGATATGTAGCTTCAGGTTGAGGTGAAAGCTGATAGGCTCTTTGTGAGCTGGGAGAGCAATCAAATGCCATCTTATGAGAATAGGCTATGTCAGAGTTATGATGTAATTAGAAAAAGCTCAGCTATATAGTTAGAGAGAGATTTTTTTTTACATTCTCTGAATAATGACTTAGGACGTGTTTATTGTGCCAACATATCATTTTTATTGTTATGGCAAATATCTTATGATTATTGAGATTATGACAGAACAGTTGTGTTCCTGATTACATCGTGCATTCGGAGGCAGTATTCGCATCAGTTGCGCCATAGTTACTTCATCTTATTGCCATGAAACACATAGTCTGCCTGCTGCTCTTGTACTACATACTTAAAACTAGCCATTGACTAACCATATAGGATAGTGAAAACTGCTGACATTGCTTTGCAAAATACAAAATAGCACTGCCTTTGTTACAGACACTGTGTGCATGCATGTATAATATTCTTACTGATATTGGTATGTCTCTATTTTATGTTTGTGTTAATTCCTTTGTTTAAGAAAATAATGATTTCATAAAAATCAGGCAGAAACTGTGAAACAAAGCTTATTCTGTGAAAGTGGAAGTAATTTGCACTTTCTTTTTTCAGGAATCGTGTACAAAATACCTGCTGTGTGGAAGAGGATTATTGCTGAGCTCTTGGACTTTGTCATACTATTATTTGTAAGATTAGCTATTACTTTTGTTGCTGTGGATTTTGACATTATGTGAGTGAGAACTAAAATGCATATAAATTTGTGATGTGTTATTTTGTAAGCTAAAATAAGCATACATCGATGTAAGTGTCACAGGCAAGCAAATAGCAGCTAAGAACAGTAAGACATTTTTCTGAAGTTTAATGTCAATTGGAAAACTAACCCACTTATTGGTACATCCTTTCTCGAGGAGCTAAATGTGACTGAGTCATTATTTTGTAATGCTATAATGGGGTCAAACACTATAATGTAACAGGAGACAGGGAATTCTCTGAGCCAAGGAAAAGTTTCATATTACCTCCTTGTGCTGTGTTTTTTTCTTAGTATCAAGATACCAGGCACACACAGTTACTATATGACATTCCTCTCAACAGTCGGCAAAAGTATGGCCAATTTACGTCCTATTCCATTTGGAAGCAGTACCGTGACTGTACACATCTTGTAGTAGCTGCATTACTCATTTCTGACCACAATAGACATAGAGTTGTGCTAGGAGACAGAAAATGTTTTTTTATTTGTCACTATATACATAACCTTCTTCCTGTTTTTGAATGAACAGTTTAATACTGTTGTCATAAGAGGGTGGGTTGATTTTCTTAAATTTATTTTGTGTCTTTTCAGTTTAGTTTGTCTATGCACCTGTTTGCTAGACTCTGTCACAATTGCATCTGAATGTTACCCGCACTTCAAAAGTAAAATAAATATTTTACAAATTGAGATTGATCAGATTGACAGAGAATGGCTTAGTTAGTCTTATGTGCGAACAAATGTGAAAACAATTCCCACAATGTTTGAACCATTTTAAAAAGACGATGACTTTAGTGGTGTTATAATGTGTAAGCATGGATTAGGCATGGGTCTACCACTTACTACAAGTAACACAATAGCAAAAAAAGCAATTTGTGGCACTGTACAAAGAAGTTAAGTTGATTACACCTAAAACAAATATTCTGACAAGACTTTTTTGAGAGTTTAAAGCAATGAGTAATGAATACTGGTCAAGTGTTGTGGACAAACTTGGTGACCCATGTGAGAATGGGAGTAGATTGCAAAAGAATGGAAAAAATAATTTTTGTAGTCTATAAAAGTATATTTCAATGGAGAAACCAAGGGATTTAAATATGAATTGAATATCCATTCTGTTTGCAAGATTTGGCACACTCTGACTTCCCCAATTCCCAAAACTGTGGCTAGAAAAGTTTTGTTTACAGTATTTTGGCAACTGTAGGTAGATATTCTGCAGACTTTTGAGAGCGTTACTTCAAGAATGGAATCTGCTCACTGGAAAAATGTTGGACAAAGTGTGTTTTGACCTAAACACAGATTTCTGAAGTCCAGATATGCATTATTGCTCTCCAGCAAATATTTTGCTCTCACAATATACAGTGTTTTAATGCATCAACTTTCCTGTTTTCCATTTTCTTCATTAACACCCATTTCTTCGTTTCTCCAAGTGCATTCTGTGTTGATATCTTGATCATGATTCAGCTTTCCTTTTAAATATTCCAAGTGCCCTCCCTTGTCCAAATCTAGCTTTGTTTTATCTCTTAGTATATCATTCATGATTCAGCTTTGTTTATCATATTATATCTCCCCAACATTCTCGCTTGTTTTATCTTTATCGTGTCTCATTTATCTCTTGACTCGTCTTACACTCTGATTTCTTTCCAATTAAAGTGTCATCATGACCTATCAATTATAGTCCAGTCAATGAAGGGAAAATAGGGGGTGGTGGGGAGGTGGGGTTGGGGGTTTATTGACTAACCTACTAAAAATCCTGACCAGTGGTATATGTGGGGGGGGGGGGGGGGTCACATTTATAGGTCTTTCTTAAATATCTTGAAAACTGTGGCTTCCAGCAAAAATGTTTCCTGTTAGAACATTCAGCTACATTAAATTTGCTACAAAAGTGTCCTGTCCATTTTTCCTCCAGGACTAATACTTTCAGCATCTTAGGGGATGGGAAACTCGGGGATTATTAAAGATAGTGTTTCAGCAGTATAAAAGTAATGTATGTTGTTAAATACTGTGAGTTAAGAACAAATATTAAATGTTTGTATCATATCAAAGTGCAGTAGGGCCATATTAAGGAGTAAATTGTGTTCTGGTGTAACATGGTGGAAAGGCGGGGGTGGAAGTTAGAGGTGTGAGGGAGGGTAAGTCACTGGATTGTGGTCATGCACTTCCCCCCTTCACAGATCTGCAAAACAAAGAACAAGCAGACAATTCCCCATTTTCTCTACTGCACGATTTCACAAAAGGCAACTATAGGATGTTTCACAAAGTTATGCCAGCCCTTCTGCAGCTTACCTTATAGTTCACTGTTGATGCTGTGTGCAGACATGAACAAGAGGTGTTTATTTTCCCCAAAGCACATTAACACTACATAGATTCCAGATGTAATTATTAATAATACTAAGATGCAAGAAAATCATATGGACAGAATCTACATAAATTCCTACACACTGTTCTACAGTGTTAGAGGCAAATTGATTCTTATTCAAGCTGTAAAGCAGCTGCAGCATTCTTCCGAGAAAGACATCCGTGAGCGCTGCTCACTTCTCAGTTTACAGACTGACTATACCTCCCCAGCATTTTCTGTCCAGTTATTTAATGTGAGCAGGCAAAATAACTGCACAGAGCTCATGTTTGTGCAGTGGAGTTATTTTCAGGCTATTCAGTGAGTATGCAGTTGCTGCTATGTATAAAAGCTCAACAGCTGGAGCGCTTGTGAAAGCTCAACGGCTGGAGCTGTAAACTGTCTACCACACTGAAGACCCTGTTCCGTGTATAACATACATAATATGCATTCGACAGAGGTGGGTTTACTGTTTCCAATAACACTGTCTGGAATACTTTTTAACAGTGTGAGGGTTTAAATGGCCCCCTTTGCAACAGAAGTAGGACATGTAGGAGTTATTGAATTTCTGATGTTTCAACTATAGTCAAGAATGCATTACAGCAGATTACTTTTCTAGATTTAAAAATGGTAGTCCTATCCCATCAGACATATTGATGCATGCCTTGCAAGGAATACTGTGCATGCACTCAGTGCAACCCACTCTACAAATACCAGCAATTCCTGAGTGGAACAGATTTATGCAGTCTACCAGTAACATAATGAATACTGAGAGAAGTGCTGTAACATTTTGGTTGTTCATTAATTCATCACCAAATAACTACAACACAGTTACATGGCTGTATAGTATGCTATTAATGACATACAGCAGCAAGGTGCCACATCTATCTTTCCAGTCTCTATCCCACAAACACTACATATGTCACTGCCAACATCACACTTGCAAATTAAGTACTTCTCACTCATTGCTTATAGGAATGTATTTTACATAAAAGCTCCCTTAAAAACTGTAGGTATTCACTTAATGAACTGACAATGTCTCTACTACATAAACACAAGCTCAGTGAAATTATGTTGAATACTTACATAAGAGAAGTGGACAGAAATGCCGGGGAATATAGTCCATTTCTAAAATGCTCATGGTCTAGGAAGTCACCTTTTCTTGGCAGGAAACTGCCATACAGGATGACTAAGAATGGATTGACCCGTCAGCAATATAGAACAGTGCAGAGCTTTATGTAGAATCTGGCTACATCCTTTTCTTGTGTTTGTATTATTAGTAATTCATATCTGTATTCCATCTAGTGTTAATCCACTTTGTGAAAGTAAACATTCCAGGCATGTCTGTTCACTGCATTGCCAGCGATTCATAAGGCAAGCTGCGGAAGGGTTGGTATAACTTTGTGGAGCAGCCTGTTAGTGCTTTTTGTGTCATTGTGCAGAAGACAGAATGGAGAATTGCCTGCTCGCTCTTCATTTTGCATTTATCTAAAGCAGGGAAGTGCATAATCACAACCTGGCAACACACCTTCCCTTATGCTTCCAACCTCCACCCCCCACCTTTATGCCCTGTTACACTCAGTAACACATTATCCCTTAATACAGTTCTACTGCACTTACATGTGATATAAGCATTTAATATTTGTTCTTAACCAATGTTATTTAACTAAATATTTAACAAATTGCTTGCTCACTCTCTCGGGCTCCTTGGCTGCCATTTGTTTGATGATTTTTCTAACACTTCATCAGAATGAGTGCTGACATTGTCAAAGTTTCACCCTCCATTGCTGGCACTGAGACCTTTTCTGTGCTGTACATTGCACAGATATGGTGTAGAGATTGTGTATAAACCGACAGCAACGGAGAAAAGGGACCCACTTATAATGTCATGAATATACAGCATACATTGTACTGGTGGAAAACTCTATGTTGGAATGACTGGACAATCAGTCAAGACCAGGATCACAGAACATACGTGGGATTGCAGGTTGGAACCTGTGGAGATATCAGCCATGGTGGAGCACACACTGTGAGAGACCAACCACACAATAAAATTTGCTGACACAGAAGTTCTTACTGTAGAGAACAGCAATCACATCTGCTTGTTCAGGGAAGCTATAGAAATCCACAAACATGACAGTAGCTTTAACAAGAAAGAGGGAAGCCTCAAGGTGAACAGGCAAGAGAGAACCACAGCAGTAATGACCACAGGAAAATTCTCAGGTATTGGCACACCAGGTACCTACAATCCACAGCTGCGGGCTCAGCACCAGGCCGCTACCAGCAATGTAAGGTGCAGCTTCGACAAAGCCAGCCACTCCTGCTGGCTAAATGCCAGAAAAATCATGAAACGAATATTGGCTGAAGGAATCACGACAGAATGCCACAAAAGCCTTGACAATTTTGAATGTACATTAATTTTGTACCAATGAAATGTTCACTATCTTTAATAATCTGCAATTTTTCCATCCCCCACAATGTGGAGGCTATTAGACCAAAAGGAAAAATGAAAAGGATATTTTTATAGGAAATTTAATGCGCTTTAATTTTGTATTGAGAAACATTTTCGTTAGGAGCTGCTGTTTTCATGATAGCAAGAAGAAATAAAAACCAGACCTTTAAATGCCCGCCAGTGCACCCACATCCCGACATTCGCTCCACACTGGTCAGGACTTTTAGTACGCTGTTCATGACACTTCACCCTACCACTGTACAAAAATTTGTGACTAAACTAATTTTTTTCCATCTAATCACCATGTTTTGGTCTTCATCGACCTCATTAGTATCAAGGAACTTCAATGTTCATCCATTTTGAATTTTGGGTTGTTTCTTACATTGTGTGTCTTCTTTGTATTAGTTGGTCTTTTCCTGTCTGTGGGTGACTGGTATGTGCTTCTTATTAATTACAAATAGTACCAGTATTTGATTCTCGCGCTCAACTTAGAACACAGTACCCATTCTTGTTTAAAACAGGCAATTTTACTGAAACTTCCTGGCAAAACTGTGTACTTGACCGAGACTTAAACATTGGACCTTTTCCTTCTGCAGACAAGTTCTCAGCAGTGTCCTAGACTGTTTCGAAGCAGCATCTCCGCAATACCTTTTCTTCCAGGAGTGTTACTCGTGCAAAATATGCAGTAGGACTTGTGTAAAGTTTGGAAGGTAGGAGATGAGGTGGTGAAAGTGAGTCTGTGAAGGTGGATCAAGAATAGTGATTGGAAAGCTCAGTCTGTAAAACGCTTGCCCATCAAAACAAAGGTGCCAGGTTTGAGTCCTGGTCCAGCTCACAGTTCTAATCTGCCAGTAAGTTTCCAATAAATGCCACTCTGCTGCAAAGTGAAAATTCCTTCTGGAGAATATATTATTGTTTACTAGAAGGCTGTTTTGGTCCAAGTATATGTATGTACCATAGTACTGTACACCATGTGCTCCAGCAGATTTTATGCCTTCCAGAATTACATAAGTGTAAGCTTTCATGCTGTCACATGGCAACTGTGTTCCTATGACCCTACCCACTCCACGAGCAAAATCAGTGAGAAAGAGGAATAACTTCTGTTTCCTCCTCTCCATGCTGAAATATTTCTTTTCTTAGATAGAATTCAAGGGTACTGTAAAACATTGGGTGGGGCAAATAAAAGTGGCCTGGAGAACTGGATTCTAGGGTATAAAGAAATATAGCAGAGAAAAGGAAATACAGTACTCACCTGACTAAAGCAGATATTGAAAGTGACCACCATTCATCTCTTGGCACTTTTGGGCCCTGGTCAGCAAGTTGCTGAAGGCAGATCAAAGCTTGACTGCTGCAATTACTGCAGTCTCATCCAAAAAGGCCAGCTGCAGTTCTTCAAGTCTGCGAGTGATGTTGCGATACACCTTAAACTTGAGGGCTCCCCGCACAAAGTAATTACATACTGACAGATCAGGTGACCTGGGTGGCCAGCTAAGGCTGACCTCTGCTAACAGTTCTGCCAGTTGTGAAGAGTGTGTAAATGTGCTCCATGGTTTGGCTGGCTGTGTTGGCAGTTGCTCCATTTTGCTGGAAATAACTGTAGGTCTTTTCCACCTTCATTAACCATAAATGGTTTCAAAATATTGGCAATTTAATGACGCGAAGTCAGCATCTGATGAAAGAAGAAGGGTCCAATAAAGAAGATGGGCCCAGCAATGTGACATGCAGGTGTTGTGCACCAAACCAAAGCTTCTGATCATGCATTAGTGTATTGTGGAAATTACGCAGATTCTCTGCTGCTCAGAACCTGTGATTCTGTGAGTTGACATAACCTCTCAGGTGGAACCAGCCTTTATTAAACGTAACAAACAGATCCATGTCAAAGCCATTCATTGTTAGCTCAGTAAACAGCCACTCACAAAACTGGAGGTGCTGTGGAACATCTTCTGATTTTAATGTATAAACTACAGACACTCAGTAGGGATGCATATGCAAGTTCAGGTGGAGTATTCATCCTGATCAATGTGATGGGCTGGTCCCTTGTGATAGGTGGCGGGTTGATTTAGTAGGACTCTGAACCATTTTCTGGTGAACTGCAGCTACATTTTCTGGTTTGCAGACATGTTTCGAAATGTTTTTTGACTTTTCAAAACAGATCCTGTCTGGCTCCATTTTTGGACTATGCGTTGCATGGCACTCTTTGCTGACACTTTGACACATTTAAACTTTTCAGTAAACAACTGACCACACTAATTCCATGACATTTTTGTCAAGTAACCTTCCACAACGAACACCTGACTCCATGTGAGTATCTGCGTCCCCTTTGCACTGTTCCACTCGCACTGACACAGCCCACGCTGCACTCTGAACCAGTTTGGTTCACATGGCGGGCACACACATGATGTGCACGTCACAAGTTGCGGTTATATGCATACATTCACATTCTGTCGTATAGACTTGTCCAGGTCATTTTTATTTGCCCCATCCTGTATTTTCAATCTCACAAATGTGTCAAAACTCAAAGAGTATGTTCTAGTATATTTTTTATTGGGTGGGTACTCCTAATGAATACAGTACAAATTTTGTGATGAACCTTTTTGGCAGTGTCTATTGGGATCCTGTGAGATGTCTATAACTCTGACAAATTCATTTCATGGAGGTCATGTTGGTGCAGTAACACAAAGTTGTAATGGGTCTGTCAAATGAATTCTATTGTTGATGTAATTCGTAATGAAAGCCCCTGGTTATGGATGGCCTAGGGAGGATTGTTCTGCAGGATGAGATATCTTGTGAACAATATCAGATGTGAAGTTTCGTCAAACCCCTATTAGTATTTCCACTCAGTGTACATAAAGTCATGTTGTCTATGCAATGTGAATATCATGTGCTAAGGAGGAACACACTGGTTCATTCATGTAGAAGCTTTGTTTAATCAAGGCCAAGTAATGAAAGTGAAATACCAGTATTACATCATGGTCATTTAAAAAGTTAATCAGGCGCTATGTGTGTTGAGTCACTGAGATGTCAGTGTCCATGAATGATTATTCTCTGTAAACATTGATATTTTTAAAGGTTATGAGGCTGAAAATATGACAAAGAAATTTCCTCAGTGGAATATAACTAATAAGCTGATTAAAGGTAACAACTCACCATGTAGCTGTGCATTGAGTCATAAACAGGTACATAAACAAGAATGATAATTTTGGCGACGTGAAATGACGGACATTCTACCATTAATCCTTCCCATTCTTCCTATAGTGAATTCCACTGTCCATCCAGCCTACACAATATTCTGGTCCATGCCTATGCCAGTCCCTCTCCTAACCCCTTGTCACATATCCCTGTTTAAGACATAGTTACAACATCTTTCTGATTCACTCACACGCCACATCCTACTCTACTCTTGTCACAGGCTTTTCCTATCCCATAAGAGACAGTGCCAAAGTTGAAATAAACCAACCAACCATGTCATATACCAGCTCTGCTGCAATTTCTTTGCAGCATTATATGTGAGCATGACCACCAACTAGCTGCACACCATAATGAATGGCCAGTGTCAGAATGCACCCGAGAGCAGAGTTGTGCATCCAGTGATAAAATACACTGTTTAGTGCCGAGCACAACATGCTGGAGTTCAGTGGCTGTTCCACAAACTGTCTCACCTGGATCTGTCTCCTCCCCACACTATCAGCCTTTATGAACCGCATATATGGTGGGAGTTACTTTGCAACATGTTCTTTTCTTCATTTCATAGTCCCCCTGGCCCCAGTCACTGCTCAGCCCCTGCACCCCATTCCTCTGTCCCACAGTCTTCCTTGCCTCTGTCACCCCTCGCTACCCCCTCCCTCATGTCGTCATCTTCTGCAAGAAATCACTGGTTCCAGTGCTCCTATGTTACACTCTGAGCCCATGTACCTGCAGCCTCTCCCTTTCATATTCCTATGTCATAGACTTTCTGTCTCCCTCCAAGTCCTCACCCACACTTCCCCAACCCTCCATCTCCCCTCTCTTTTCTCTCCTCACCCAATTCACCCAAAACAACCCCTCGCCACAATTAGCCTGCTGAATTGCATTTCCACCATTGTGTATGCAACCGGCTCACTGTAGCCAAACGTGTGTCTGGGGAGAGGAAGGGGTTTTGCGTACCAACGACCCAATGCCTCTAATTCAAGTTGTTGCCTTTTCTCCTAAATTGTTTATATCCTGTCATTCCATACCATATTAAATTTTGCTGAACTTTCAGACGAATCCTTTTTCAAAGATAACAGAACACACACACATGTGCACATCTCTATAGTCCTAGCAGACTAAATTGTGCTGTGATTGCATTTCAGCAGCAGTGTCAGCACAGCATAGTTGACTGGTACAGTTTACCTGTGGATCTGTGTGTATGTTCTGTTATACCTGAAGAACAGCAACATTTTTCGACCTTACTATGTGTCTATCAATGACTCAACGATAAGGTGAGTTTCTGCCTTTACTTGTTAGACTTCTCTTGGCTCTCCTTCCAAACAATTTTAGTGTGCAGTAGGGCACAATAATTTTGTTATGATGTGCAGTAATGTGTTGCTAGTGTTTTTCTAGCAATACCATTCTGATAATGGATACAAGCTTTTTGTGTTGCACTTCAGCTGTTAAAAGATGAAAAGTGGCAACTAAGCACTATATGGTACCCATTGATCAGGTCTCCACCCAATGGACTGTGGATAAAAATGCACTTTCAAGACTAAAAAAACATTGCATGTAAAATTAAGAAATAAAATACACACACACATCATGATATGAATGATAGTCAACAGCTTAATGCAATACCAACCACCAGATTTAAAAGTGACTAAAATTGAGGCCAGGAACATTAAATAAGACTAACAAAACTTAAGTATTGGTTGACTCTTGTAACAAAGAAACGTTTGAGCTAAATGTAAGGAAAGTTCTAGCTGAATGTAAATAATTTAAATGTAAAGAACACATTCACTGGTTAGCAGAAGCATTCAGTCATTGACAGCACAAGAAAAGAATGACAATTTTGCTAGTTTGTTAGCTTTCGGGTAAGTTCTGCCATGAGCTAAAGTACGCAGATTTGCATCCACTCCCCCCCCCCTCCCCCCCCCCCCACACACACACACAAACCTGTTCACTATAATTTACTGTGTGTGTGTGTGTGTGTGTGTGTGTGTGTGTGTGTGTGTGTGTGTGTGTGTGTGTGTGTGTGCATGCGGGCACGTGTACTCCAGCTCATTAAATGATTTATCTGAAAGCTAGCAAAGTCTTCATTCTTTTTTGTGCCTGTGAATGTCCCTATGCTTTAGCTTTCTGGTGAATTGTCTCCTTTACACATAATTTAGTTGCAAAACTCTGATTTTATAGTTAAGTGAAACATAATGGCAGAAAATCAGTAAACTTAAGTTTCTGGTTGGACTACGGGCTTTGTTGGTCTGCAAACCAAGCATTATTGAAGAATAGGGTGGGATTTTTACTTCATAGGTTTGAATTTGTTAGTAAAAGGATAACCAATTTATTCATGGACTTCAGAGGAACTAGATAGGCCTACAGTGAGTGTGAATGTCCTAGTATTTACCCCTTAACTAAGACGCTAAAATAATGAAAAAGCCCATCCTGAAATGACTTGGAAGAGAGTATTATAACAGTTGATGCAGACTGAAGGGGTTTGAACGTAGATTTGGTTTTTATGGAATGGGAAACAGATGCAGAATGAGAACATTTACTGAGCCTGTGTGTAAGGCCATCACTGAACCAAGCATAAAGCAAAAAAATAAAATCAGAGAAGAGGCCCACAAATTGTTGCTGAGAGAAAAGTTGCAATTGTTAGATGAAGAACAGAAAACTGTGAAAGTGACTATAGTATACACTGAGGATAAAGTATATGAGCAACAGAGCCAAACACAAAAATCTGAAGTAATAGCCTTGTGGAATGAGTGGCACGAAGAGCACCTATGTAGAGAGGGTCATATATCAAACCAGAAGGAAGGGATCTCATGTAAAACAGGAGAGCAACTTTATGGAAAAAAGAATTAATAAAAAACATATCTCATTAGTAGAATTCCTAATGGTGAAGCGACAAGAAGAGAGACCCTGATAGTAAATTAGTTTCAAACATCCTTAAACAATCTATTGAACTGTAAAGGGGATAATAACTTTTTGGTAGGCTGCATGAATGTGAGGGTATAAAGACAGGCAGTTTGAGTGGAGAAGACAGTAATAAGCTGGAGAACAAGGCAGCTTGCAGTGTGTCCCAATCAAGGCACTTGGAAGCATTGGCTGGCAATGTCTGTGTGGAAATAAAATGCAATAAGCAATGATTGAAAACAGGGAATCTTCATCTCACTATTCAAGAGGGTGATAGGAAGATACACTCAACTACATAGGTGTAACTTTGCCTCCATGTGAGAACAGAGTAGGAAAAACCTGTTTAACTTATGCTTGAGCTCTATTGAACTTATGCTTGAGGAAAGACAGCATAGTTTTAGACCTCATGACATCATATTTACCACAATTATGCTTTATGAGGAATAATGGAAGAAAAATAAAGTGCTTATATTTTAATAATAAGTAGGAAACGCTTCCTAATGTTGGAAAAAGTATATTTATTTGATCTTCACCCAGGTTTTGGCTTCTTGGGCCACCTTCAGATGACAACTGAATGTCGCAAATGCAGATAAGATAATGTGCAATTTACACAGATATTATTTTTACAGAAGAAACAAAAATTGCATGTAGAGTGTTTTGGGAAAAATTACATTTTTTTTGTCACACAGAAATAATTGCATTAACTCAAAAGGAAATTTTTGTAGAGATACATGTAACAAATGATCAAGAATAAAGTTGAATTTACAATTTTAATCTAAATTTGAAATTTTCTATTCTCTTGTGAAAAGCAAAAAGATCACAGTACTGGAAATGCTAGAATTCGACAAGCATACGACACAGAATGTCAGCTTAGTATTAAATGGCCAAAATCAGATTTCCTTTTTCCTTACTGGTAAATTAAGTTTTAATTATAAGTATTAGATTAAAGTTATAAAATCACCATTATTTTTTATCAGTTGTTACATGTATCTTCACGTAAAAAACTTTGTTTCCTCTTTTAATTAATGGAATTATTTCTGCGTGGCAAAAAGTTATGTTTTCCTACGTAAACACTCTACATGTCACTTCTGTGTAAATAATATCTGTGTAAGTCACGTGTAATTTTAACTGAGCTTGTGACATTCAGTTGCCACTGAAGGTGATCTAGAAGGTGGAAGCCAGTTCGTGATCACATAACATAGTTTCAAAGAATATGAGGAAATGCTTCCGATTTAATATTTTATCATGTTCCGCCAAGCACTGACAGAAAATTCAGCTGACTTATAACTGTCTTTGTGGATACTAAAAAGGCATGTAACCACGTTCCTCGTGAAAATATTAGGTTGATGCATAAGTTCATAGCATATTTCCACAATTTTAGTAAATACAACAAATGCTAACAGAGACTTCAGTCAACCATAATATATTCTCCTGCACTGCTTAGAACAGTCTGCCAGTGCTAGGGCAACTTTCTACTGCAGAAGTCACATGGATTTGAGGCGGTGAACTTGTCAAGCCATGTTTGGAGTGAATTTTCATCTCGAAAGGAAGTTGCTTGAAGGTTGTGTGGGAGAGAGGAGAAAAGGTGAAAATCTGAGGTCACAAGATAAGATGAATAAGGTGGGTACAGAATGATTACCCAATTCAACTCCTGTGTAGTGTTTTTTGTCAGTCTAGCTCTATATGGGCAGGCATTTTCATGAAGTAGCATCACTGAATGCAGGTGTCCTGTTTGTTATCCTTGGATTGCGTCTGCAAGATGTCTCACTTGGTAACAATAAATGTCAGCAGTGATGGTTACACCTCAGAGAAGCAATTCGTTGTACACACACCATCGCCATTCTAACCTGCGAAACATCTTTTGTCTATGTGTTATGCGTGCTGGTCTTGGGATGGGAAGTTGCTGCTTTTTTTGGGGGTCAACCATTCATTTCTTTCCCTTATGCTACCACAAAGGCACCATTTCTCGTCACTAGTAACAATACAGCATAGGAATGGTTGGTGTTGTTCATGAGCCAATTAATGAAGAGCTTGCAGAGATGCACATATGACCACTTGCTGATTTTTATGATTTTGGCTTAGAGGATACAGTTCGCTTGCATCAGATTTTTTTAACCTTCCCCATTGGATTCAAATATTCCACGGTGGTAGAATGATCACAGTTCACCACATTTGCCTGTCCTCAAGTACACAGACACGGATTATTGTGGATTAATGTGTTTAAACAATCTTTGTCAAACCTCAAATGTCTTCCTAAACATGGAGAGTCATTGATGTCAAAACAATCCTCCTTAAAATGAGAAAACCATTTTCTTACCATTCACTGTCCAATGCCATTATCTCCATTTTGTGGGTGGCTCCACTGCTTTCACCCTTCTATTGAACTCAAACAAAAGAATATGTCAGAAATGTTCTGATTTCTACACTTGACACTCCATTTTCTAGTGTCCACAGCTCCACTCATTATCTCCAAATGACAAAATGATGATATGTGAACTCCAGTATCTGGTTGCCACTAGAATACCGACATGCAAAACAAAAATGCTATAAATTTATGTACCAACCTTATATACTGAAAAGCAAAGGAAAGTGTCCGAGAGTATCATTACAAGAGTACGACAATTTTGTGATGAGACCAAGGGTGGTATACTGATCCAGAGGAAATCAGATTGGTTTGAAATGAAGAGTAAGTTCTAACAAGGAAATTGTCTGTCACCACTCATACATTAGTAATGGATGAAATTTGAAAAGCCGTCAGAAGAGAGAGTGCAATTCCCAGTAATCTAATCATCACTGATGCTAGAACGATATGTGGTCAAAATGTGCTGAACTAGATCTCTGGAATGAAGAATGTACGGTAGTGATCTCAAAATCAGAAAACCAAGACAGCAAGATTTGTGTTGAATAGAAATTCTTCATCACACCATCTAAAAACTGGAAATGAAGACAGAGAGTTTGTCAACATCTTGCAGTACTTAGGTAGTGCTGCCTCGTCAACTAATACTATGCACCAATATATTTTGAACAGAATGCGGAAAGCTTAAAAATAGATATGCAATACTTCAGATGCTTTAATTTTTTAAACTTAAAACACTGTGAAGAACAATATGTTGGTCTCTTTCCTTAATGTTTAAAAAAAAAAAAAAAAAAAAGAAACCATATGCAAATGCTTTGTCATAATACAGGGTGTTCCAAAAACGACCGGTATATTTGAAACGGCAATAAAAACTAAATGAGCAGCGATAGGAATACACCGTTTGTTGCAATATGCTTGGGACAACAGTACATTTTCAGGCGGACAAACTTTCGAAATTACAGTAGTTACAATTTTCAACAACAGATGGCGCTGCAAGTGATGTGAAAGATATAGAAGACAACGCAGTCTGTGGGTGCGCCATTCTGTACGTCGTCTTTCTGCTGTAAGCGTGTGCTGTTCACAACGTGCAAGTGTGCTGTGGACAACATGGTTTATTCCTTAGAACAGAGGATTTTTCTGGTGTTGGAATTCCACCGCCTAGAACACAATGTTGTTGCAACAAGACGAAGTTTTCAACGGAGGTTTAATGCAACCAAAGGACCGAAAAGCGATACAATAAAGGATCTGTTTGTAAAATTTCAACGGACTGGGAACGTGACGGATGAACGTGCCGGAAAGGTAGGGCGACCACGTACGGCAACCACAGAGGGCAACACGCAGCTAGTGCAGCAGGTGATCCAACAGCGGCCTCGGGTTTCCGTTCGCCGTGTTGCAGCTGCGGTCCAAATGACGCCAACGTCCATGTATCGTCTCATGCGCCAGAGTTTACACCTCTATCCATACAAAATTCAAACGCGGCAACCCCTCAGCGCCGCTACCATTGCTGCACGAGAGACATTTGCTAACGATATAGTGCACAGGATTGATGATGGCGATATGCATGTGGGCAGCATTTGGTTTACTGACGAAGCTTATTTTTACCTGGACGGCTTCGTCAATAAACAGAACTGGCGCATATGGGGAACCGAAAAGCCCCATGTTGCAGTCCCATCGTCCCTGCATCCTCAAAAAGTACTGGTCTGGGCCGCCATTTCTTCCAAAGGAATCATTGGCCCATTTTTCAGATCCGAAACGATTACTGCATCACGCTATCTGGACATTCTTCGTGAATTTGTGGCGGTACAAACTGCCTTAGAAGACACTGCGAACACCTCGTGGTTTATGCAAGATGGTGCCCGGCCACATCGCACGGCCGACGTCTTTAATTTCCTGAACGAATATTTCGATGATCGTGTGATTGCTTTGGGCTATCCGATACATACAGGAGGCGGCGTGGATTGGCCTCCCTATTCGCCAGACATGAACCCCTGTGACTTCTTTCTGTGGGGACACTTGAAAGACCAGGTGTACCGCCAGAATCCAGAAACAATTGAACAGCTGAAGCCAGTACATCTCATCTGCATGTGAAGCCATTCCGCCAGACACGTTGTCAAAGGTTTCGGGTAATTTCATTCAGAGACTACGCCATATTATTGCTACGCATGGTGGATATGTGTAAAATATCGTACTATAGAGTTTTCCAGACCGCAGCGCCATCTGTTGTTGACAATTGTAACTACTGTAATTTCGAAAGTTTGTCTGCCTGAAAATGCACTGTTGTCCCAAGCATATTGCAACAAACTGTGTATTTCTATCGCTGCTCGTTTAGTTTGTATTGCCGTTTCAAATATACCGGTCATTTTTGAAACACCCTGTAAATTCATAAAGTGGGACGAATAAATTAAGAAACACCTTTTCAGACATTAAGAAGATTTTCTTGCTGGATGTGGTATAGAAATAGTCAAATTAATTATATCATTTATATGTACTTGAAAATATATACTTTCTGGAAAACAATGAAATGGAGAATGAGACTTACTGTTTAAGCTGATCACAACACTCTTTGTTCGCATTACTGGAACCACTGTCTGTTGTGACAGTTCTGATTGCCAAAGCATTTGAAATAACCTGTACAAGTAAATTGGTGGATCAGTCAGACAAGACAACAAGAAATTACTTTGTTCTGGAGAAAAGAGAAAAAAAAATATATCCTTAAATATTTTTAAAAAGTGTGATTGATGTGTGGAAGTATTTCACTTTGAGAAATGTTACCAAGTTGCAATGGATCATTTTGCTGAACGTTCTGGAACGTACATATTTATAGATTCACTAAACTTTCCTTGTTTTCTCTCTCCCTCTCAATATTTATTTTTTTGTAAAAGAATGTTGGAAAGTAGAATTTAGACTAGGAGTACTGGTATCCAAAATGGAAATTTCATCTATTGTCCTGTGGTGCCAGAGGCTAGAATAAACCCATGTAACTCCTGCCTGTTTTGAGAGGTGGCTAAAAGAAGTCTTATACCTAGTCAAGCTTTCACATTGACAAGTTAGCTGTTATCAGGAAAACTGTCAGTTTTAGCTCACATCATGACATGTACAACTTTTTTTGTTCCACTTGTCTAAATATCACAGAAGTTCAGCCCTTTTTGGGAAGGATGTCTTACATGATGTATAATCTGTATGTCATGTGTTGTGTTCCCATGCACCTGTTATGAGAGTGGATATATGTTCACACCCAAAATTTAGTATAGTAGACAATCTGTCATGGGGGGCTCATCATTTACCATAATGGTTAGCTCTCACTGACAAAGCAGTGATTTCTCTGATAATGCCCGAGTTGTGAACTCATCATGTACACTAATGAACAAAAACATTATGACCACCTGCTTAATAACTTGTTTATCTATCTTTGGAATGAAATACAGCATGGATTCTGCATATCAGGGATCCAACAGTTGGTTGGAAGGCTTGTGAAGATATGTGGCATTAGATGTCTACGCACAGGTCATGCAATTCACGTATATAACAGGCCGCTGATTTGCGTATGTCTAATAGGACCCGGATGGCTTTAAATCAGGTGAATTCATTTGTCGAGGTATCAATAGGAGTTCACTAAAATGTTCGTTGATGTGGCTCTAAGACATAGACAATTATACTGCAGAAAGATGACATTACTGTTGGGAAAGACATCAAGCATGAAGAAATACAGGTGGTTCGCAGTTGTCAGCGTGTCTTCAATTGCTACCACAAGTCTCAAAGCACGGGAGAATGTCTCCTATAGCATAACACTGATTCCACCAACATGCACCTGTGATGCGCTGTGGATTTTGATCTGCCATTCACCTCAGTGACAGCATTTGTGGAGACAACCAGCAGCCTAGTATACGAAAGATGTGATACACCCAAAGAGCTGACATGTTTCCACTGATGAACACTTGAAATCTTGATGGTCCCGTGCCAACTGCAGTCATAATTGTCGATTTTGTTGGGTCAACATGCGAACACATAGAGGAGGTCTGCTGTGGAGCTACATGTTCAACAATGTACGATGAACGGTATGCTCCAAAACACTAGTGCGTGCATCAGCATTGTGCTCTTTGGTGCAGATGCCAGGTATCACCATCTATCCTATTCTACGGAGCAGACAAGCCTCAGAACCCCATGTTCTGTGAAGAGTCGTGGCCGTCCAGCCATTGAGCTCCTAGTTGTAATTTCATTGTCCTTCTACCTCTTTCCGTAGATGCTCACGCCATTAGTACTTGAGCATTCAACCAACATCACCATTTTTGAGATACTCATTCACAAGCTCTGTGTAATAATAATCTGCCCTTTGTCAAAATCGTTTAACTCAATTTCCCCATTTGCACCCCATATCTAAGCTAGGGTGATACCCTATCCGTGTCTGCTCTGCTGTCATCCTTTTCTTACTGCGCCATGTGCCCGCAACACCACCGGGCAGCATCCAGTGTTTCAGGCAGTGGTTACAGTGTTTTGGCTTATCAGTTTATACTGAGGAGTAGGTGTCTCATCAGATCTGGTGCATCAGAACTCTGAGCAAAGGCTACTATGCCAGATAGCCTTTGCTATGGTCAGGGTGCTACTGGAAGGTCCTCTGATTAGAGTGAGTGGCAATAGAGTAGGTGATCTGCAATGAAACTGATAAACTTACCCTTACAGGCGGCTGAGCCTACATGCTGGCTCAGCAGGTAGACAGAGACTCAAAACTCCATGGTTTTTCCATTGTAGGCCACAACACAAGATGGGAGCCAGGCAAGAAGAAATGGATGTAGATAGTTCATCCACTTCTTGATACGGTCCATGGATTTGAAAAACAGCTGTAATAGAGAACATGAGAACTATATATCTGTTGATCGAAACTGTGAATGGTAATCAGACACAGGCACTTGACTTGAAAACTGAGGACAAGTTTGGGGATATACCAGTTGTTGCCATATTGCCTCATAACAAACACAACAGAAATCAAAGTCTCATCTTCTATTGAGACATAATGCTATTAATAGATGAACTGCATCCTAACCGAGAGCAGTATGAAGTGTATTTTCTTTGTTGTATTCCAATAGGGCCTGAGGATAATAGGATTGACATTGGACCTTTCAGCCTCACCTGTGATGGAAATCTTTTACCCAAGGAAGTTAAGGTCATGATTTATAGGTGTCATGTCAAATCCAGTTTTCTTTCATGTATGAAATGATTTAAGTGCATGAGGTTTAGGCATAAAACCTCTGTCGGTGAATGATGTCACAGTGCTCACAGTCTTAAAGGTGTGCCACCACCAGATCCAAAGATAGATAAACAAGTTATTAAGCAGGTGGTCATAATGTTTTTGTTCATTAGTGTACATGATGAGTTCACAACTCGGGCATTATCAGAGAAATCACTGCTTTGACAGTGAGAGATAACCATTATGGTAAATGATGAGGCCCCGATGACAGATTGTCTACTATACTAAATTTTGGGTGTGAACATATATCCACTCTCATAACAGGTGCATTGGAACACAACACATGACATACAGATTATACATCATGTAAGACATCCTTCCCAAAAAGGGCTGAACTTCTGTGATATTTAGACAAGTGGAACAAAAAAAGTTGTACATGTCATGATGTGAGCTAAAACTGACAGTTTTCCTGATAACAGCTAACTTGTCAATGTGAAAGCTTGACTAGGTATAAGACTTCTTTTAGCCACCTCTCAAAACAGGCAGGAGTTACATGGGTTTATTCTAGCCTCTGGCACCACAGGACAATAGATGAAATTTCCATTTTGGATACCAGTACTCCTAGTCTAAATTCTATTAAGTTCCTGAGCATAGCCACTGCGAGTGTGCTTTTTGTGTGTTAACAGTACATTGCAGAATGAAAAGATAGTGCAAACTTCCTGGGAGATTAAAACTGTGTGGTGACCGAGATTTGAAGTCGGAACGCAGTTTGGAAGTCTGGCACACAGTTTTAATCTGCCAAGAAGTTTCATATCAGTGCAGAAACTGCTGCAGAGTGAAAATTCCATTTTGAATATGCTGAAAGAGACTCCTTTGAAGTGTGTTTACAAGTGGTTTAAACATTTCCTGCAAAGATGGGATGCCATGGGAGACTCCTCCCCGAACTGGGCGGTCTGCAACTGCTTGCATCCTGAATAACATATGCAAAGTGAAGGAATATTTTTCCCAGGATTGTCATGTGACACTGCAAATAATAGCACAGAAGTAGGAATTTGTCGTGAGACACATTAAATGGATATGCACCCAATATTCCAAACAAAGTAACTGGGCTATGTTCTATAACAAATTCCAGCCACACACTGCCTTTCTTATACAGCAGTTATTACCCATCTTACTTGCCAGGCTTGTGTCCCTTGGAATTTTTCGTGTTCCCCAAATCGAAAGTGTCATTCATCTGTCTACATTTACATTCATATTCTTACATCTGTATCTGCACTCTGCAAACCATGTGAAGTGCATGACAGGATACTTCCTGCAGTACCATGTATTAGGATCTCTTTCCATTCCATTCACATATGGAGTGTGGGAAGAATGAATGCTTAGATATCACTACATGCTACGAGAACAAATGGGCAAGACTATAGTATGTTCCTTAACTCTTCATTTAAATGTGTTCGTGGAAGTTTGTTAGCAGGATTTTGCAGGAATGAGCCTGTATCTTGAAGCATTTGTCAGGTCAATTTTCTGAGCATTTCCTTAATGCTGTCCCATTAGCCAAAAAGCTGTTGCCTTTTGTGCTGTATGTTCAATATACCCTGTTGGTCCTGTTTGGTGTGTCCCAAACCCTTGAACAGCACTGTAGGATGAAATGCACAACAGTTTTACAAGCAATCTCTTTTATAGACTGGCTTTTGAAGGGATTGCAATCAGCCAGTGGACTATAACCACTGAATATCTTCTGGGCAGGCTACTCACTTTATGAAGTGCAAATGAAAGAATCCTTGCTTATACTTTAGCTTGTAGCCTGACCTTCGTGTCTCTCTCTCTCTCTCTCATACTTATTAGGTGGTGTTGATTCCATTTTGTCACTTCTTGTTCCTTTAGCTTACAGTAGTCAGTGTCAATGTGAACCATTGTTGATTTATGTAAAAATAACTAACCTGTTAATTATTACAATTTTTCCAGAGACCTTGAGAAGTACGACTTTGATCTACTGAACAGAAATGTTAAAATGGACTACAAAGTTGCTGTTGAAATGACATCTGAAATCTTACTGCTTGAAATGATACACAGACTTGTGGTCTGTCTTTTTGAGGTAAATATCACATAGTTAATTATTTGTGTTTCATGTCATCAGTTTACTTAGAAATACGGCTAAAAAACGTCATCATCAAAAATTAATGAAAGGGTAGGAAATTAAGTGTATTTATAAATGTCTTACCCCTATACAGAAATGTAATTTCTCTCTTTGTTTTATAGGCCTTTTGGATAAGGAGAGGCATAGGACCCCGTATGGGAGGTGCAACTCCAGGAAAGGCTGTGCTAGGAATTCGTGTGGTTTTGTGTGAAAGGGTAACAGATGTTGAGGGCCGTCCTGATATTGTTTTGGTTACACCAGGCACTGATCCAGGCATGTTTTGGGCTGTTGCCAGGTCTTTAATAAAAAATTTGATTTTAGCTGTCTTGTTCCCAGTGTGCTTTGTGCTCTTTCTTTTTAGGCACAACAGAACTGGATATGACATAATTTGCAGAACACTTGTTGTAGAAGATGCTCCACCAGCTAGAAATTAAAGAATTCTGCCCATGTATACTTTAATGGCCATGTCCTCATGTTCCTTATTTCCTTCTCTGTGACTCCCTATTATTCCCAGTGACCCACTCCTTTTTCTCATCCTACTGATCTTTACCTTTTAGTATTATTTGCCATCTTGCCTTATTCTGCTCTGCATTAAAACACACACACACACACAGCAACCAGACTTTCGGAGTGTATATACATTGTAAATTGATATTTATATTTTCTCAATACAGAAAATTACTTTAATATTAAAGAGTTGTAAGATTTGAAAATATTATTAAAATATTTTTGGTTCTCTGACACACAGCTGTAATTTATTTTAGTTTCAAGCACTGAAAATGCACTATATTTATCTGCTATTTCTCTTCTTCCATTATGTAAAATGGCCATGTTGATAAACTGCAAAGAATTCTTGGAGGTGGGAAAGGATATAAAGATGTGAGAGCAAGCACAAAAAGAAAGACTTTCTCTATCATTAATTTCATGAGTTTAATATTACCAGTTGCTTTCCATATGCTGTTTGCTGTTTTATAAGCAATTAAAACATTTTTGAGACTAAAGTAATGTGCCCTTGTGCAATGGCTGTCTCCTGAAGGCCACTTTTACTGGTTGGGATTATTAAGTTCATTAAAACAACACTCGTCTTACAAGGACATTGTTTAATACTGTACTGGAAGCAATATGTTGCAACAGGAAGAAGCAATAGTTACATTCCCTGAGAGAACTATCAGAAATATGGATGCTTTGATGAATTATAATGCAGTGTACACAAACAATAATCTAAATTTATGCACTTAGGCAGTGATTGTCCTGCCTTGAGAGAAGAAAGAAAATGTGGAAGTTCAGAATTACTAACATATTTGCTATTGAGAAGTTTCTTTCTTTTTGATGCTGATGTCCAGCATGAGAAGATACCATTCTAAAATCCAGTACAACCTTCAAACTTAAATTATATAGAGGGTGTATTATAATTAATGGCATAAACACATACAGTTGAAAGTACATGATACTAGAAGCAAAGAAGTCTCAGTAAACATTATGTCGAAAATGCTTACCTTGAAAGCTATGAGAAATTTTAATCTTTGATACTGTGAAACAAATCTCTTCTACTGCAAGCTCTTTGCTTTCATACTTTGGGAAGTGGCAGTATGGATCAAAACAAGAAAAAAAATGTCCAGTAAACATGTGCTCTAAAATGCACACCTTAAAAGTTATGAGGATTTGTTCATTAGAAGAGTTTAAAAGTGGTGAAGATGAAAAAGTGCTCATAGCTCTTAACATATGCATTTTAGAGGAAATGTTTACTGGACATTTTTTCTTGTTATTGTCCATACTGCCACTTCCCAAAATATGGAAAGAAAGAGCTGGTAGTAGAAGAGATTTTTTTCGCAGTATCGAAGATGAAAAGTTGCTCATAGCTCTTAAGGTATGCTCTTTTGACCCTATGTTTGCTGAGACTTTTTTGCTTCTAGTATCGTGTACTTCCAACCGTTAGCATTTATGCCATTAATTGTGATACATCCTGTATATTGATTTTAATAGATCCATTCCAGATTGACACACGTATTCTGCTAGCCACAAAATGGCTTGCGGTACTGTGTACAAGTGATGGTCATTGCCTTTCCTGTTGTTACATTCGCAAATGAAGTGATTGAAGAATGACTGTCAATATTCCTCCTCCATACGAGCCATCCATTCTCTTTATGATGGTGTCAGTAAAATCATTGTATAGTCCATTGCAAATGCCAGTTCCCTACTTTCTCAATATTGTTTTGCAAAAAGAAGGCTTTTTCATTCCAGAGATTCACATTTGAGTTCATGGAGCATTTCCGTAAAATTCATGTGTTAACTGAACCCACTGGTAACACATGTAGCAACAGACCTCTAAATTATGTCCTCGTAGTCCATTAATTCAGCCTTGTTGGGATCCCATTCACCTGATAAGTACTTAAGAATAGTTTGCAGAAGTGTTCTATACCTGGTCTCTGTTATAGATCATCTGTACTTTTCCTAGAATTTTCCCAATAAACCGAAGTTGACTTTTTTTTTTTAACCTATAGTTGACCTTAAGTCTGCAGCTCGTGGTCTAGTGGCTAGCGTTGTTACCTCTGGATCACGGGGTCCCAGGTTTGATTCCCGATTGGATTGGGGATTTTCTCTGCCCGGGGCTGGGTGTTTGTATTGTCTTCATCATTTCATCGTCATCCTTATCATTCTTCACAGTGGCTCTAATGCACTGTGAAAAACATTGGACTGGAAACAGTTAGGACTTTGTACGGGTACTGATGACCGTTTAGTTGAATGCCCCGTTCAAACCATATCATCATCAAAGACCAATCTAAAATAAATATTTTACATGTGAATTAATGTATTTAGATTATATATTCATTCCACAGTCCAGTGAAGTGCTTCTAAGTATTTGCAAAAGATAGAATTAAAAATTGGTTTTATTTCCCAATGGAGACAGTAGGTTTCATAAAATTCCAAAAGAATATACATACATACTGTATTAGAACTACTGATAGCCTATCAATAGCCAACCATGACAGAACTCTGATATGGTGAGGAAGACATTTGAGACCTACAGTTTGGATTCCATAGAAATGTTGGAACACGTGAGGCAATACTGCTCCTACAACTTATCTTAGAAGATAGATTAAGGAAAGGCAAACCTACATTTCTAGCATTTGTAGACCTAGAGAAAGCTTTTGACAGTGTTGACTGGAATACTATCTTTCAAATTATGAAGGTGGGAGGCGTAAAGTATAGGGAGCGAAAGGCTATTTACAATTTGTGCAGAAACCAGATGGCAGTTATAAGAGTTCAGGGGCATGAGAGAGAAGCAGTGGTTGAGAATGGAGTGAGACAGTGTTGTAGCCTATCAACATTGTTATTTAGTCTATATATTGAGCAAGCAGTAAAAGAAACAAAAGAAAAATTTGGAGTAGGAATTAAAATCCATGGAGAAGAAATAAAAAAACTTCAAGGTTTGCTGATGACATTGTAATTCTGTCAGAGACAGCAAAGAGCCTGGAAGAGCATTAGACTGGAATGGACAATGTCTTGAAAGGAGGTTAAAAGATGAACAACAACAAAAGCAAATTGAGGATAATAGAATGTAGTCTAACTAAATCAGGAGATGCTGAGGGAATTAGGTTAGGAAATGAGACGCTTAAGGAAATAAATAAGTTATTTGGGAAGCAAAATAACTGATGACTGTTGAAGTAGGGAGGATATAAAATATAGACTGGCTATGGCAAGGAAAGCATTTCTGAAGAAGTGAAATTTGTTCACATCGAGTACAGATTTAAGTGTCTGGAAGCCTTTTCTGAAAGTATGTATGGAGTGTAGTCATGTACGGAAGTGAAACATGGATGATAACTAGTTTAGACAAGAAGAGAATAGAAGCTTTCGAAATTTGGAGGAAGTAGGTTGCAGTAGTTACTCAGAGATGAAGCAGCTTGCACAGAATACAGTAGCATAGAGAACTGCATGAAACCAGTCTCTGGACTGAAGAGCACAACATCATACACACTGAAGAGCAGTAAATAATTTGTGCACTCTTGTGTGCGAGGATCATCAAACGAAAATGAGTTACAATGTTTACGCAAACTTGAAATGTGCATAGGTTAAATATTATGTATAATACACAGTATCTGATGATGATGATGATAATATACATCAGTTGTTCTACTAAAAAAAAATTGTTGATAATGGAGCAAGTTTGGCAGTCGATAAGTTCTCGAGCTCCTCTCAAGTTGTACTTCATTAGTAGCATCTAAACTTTTTTGTGATCGCTGGCCAGTTATTACAAGGGCTGAGTCAAAACTAAGTGCATTTAAGTCTTTACATAGTTAATTTGTATTACCACTGCGACTTTTGTGTACTGAAATTTACATTACATTATTTACAACAGATTTCCTTAAGGAATTTATGTACTGAGAAGCTGTAGGTCTCTAAAAAAGATATCCGCACCAGGATATTTAGGATTTAAAACCATAATTAGTTCCTATTGCATACTTTTCTACTTTGCTTCTTTTTTTTTTTTTAACTTGAGACAAGCAATTTGGAATTATTTCATCTGTTACAATTTCAACACCTGATAATGCATAGTAGGTCTGTTAGGGCTCCGCCTGTTAAAAATAAAAATTGTGGATTATATTCACAAAATCACTGTATTTATTCAAAATAGTTTCCTCCTGAGTCAGTAAACAGCTGAAATCGTTATAAAAATGTTTTGAAACAGTCACTATAGTCTTTTCTTTGGAATTGCGTTCAGTGCTACAGGACAGTTTTCTTGGATTTTTTGCTTTGTAATAATGTCCTTTTTATTGCCAACTTCAATCTGGGGAAGCCGCGCAGTGTTGCCACATGGTTTGAGGTGCTATGTCATGGATAGCGTAGCCCGTCCCGCTGGAGGGTTTCAAGCCCTCCTCCGTGTGTGTGTGTGTGTGTGTGTGTGTGTGTGTGTGTGTGTGTGTTTTGTTCTTAGCATAACTAAGTTTAAGTAGTGTGTAAGTCTAGGGACCGATGACCTTCGCAGTTTGATCCCTTTGGAATTCAGACACGCGCCCCTCCCCCCCCCCCCCCCCCCCCACACACACACACACTGAATTTGTGGAACAACCAGAAATCAGCTGGGACCAAATCTGGTGGGTGATCCAGAACTGTGATATCGGCGAAACAGTCACAGACAGTCTTTGCTCTGTAGGTTGGGGTGGAATTATCATTCACAAACACAAAACTTGATGTTGCCTTGCTGTTCTATCATCTTTTTCCGGTGAGTGTCAGGCATGTGTTGTTACATCTGTGGCCAGGACACCTGCTGCAGTGATGCTAATTGCAACTGTACCTTACGGTTACTGCTGAGTAGTTGAGCTTCTAAATAGCATCTCATATGGGCAAACAAGTTGCGTCTTAACGTGTGGTTATTTGTAGTTTGGGCTATGCTCAGCTCTCTTTAAAAAGAACAGCTTGATGTAGACATAACATTGACCTGCACTTATCTGCTTCCATACCCCGCAACCAGTTCACTACAATTAATATCATGTAGCTGTGATCCTGCAGTCAAATAGTATATGTATTGCCTAGAATTACAACTTAATAAAACATACAAAAGCACAAAATAAATATTAAAGGAATAATTTAGCAACAAGTGTTCTGTTCTAATATCTGTAATTGATGTAGACAGTAGATAGGTGTGTTGAATAATTTTTATTATGGAAAGGACATCTCAGATAAATGGGAAGTGGTCCTACAATATATCCATTAAAATACAGACAAAAAATACCCTTGTCAAATGCATTAAAGTTACGTTGAGAGCATTAAAAGAGTGGTAGCAACATCCCCATATTAAATAGTCATTTAAGGTAGCGAAAACTAAGTCCATTTCGTAATCACAATACACAACATATTCACCAGTTCAAAATAGTTCAGAGTTCAACATGATGAAATTATCACACACAATCCAAAGAATAGTAACTCAAGCACTGTCCTCAGTTTCATAATACAAGCAAGAAGAAATTAGAGTCATACTCTGGAGCACTGTCAGATCTCTCATGAGTCAGAGCTCCTTCGAAAGTTAAGAGTATTGTAGTAGCCATTCACAGCCCAGAATCAGTCATCCATATGACTGAATCGCACATTACCATGGGTAGGTCTGCATTCTTCCAGCACTCAACACAGTGTGTTGCAAAATCACTCCCTTGAGCTCTTCACTCGAAAAGTCTGTCTCCACTTGACTCCCATAGTGTTCTGCTACTGTCTGCTTCTTCATTGGCTGAAGGCCATCCACACCATAAATACATCGTTCTTATTTTTACATATGTGATTTGACTCATTATGACTACTTCCCAGACTAAACTTCCGTAATATATCACAACAGTATTTAAATAAAGAAATGTTATAAATATTCAGTCACACTCAGATCATTCACTATAACTGCAAATAAAGGTTTGTTCATAAATAAATAAATTGTTATTCTTACACAAGTATGCTCTCATTAAATGACAACATTTTGTCTTTAAATTTGTTTAAACAGTTATGTATACCAGTTATTTATACCGTCTTGACAGAAGTGTCTTTTGGTTCTCTTCTCAATCATGGGGTCTGCTAACACATGCAGTTGACCACTTTTAAATTTGCACAGTTTTTTGGTAGCACTTGCAGTCAACATTTGAATAAAGTTACAGTCAAAATAAATAATTCATTAAATAAATACACAAGTATGACAAAATATGAAGTATTGATGCTGTGCACATCTGGAGAGTATGATGTTCTGGCAAACATTTGTGTAATGGAAAGGATATAAAAGATACAGGTACATAGTTTTCAGAGATAATGGCTATAGAGCAATGCTATCATCTTAGATATTGTTTGCTGAAATCACATGAAGTGATGAAGTGGTGTTAATTCAGAGGTTTATTGTGTACATGTTTATTCACTGTGAAATACGAGGGTGGGTCAAATGAAAACCTTAAATTTGTAATAACAAATCGAAATTTCACGCCGTTATCCTATAAGTTGGTAAGCGTGCTACAAACAGCGTGCAGAATGGCCTGTAGTTGGCAGCATAGTGCAGATGCACACATACCGTTGCAGTATCAGTATAAAGACAGCCGCCCCACTTGCAACTTGCACCAGGGAAGAACAGCATTCTGTTATTCGGTTTTTACGTAGTGAAGGTTTGAAACTTGAAATTCATCGACGAATGAAGGTTCAGTACGGTGATGCATGTTTGTCACAGCAGCAAGTCTACAAATGGAGTAGACTCTCTTTTGGGATAAAAAGGCATTATTTTGGAGCATTACATGCCTAGAGTGACCATTGTCACCAGCACATCATACACAGATCTCCCAAAAAATCATCTGCAGCCTGCAGTCAAACCAAAGTGACATATATTGCTGTCAGCAGGTGTCCTTTTGCAACATGACAATGCAAGGCCCCACACTGTCTGTACAACAGTTGCAACAATCACATACCTGCATTTTGAGTGTCTTCCTCATCTACCATACTCACCAGACCTTGCCCCAAGTGATTTCCATATTTTTGGACCACTCAAAGACGCAATGGGAGGAAAGAAGTTCCATCCTGATGAAGAGGTACACAATGTGGTGCATCATTGGTTGCGCTGACTACCAAAAGAATGTTTTTCTAAAGGAATTTATGCACTTTGTAAGTGCTGGAGGACTTGCATTGCGTGTGAGGAAGATTATATTAAAAAGTGATACGGCTTTGTACCACTTCTGCACAGTAAATAATATTTAAAAAAACATTTAAGGTTTTCATTTGACTCACCCTCGTATTAACTTTTCTAGGTTTAAAGACATTAAATTATTGTTGTGCTAGTGAAATCCCAGATGTATTCACATTCGCTTTAGTATGTAACTGATTTATTATCAGAGTTCAAAGATCTGTAACTTAGCCACCTTTAAGATTGCCTGACACTCTGCCATTTCTTGGAGCATTGTCTTTCCTCCTGCAAAAAGGCCATGTGAGTTACGTCTGTCCAGATTTTCAGCTTTGGGATTTACCCTTATCCAGTCATCTGCTGAAGCACCTGGCTCCCATGGAACAGCCGCAGTGAGCTGCCTGGCCATGATGCCCTCCTGATCCATGGGCCGCACAGCTTCGCAATCAGTTCCACCTTAGCTTGTACCAAGTGTAGGTGACCAATTATCTTGCTCACATATGCTTAACGTTACATATTGCTTTGACTTTCTACATGGCTGTTGGTGAAACATCAAGGAACATAATGCCGCAACTCGCCATGAGATGGCATTACTGTTTGGAGTCCTAACGGACTTGGACATGTTGTGTAACTATTTTTTTTTCTCTCTCTCTGATTTTATCCTACCTGGATACAGTTACTTATATAATTCACGTGTAAGATATTTCAAAGCATTATCTTGGCCGAGTTTAAGTTGTACTTTTTGTTCAGATTGTTGATGTGATGATTTTTCTAATGTTTTAGTTTCATGAAAGTGTTGCTAACAAAAAGGTATGGGTAGTTGATCTTTTTACTGTTGATACAACTTAGCAAATATTATTTATGGGCTTAGTGACACCTCTCATCAGATAGTCTGGCATTCTGACTTTTCAGTAAGCAGCTCAGATTCTGGGTGAAACTAATTGACTTTTGACCTTATTAACAGTTGCATTCAGAAGTAGTTTTCCATCGATGGTATTATCTCTGTGCTTGTCAGAATATGACCTTTTCCGTTATACATATGATCACCTGATTTTTATGCACAACTTGACATACTTCACTGGTTGATTGAACCATTAATTAAGAATTTCGCATAATTTACTGTAATTTTCAATATGACATTTGTCTTCATAGACAGTGTATTCTGAACACAGAGGTGCGCAGTCGAAACCATCTTGTCACGGTCCGCGCGGCTCCCTCCATCGGATGTTTGAGTCCTCCCGCGGGGCAGGGCTGTGTGTGTTGTCCTTAACGTAAGTTAGTTTTAGTTAGATTAAGTAGTGCATAAACTTAGGGACCGATGACCTCAGCAGTTTGGTCCCATAAGACCTTACCACAAATTTCCAAAAAAAAATTCCCAATACAGATATGTAAAATAATTTTACAAACTTTTCTGAATTCCTAGGTCACCACTTACTTCATAAGCAAATATATGGTTAATATGTAGGTTTGAACTTAAATAGTGGCAACAATTCTGTGGAGACAGTATGCAATTGAGTCTACTATTGTCGCCCGTTCCTTGTCACCGGCGTGCAAGCAATCGAGGGAAAAACAGTCACTTGTGAGCGAGCAGTCTAACATAATGGTGTCACTATGTTTTCAAAACAGGAACTATGGAGTTGAATCAAGATTGAATGTGTGCATTGGGTAAAAGCCTTCAACGAAGGTCGGCAAACTGTGGCAGACACGCATTGGCAGGTCGTCCTAGCATCTCTGAAGAAGAAGTGCTTGCTGTTGCCGTTTTAGTTGGCAGTGATCAACACTGTACGATTTGTGAGCTCACCCACGAAACTGGATTAGTGCATATGGCTGTGCTTCAAATCCTGAAGGAAGGCCTGGGCATGCAAAAAACTGCATCACTATCCAGAAATAGATGCGTTACAGTGCTGTTCGGCGTCGTCTAAGGCTGAGTGGTTCTAGGCGCTTCAGTCTGGAACCGCGTGACTGCTACGGTCGCAGGTTTGAATCCTGCCTTGGGATGGATGTGTGTGATGTCCTTAGGTTACTTAGGTTTAAGTAGTTCTAAGTTCTAGGGGACTGATGACCTCAGATGTTAAGACCCATAGTGCTCAGAGCCGTTTGAACCATTTTACAATGCTGCTCAGATGCACTTGTAGCACTGTGACCGCGAAGGAGAAGCTTTCTAACACTGTATCATAACACTGGATAAGACATGGGCCACATCGTGCGAGCCAAAACTGAAACGCCAATCCAACAAATGGCGTCAATATGGGTTGCATTGAAGGTTGAAAATGCGTCAGAGCCCAAGTATGGTCAGGGTGTCTACGACCCGGGACAACTGGGAGATCCGGGAAAAACCCGGGAATCTTTTTGAGTTTTAGTTTTCAGTTAATTTTTTGTGATTTTGACTGGTAAGAACCAATACTCTAACAAAAAAATTTACTGTATCACGCTTCTGCAGAATAATACTGCAGCAACAAAACATTAATCAGAGAGAAAAATGAAAATAAAACTTAAGTCGCAAAGAAAATGCGCCATATACAACAACAAAACACAGTGCTCAAACAAGCTTCTACCAACAGCAAAGTGTGTCAAAGGCTTTAGGAAGACTGTGCAGTGCTTCTTAACAAGTTGCCTCCACCTTTCTGCTTTTCCCTCTTTGCTTAGAACCGGGTTTCCATCTGAGCTCTGGATTTCATACAAGTGGTTCTCTTATCTCCAAAGGTCTATTTAATTTTCCTGTAGGCAGTATCTATCTTACCCCTAGTGAGATAAGTCTCTACATCCTTACATTTGTCCTCTACCCATCCCTGCTTAGCCATTTTGCACTTCCTGTCGATCTCATTTTTGAGACATTTGTATTCCTTTTGCCTGCTTCATTTACTGCATTTTTATATTTCCTCCTTTCATCAATTAAATTCAATATTTCTTCTGTTACCCAAGGATTTCTGCTAGCCCTCGTCTTTTTACCTACTTGATCCTCTGCTGCCTTCACTACTTCATTCCTCAAAGCTACCCATTCTTCTTCTACTGTATTTCTTTCCCCCACTCTTGTCAATTGTTCCCTTATACCCTCCCTGAAACTCTGTACAACCTCTGGTTCTTTCAGTTTATCCAGGTCCAATCTCCTTAAATTCCCACCTTTTTGCAGTTCTTCAGTTTTAATCTACAGGTCATAACCAATAGATTGTGGTCAGAGTCCTCATCTGCCCCTGGAAATGTCTTACAATTTAAAACCTGGTTCCTAAATCTCTGTCTTACCATTATTATTATTATTATTATTATTATTATTAGTCGTAAAGCTCCCATGTGGAAGACGCTAAGTAAAGCTGGTTCACTTTCCGTTCTTCTTGGTCTTCTGGTTCTTTTTATTTGCCCACCAGTTTTTCATTGTTTGCGAAAATTTAGTTCTTCTTTCTTCGCTCCATTTTGTTCCGGTTCTCGGTGCTTTTGTCTCTGATTTAACCTCCCACTTTTCAACTTTTATTCTAAAATTGTTCCTTGCAGCTATTTCTTCTTTAGTAATTTTTGCTAATTCCAAATCTTTTTTAACTTTTTGGATCCATTCTCCTCCATTAACAAGAGAATCTACGTATTTTACAATTCTTTTTGTTAATCTGTGTTCAGGAAGTCTCATTATGTGGCCATAGAATTTAAGGCGTCTTTTCCTCATGTCTATCTCTATGTTAGAATATTCTTCAATTTTTGATGATTTCTGTAATCTATATCCATTCTCGGTCCATCTTGGTCCCAAAATTTTTCTAATTATTTTTCTTTCTTCTTTCTTTAGATTTTTTAGATCAGTTTTCCTGTTTAGTGCCAGGGTTTCGCTGGCATATAACATTGATGGTTTAATGACTGTATTGTAATGCCTAATTTTTGCATTTAAAGATAAACATTTTTATTATAGAGGTTTTGCACTAATCCTAACCCTTTAAGAGCTTTTTTTATTCTTTCTTGTTGTGCAAATTTTTCCGAGATAATTTCTCCAAGATATTTGAAGTATGGTACTCTGTTGATTTCTCCGTATTTTGTTTGTAATTTGGAAATTTCTAAATTTGTTGTTGTAAACACTGTCTTTTCAAATGATATCTGTAGGCCGACTTTTTCTGCACATTCCTTTAGAATTTCTACCTGTTTTATAGCCATCTCACTAGAATCTGCCATTATTGCGAGATCGTCTGCAAAGGCTAAGTAGGGGATTCTTAGGTTATGTTTCTTGGTTCCTAATGAAATTGGTTTCCAGCACTTTTCTTCTTCAAGTTTCTTCTCCCATTCTTCCATGACTCTACCCAGAACTACATTGAACAACAAAGGCGACAACCCATCACCCTGTCTAACCCCAGTTTTTATTTCAAATGGTCTTGAAAGTTTTCCCATAAATTTCACTTTGGATTTTGTATTTGTTAACGTCTGTTGAATGATTTTCTGTATTTTCCGATCCAATCCTTTTTCCTCAAGAATCCTAAATAGTGTGGGTCTGTGGATTGAGTCATATGCCTTCTTGAAGTCGACAAAGACATACACTGTAGGCTTGCCTCGCATCTTCCTTATCCTTGTGATTAATTTTAGGTTTAAAATTTGCTCTGGGCATGATCTGTTTGGCCTGAACCCAGCTTGGAAATCTGAGATTTTGGGTTCTAGCATTTCTTGTGCTCTTTCAAGAATACAAGCCGATAAAATCTTATATGTGACAGGAAGTAGAGAAATTCCTCTGTAATTATTTACATCATGTTTATCCCCTTTTTGTGTAATGGATGTATTAAGGCACACTTCCAATCTTCTGGGATTTCTTTGGTGACCCATATATTTTGAATAATTCCTACTAGCTCCTTTCTTGAATTAGGCCCTAGATTTTTGAGAAACTCAGCTACAATTCCACCCTCCCCGGAGGCTTTGTTATTTTTTAGTTTCTTTATGTGTTTGATAATTTCTTCTTCTGTTGGCGGTGAGGAATCTTTTTGCTGCGGGGCTTTGGTGTTGGATATTGGGAGGGTTTCTGTTGGTTCTGGACAGTTCAGCAGTTTTTCAAATTATTCGGCTAATACTTCAGTTTTCTTCATCGCTTAGTGCTAAATTCCCATCTGGTTTTCGGAAGCAAACATTTTGAGGGTTATAACCTTTAATTTGGTTTGCGAAAGTTTTGTAGAATCCATGTGTATTATAGTTTTTAAAATCTGTGTCTATTGATTCTAATTGTTGGATTACATATTTTCTCTTCTCTTGTCTGATAATTTTATTCGAAAGCTTTCGTGTTTCTAGAAAGTTCTGGTGATTCCCCTCATTCTTATTTGAGCTATATTTCTCGAAGGCTTTTTTGCGTAATTCAACGGCATTTTCACATTTTATATTCCACCACGGATGTTTGGGTTTCTTCTGTAACGGTATTTTTTCTTTGGCTATTTCTGTAATTTTTGTCTTGAATTTTTCCCAGTTGTTTGCAGGAGAATTTTCCCGTGTTTCTGTTGTTTCTGATTCTGTTAGTTTCTGTAGATTAAATTTTGGTACTACCGGTGGTGTTTGCGGTGTTTTTCGTCTTGGAGTGAATTGTACTCGAACCCTGGTGAGGTAGTGATCAGAGTCGATATTTGTGCCTTTCTTAACTTGGATATCTCTGATCTCTTTTTGGAAGTCATAAGAGATGGCTACATGGTCGATCTAAAATTCTCCAAGTTGGTTTATAGGGGATCTCCAGGTTTTTTGTTTGCTAGGTTTCTTGTTAAAGGAGGTTGAGCTGATTTTCATGTTGAACTGTTGGCAGAGTTGGATTAGTCTCATACCGTTTTTGTTGGTCAATCTGTGTGCTGGATATAAGCCAACTGTCTTCCCAAATTTTTTTTCTTTGCCAATCTGTGCATTGAAATCTCCAAGAAGTACTTTGACGTCGTTTCTTGGTATTTTAGAGATTTCAAGTTCTAATCGTTCCCAGAATTTGTCTACAGCTTCTCGGTTCTTCTTATTTTCAATGTTGCACGGTGCATGGACATTAATTAGGGTGTGGTTTTTATTCTTATTTTTAAACCTAAGAAGCATCAGTCTGTTGTTAATGGTTCTTACAGACTTTATAGATTTAACGGCGGATTTTTCAACAATAAAGGCCATACCAAGCATGTTCGCCCCTCTACCAATTTTCCTATTAGTTCCACTTTTGAAGATTCTGAAGCCATTGTAATCAGTGGTTTGATCATCGGGGAACCTTGTCTCTTGTACTGCTAGGATTTGGATTTTCAGTTTCTTTAATTCTTCTGTTACAATATGTAATTTTCCTGGTTGTATCAGTGTCTGTATGTTTATTGTTCCAATGTAATTTTTCTTCTTGTTTTTGGGAAGTTTTCCAGAGTGCTCCGACTCACTCATAAATCGTGTAGGACCGGTCTCCCCAGAATCCGAATGACCGGTTGCCACCTTTTTACTAGGTGGGTGGATTTTACCACCTGGGGTAATTTTGTTATTACATACATTATATAATCTATCTGACACCTTTTAGTATCTCCAGGGTTCTTCCACGTATACAACCTTCTTTCATGATTCTTAAACCAAGTGTTAGCTATGATTAAGTTGTGCTCTGTGCAAAATTCTACCAGGCGGCTTCCTCTTTCATTTCTTAGCTCCAATCCATATTCACCTACTACGTTTCCTTCTCTCCCATTTCCTACTATCGAATTCCAGTCACCCATGACGATTAAATTTTCGTTTCCCTTCACTATCTGAATAACTTCTTTTATTTCATCATACATTTCTTCAATTTCTTCGTCATCTGCAGAGTTAGTTGGCACATAAACTTGTACTACTGTAGTAGGTGTGGGCTTTGTGTCTATCTTGGCCACAATAATGCGTTCACTATGGTGTTTGTAGTAGCTTACCCGCATTCCTATTTTCCTATTCATTATTAAACCTACTCCTGCATTACCCCTATTTGATTTTGTGTTTATAACCCTGTAGTCACCTGACCAGAAGTCTTGTTCCCCGTGCCACCGAACTTCACTAATTCCCACTATATCTAACTTTAACCTATCCATTTCCCTTTTTAAATTTTCTAACCTACCTGCCCGATTAAGGGATCTGACATTCCACGCTCCGATCTGTAGAATGCCAGTTTTCTTTCTCCTGATAACGACATCCTCTTGAGTAGTACCCACCCGGAGATCCGAATGGGGGACTATTTTACCTCCGGAATATTTTACCCAAGAGGACGCCATCATCATTTAATCATACAGTAAAGCTGCATGCTCTCGGGAAAAATTACGGCCGTAGTTTCCCCTTGCTTTCAGCCGTTTGCAGTACCAGCACAGCAAGGCCGATTTGGTTATTGTTACAAGGCCAGATCAGTCAATCATCCAGACTGTTGCTCTTGCAACTACTGAAAAGGCTGCTGTCTCTCTTCAGGAACCACACATTTGTCTGGCCTCTCAACAGATACCCCTCCGTTGTGGTTGTACCTACGGTACGGCTATCTGTATCGCTGAGGCACGCAAGCCTCCCCACCAACGGCAAGGTCCATGGTTCATGGGTGGGGGGGGGGGGGGGGGGGGTTTGTGATGTATGACGTGCAAAAAAGATCAACAATATATGTGGAAGCTTAGTTTCTCTTGCAGCTTATCAGTCTTATATGTGATAGCTTTGCTTTTCTTGTAGCAACAATTGTACATTAAATTAAGCCATTAATTTTTCTTATTTGTGTGTTCGCGTTACTTAAGAGTGATCTTGCTATTGGCGGACTACATCACTTGTCAAATGCTGTCATCAACTGGCGAGATCAGGTGACATGAGCTGTGACTGGCTTACAAAAACCGCATTGCAATCTCAATTTTAATGCTTCGGAAAGTAACATGCGGTGTTTGGTGGAATTCGAATTTATACCTTTGTAACACGGAAATATTCAGTGTATATGTTGCTGCACATCAAATATCTTTCCAAAACGTGTTTTTTTCCCCTGAGTTTCATTTTCTAAAGTGCAGGAAAATTCAACGCCTTGGTATAAAACCATAAAAGGATTGATAAGTGCGGAGAAAAAGCATACCGTCACGTAACACGGAAAAAGGGTATTTTGCCTGGGAGAAAATGCATTTTCAACTGGGAAATCTGGGAATTATTTTTCCTTGTCCATGTAGATACCCTGATGGTGGGAGTTATGATGATTCTCGTGTATGACTGTGATGGTGTTATCCTAACACATTACGTCCGTCCATGGCAGACCGTCAATGCACAGTATTACTGTTCATTTTTGGAGGAGCATTTGCAACCAGCTTTGCGAAAGAAGCGTTGACACTTTCTGCGCAACCCACCCATCATTTTGCACGACAATGTGCTAGTGCATACAGTGCAAACTGTGGCTGCTATGTTCAGTCAATGGGACTGGGAAGTTCTGTACCATCCACCATACTCCCTGGACTTAAGTCCTTGTGACTTTGATTTGATTCCATAGTTGAAGGAACCACATCATGGCATTCGCTTCAGAACTGTTCCAGAGATTTGACAGGCAGTAGACCACTCCATTCGCACCATCAACAAAACAGGCTCTGCTAACGGTACACTACGCCTTCCGCATTGCTGGCAATGGGTTCTACACAACGTTGGTGACTACTTTGAAGGACAGTAACAGGTGCAAACATATAACTCTTTTTTATAGGTTGTGAATAAATAGTTGCCACTATTTAAGTTCCAACCCTTGTACATTTAGTCCACCCTGAAAAACAGAATTTTACCTAGCAGTTTCTCAAATAATTATACAGTTTCCAAAATAAAACTTGTTCATCACCAGTCTTCAGTCAGACACCTCATAAAATAGTCAGTATGTGGCCAGCATGTAACATCAGTGAGAAACTCAGTCCCCATTCCCAGTTAAGTGAGTAAACGAGCAATACCTTTTTGAGTATGCTCTTAGTAATCACTCATGAACAACTAAGTGCAAACTTGCAGTGAGAATGTGAGTATGTATAGTTACTACTTAACATTTGGATTTGTACAGCTATGAGTGTACCAGTTGATTCTTTCATTGATGCCACATTATTGTGGGCAATGTTCTTTTTATTATTCTATGTGTATATTATGTCATTATCGTGTTCACTGATTAGCATGCCATTGTGTGATTTTACTTAAGTCATGTCTGGAAATAATACTATGGACATCTCCACCTGTATAAGATGTATTAATGTGAAAACGGACCTGGTCATTGGGTCATTCACAGTGCTAATAAATGTGTAAAGAGACACTTAATTGGAAACACTAAGTAGTGTACATCATTTGCGCAATCCTTGAAAACAGTTTTCAGCTGATTCACCAAGACTTCGAACTAAAAGTCTGTGGAGACTTGACAGGATAAGCAGGTAGGGTAGTGTTCCAATATTTTCAGTAGGGTAGTGTTCCAATATTTTCAGTAAACTGAACCAGTTTTAATATTCCTCTTAATCATCTAACCCCTAGTTAATTTCTGTAGTATGTTTTTAAAGCACAATTTGTAGCACTTCCACCTGCTTTTATTTTTTTTTTTTTCATTTGTTGTCCTCGGTGTCAACGTACTGGCTGAAAAATGGGGTGTAGAAGTCAAACATGGACTACTTTAAATGATTTAGCAGAAAGATGCTCGGTTGTGTTTCACTGTCTTTTACTTTCACTTTTCACACCCTCCCATATACAGATTTAATATGGCCAGCGCACTATTGTTTAACTTTCCATAAGGTAAACCTCCACATACTGCTACAATAGTTTACAGTTGAACATCTACCAGCAGTAAACCCTAACCACAAAGTTCACAGTTCTTGAAGAATAAACAGGTACGTATGGAGCAGATAGTCATTGTTTTTACACATGGCCTAATTATTTAACACTTACTCCATTGTTACGTTGAAGCATTGTTGTTCTAACCAACACAGATACATCGTCTGAAACTCGGCCGTAGACGTAATGTCTCGGATCAAAAATCGGGCCCTTATATATACTCACAATAATAGGTACTGGAACTATATATTGTTCGAAGTTAAATTTACAAAAATTATAATTAAAAATTAACTGACTACATAGAAAAATTCTGTCTTTTTAAAAGTTTCTTCTTCTACAAGGTTTAGGCCGAATTATTTGTTTAAATGATGTAATTAACATATATAGTTACGCTAACAATACTTTTGATTAAACTGTTAATTGCTTTGGAATTGATTAAGGGCTGGTTTTGCTAACATGTTTCTGACTAGAACCAAATAGATACTTTAATATTACTAGCATTTCGTCTTCCAAATGTTTACAATGTCGGGAATTTAAGTTACGAAACAATCACTGATTTCACCCTATAATGAAAAATACTAACTAGGAATAGTTATAATGAATTAGAAAATAAATTACATACATAAAACTAAGCACAAAATTAGATATGGTGGCAATCTTTATTATGAAAATACAGCGTGTATACATGGACGAGGAAAAAAATTCCCCGACTTCCCGCTTAAAAATACATTTTCTCCCGGATGAAAATACACTTGTTCCGTGGTAAGTAACAGTATACTTTTCCTCGTAACTGTAAAAATTATGATCATTTCAATGTTTGTGGTTTTATACACCTGCGCAGAAACTTTAGAAAACAAAACTCAGAGGAAAAAACACGTTTTGGAAAGATGTCTGATCTGCAACAACATGTACACTGCATATTTTCGTATTACACGAAAGTATACATTCGAATTCCACCAGACACCGGATGTTATTTTCCGAAGGATTGAAATCGACCCTGCGAGGAGCTTTTGAAGCCAGTAGTAGCTCATGTCAAGCGATCTCGCCAGCCAATGACAGCGGATATTCTGAGCATAGGACACGTGATGTAGTCAGCCAATAGCAACATCACTGTTGAGTAACGCGAATACGCAAACAGGAAAAGGTAATTGTTTAAATTACTATACATAGTGTTGCTACAAGAAAAGAAAAGCTTACACGTATAATATTGGTCTCTAGGATTAATAAGCTGCAAGAGAAGCTAAGCTTTCATACATAATGTTGATCTTTTTTCCGCGTGTTACACTTTGTCCTCAATGATTTGATTTTTGAATGAGAGTCAAACGCTCTGCGATTTAAGAAATTCATCGGACAATTCGCGCACAGAGTTCATCTTGCGTAATAGGAATTTTTCTTTGAGAGTAACACTTTACAAACAACCATTCGGAATATTTTCCCACGACCTGTCAGAAATAGATTCGTTTCAGTAATTGCCAGAGAGCTCCAGTTACCAGGCGTCGCCGCGCTTGCGCAGCTACGATGACGCAGGAAGCCCGTACGTTCGTACGTGCAAAACATTAAAATATCTTACATTATGTCATAAATAAAACAAGACATTGGAGGATACTCCAAGAGCATGGCATTTTGTGAACCATACTAAAATGGATAATTCGGCTTAAAGTGCACATTCGTATGTCCAGATTCGGGTGTAAATTTTCTTGGAGTACCAGTACTGTATTTCATGTTTGGTTCTTAACGATGGCATAATGCCATACGTGCTAGAAGACGAAAACGTGAACTTGAAATGCAACGAACAGTTGAAACTAGCCAATAGTGTCGAATTAAACACATCGTTTCAAATAAATTGACTTCCTCTGCAGAAAAGCTAAATATAAGTCAAATTTATTTAACAAACCGACAACAATAACTTCATTGTTCTGCAAGGCGATTAACACTTGACTGTCCGGATGATGGCAGCAAAATAAAATCTGAAACTAACAACATATTTCAGCCTTCCGTAATTATGTGAATGTATTTTAATTCACTTGATGGCTCCCGACCACAGAAATCCTTTTTGTTTTCATTTGGCGTGAGAGTAATAAACGAAGAGGAAACAGCAAAATCATTTACCGCAAACACGGGTCACGTGGAGACTACCACCTCCCCACAACTATTCAGATTGCTTGTCTGGATCTACGATATTTGCGAACCAGGCCAATATTAGATAGCGTTTGAGGTAGGACGTCAAAAATTTAAAAAAAAATACCTTCATTTTGTAGCTCACATCTTGCTGAAGAGTCTGATACATAAAACATATATGTTCGAGGGAACGTAAGACATGTTATTTGGTCTTAAGTGTGCCAAAGTGCAGTGCCACGCCTCTTCACACAGCATTCCTCCATCGCACGTCTCTTTATTTCGCTCTGTGGAATTCAATCGTGTAATATTTTGTAGTGGGTGCCATCAAACCATATTCCGGTCAGTGTAAATTAAAATGCCCTGTGGTGCCTCTTCTGCTCGCAGTTGAGTGGTTTGACCCCGCCCCCTTAAAAAAAAAAATTACAAATTAATACTGGATGGGATTATTTGTAACCGGCAGAACAAGAACTCTTCAGAAAATTTGCAGTCTTTACTGCCTATTAGCTAGTAACTTGCTGTTCAGTGTGATATAAAATTAAATATAGGACACACAAAACGAGTAAAGACAAGAGACAAGCAAGACAGTACACATTTCTTCAATCCTTAAGTCGTAGCTTTTTCTTCAGTGTAATCTTGGCACCACTTTATGTCTTTTCTGGGAAAGACTCTATTAGCTCATCGAAGTTCGTCAACGTTTTGCTACATGACAAAATGAAATGTCGTTGTCTAATGCTAGAAAAGCTGTTAATACAAATTGTACCCAAGACTGGTGTGGTTCCTCGATCTGATTACGTGTATTTTGTCAATGTCTGCTTGATAAAACGAAATAGGCCCGCCTAATATTATCAGCAGTTGTTACACACCAAATAAACGAGACTGTTTTGACACAAATGGTCATTTTTGTAACACAACGAAATATAATTCACGAAGTACCAATATCGAATGCCTGTTAGGCTTACTAAAATCAAAAAGTTTTATGTTAGGAAATAGTTCCACATTTCATTCATATTCTCTGGATTCAGAAGCATGAGATCGAAAAGTAGGAGTACGAAATTTTTTATATAAATTTTGAATCGTCATATTCTTCCGTAATTTGTGCCAGTCCGTTTCTTCTCCTTCCTCGCTCTAACAATCTTGTCATCACCAATTCTGTAACTATTCCTGCCAGTGTCAAAACTTATTCTCTGGTTAACTTCACTAACCCTGCCACAATCACCGCATTTATTCACCTGTTAGGCATTATTACTTGTTCGTACAACGTGAACAGAACAGAACTTTAGCAGCCGGTATAACTGGCCCTTAGTAGTGTAGCCCCCCCCCCCCCCCCCCCAAATTAACCATGGACCTTGCCGTTAGTGGGGAGGCTTACGTGCTTCTGCGATACAGATAGCTGTACCGTAGGTACAACCACAACGGAGGGGTATCTGTTGAGAGGCCAGACAAACGTGTGGTTCCTGAAGAGGAGCAGCAGGCTTTTCAGTAGTTGCAAGGGCAACAGTCTGGATGATTGACTGATCTGGCCTTGTAACACTAACCAAAACGGCCTTGCTGTTGCTGTGTTGGTACTGCGAACGGCTGAAAGCAAGGGGAAACTATGCCCGTAATTTTTCCTGAGGGCATGCAGCTTTACTGTATGATTAAATGATGATGGCATCTTCTTGTGTAAAATATTCCGGAGGTAAAATAGTCCCCCATTCGGATCTCCGGGCGGGGACTACTCAAGAGGATAGGTTAGAGTTAGATATAGTGGGAATTAGTGAAGTTCGGTGGCAGGAGGAACAAGACTTCTAGTCAGGTGACTACAGGGTTATAAACACAAAATCAAATAGGGGTAATGCAGGAGTAGGTTTAATGACGAATAGGAAAATAGGAATGCAGGTAAGTTACTACAGACAGCATAGTGAACGCGTTATTGTGGCAAAGATAGATACAAAGCCCACACCTACTACAGTAGCACAAGTTTATATGCCAACCAGCTCTGCAGATGACGAAAAAATTGAAGAAATGTATGATGAGATAAAAGAAATTATTCAGATAGTGAAGGGTGACGAAAATTTAATAGTCATGGGTGACTGGAATTCGGTAGCAGGAAAAGGGAGAGAAGGAAACGAGGTAGGTGAATATGGATTGGGGGTTAGAAATGAAAGAGGAAGCCGCCTGGTTGAATTTTGCACAGAGCACAACTTAATCATATCTAACACTTGGTTTAAGAATCATGAAAGAATGTTGTATACATGGAAGAACCCTGGAGATACTAAAAGGTATAAGATAGATTATATAATGGGAAGTCAGAGATTTAGGAACCAGGTTTTAATTTATAAGATATTTCCAGGGGCAGATGTGGACTCTGACCACAATCTATTG
This sequence comes from Schistocerca gregaria, assembly GCF_023897955.1. Taxonomy (NCBI): domain Eukaryota; kingdom Metazoa; phylum Arthropoda; class Insecta; order Orthoptera; family Acrididae; genus Schistocerca; species Schistocerca gregaria. The sequence goes on along the minus strand of NC_064920.1, from coordinate 359,122,636 downwards.
GTTATGACCTGATGACCTGTAGATTAAATCTGAAGAAACTGCAAAAAGGTGGGAATTTAAGGAGATGGGACCTGGATAAACTGAAAAATCAGAGGTTGTACAAAGTTTCAGGGAGAGCATAAGGGAATAATTGACAGGAATGGGGGAAAGCAATACTGCATAAGAAGAATGGGTAGCTTTGAGGGATGAAGTAGTGAAGGCAGCAGAGGATCAAGTAGGTAAAAAGACGAGGGCTAGTAGAAATCCTTGGGTAATAGAAGAAATATTGAATTTAATTGATGAAAGGAGAAAATATAAAAATGCAGTAAATGAAGCAGGCAATAAGGAATACAAATGTCTCAAAAATGAGACGACAGGAAGTGCAAAATGGCTAAGCAGGGATGGCTACAGGACAAATGTAAGGATGTGGAGACTTATCTCACTAGGGGTAAGATAGATACTGCCTACAGGCAAATTAAAGAGACCTTTGGAGAAAAGAGAACCACTTGTATGAATATCAAGAGCTCAGATGGAAACCCAGTTCTAAGCAAAGAAGGGAAAGCAGAAAGGTGGAAGGAGGATATAGAAGGTGATGTACTTGCGGACAATATTATGGAAATGGAAGAGAATGTAGATGAAGATGAAATGGGAGATACGATACTATGTGAAGAGTTTGACAGAGCACTGAAAGACCTGAGTCGGAACAAGGCCCCTAGAGTAGACAACATTACATTAGAGCTACTGACAGCCTTGGGAGAGCCAGTCCTGACAAAACTCTACCATCTGGTGAGCAAGATGTATGAAACAGGCGAAATACCCTGAGACTTCAAGAAGAATATATAATTCCAATCCCAAAGAAAGCAGGTGTTGACAGATGTGAAAATTACTGAACTATCAGTATAATAAGCCACAGCTGCAAAATACTAACACCAATTCTTTACAGACGAATGGTAAAACTAGTAGAAACCGACCTCGGGGAAGATCAGTTTGGATTCCGTAGAAATACTGGAACACGTGAGGCAATACTGACCTCACAACTTATTTTAGAAGCTAGATTAAGGAAAGGCAAACCTACGTTTCTATCATTTGTAGACTTGGAGAAAGCTTTTGACAATGTTGACTGGAATACTCTCTTTCAAATTCTAAAGGTGTCAGGAGTAAAATACAGGGAGCGAAAGGCTATTTACAATTTGTACAGAAACCAGATGGTAGTTATAAGAGTCGAGGGACATGAAAGGGAAGCAGTGGTTGGGAAGGGAGTGAGACAGGGTTGTAGTCTCTCCACGATGTTATTTAATCTGTATATTGAGCAAGCAATAAAGGAAACAAAAGAAAAATTTGGAGTAGGTACTGAAATCCAGGGAGAAGAAACAAAAACTTTGAGGTTCGTCGATGACACTGCAATTCTGTCAGAGACAGCAAAGGACTTGGAAGAGCAGTTGAATGGAATGGACAGTGTCTTGAAAGAAGGATATAAGATGAACATCAACAAAAGCAAAACGAGGATAATGGAATGCAGACGAATTAAGTCGGGTGATGCTGAGGGTATTAGATTAGGAAATGAGACACTTAAAGTAGTAAATGAGTTTTGCTATTTGGGGAGCAAAATAACTGATGATGGTTGAAGTAGAGAGGATATAAAATGTAGACTGGCAATGGCAAGGAAAGCATTTCTGAAGAAGAGAAATTTGTTAACATCTAGTATTGAGTTAAGTGTTAGGAAGTCGTTTCTGAAAGTATTTGTATAGAGTGTAGTATGGAAGTGAAACATGGACGATAAATAGTTTGGACAAGAAGAGAATAGAAGCTTTCAAAATGTGGTGCTACAGAAGAATGTTGAAGATTAGGTGGGTAGATCACATAACTAATGAGGAAGTATTGAATAGGATTGGGGAGAAGAGAAGTTTGTGGCACAACTTGACAAGAAGAAGGGATCGGTTGGTAGGACATGTTTTGAGGCATGAAGGGATCACTAATTTAGTATTGGAGTGCAGTGTGGAGGGTAAAAATCGTAGAGGGAGACCAAGAGATGAATACACTAAGCAGATTGAGAAGGATGCAAGTTGCAGTAGGTACTGGGAGATGAAGAAGCTTGCACAGTATAGAGTAGCATGGAGAGCTGGATCAAACCAGTCTCAGGACTGAAGACCACCACCACAACAACAACAACAACAACAACAACAAGTAGTGTAGCGTACGACCAAAAGTTTTCTGTCAAAATTTCACTTTCTTGGATACACGGAGAAGACAATACGTAATCTTTGTTGCCCGTTATTCCTGTTAGTCGATTATTTCCACTCTGGTAGTCTGACTCTATGGAATGCATTAGTAATTAGAACAACGCTGATTATTGACAAACCCTGTCAACTGCATAAAAAGCGATTGGCATTCACCCGTTCGACTTTATTCCGCTCAGCTCTTATAGACCCGTGCCCTTTTGTCTTCAGGAAAAGTTTATTTCTAGATGCGACGGGGATTCCCCTGGAAGAAACATCACGTACACTATGCACTCGTTGAAAAATCAACTTATGATTCATTCAGAAATCAACTTAGAATTTGTTCAAAAACCAACAGGGATGCGTTCAAAATAATATGAGTAATTGATAGGCCAAATTGCGCTGGATACCAGGAGCTTTGTGAAGAAAGGTCTTTTTCCTCGATAATATGAATTTGGTGCCCCCCCCCCCCCCCCCCCCGATACTGCCGCCCAGTGCAGATACCACGGTTTGACCCACCCCCTGGTTCTGGGCCTGTTGTGCATATGTGAATCTGGCTGCGTAGGCGCAACAATAAATTTTTCTTGGATGTCATCTGGGTGCTTGCTGCTATTGCTTATACAGCTAACTGCCACACTTCTGTAGCCAGAAGCGGGAGAAGGTACAACTCATACACGATGCAACTGCACATGCACATAAGCTCACTCGCAACCGCTCAAACTAATCTAATGTAAACAGTTGTGACGTCACGCTCATCTGAGGCAGTTTGTTGTTATGCTACATTGCATAGCTTCCTAAAGCCTTTGATTCATTTTGCTATCGGCAGACGCTGGTATAAGCACCGTGCTTTGTTGTTGTATTGGTGCATTTCCTTTGCAACTTAAGTTTTATTTTCGTTTTTTTCTCACGTTCGTTTTTTATTACTGCAGTTTTATTCTGCAGTAATGAGATACAGTATTATTCTTTGTTAGAGTATTGGTTTCTACCAAAAAAAAGTTACAAAAATTTAACTGAAAACTAAAACAATGAAAAATTCCCGTAATTCTAAAAAATTTCCAGGGTTTTTCCCGTATTTCTTCCGGATGAAAAAATTCCCGGGATTTACTGGTTGTCCCGGGTTGTATACACCCTGTAAATACTGATTATACTCACATACTTTGTTAAAGTTAAAAAAAATTAAGTGGGCATATGGCAAAACAAGAGGGGAATTAAAATTATCGCAGCTTGCTTAGTCTCAAATTCTTTAGTGGAATATTTGCAACAGTGATGACCAGTATTTCAAATAATATTTTTTTCTAAAAAAAGTTATTTCAAAATTAACCCAGAAGTTTTTAAAGTAACTTAGGTTATTTTAAATTTAATTGAACAGGACTTACGAATTTAAATTTTAGTGGGCTGAATGGTACTGGTTCTTATTTTTGCAGATATTCATAATATTAGGCTTTAAATGCCATTAATTCAAATTATTCTTGATGCTGTTGATCGGCTACCATTGCTGTGCCATCATTATCTCTACTCTGCAAATCACCATGAGGTGCATGACAGAGTGTATATCCTATTGGGTTTCTTCCCATTCCATTCATATATGGCGTTTGAAAAGGGTGATTGTTTGAATGCCTTTGCGCAAGCAGTAATTATTTTGATCTTATCCTCACAATTCCTATGTGAACGATACATAGGGGGTTGTGGTATATTCCTAGGGCCATCATTTAAAGCTGGTTCTTGAAACTTTGTTAAGACTTTCTCGGGGTAGTTTATGTCTACCTTCAAGAGTCTGACAGTTCAGTTCCTTCTGTATCTCAGTGGCACTCTCCCACGAATAAAAAAAAAAAAAAACAAAAAAAAAAAAAAAACTGTGACTATTCATGCTGCCCTTCTCCGTATACGTTCAATAGTACTATTTGGTATGGGCCCCCACACACTTGAGCAGTATTCTAGAACAGGTTGTACAAGTGTTTTGTAAGCAGTCTCCTTTGTAGACTGACTGCACTTCCCCAGGATATATCATCAGTATAGTAAAATAAAATTTCTGAAAACATAATGTATCTGTGAATAATTTTTCAAGTCTCTATGGAAAGACTGAGGATAATAGAGCTTACATCAATGACAAAGCAACAGAATCTACCTATCTCAATACAGAACAACAACAAAAGTTAAGAAATATACTTATGAGGTACTTACATGTATTTGACGAGAATCCAGATTTAATAAATATGCGTATGTAGCACTTGGACAATATACCCCATGACACATTTTGTCAAAAATCGTACTATATCTCCTGGGCGAAATAAGAGGATTCTGTCTAAAAAATAAAATGAATGCTTTGTTGGAATCCCTAGGCTGCAGTCCATTATTAGCAGTAGGTACACCTAATGGCCAAATTCGTTTAGTCATAGACGTACATGCCATTAACAAAATAATTGTGCCAGTTCACACACAGCCTGATAGTTTAGACGAGTTGTTGCAAAAATGCCACGGTGTGCAATTTTTAACTATCACAGATGTCAGATATTGATCCTGGCTGCTCTTATTGCCCAAAGAATCTGGAAATTATATATATATATATATATATATATATATATATATATATATATATATATATATATATATATATGTGTGCGTGCGTGCATGCGTGCGAGTGTACACCTGTCCTTTTTTTCCCCTAAGGGAAGTCTTTCCGCTCCCGGGATTGGAATGACTCCTTACCCTCTCCCTTAAAACCCACATCCTTTCATTTTTTCCCTCTCCTTCCCTCTTTCCTGACGAAGCAACTGCCAGTTGCGAAAGCTTGTAATTCTGTGTGTGTGTTTGTGTGTTTTGTTCATGTGCCTGTCTGCCGGCGCTTTCCCGCTTGGTAAGTCTTGGAATCTTTGTTTTTAATATATTTTTCCCATGTGGAAGTTTCTTTCTGTTTTATATATATATATATATATATATATATATATATATATATATTTTAGAAGCTTCAATTTTCTCATATTACCCATTGGACTCAAAGTAAGTTCAGGAGTGTTCATCACTGCTCTAGATATAGTTCTAGCACCGATACTGTTTGTATCTGACATCTTAATTTCTACTGCTACATGGAAGAAACGTCTTGATTTAATGGATAGAACATTATATAAATTTTCACAGGCGAGAGTGATAGCAAGAGTCCAGAAATCAAAGTTCAGTAGACAAGAAAGTAAATTTTCAGGACACTTCCCTCTATGATCCGTATGGAGGGCCACAATAATAAATCGAGGTGCCTCATGCAGAATAAATGTTTTAACGGACCATCTTTCATTGTTGGTCGCAGCCAGCATTTGGTATTCGATAGGTCCCGTCACCTGAAATATATAGATTCTGTTAAAAATAATGTGTGGAATTTTCCACACCAGCTTACCCAATACTTTTTTGTGGTCATCTGCTGCATGGGCCAGAATGTACGAATTATTGTCTGTTGCACTACATGTTAATATGAGCTCTTGCTTCATAATCAGGAGGGCCCACTTGTTCTACTCGAAGAATCCACAAAGTATTTTAAGTGGTAGGCATACGTTAAACTGGTTGTTGATGTTATCGCTCTACCCAGCGTTCTGCAGGCAATTCACATCTGCTTCAGAAACTGACGTTACTCCAACATTGCTGCAGCGGTATCTATCTCTTCCATTCACTTCATGGGTAGTTCCTGAAACAAAAATGCAAAAGTGTTAAGGCTCAGTTGTACAGGTACATCTGGGGGACTTACCTTATTCAAAAGTCGCCCTTCCAGGTGTATGAACCTTGGACTTGGAATTATTAAATCATCTTGATGCGGAATGGTGATTCGTAACTCAACATTGTTATTAAAAGCTGTGGAAGCAAACGGTTTGTATGAGTGATATTCATAACAGCAGTTTCGAGCACTGAATCGAACTGTGGTGTTATATCAAGTGCTTCTAATGTCATTGTGTCGTTTGAAACCTAACGATTTTAAGAACGTGAAATTGTCCCAAGTTAGTGTGTCCTGCTCTCCTGGCGAAGTGGTGTAATGACTGCTGTGTGCTGCTGCTTAAGATGAAGTCTTATCCCGATCTCTTCTCCTCGAAAACCTATAAGGCGGTTGTCTCGGTTCATGATGCTCAGATCAAGATAGTCTAGGGCTTGAACTATCACAGGGACATTATGTGGGGTTTGGTTTTGTTGGAACCTAAACAATTATGTATCCTGTCCTGGCTATAGGGGGAAAATCATATAATTTACGATGTAGTATACAATTGAAGTATGAATCTGTAGCGATAGTTTACTCTACATGGATTGTACTAACTGGCAAAATATCAACGGTTTGGTTCGATTCATAAATTTTATCAGCATTCCTGTTCAACTTTTTGTTCACTGAACCCCCAGAGTGGGCCAATAGACCCTGCTTCAATGAAACGGCTATTGCATACTTTGTAGTTTTTATTTCAGTTTTAAATGTGTTAATGTTTGCTCACATAAAAGGTCCTTCCACAGGGCATTCAAATTATCAATATCGTAAGTACGAGGTGGTATTTTCAAAACTCTGATTACACTGTGTAGATGGATTTTATTGCTCGTCCTCGGTGATATTGGGTATGCTGTTGCATGTCGCCAGACCTACTAGTGCAATGGCTCAACTCTCCTCTGCTTGGATCTATAAGTGGAAAGTAATTTGCATATAATGCTGACAAACAAGCCTTTAGTGACAGAGTGGACGACATTACATCTAAAGCACAACTGATGGACTGAAGCAGATGATGGCTGTTTTTATACAGCTATCAGGATGAGCATTAAGTGTAAGTGTCCACAGAGATATGTATGAAAGTCTCGGTACTATTGGAAATTATAGAATACTAGGTTGGTGTTATAATTCCTTAGGTGGCTGTAAATCCCAATAAAAGTTGAAATAGTAAACACTATCTCGATTAGGCTTTCCATATGCAACACAGTGGATTGCAGCTCCTCCAACAAGACCTAAATTTACAACATCACAATTGACAGGAATGGGGGAAAGAAATACTGTAGAAGAAGAATGGGTAGCTCTGAGGGATGAAGTAGTGAAGGCAGCAGAGGATCAAGTAGGTAAAAAGACGAGGGCTTGTAGAAATCCTTGGGTAACAGAAGAAATATTGAATTTAATTGATGAAAGGAGAAAGTATAAAAATGCAATAAATGAAGCAGGCAAAAAGGAATACAAACGTCTCAAAAATGAGATCGACTGGAAGTGCAAAATGGCTAAGCAGGGATGGCTAGAGGACAAATGTAAGGATATAGAGGCTTATCTCACTAGGGGTAAGATAGATACAGCCTACAGGAAAATTAAAGAGACTTTTGGAGAAAAGAGAGCCACTTGTATGAAAATCAAGAGCTCAGATGGAAACCCGGTTCTAAGCAAAGAGGGAAAAGCAGAAAGGTGGGTGCAGATGAAATGGGAGATACGATATTGCGTGAAGAGTTTGACAGAGCAGTGAAAGACCTGTGTCAAAACAAGGCCCCGGGAGTAGACAACATTCCATTAGAACTACTGATGGCCTTGGGAGAGCCAGTCATGACAAAACTCTACCATCTGGTGAGCAAGATGTATGAGGCAGGCGAAATACCCTCAGACTTCAAGAAGAATATAATAATTCCAATCCCACAGAAAGCAGGTGTTGACAGATGTGAAAATTACCGAACTATCAGTTTAATAAGTCACAGTTGCAAAATACTAATGCAAATTCTTTACAGACGAATGGAAAAACTGGTAGAAGCCGACCTCGGGGAAGATCAGTTTGGATTCCGTAGAAATGTTGGAACACGTGAGGCAATACTGACCTTACAACTTATTTTAGAAGAAAGATTAAGGAAAGGCAAACCTACGTTTCTGGCATTTGTAGACTTAGAGAAAGCTTTTGACTGTGTTGACTGGAATAATCTCTTTAAAATTCTGAAGGTGGCAGGGGTAAAATACAGAGAGTGAAAGGCTGTTTACAATTTGTACAGAAAGTAGATGGCAGTTATAAAAGTCGAGTGGTATGAAAGGGAAGCAGTGGTTGGGAAGGGAATGAGACAGGGTTGTAGCCTCTCCCCGATGTTATTCAATCTGTATATTGAGCAGGCAGTAAAGGAAACAAAAGAAAAATTCAGAGTAGGTATTAAAATCCATGGAGAAGAAATAAAAACTTAACATTGTAATTCTGTCAGACAGAGCCAAAGACTTGGAAGAGCAGTTGAATGGAATGGACAGTGTCTTGAAAGGAGGATATAAGATGAACATCAACAAAAGCAAAACAAGGGTAATGGAATGTAGTCGAATTAAGTCAGGTGATGCTGAGGGTATTAGATTAGGAAATGAGACACTTAAAGTAGTAAAGGAGTTTTGCTATTTGGGGAGGAAAGTAACTGATGATGGTCGAAGTAGAGAGGATATAAAACGTAGACTGGCAATGGCAAGGAAAGCATTTCTGAAGAAGAGAAATTTGTTAACATCGAGTATAGATTTAAGTGTCAGGAAGTCGTTTCTGAAAGTATTTGTACAGAGTGTAGCCATGTATGGAAGTGAAACATGGACAATAAATAGTTTGGACAAGAAGAGAATAGAAGCTTTCGAAATGTGGTGCTACAGAAGAATGTTGAAGATTAGGTGGGTAGATCACATAACTAATGAGGAGGTATTGAATAGGATTGGGGAGAAGAGAAGTTTGTGGCACAACTTGACTAGAAGAAGGGTTCGGCTAGTAGGACATGTCCTGAGGCATGAAGGGATCACAAATTTAGCATTGGAGGGCAGCGTGGAGGGTAAAAATCGTAGAGGGAGACCAAGAGATGAATACACTAAGCAGATTGAGAAGGATGTAGGTTGCAGTAGGTACTGGGAGATGAAGGAGCTTGCAGAGGATAGATTAGCATGGAGAGCTGCATCAAACCAGTCTCAGGACTGAAGACAACAACAACAACAACAACAACATGTGCCCTGAAACTTGGGGTTTAAGGTTTTTATATGTGTGCTTCTGAGCTTAACTGGACTTTAGTTACTGTTGGAAGTAAACACATCTTGGAATTTTGGGTTCTTTAAGTTTTTTCTCGATTTTCGGAACTGTATATGTGAGAGCCTTATCCGGTAGCACAGATAAGAGACTTTTTTTTTTTTTTTACTTATAAACGCTCCTAGTCCCTTCTTGTATGGTTTTAAATATAAACTCTTTCCAGTAGCAACAGCCTCCATCTTACAGTTATGTATCCTAATTTCCTATAGCTGCTGCTGGGCATTTTATGCATTCTTCACGAATGGAATTATTCCTCCCATTGCCTTAGGAATGGAAGAATCCTAGGTGCCCAAGCTTGGCTTCTTCTTGAAGCTCTGATATGATGGATAAAGCCTTGTTTGAGCAGGCTATATTTCCCGTCAGTACTGGCACTGTCAGTAAATGTAAGCGCTCTGTAATTTCCTTGGGGTCTCGTAGTATATATACTCTAGGGGGAGCCTGCTCACAATTTTCTGATGATTCTCAATAGCATCACCTACGCTCAATCTGCCTGTTAACACAGGCTCAATGATTCTCTTGTATTTCTTAGTGGTTAGGGGTTTTATATGCTCATCTGGAGTGCTTCTTACTTTGTGCAAGTTAGTCATACGTATTATTTCAACATATGTTTGTAGTTCCTTCGGCATATACTTGGTGGGGCTCGATGTTCATAGGAATATTAGGGCCACGTAACCTGGTGTTCACTCATAGTCCTTCTAACTCACCTGTATTGTATGCTTGGTTAAATATATTGGGTGGTTATCCAACTTATGCGGCGTTTCCCGATTGACATGTTATACGTATTTCGTTATCACTGCAGTGGTTACTGAAGTCAGCAATAGACTGTCCCTCCTCTTCTTTCTACCGCCCTTTTCCGCCTTTGGCGTCCACTGTGTGTGACAGCTGCTTCAAGATGTCTGTTACAAGTTCACAAAGGGTCTGTTCATGATCCAGATGCTCTAACTTTTAACGATCGTAATTTCCGTCGTATACCTTTATGAGCTTAGATAACTTTGTTTAGCTGACATTTCATAGTCTAAACTAGACACAGGGTTGCAATGAACTTATGTATGCCCTCTCTTAGGAGTTTATTTTCTCCTCTGAGAGCTGTTTCTCAGTGCCCTTAATCTTCCTGCTTACATTGTCGATTAACTTCAGAAGTGGTCTAATAGCATCTTCCCAAGCTCTTTTCACACCATGATTTAAGGGAGGTGATTTCTTTATAATTTGTATGGAGTTGGATGTATCTTCAGTCTTTACTGTTAACTGCTTTCAGTGCATCACACAGCGCTTCTATGTATTTAGTTTTCTGATCTGCTGAACTTCAGAGTTTCGATGTCACACGCTAGTTCTGTAATCTTTCATGTCAATGGTTTCATATTACCACCCTCACAAGGATTTCTGTTATATGGTTGTGCAGAGTTTTGTAGAGATGTTCTATTTCTAGGACGTTTGCAGTCAGAGTTTCAGTTGCTGCTTTCATCACAGCTTCTATATTTCCCTCAACGCCGGACCAGCGCTTCACCCCATCTACAGCATTCTGTTTAAGGACCTCACCAATATAGTTGATTTCATTGTTCTGGGTTTAAGGTGGTCTTTTACTACGTCTGTTTTTCTATTGAGGCTTGGCAGGTCATTCGCTCTCTCAGTAGTATGATGTTTAAGAGATTCTTTAATATTTTCTATTTCCCTGGTGCTTTTTTTTAAGACGGTTTTGAACTGCCTCTGTTGATTGTTACCCTGCAAATCATGCCGTAGTTTACATTGTCAGACCAAACTTAAAATGAATAACGACTTTCAATAAAGGACTAATGGCTGTGGAGATAACTAAGTTTGTAGTGGAGTTAACGAAGCCTGTATATACTGGATTGTGTGTCCTGGACATCTCAATGCTAGGCATGTACAGCTCCCATTACGGGTTTGTGAAGCCAAACTTCGCAGATGTGATATTACGTTATATGGATACAGACAGTTCTATGTACTATGTGAAAGTCTGTAATTCATATTAAGTAATTAGGTTCATTCGTGACACGTTCGAAACGTCCGGATGCGTGGCTGATAATTCGTATGGAATAAACCCCAGAATAAAAAAGTTATGGACCTGATGAAGGAAGATGGCTGGGTCGTTGATAGTAGAGTTTGTGGGACTGAGAGCAAAGATGTGCGCACACAGTGTCGATGCAGGTGCCAGCCAAAGACGGGTTAAGGGTGTGCATCATACAGCCACAATGACCCTCACGATTGATGACTACAGGAGGTGTCTGTGAAAGATGGCAGTGCCTTGCAGGCAGAACACTGCCGTGGTAATACCCGTCAGGCAACCCCCCCCCCCCCCCCCCTTTCATTTTGTTTCAGTGATTATCACACAATTTGTCCGCTCCCGGTAGCTGAGTGGTCAGTGTGACAGAATGTCAATCCTAAGGGTCCGGGTTCGATTCCTGGCTGGATTGGAGGTTTTCTCTGCTCAGGGACTGGATGTTGTGTTGTCCTAATCGTCATCATTTCATCCCCATCGACGCGTAAGTTGCTGAAGTGGTGTCATATCGAAAGACTTGCTCCCGGCGAACAGTCTACCCGATGGGAGGCCATCGTCACACGACATTTACATTTATTTACCACCTCACACCACCACCCCCAAGCATCAGCAAAGCCTCACCATCTGAACCATTCTGTAACGTGAAGGAAGCAGAGCAGTGGTCCCCACCTGGGCCACTGCCAGTGCAAGGCAGCAGCTCTGAATTATTGTCCTAAGTTAAGATCCAAACTGTGCACTATATAGTAGGAGCACTTGTATCTTTATTTAAACAAATACCTAGCAGGGCAGAACACCATATTCTGCAAACGTAATGACCAGTCACATTGAGAAATCAGCCATCACTTCACCTGTGGTACCCCCATTAAGAGCCAAGTTAGGATGGGTACGACTGCTCCCAGAACGTTGGGCAGTGCTGTCGGTAGCTGTGTCGTGTATGGGTCGTGTCACACTCAATGGTGTCATCTCCATGCAGAGAAACATCTAACACAAAATAGAGTATAGTGGGACTAGAGCCAATATCATCTTCATCACCTGGTTCAGGCTCTGAAGCTGAAAAGAGATGTTTCGGTTCATATACTAAAAAATAACAAATAAAAAAATTATTAATCAAGACAGATTTTAAGTAACATTATAAAATCACTGATTGCTGTTATCCCATAAGACATTATGTTTGTTTTTGCAAAGCTGAAAAGAGAGGTTGAGGTACTAGGCTTGTAAAATTCACCAAAGATTTGTGTGTGGGCTGGATGGCAGTAACATAAACAACATTACAGATCTGTACACATCTCCATGCCACCCCACTAAGTTTAAGTCCAAACTGTTCACTCAAACAATGTGAGTGTAAGCATCTTCTGGACATGCCCCTGTAGTGCTGCCCTGCTTTATCCCACTTCTCCACGATAACTTTATGCTGTAGTGTCAGCCACAGCATGCCAGGCGACTAATCTCTACGGTCAGACATCACCTGCACCATCTTCGAGTGTAGCCTGTGTAACAGCTTCACATGACAGAAGGGCAGGAGAGAGAAAGCTACATTCATCTATAAATACAGCATGGTTTACAGTAACTGACATGCCCACGCCATGCCACCACATCCCTATGGTCGACATACGCCACACTGGCCAAGTGCCTTGCGACTCAGTGCCACAGTGTGATGGACTGTTAGGTACTTGGATACTTTCACGTACAAGAATAGATGCAAACATCTTCGTGCAATACAATCTGTGTGCTCTGCCATAAACAGTGTACTTAAGATAACTGCCCTCCTGCATGATCTCTGAATATGGAAAAAAACCTTGTGCTGCCATAAATACACAGTAGTATTATATGATTAATGTGGTTTGGTGTGGGTCTGTCTGGAGCACGTATAGTTACAGCATACTGTTTTTCATAACTCTAACTTTGGATTTCTCTTCACTTTATATCTTAAAAAATCACTGAGGACAGAAAGACCCATCTGTTCCATGCTGACTTGGTCCCTCACCACAAATTCACTTTTGCTATCCTCCAGCAACACTCTGTATCCCCTAAGACATTACATTTTACACTTCCACATCAGTTACCATAACTTCAAGTGGTGAGAAAATCCACTTGCCCTAAGTTTAAAATTATTGGGAGTCTGCTGGCTGTCGAACTATAGAAAGCTTATCTTGACTTTAAAATTGAATAGCACACTGGTGATTTGCATATGGGTAATACACGTCAACTGTCGGAAAGCCCATCATAGCCAAAACCATTTTGTTGTGCTCGCGTGCTGTGTGTGTGTGTGTGTGTGTGTGTGTGTGTGTGTGTGTGTGTGAGAGAGAGAGAGAGAGAGAGAGAGAGAGAGAGAGAGAGAGAGTGTGTGAGTGTGACACACTCCAATGAACAAAGCACATATTGTAATCACATTCCAAAGCTGTGGCTATCATTCCACCAAATCCGTAGGCAAACTCCTTGACAGAAATAGCCATATGCAGGACAGCAATCTATGACATCCAAACTTACAGCATTCTCTAGTAACACCGAGAACAAGAACAGAACATTGGAACACCACAGCATCTCTCTTACACACAATAACTGTAAAGCAGCTGGCTTGAGAAACGTCTGCATAGAACTGAAAGAACCCCACCAACACTGCTAGTGTTTTATAATGTACGAGGGCTGCTATATATATTTCTGGCCTAATAATGAAAATACGAATATTTATCAAAGAAAATGGTTTATTGTTTTTAAAAATATTCTCCATCAAGATTTATACACTTTTGCATGCGCTCAAACCAATTTTCGAAGCACTTTTTCCACTCCGATTGAGACACCTCCAAAACATGGTTTTTGAATGCTGCAACAGCATCTTCTGGCGACGAAAATCGTTGACCACGCATTTTTTTCTTGATGTGTGGGAATAAAAAGAAGTCATTGGGTGCCAAGTCAGGGCTGTACGGCGGATGACCCATCACTTCGACGTTTTGGCCGGTCAAAAAGGCGCTGGTTTGAGCCGATGTGTGACAGCTCGCATTGTCATGCTACACAATGATTCGTCTTCTCTTGTTCATTTTTCGAATTTCTCCGAAGACTTCAGGCAAACAAATGGTGGTGTACCACTCAGAATTGACCGTCCTACGTTACTCAAGCGGAACAGTCGCCACATGACCAGTTTTGCCGAAGAAACAGACGACCATTTGCTTCGAAGTGCTTCTTCCACGAACAATTTTCGTTGGATTTGGCTCGTCTTGGAAGACCCACACGGTCGATTGCTGTTTTGTTTCGGGCTCATACGCATAGATCCATGATTCGTCACCTGTGACGATCTTATAAACGTCTTTTGAAGCACCGCGATCGTATTTTTTCAGCATTTCTTTACACCAATCCACACGAGCTTTCTTTTGAGCGATTGTCAAATTGTGCGGGATCCAACGAGAACAAACCTTTTTTACGGCCAGGTGTTGATGCAATATCGAATGTATACTGGTGGGAGAAATGCCTAGGCATGCCTCTATCTCACGGTATGTCACATGACGGTCTTGCATTATCAGTTCACGTACGGCATCGATGTTTCCTGGCACAACGGCTGTTTTTGGACGACCTTCACGGAATTCGTCTTTGAGCGAGCGTCGGCCACGATTGAATTCGTTGTACCAGTTTTTCACAGTGCTATAGGATGGTGCTTCGTCGCCATACAAAGATTTAAGTTCATCGATGCACTCTTGTCGTGATAATCCACGTCGAAAGTTGTGAAAAATGATCGCACGAAAATGTTCACGAGTTAATTCCATTTTTGTGCCAAATTGATTTCTTCAAGTCCCTGTAAAAGAAAAAAAAATTGTCGTAAGTCAAAAAGTTCTGAGTACATTTATGCTAAAAAATGTCAAACTTTCCAATGGAAATGTCAGATTGCACCTGGCAACACTTAGTGTTGCCTAGGCCAGAAATATATATAGCAGCCCTCGTATATAGGATATTCAACATATGCAGTAGATTTCTTATAATGTTGTTTTCTGAGTGTGCACGTGTTGTTGATCAGTTAACGCCGTCCAACAGTCATCAGGCCCATATCTTGGCAGTGGCGTGTTTGTTGCTGTTAGAAATAGTTTACATTGTAGCGAAACTGAAGTAGATAGTTTCTGTGATTTAGTATGGGTAGAAGAGATTCTTGACAACTGGAATAAAATAGTTGGATCCTGTCACCGACCTCCCAACTCAGATGAGACAATGACTGAAAGGTTCAAAGAAAACTTGAGTCTAATTTCAAAGACATATCCAACTCATACAGTTACAGCTATTGGTGACTTCAATTTGCTCTCGTTATGTTGGCGAAACTGCATGTTTAAACCCAGAGGTATGCCTAAAACATAACCTGGAATTGTACTAAACGTGTTTTCTGAAAATTATTTTGAGCAGTTACTTCATGAGTCCACTCGAACAGTAAACGGTTGTTAAAACCCAATTGACCTCTTACCAACAAATAATCCTGAGCTCATAACGAGCATCAAAAAGGATAAAGGAGTAGAGAACATAGGGTTGTTGTAGTGAGACTGAATAATTGAATTCCCAAATCCTCCAAAAACAAACGAAAAATATACCTGTTCAAAAATGTAAATGAAAATTCATTTGGCGCCTTCCTGGCAGACAGTTCCCACTCCTTCCAAATTAATGTCGACCAGTTCCGACTTGGATTCAGAGAAATAGTATTGACAGCAATTGAGAGGTTTATACTAAGTAAATTAACAAAAATGGAGCTGATAGCACTTGGTCCACTAAACTCGTCGCAATACTGTTGCAGAAACAATGAAACAAGCATACCAGATTTAAACGAATGCAAAATCTCCAAGATTGCCGATCTCTTACAGAAGCCCGAAATTCAGCGCGGACATCAATGAGAGAAGCTTATAATAGTTTCCAAACACAATTTTATCTCGAAACCTGGCAGAAAATCCAAAGAGATTCTGGTCATATGTAAAGTATGCTAGCAACAAGACATGATCATGCCATCTCTGTGCGATACCAGTACTGCTAAAGCAGAGTTACCAAACACAGCCTTCCGAAAATCATTCAACAAAGAAGATGAAGTAAACATTCCGGTATTCTAATCCAGAACAGCTGTCAAAATGTGTAACTTAGAATTAGATATCCTCGGAGTAGTGAAGCAACTTAAATCACTTAATAAAAGCAAAACCTCCCGCCTGGACTGTGTAACAATTAGGTACTTTTCGGACTATGCTGATGCAATAGCTCAATACTTTGCAAACATACACACTCCTGGAAATGGAAAAAAGAACACATTGACACCGGTGTGTCAGACCCACCATACTTGCTCCGGACACTGCGAGAGGGCTGTACAAGCAATGATCACACGCACAGCACAGCGGGCACACCAGGAACCGCGGTGTTGGCCGTCGAATGGCGCTAGCTGCGCAGCATTTGTGCACCGCCGCCATCAGTGTCAGCCAGTTTGCCGTGGCATACGGAGCTCCATCGCAGTCTTTAACACTGGTAGCATGCTGCGACAGTGTGGACGTGAACCGTATGTGCAGTTGACGGACTTTGAGCGAGGGCGTATAGTGGGCATGTGGGAGGCCGGGTGGACGTACCGCCGAATTGCTCAACACGTGGGGCGTGAGGTCTCTACAGTACATCGATGTTGTCGCCAGTGGTCGGCGGAAGGTGCACGTGCCCATCGACCTGGGACCGGACCGCAGCGACGCACGGATGCACGCCAAGACCGTAGGATCCTACACAGTGCCGTAGGGGACCGCACCGCCACTTCCCAGCAAATTAGGCACACTGTTGCTCCTGGGGTATCGGCGAGGACCATTCGTAACCGTCTCCATGAAGCTGGGCTACAGTCCCGCACACCGTTAGGCCGTCTTCCGCTCACGCCCCAACATCGTGCAGCCCGCCTCCAGTGGTGTCGCGACAGGCGTGAATGGAGGGACGAATGGAGACGTGTCGTCTTCAGCGATGGGAGTCGCTTCTGTCTTGGTGCCAATGATGGTCGTATGCGTGTTTGGCGCCGTGCAGGTGAGCGCCACATTCAGGACTGCATACGACCGAGGCACACAGGGCCAACACCCGGCATCATGGTGTGGGGAGCGATCTCCTACACTGGCCGTACACCTCTGGTGATCGTCGAGGGGACACTGAATAGTGCACGGTACATCCAAACCGTCATCGAACCCATCGTTCTACCATTCCTAGACCGGCAAGGGAACTTGCTGTTCCAACAGGACAATGCACGTCCGCATGTATCCCGTGCCACACAACGTGCTCTAGAAGGTTTAAGTCAACTACCCTGGCCAGCAAGATCTCCGGATCTGTCCCCCATTGAGCGTGTTTGGGACTGGATGAAGCGTCGTCTCACGCGGTCTGCACGTCCATCATGAACGCTAGTCCAACTGAGGCGCCAGGTGGAAATGGCATGGCAAGCCGTTCTACAGGACTACATCCAGCATCTCTACGATCGTCTCCATGGGAGAATAGCAGCCTGCATTGCTGCGAAAGGTGGATATACACTGTACTAGTGCCGACATTGTGCATGCTCTGTTGCCTGTGTCTATGTGCCTGTGGTTCTGTCAGTGTGATCATGTGATGTATCTGACCCCAGGAATGTGTCAATAAAGTTTCCCCTTCCTGGGACAATGAATTCACGGTGTTCTTATTTCAATTTCCAGGAGTGTATAATCGCTCGCTCCCAAATACTGGAAAGTTGCACATATCACGCCAGTATTCAAGAAAGGCAATAGGAGTAATCTTCTATATTACCAGCACATATCATTAATGTCAATATGCAGCAGGATTTTGGAACATATATTGTGTTCGAACATTATGAATTATTTTGAAGAGAAAAGTCTATTGCCACACAGTCAAGACGGATTTAGAAAACGACGTTCTTGTGAAACACAACCAGCTCTTCACTCACATAACGCGTTGAGTGCTACTGACAACAAATTGATTTCGTATTTTTAGGTTTCAAGAACGCTTTTGACTCTACCTCGCAAGCGTTATAAAATTGCGTGTTTATGAAAGATCATCTCAGTCATATGACTAGATTTATGATTTCCTGTCAGAGAGGTCACAGTTCGTAGTAATTGACAGTAAGTCATCGAATAACGCAGAAGTGATTTCTGGCTTTCCCCAAGGCTGTGTTATACGCCCTATACTGTTCCTCGTCCATATAAACGATTTAGGAGACAATCTGAGCAGGCGTCTTAGATTGTTTGCAGATGATGATGTCATTTATCGTGTACTAAAGGTCAAAAAATTTGTTTAACGGTTTAAGAAAGATATCTGTATGGTGCGAAAATCGGCAATTGACTCTAAATAATGAAAATTGTGAGTTCATCCACATGTGTGCGAGAAGAAATCCATTGAACTTTGGTTACATGATGCATAAATCAAACCTAACGGCCGCAAATTCAATTACATATCTAGCAGTAAGGGAATCAAAGGCCGCATTGAAAATATAGGTGTTCCTTGTTCTATGTGTTGTTCGAGAGTGGAATAATAGAGAATTATTGTCAAGGTGGTTTGATGTCCTCTGCAGGCACTTAAGTGTGATTTGTAGGGTATCCATGTAGATGTAGATGTTGGAACTCTTGCCTTGATGCATACTAGAGGGACAGATATAAGTGCCATAGATATGCAATCATTGGGAAACACAGATCAGAGACATATATCTATCGAAATGTATATGCCTCATGAAAACACCAGAACGGACAGCGATGCATGACAAAGTCATCACATACTAGTGAAAGCGGCTGATAGAGACTTCTGTCTATGGAAGGGGATCCACATTAGACACATGAGAACTGTTGTCCTACACGCCAGTAGGACTGAATCTTAAGGGGAGAAACCACATTAGGAGGCTGTTTGACACTGATTTTAGTGTTTTTTTCTTTTTCTTTTTCTTTTTGATGGGAAGAATTAATTAGAATATAATCAAATTTTAACGACTTTACATTCATATTTCGAAAAGTTTTTGTGGATTTTTTTTATTAATTTCGGCCAAAAATAACAATGTTATGTTGTGATGTCCGTTGAAGGTTGTCAGTATAGTTCTCCAATTGCGTGCAATGTAGCCGTTTCGATTTTCATCTAAGATCAAAAGGTAGGGATTTTACATTAATAACTTATTTTCTAAGAATATGAACGTGAATGCAGGTGCAAATAATGAAAATTAAAAACTTTGCAGGCGTTGGAACAATTTACTTCATTTTTCACGATTTTTCTGTAATTATCCAATGAAAAATACCCTGAAAATCATGATACCATCTCACACATTGGTTCATATAATTTGTAAGTTTATAAAGAATCGTACTATCAGTTTTCATAATGATTGGCCCTATACTTTTTGAGTTAGACTGCACGCAAAACGTGAAAAAAAGTAATTTCGACATAAACGCGTTTGAAAAATAAATACTCGTAAACTAGAAACTCAAGGAAGTCAACAATAATGTAAAATGTTTACCTATTAATCTGTGATTCCAGCACCATATAGTAATCCTTCTTCTTCCTCATAGGTTTCGTTTTCCGCTTGCAGCAGTGCTTTACGAGGTTTCCGACCTTCTTCGATTCCAATGAACTATGTCGATTCTGCAGGCTCACGCGCTGGTTATCCATTTGTTTGGCGTAATTGAAGCTTTGCATGCCTACTAAAATCCTGCTTCGTTCATGACGACCAGAAGCAATGAATTTCCTTCATTGAATAAACCCGGTGCTAAATACGATGCCAATTCAACGACTTTTAGTACGGAGTACAAGTGTTTAGGAGGTAATCGCCAAATAGTGGAATTAAAATTTTCTTTCGCATGTTGTGTGTGGCCACCCAGTAATTCATCCCTTCATAAGTCTTCATATATATTGGAAGAATTTCTTTCTGTACGTCGGGGTGCGATGGAATAGGGTGCAGTTCATGTTCCATTCCAAAGGCTGTTTGTTTCTGCCACTCACACCCACTGTCTTCTCCCTCTGAGCAATACTCATGTCGAGTATTTTCATCCATGAAATCATATGTCGCCATAATTGCTTTTTTCGTGACTTGCACACTCTCTATATGTCCCCTAATCGCTAGTCCATAATAAGCGCTGAGTTTGTTCATTAATGACTCTGTGAGTTTCCCTTTTCCACCACGCTTTTTAGTTTTTCGAATATTATGTTGTCGAGTCCCCATTCTCTACTGGACATGACATATACATTCACGCATGCTCATAAAATCTAAACGAATGCGAATTTCGCTTTGAAGTTTTGACAGCGTATTCTTGGATAGTTAAGCTAACGATTTATGCAATAAAAATCGGATTTTTTGAACCTCCTAATGTGGTTTTCACCTTAAGTGGGCAAATTTCACACAAGTCTGAAAGAAATCTTTGGGTGTGATCTGCAACATTTAATTCTTTTGTGCAGTGCTCAGATGGAGCTTGAGGCCTTTGGGACATACTGTTCGAAACACTCTTATGTCTTTAGTCAAGGGACATTTCACTAATGGAATACGGGATATTATAGCAGTAACTGTAGTCAACATTTTCTTTGGAGCGTAACCTCTCATCAGCCGTTGGGCACATACTTGACCCTTCAACTGTCAGTTTGTCTGTCGTCATTAATAATAATTCATAATATCAGAGCTAACAAACTTGAGCGAGGGTAAAATAAAAGCCAAATATCACAAATCTATTAGAAGCTTACAGAGATACCATATTTAGTGTTATGGCAACATATATAGTTACTTTGGCTCGTATTACAGGAAGAATTATTATCTGAAATCAACACAGCAGAAGCAGCGCAGCAGGATGCAGAACTGGTTCCTGACAAGCTTTTTGATACACGCAGAATTGGTTCCAGACTTTGCTTTGATGAAGCGTGCTATTCCTAGTCTACACTCTCCTGTATCGTAACCCTACCGATAGTGACCAGCATTTGAATGTCTAAATCTGAAGCACATTCAATCGCCTAGAGTCCACGCAGAATAATGTGGCCTTAAGATGTGCAGTCGGCAGGGCATATGGGAGGAGAGCAGTAGTGATAGAGGTTACCCACAGGCCCTGTAGGGGAAATGACGAGCGCTGGAGCGGAAGTGCCGTTTTAAACAATCACCTATGCCTACATTTTTTGTAAACATTAAGTGGAGCCCCTCCTTGTGAACACAAAAATGGTTCAAATGGCTCTGAGCACTACAGGACTTAACTTCTAAAGTCATCAGCCCCTAGAACTTAGAACTACTTCAACGTAACTACCCTAAGGACATCACACACATCCATGCCTGAGGCAGGACACGAACCTGCGACAGTTACGGTCGCACGGTTCCAGACTGTAGCGCCTAGAACTGCTCGGCCGCTCCGGCCGGTACCTTGTGCACATTTGTGTGGTGAGTATCTAAAAAGAATTCCTCCAAAAATGAAGCGATTTATTTTCCCCTGGTTTGTTAATCATTTGTAACTTTCCCAGAAGCATCATGAGAGGCGAATTTTGAGTAAAACCTACACATTTTTTTTGTTTCCCTGTTAAAATTTGCTTCTTTTGGCAAAACACAGCGGAGTTTAGACAAAGCCACCTCACTAACATGTGGTGCAGACGCAATTGCGAGAGAATTCTGAAATAGTGGTTCATTAACTTTATTAACTGAGGAACTGAAGATGGTAAGGTCAGTAGCTTATGAAAAAGCTAATGCTCGGTACAAACTAAATGTGTAATGTTTTCACTTTGGTTGTTCCAAATCCATAGCATTTTTCGTTGCCAACAGATATTGATGGCCCTTAAAAATTACGTTCTTTCATCGTAAAATTCTTTAGTTTGTGGAATAACATGGTAGATAATGAAGTTTTACGTAACAACTATATGGTAAAATACCCTCCTCTCTAAGTGTTATCGTTTGCCATAATTTCATTTCGATATCTCAAACAGTTTATGGAATACGAGAAATGTTGCAAATCTTTCACTCTGGCTTATCACTGGAGCGGCGCGATCGCAAATGAGTGTGCTACATCAGAGCAGTTTTCTCGAGATTGGTGACGGATAGAGACCTTCATACAAGTCTAAAGAAAAATGCAATATGTTAGCTAAATGTCAATGCAGCAACATCTTATTTATATGCGCCAAACGCAAAATCATAGCAACCCCTATTTTTCATTGCAAACACTTTCGAATTTCGCGCATTGTCTTACTTCTCCATTAATATCACAATAACTATGACCATTAACTAAATGATGGGCACATTATCATGAACCTGACATATAAAACTACAAGTGATGCACAAATGATATTTTTTGCCAATTAGTTTCTGTAAAGCAGTTTAGGGAAGATTGCAGACCGTGCGCCTCGATCATGTCATCGCTGACCGGCCGAAAGGTGGCAAACACTGTCGGCCTCCCCTTTCAAACATATTAATGAACTCGCCCATCTCTTCGGACGAAAATTGGTCACTTTGCATCAGCTACGGTATCCTGTGTAGACTCTGCCCTATTCTCACCCCAATACTATTTCAGGTCTACAAACCATTTTTCACTCACCTGGAGTGTATCACAATAATCCTCGTAGTGGGGTAAAAGAATTTCTGTATTACCCAGCAGGTACTAACCTGCCAGGGACCTGTTTCATCGAAGTGCTTATAGTTCTCCTATAAAGACAACATATGTCAGTTACTGACAAGTGCAGTTTATCTTATACGTCATATCAGTAGTACTCCCATGTGCGCCTTGTAATATTGTAGAATAAATCTTTGCTTATTTTAATATATAATACCAGAAAACGCCACGGTGTGTGCATTGTCATGAAATGAAAGATCTAAAGATACGTCCACACTATGCCTCTTCCCTCACGCGCAATTACTGACACATGGGAACAAAATGGCTTGGCACAGTGAGTAGTGAAAGGAATGCCCATACTGATGAGCGTCCTTATATCCACATATTGCCTCATTGCTGCAGCTGTCTGCTATGGATCGGCTTTGTTGGTTGATGGTTTGTGCTGATTTTCTTCATGCAAAAGGCTATCCCCATAAACATATTGCAGTATGTCCACATACATATCGCACAAGGTGCTTTATGTTTTTGAATATTTTTAACGATGATAAACCTGTTTTAATATGCTGATGTTATCCACATGACGTCTTGTGTGTGAGGTTCAGAGTAAAATGAACACATTTTACAACAAAAAGATTTTTAAGACCTATAGATGACAGCAAAGTCTATTGAAACCGGTTGACTTAAATATAGAAATATTTTATGCGATCTTGGCTGTTGAATGGTTTTTAACAATTTAAACAGATCGCCTTAGGTATTCTCAAAATGAGAAAATTCAATCACTTTCTTCAATCTTGGGGATTTGAGGCTCCTCAATTTTTGGGCGATTTAATCATCTGAGCAAGAATATTCGTTATTAATTTTGACCTGGCCAAGTGATCTTTTCATGAATTCATATGCCTCCTCTTCTCTACTATCTCTTTGCTTTACTCTTCTCCTTTTCGAAATAATATCTGATTGGCCTGGCTGCACAGTATCTCTTTCCTCTTCTGGATTCTGTGCTTCAACCTGCAGGAAAGATATTGTACTATACATAACTGCTCCATCTATTATGTGGTGTTCAATAATTACAGCATGATATGGTACATATCCACAAACTGATACTATGGATTATGCAAAATTATGCAGTACTCTTTCATAAGATGAACAGATGTGAAGATAATAATTAAAATATCATACTAAGCCTGTACATATTACGCCCACCAACAACATGCTGGAAAAATGTAACCTTATTTATCATATTAAGCATCGGACAATCATTATTTTCACATATTAAGTTCACATATATTTTACAATACTTAATTTTTCATTTTGCTTTGTAATATTTCATTTTTGTTCAAACAGGATTTTATCTGAACAGTTGATTGCAAGATACAAGTGTATTTTTATAGCAGGTAATCATGAAAACTACTCGCAAATTTGCAGTAACTTTCTCACATTGTGTTTTAGTATTTCAACTTCCTGGGACAAGAAATGCTTTTGCAGAAAATTGTAGATGTGTTTGAAAGGAAATGAAATTTTACAAATTGTATTGGAGTCATTGATGGCAAACAAGTTGCAATTCAGTGGGCAGACAACAGTAGAATCGCCTATTTTAATTACAAATGACACTTCAGAATCGTTCTAAAAGCCATTGCAGATGGCAGATATTCATTCACCCATTGCAGTTTGGGTTGCGAGGGGGAAATTTCAGATGGTGTATTCAAGAATATAATGTTCAGCAGAAAACTTTAGAATAACGATTTACATTTACCACTTCCAAAAGGACATCCAGGCAGAGAACTACTAATTAAGTACGTTCTGTTGGCTGTTGCTGGTTTCCCATTGTCCCAGAATATATTGAAACTATTCTCTGTGGATCTGGAAAATGTTTTACCAAAGCGAGTATACAATTATAGACACAACAGGGTACATTCTGTTTTGGAAAATTCTTTTCGTTTCATGACTACTGTTCCAGGATCCTTAGAAAATCAATGGTGCTGAAAGTGGACAATGCTAGTGGTGTAGCTGTCTGTCGTCTGTACTTAATAATTTTCTCTAAAAGCAACCAACATCTATAAATATTTATGTTCTTTTTCGATCACTGGATACTGAGAATGCTAGTTCAGGAGAAGTAATTGCAGGATCATGGGGGAACATAACTTGCTCTGATACAGTTTTTATGCCTGTACCAAGTGCACCACAAAAACCACCAACTGACGCCAAAAAAATGTAGACGAATTTTTAGATTGTCCTATGACTGAAAAGGGTTCAGTACCCTGGCAGGGCAAATGCATTTCAAACTGATCGTGACTGCATTATAGTTCTCATAAACGTGTATATCTATGGTCCTAAAATGAATAAAAGGAAAATTTAATTACCTCATGAATTGTAACATCTATACTAATTTTTGACTCTGTGTCAGTCATAGGCATTGGCTTAATTGTGTCTTTTAGGAACTTCTGTGCTGGATATGCAAGCCACTTAACGGATAATTTTCATCTACATTACTTCCACTTTTCCTACTCATAGACCTTTCATGCTCTTTACAAAAATATGAATGCAGACTTTTTAATCTTGTTCTTCACTGCTGCCAAATCAAGCCCATACTTGGTACTAAGTTCTTGTTGGGTGTCAATCCTCAATGTTTTATCGAAATAATCTTTGGATGATGTATTCCACAACATTTCCCTCTTCTGGCAATCTACAATAAACCTCAGAGGCCACTTGTTAGTATCAGTGGACATCACTTTCGCTGATACATAAAGCAACACAGAGCACAAAAACACACATATGTGTAGCAAGTTATTACTAGTGTGCCTGCCTATCATCTGCTAAAAACAATGAAGATTCCCACCAAAGGTGATAAGCAATGTGCTGCACGCACAACCTCCACTTCCAGGAATTTATGCATGCACAAATTTACATGCACAGTTGTGCTGCTGGAAATTATGCATATGTGCAAAGTTGTACAGAAAAATGGCATTGTGTGGACACATCTTCAGAGTAGAACTTCTGTTGCAGTTTCTCCAGTTTTTTCCAACATTGACCATTACCAGGTATTTTCCTAGCATATTCAGCCAATGGTGGTGGAAGAGTCTGCGATTGTTTGACTGTCAGGAGGGTAGATTTCCAACAAGACAGGGAAAAGATGTTTGAAATCCTAATAAAAATAACTATTTGCTACAGGAAAGCTATTGTAATAAACAAAATGTAGTTAGAACCTAACGGAATGTAAGTTCTAGATCGAGACAGTTACAGTCCTCCTAACCTACAGTCAGTCATGTACATCGAAGAAAAACCAAGAGCTACTGTGATATTCCACAGACCTGCTAATTCAGAACAACAGTTTTAACATCAGCGAAATCCAATTTATATGGTATGTTCACAAATCTTTTAGATGCTTTCTTGCTGATTTAAGCTGGTATTCCTGCTGGTATTATATCGTTATTCCCATGTAGGAAAAACAATTAGCAGCTTTGACGGTACTTCTCACAGAGATGGGCTTGACGAATTTACCACATAGATAGCTGGTAAATGTACTAAACAAATTTCAAAACTGTTTGTCATTCGACCAAGAAGGTGAAGCTGCCTATACCATGTGATATGATGATTCACAATCATGTATAACTGGTATTATGTGTATTAAACAGGTGAACCACACACAAGGTGTTTGTGGCAGGGAAGGAGAGAGAGACTGCTCTTGTGATCATACCCCTTGTTTACAGGTAGTACAGCGCATTAGTCTGGCAGCATAGTGCTGTACCCGAAAGTGGTGCAGGCAGGTGATAAATTGCATTACCTAGACCATAGAGTACTGTGCTGTACCTGAATTCTGCTTTTGGCAGGTGGTACAGCTGGATGGTAGTGTTTAGCGCCATACCCAAACGCTGTTTTGGATGGGGTGTACAGCACACTAGATGGACAGTGGACAATAACACTGTACCTAGACCCAAAATTAGGCAGGGCAGCACAGTGTCATATGCAGACTAGTACTGTGTCTGGGCACAAAACTGAAATATCACCTTGCACCCCCTTCTGAAGTTAGATTCTGCCAAACGATTTGGTGTGTGTGAACTATATAGTTTTCTATCAAATCTTGTGTACTTGCACAGTGCTGAAGAATTTCCCCTAGTCCACATGTGCCATTCTGTCACATTACATCTCCTGACACTCATACCACAGCAATTACATAGAAAATACAATAAAATTTCGTAAACTATACCTCTCTCTACACAACAGCAGTGTCACTGAACAATCCTTTAGTGCTATTGGTCCAATCTGCTAAATTGTTTATGTATATTGGGATGTGGGACATTTATCACCCAGTACAGCACACGGTGTCATATTTCTTCCTGGCATGTTCTTTGTTGTTGTGGTCGTCAGTCCTGGTTTGATGCAGCTCTCCATGCTACTCTATCCTGTGCAGGCTGCTTCATCTCCCAGTGCCTACCGCAACCTACATCCTTCTGAATCTGCTTAGTGTATTCATCTCTTGGTCCCCCTCTACGATTTTTACCTTCCACACTGCCCCCCCCCCCCCCACTACTGTATTGGTGATCCCTTGATGCCTCAGAACATGTCCTACCAACTGATCCCTTATTCTAGTCAAAGTTGTGCCACAAACCCCTCTTCTCCCCAATTCTACTCAATACCTCCTTATTAGTTATGTGATCTACCAATCTAATCTTCAGCACTCTTCTGTACCACCACATTTCGAAAGCTCAAGGCTTTGTTAACATCGAGTATAGATTTAAGTGTTAGGAAGTCGTTTCTGAAAGTATTTGTATGGAGTGTAACATCGAATTAGAAATACAGTGGAAACGTCTGTTGTCATTATACCCTGCAAATCTTTATGCTGTCAAAAATACACAGTACTGTTATATGATTCATGTGACGTGATGTGGTTCTGTCTGGAGTGGCTATTGTCGTTAGCAGTGTGCTGACCGCACTCCAGGCAGAACCACATCACGTCACATGAATCATATAACAGTACTGTGTATTTTTGACAGCTCAAGGCTTTCTTGGTATTCAGAGCGTCATCTTGAGTGGGTTGTATGTGGCAGGACATAATGACTTGAATCGGACGAAGATGTTTGCAGCTGTTCTCCTAGATGAAAGTTTACAAGTGCATAACGGAACATGGCGCGGTGTGGTGTACACTGACCATGGGGAGGTGGCAGGCTAGTGTGAATACATCAATTTCTGTGGATTGTGATATATTTATAGAAGAATGTGGCTTTCTCTCTCTTGCCCTGTTAGCTGTTGCAAGGCCTATGCTCGCAGTTTGCATGGGGGTTGTCTGCCCCAGAGACTTGTCACCTGGCATGCTGCGGTTGATGCTATGGCCTGCAGGTACCGCTGGAGAGGGGTATAAGTCAGGGAAGCAGTAGGGAGGCGTGTAACGAAGACTCTTACACTCCTGTGATTTGAGTATGCGGTTTGACTTCAATTTAAGCCTTGGTGGGGTTTCAGCCTTTGGTTCCCTAGCCAATGGTGTGGTGGCTATCACCAAAACAGTGAAAAATGCAGTAAACACACAACAGCAGCTTAACAAGACCAAATGGCATAATAAATTCATGGAATCTGTGGCTATGGGAAAAGCCTATATTTAAAAACGCACAGGGCTGGGCTTGGACGTTCACTTAAAAAAAAAAAAAACACTATTAGGTACGCTACCGAAAAGACCACTTACAAATATCGATCTGCTTAAATTCGTCAAAAATTCTCTGTTCCAAGATTTCAGCTATTGTTCATGTGGAACACACTATCCAAGAGCGTGTGGAAATCTAATGAATGTGGAAATTTTGTTATCAAATTTGATATGTAAATTAATTAAATTAATAAATTAATCACCCCCACCACCGACCACCCTCGTTGCTGAACACGCCCTCCCCTGCCCCCGACCACATCCACACCCACACCCATCCCCAGATGATGTGTTTTTCTCAGCCTACATGTGGGCTCCAGCCCCCTCCCCCTTCCCCATCCTCCCCCTTCTCCATCCTCTCCTTCCCCATCGTCCCCCTCTCCCAACCTACCACATTGGTGGGAATTTAGAATTTTGGTGGAAATTTCGAATTTTCGCAGCAATTCCGAATTTTCACTGTACGAGGTGCTTTCTAATTCTAAGGCCTCCGATATTTTTTCTGGACTGGAAAGAGCTAGAAACATGCGAATTGTTTTAAAATGAGGCCACGTTCATTGTCAATACGTCCCAGAGATGGCAGCACCGTACAGCAGATGGAATTTTACCGCCAGCGGCGAAAATGATAACTGTTTTAAATACTTAAAATGGCGACGTTTTCCTTACTTGAACAGCGTGCAATCATTCGTTTTCTGAATTTGCGTGGTGTGAAACCAATTGAAATTCATCGACAGTTGAAGGAGACATGTGGTGATGGAGTTATGAATGTGTCGAAAGTACGTTCATGGGTGCGACAGTTTAATGAAGGCAGAACATCGTGTCACAACAAACCAAAACAACCTCGGGCTCGCACAAGCCAGTCTGACGACATGATCGAGAAAGTGGAGAGAATTGTTTTGGGGGATCGCCGAATGACTGTTGAACAGATCGCCTCCAGAGTTGGCATTTCTGTGGGTTCTGTGCACACAATCCTGCATGACGACCTGAAAATGCGAGAAAAGTGTCATCCAGGTGGGTGCCACGAATGCTGACGGACGACCACATGGCTGCCTGTGTGACGTGTTGCCAAGCAATGTTGACGCACAACGACAGCATGAATGGGACTTTCTATTCGTAGGTTGTGACAATGGATAAGACGTGGATGCCATTTTGCAATCCAGAAACAAAGCGCCAGTCAGCTCAATGGAAGCACACAGATTCACCTCCACCAAAAAATTTCGGGTAACCGCCAGTGCTGAAAAAATGATAGTGTCCATGTTTTGGGACAGCGAGGGCGTAATCCTTACCCATTGCGTTCCAAAGGGCACTACGGCAACAGGTGCATCTTACGAAAATGTTTTGAAGAGCAAATTCCTTCCTGCACTGCAACAAAGACGTCCGGGAAGGGCTGCGCGTGTGCTGTTTCACCAAGAAAACGCTCCCGCACATCGAGCTAACGTTACGCAACAGTTTC
The DNA here is from genome assembly GCF_023897955.1 of Schistocerca gregaria. NCBI lineage: Eukaryota > Metazoa > Arthropoda > Insecta > Orthoptera > Acrididae > Schistocerca > Schistocerca gregaria. Next base: position 359,092,849 of record NC_064920.1, on the reverse strand, counting down.
TTCGTGATAACAACTTTGAAGTGATTCCTCATGGTCTCTACTTACCTGGCCTGGCTCCTAGTGACTTTTGGCTTTTTCCAACAATGAAAGACACTCTCCGTGGCCGCACATTCACCAGCCGTTCTGCTATTGCCTCAGCGACATTCCAGTGGTCAAAACAGACTCCTAAAGAAGCCTTCACCGCTGCCATGGAATTATGGCGTCAGCGTTGTGAAAAATGTGTACGTCTGCAGGGCGATTACGTCGAGAAGTAACGCCAGTTTCATCGATTTTGGGTGAGTAGTTAATTAGAAAAAAAAAATCGGAGGACTTAGAACTTGAATGCACCTCGTACAAATCAATTGTCAGCTCAGATGACATAATATTAACGGAAATTGTTGATGGAAATTGATTATGAAATGGGAATAGGTGGTAGAAATGAAAAAAAAAAAAAAACAATTCAGAGGATGGGACATCAGAGAATTATTCTATGAGAAGGACACAATTTGCATTTAGTAGAACATGGATACTCTTGCTTAACTTCTGATCACTTCGTTACTTCATATATTATGATTGCAAAGTCATTAAGACACTGCTGGGCTCGCGCGTTACTGCCGTTCGCCTTAGGGACCCGGCCTTCGACTTCCATGCCACGGGGGCAGCAGCCAGCGGCCGGAAATCGGCAGAAGATTATAATGTACAATGCCGCTCTCAAGGTGCACTTCGTTGGTCATTACCACCAACAATAGAGGTGTTTTAGAAGGGTATCGTCTTCCCCCACAGCTCTCTCCTAAAGAAAACGGCAGCATATATTTCGAGGGATGCAGCTGGCATTGGGTGTGCCAGACTATCAATCAGTCACAGACTGAACAAAGAGTGTTTTTCTAAATATAGCAGATGTGTACAATTTTCCATCCACTTTCCAGCAAACAAAGGATGGTTGTGTCAGATCTTTCTTTCCTCCCCACACAGATGTGATATTTTCCTCAAACAGCTGCACCAAGACTGATTGAAGGAAATAAAGAAGAAATCTAGGTTAGTGTTCTCACACCACAGCTATACCCTGACTAACAACAACATGTATTTCGAATGGTGCAGCTGACATCAGGAATATCAAGCTATCTGTTTCCTTCAGAATGAACAAAGAGTGTTTTTCTAAAGCCAGCAGCTTGTGCATAAGATGCCTGTCATCTCGACTGCTGGTGATACGAGACCGTTGGCATCCAGCACGGCGTTCCGTATTACCCTCCTGAACCTACCGATTCCATATTCTGCTAACAGTCATTGGATCTCGACCATCGCGAGCACCAATGTCGCGATACGACAAACCGCAATCGCGATAGGCTGCAAATCCGACCTTTATCAAAGTCGGAAACGTGCTGGTACGCATTTCTCCTCCTTAGACGAGGCATCACAACAACGTTTCACCAGGCAACCCCGGTCAACTGCTGTTTGTGTATGAGAAATCGGTTGGAAACTTTCCTCATCTCAACACGTTGTAGGTGTCGCCACCAGCGCCATCCTTGTGTGAATGCTCTGAAAAGCTAATCATTTGCATATCACAGCATCTTCTTCCTGTTGGTTAAATTTCGCGTCTGTAGCACGTCATCTTCGTGCTGTAGCAATTTTAATGGCCAGTAGTGTAGTTTCTACGTTCGTTCTCTGCACTTTAGAAACAGTGAAAATCTCGGTTGACCAGTATGGCATGTATGACTTCTCAAATGCTGTCTTGTGTTTTGAAATACGTACTAAATCACGTACATTAAATTGCTGTTTGCGCGGATGTAGCATTTTAATACGATTGTATACTGTATCTAGAAGTCTGTTATCACCAACATCCATCGATTGGTATAATTTGTTTTGTGCGATGTTTGGTGCGATTATACTGTGCAATTATTTTCGGGAGGATATCGAACCATTTGTGTGAACCAAGAAGATTGAATTGCATCCATATTTGGGTTTCCATTGTTCTGTTTAGCCATTCCACGATACTCGCCTTCAGGTGAGTGAACGTCGAGTAGTGATGTATTCCATACAGTCTTAAAATATCTATTGTAAAACTAACCGCAGTGATACGTTTGAGGATTGTCTGGGTTTAGATTCGTCCCATCTGCAGTAACCCATCAAACACGTGTGCGACTCCCTTCCCTGCTTTCGCTTTCAAGGGTAATACCCAGGCATATTTATAATAAGTATTAATGACCATCAGAATATATTTGGTGCGTTATTCACACGTGAACATTCCCTCTTGTCGTCGAGATCCGCCTGCCGCAGATCCTCCAAACCTTTAATCATAACAAATCTTCCAGGGTATGTTTTGCGTGCTGGTTTGTGCAGTTCTCGAACTACAGTCTCCATATTTTTTTAATGATGCCTCTCTCTAAGCTCAGAAATTATTGAAAATATTTCATTAGAATGAGCTGTATTACCAGCGGCAGCTGATGCCATGATCAGTCGTAGCCGGTCTATTAGCTGATTGGGGTCTCGTAATATATACACTGCGAGAGTCGATTGCTCACTCTTTTATGCTGAATGTCCGTACCACCACCTCTGCTATTTTTTTCAGCATCCAAAATAGGTTTTATAATGGATTTGTATTTCCAGTTGCTTCGGCTTGTTGCATTCTCATGTAAATCAGTTAAAAGCAATATTTCACAATATATTTCCAGATCTTTAGGCAAATAATTTGCAGATTTTGTGGGTCTTAGGAAAATAAGGTTCAGTAGACCGGATGTTCTTTGAAATTGTATATCGCCGACCTGTATTATTTTTTCATTTAAAGTTATAGGCTGTGGGTCCAGCATGTGTGGTTTCTCATCACTGTTGTTTTGTCTATCCTAGCGTCGCTGTGACGGTTAGTGAAGTCGACAATAGCGTCATCATCGTCGTGGGGAAATTCGCTGAGAGTTCATCGAGAGATCCAGTAACTGGTTTAAAGATTTCTTGCAGTGTCTACTCCCGCTTCAAATGTCTTAACCTCAGCAACCGTAACTTCTCGCGAACGGCGTTCCGTACCTCGTTGACGTTATACTCAGTCGACATCTCGGTGTATACTAATCGAACTTCTGTGCAGCATGTCGCTTTATATATCATTTCTTCTTCTTCTTCTTCTTCTTCTTCTTCTTCTTCTTATGTTGCTCCCCCTTCTCGGTAACAGCTATTATCCCTTCAGTTAAGTTGCCTATTTTATTTTGAATTATTAACCCGTTCGTACAATGTCCCGTTCTCAATGACAGCTATTCCCCAGTTTAACGTTTACTTTCTTCTCGATTGCATTCACCCGGTCATTCAGAGTATTGTTCAGTCTCAGAAGGGTTTGACAATACGTCTCTAGCTCCTTGCATACATCTCCAACTTTATGTTCAAGAGTGAATTTTTGCGTCCACGTACAAGCGAATGTTTTGTCTTCTGTACACCCATCCTATCAAACTGAGCTCCCGGTATGCGTGCGAATTTATCCATGATGATGCGTATACTGATGTACTCACCTCTTTGCATAACTGTATATATAGGAACTTCTGGAATTTCCGTCTGTACCTCTCATCATTCAGTTTTCTTCTTTTATCAATAACGAGAAACACATACTGTGATTGATTCCAGAAATCTGCACATATCTTTACATAATCATTGAACGACATGTCGGTTACTACATGAGCCTGGTAAATTTGTTTTAAATTCACATTGTCCTGTTTGAATGCTATAACTAGATTTGCATTATCCCTCACCAGCTGTTTTGGGATTCTGCAATATGTCTGACTCAAATAAAATACATCAAAGGCCATATGGTGACCGAAACAGAAATATCACCTAATTTGATCCTGGTTTTCCACAGCAACCTCGTCAAATATGAACACTGTGTTTGTCTTTACTTTTTACGGTGGAGGGATATCACTTGTCTCACTGAATGTCGTGTACGTCACACCAACTACACCCTGCAGAATCTCCTGTAATAATTGGTATTTGGGCTGAAATAGTGTTTTTGAAAATACACATACGTCCTCTAAGCAGTCTCCATCTCGATGTGTTAGCAGCGACATGCGAACATTTGCCTTGCCACAGTTGGATGGACCTACAATTATTGCACGTAGTTGTCGGAAATGAGTACGCCATTCTTCTTCTCCCCATCTTCTTGTGCACTGTCACAGCTCCAGTCGCTTAAAACAATGTATTGATGCTTCACTCACCCTGCCATGTTACCTATTACGTCATGTACTGGCGGGCAATTGGTTTTTATAGAAAATAATGAACACTATGCCTTTTCCATGATACCGGCCATTTCAGGTACTGGAGTGCAATGAGCATTTATGGAGAATTTAGTTAAATGACATTATTTTGTGCTGTTGCATATTTCCAATGAAAATACTGAGACAATAGCTTTTTGTCCTTGCAATATAATAAGAGGTAAGAAATAGAAAACACACACATGGTTACATACATTTTTTTAATTCAGTAATCATGCACAGGATGCACTACATTAAGTGGTTCTTTCTTTATTTTAACGCCAGTACAGAATATAGAAAGTAAAGCCTTCTTGTAAGCACAGAATTCAGCTTGTATTTCTCTTAAACATATTGGCAGTACATTAGTTTTCGCTAGCACCATACCGACCCACTGTTTGAAGTCGACTTCATGCACACTGTTCATACTTACGTGCTCTGCAGTGTCTTTATTACACAGCTTTAAAACAAGGCAGCCATCTTTTCTGTCTTTCCAACACAGTGGATAGCCGTGCAGAGTGGACGCGCGGATCGAGGCACCAAGTCACCAACTGCTGCTGCTGCTGCTGCTGCTGCTGTTGATGATGATGATGTTTGGTTTATGGGGCGCTCAACTGCGCGGATATCAGCGCCCATACAAATTCCCAACCCTTGCTCAGTCCAGTCTCGCCACTTTCATGAATGATGACGAAATGATGAGGACAACTCAAACACCCAGTCATCTCGAGGCAGGTGAAAATCCCTGACCCCGTGCTGGATTCAAATTGCGCGGTCCCTCCCTCCAGAGGTTCGAGTCCTCCTTCAGGCATGGGTGTGTGTGTTGTCCTTAGCGTAAGTTAGCTTAAGTAATGTGTAAGTCTAGGGACCGACTATCTCGGCAGTTTGGTCCCTTAGGAATTCACAGACATTTGAACATTTTTGAACAATGGATAGCACCATCTGTAGATCGAAAAAGTTTTGAATGGTGAAGTGCTGTAGATAAATGGATGTGTCACCTGACTTCATACAGACTGCAGAGTCATTGTACACTATTGTAATGGATAGAGTTAGAGCAGCAGAGTAAACGTCCGGAGGACGGCTCGGATGATACTCGGCGCTCAACTGCTGCTTCATATACGCTTTTGCATGACACAGTTCATCAGTTCATCCCATTCCACCTCCGTGAATCGCACTTTGATACTTTTACCTGCATTCTCGATCGGTATTGCAATACGCTACTGTGTGTCTGTGGTTGCCTCTATACCAATTTGTCAACGTTTCAAACCACTAGTGGTTAGCCGCACAAGGTAGCCGCACGGTCTAGGGCGCTTTGTCACGGTCCGTGTGGTTCCCCCCATCGGAGGTTTGAGCCCTCCATTGGGCATATGTGTGTATGTAAGTTAGATTAAGTAGTGTGTAGGCTTAGGGACCGATGACCTCAGAGTTTGGTCTCATAAGGCCTTACCACAAATTTCCACTAGTGGTTAAATTATACACTGAAGAAAGTGGTGCATAGTGCTTAATTGGTATCTTCTCATCCACTACATCCTCACTCTGTCCATGCAGTATCATTGGAATATTCTGCGGTGGCGCTTATGATGGAGGCCAGTACTGACCTGGGTCTTGCACTTCAGCGAGTCAGGCGCTGGCTGTGTGTCTTCAACCGATAATAACAGCTGATTGTTCTGCTCCATGAAGCTGGCCAGGTGCGCAACAAGATCCCAGGATGCTGCCACTACTGCGGGCCCCGACGGACTGGGACACGTCTCTGTTGCAGACACTGACAGGCTGGAGGACGCCGCATTCGTTGATGAGCAACGAGGAAAAACCGTTACAAGCGGTGATAGAAGCACAAAGACCCTCACACGGCAGTAAACACAGACATGATGCAGGGGTACTTACTCTACCGCGGTTTATCCATATTCGTTTGCTGCTGTGGCTGGACGGTGATGGACGATCTCGACTGGCGCTTCCTCCTGAGTGACTGACTGCAACTAAGGCTGCGGAGCTGCTGGGTCTGCCTTATGTCCCCCTTGTGATCGTATGCTGCGTTTCTATTGGCTACTGCCAATTTCAAGCGCCTCTGGTAGTATAATTGTGTTAATAAAGTGCTATTGGGCTTTCCACCCAGAACGACCAAGGTTCGAGTCCCTGAAAGGGCACCATCACTTTTAATTTCCCGCCAGTTCCCTAGTGAGGGGTGAGGTGGGACGTCGGCACAGCCCTGGGACAAAGAAACTCCTACCAAAATTCGAAATTCCCGCCAATAGGGTACGTGGGGAGGGAGAGGGTGGAGAGGGGAAGGCGGTTGGGGCCCACGGGACAGCTGAGAAAAACACGTGACGTCATCTGGGGTTGGGGGACGTGGTCGGGGACAAGGGTGGTAGAGGGCAGAGGGTGATTAATTGATCAATTTAATTAATTTGCATATCAATTTGATATCAAAATTGCACCGATTCCGCCATCTCCTTGCTATTGTGGAGTTCTAAATATAGATGTTGCGGTAGGGCCTAGATGTCACTAGGTGGCGTATATTAGAGGAAGATGCCAAGTAGTGTCTATTCCTTCGACTCATTTGGCAACTTACGGGTACCAGAAGAATTACGCCACTACTTTACTGGTGCCCAAATATTTTACAATTTTAAACGCTACCAAAAGTTCAATACATACCTCTGCAGACATCGAAGTCTCATGTCATCCTGACAGCTACAAGAAAGATATAAAAAGAGTAATCATTCACACGAGTTAGTTATCTGAGCTTGGGCAACCTGTCATATACTTTGAGTTTAAATGGTTGATCGTTGGTACTAAGTACAAATTGGTCCACCAATCGAATTAAGCATTGCTCTAACAGGCTAGGAAGTGTACATCATTCGTAATATCACAGCACTAAAATGCCATCTACCTCTAGGGGGTGGTAAAGTTGTGCAAGTATCTCATGGTGCATATCAAATTGGTGATTTAAACGAATATCTAAAATAGGCAGTACCAGGTTTCGAGTTACGCACACAAGACAACGTTCTTAAATTGAAATTGGAAGGACGGAGCACATAAAAGACTTCAAATCGGAAAATTCTGTTGGGTTGCTACTAGATTTCTCAGTGGATCAGACTCTGCAGAATTACCAGAATAAAATTTGCAAGTCAGCTCATTAAATGGGTACACTACTGGTTAGCACAGTTCGAGTAGAGTGTAATACTGTGATGAATTCATTTCTCAACAATAAACTTACTATTGCAATCTAGAGGTTCTTCCCTGTGGTAGGTTCAGGATATAAAATTGTGGAGACACCAAGCGATATGATTTACTTCCCAGTCAGTTTCCACACATTACACTACCTTGAACTGAGAATTGTAGACTAAAGCAACAGTCTCATTAATTTTCGCGGTGAAGAGATTGTGACACACTTTCATTTGAAGTAGGAAGGGTGTATGGTATAAAACCAGCATACAAAGGCAGCAGCACTGCACTTTACAACCTAAACAGGTGTTAACGCCAAAGGACCATCAATTCTTTAAATCACTAACATTGAAACAATGTAAAAATAATGCCATCACTCAACCTAACTGCTCCAGTTGAGTGTGAACGAATCATTTTCAGGAATACTTCTCACACCTTCGTGATTACTCTGCTATTCACACTAAAGTGCCGGACAGAGGGTTCAATGAACCACCTTTGTGTTGACTCTCTACCGTTCCACTATCGAACGGCAGGCGGGAAAAATGAGCACTAAAATTTTTCCTTGCGATCCCTGATTTCTCTTATTTTATCGTGATGATCATTTCTCCCTATGTAGGTGGGTGCCAACAGAATGTTTTCACAATCGGAGGAGAAAACTGGTGATTAAAATTTTATGAGAAGATCCCGCCGCAACGAAAAACGCCTTTGTTTTAATGATTGCCATTCCATTTCACGTATCATGTCTGTGGCACTATCTCCCCTATTTCAGGACAGTACAGAACGAACCACCCTTCTTTGAACTTTTTCTATGTCATCCGTCAGTCCCATCTTTAGTAGACCTGTCGCACCTTCTAAGTGTTCTGCCAATGAATCTTTGGTTTGCTCTACTCACAACATTATCTATGCGATCGTTCCAACTTAGGTTAACTGCAATTGTAATCCGTAAGTATTTAGTTGAATTTACAGCCTTGCGATTTGTGACTTACTGCGTAATCAAAATTTAGCGACTTTCTTTTAGTACTCATGTGAATAACTTCACACTTTTCTTTACTCAGGCTCAATTGCCACTTTTCGCACCATACAGATATCTTATCTAAATTATTTTGCAATTCGTTTTGGTCATCTGATGACTTTACAAGACGGTAAATGACAGCATCATCTGCAAACAATCTAATAGGGCTACTCAGATTGTCTCCTGCGCCGTTAATATAGATCAGGTACAATAGAAGGCCTGCAACACCTCCTTGGGGAACGCCGGATATTACTTCTGTTGTACTCAATGACTTTACGTCTATTACTACGAACTGTGACCTTTCTGACAGGAAATCAGGAATCCAGTCGTACAACTCAGGCGATATTCCATAGGCAGGCAGTTTGGTTTGAAGACGCTTGTGAGGAACGGTGTCGAAAGCTTTCTGGAATCAATTTGGGTCCCCTGTCGATAGCACTCATTGCTTCATGAGTATAAAGAGCTAGTTGTGTATCACAAGAACGATGTTTTCTGACTATGTGTCAATAAATCATTTTCTTCCAGGTAATTCATAAAGTTAGAACAAACTATATATTCCAAAATCCTACTGCAAATCGACGTTAGTGACATGGGCCTGTAATTCAGCGGATTACTCCTATTTTCCTTTTTGGGTATTGAAGTGACTTGAGCGATTTCCAGTCTTTAGGTACGGAACTTTCTGTGAGCGAGAGATTGTATATAATTTCTATATATGGAGCTATTCTATCAGCATACTCTGAAAGGAATCTGACTGGTATACAATATGGACCGGAGGCCTTGATTTTATTATGTGATTTAAGCTGCTTCGCTACAACAAGGATATCTAAAAAAAATGGCTCTGAGCACTATAGAACTTAACTTCTGAGGTCATCAGTTCCCTAGAACTTAGAACTACTTAAACCTAACTAACCTAAGGACATCACACACATCCATTCCCGAGGCAGGATTCGAACCTGTGACCATAGCGGTCGCGCGGTTCCAGACTGTAGCGCCTAGAACCGCCCGGTCACTAAGGTTGGCGAGGATATCTACTTCTACGTTTCTCATCTTGGCAGTTGTTCTTGATTGGAATTCAGGAATATTTACTTCGTCTTCTTCTGTGAGAGAGTTTCGGAAAACTCTGATTTAGTGGCACTGTCATCAGTGACTTCACGGCTTGTTATCGCGTAGTAAAGGTATTGACTGCTACTGGTGTGCTTTATGCGTGGCCAGAATCTCTGGGTTTTCTGCCGGAATCCGAGACAGAATTTCGTTGTGGAAATTATTAAAAGCATCTCGCATTGAGGTATACGCTACACTTCGAACTTCTGCAAAACTTTTCAAATCTTGAAGATTTTGCATTCTTTGAAATTTGGCATGCTTTTTTCGTTGCTTCTGCAACAGCGATCTGACCCATTTTGTGTACCATGGGGGATCAGTACCGTCACTTATTAATTTATGTGGTATATATCTCTCAATTGCTGTCGATACTATCTGTTTGAAATCATTCCAACTTTTCGCTTGAGAAACATTTGAGAACTATGATGAGGTCTGCATAATTATTCATCACAAGGATGCTTTGAACACTCCAAGCAGGAGTTCATTGTACGTGGAGCGTGAATTCACGAAAAAGAGTGGGAGCCCCATGGCAGCATCCCACCTTACACGTAACGAATTCGCCCTCCTATTTTAAGAAATACTATATGAGCTGATTGGTGATGAAATGGATCATAGTAGCAATGTAGGATCACATCAACCCTAAAATCAACATTTCAGCATCAAAATCAGACTTGAACTGTTTAGAAAAAGCAGGATGATTTAAGGGTGAACCACCATCGGCAAGTGAGTACAGGCAATTTTGTGCATGGATACCTCTCAAAATGCTTATCGGATACTTTGAGAAAATGATGATATGAGGAGGAACTTATATAAGTAAGGAGTGAAACAGGTAGATCCAATGTGTCAATTGAGAAGAGAACAAGCATGTGCTTGAGAATCGAATTTGGGAAGCACCTCATATCGTTGTTACCAATGAAGAACGTTTGTAACTTTTAAAATTATTTATATTTGGGATTCAGCTGCCTTTAAATTTCAGAACATTGGAGCTGTTTGATAAGTCTACACTTTCAGGCTCATCTAGTCAGTCATTAACTATAAAGACAATAGTTTGACTAGAAAGCCTAGATTTATCATTCTTGCATTTCGAACCAATAGGAAAGCGAATCTCAAATGTGATTAGAGGCACTTCGAGAGTTGTAATTTAACAAACGGCAGAGTTTACTTAAATTTCGAATTTACTTACATGACAACTCATCACAGTATTCGCCTAATAATGTGTGCAACCTGCCATTTGATATGTAGTCTACGTTTTGTCCTGCTTACTATGACAGTGAAGAGAACAAAGGCTCTCCATTCATTTGAAAGGAACTTAAGGAGCTAGCTCAACTGCTCTTACAGATTGTTCCAAACAAATGAGTCAGTGAAGAGTGGGCCTATTGACGTTTGGATTGAATTAGAATCCTCTAAAAATTTCTAGAAATCTCAGCAGCATTTGAACTAAAACCACACAATTGGATCACCACCCACAGCCCACATACTGGAATTGTGCAGAGGCTTGTAACACTTTATAAGTGTAGCATAGCAACTAAATCATTTTACAATGGAACCCCAAACAGCAGTCATTATAATCTATGTTCAAGGCTTTCTTGATGAACATGGGCTTTTCGTATTCAAAGACTTCACATTTATCACGCTCACAAACGACTGGAGAGTTACCACAATATTAACAACAATTGTAGCAGTGGTTTGGTCACCCATTATTTGTAATTGGTCACCCAGCCACAGTTCCTTATTTTTGCCTGTTTTGTACTGGTATTTTATTTTTAGTTTTATCTACCTGTTTTGATGTGCTGTGTCCAATCTTGAAATTTGAGCATTTACAATTCTCGCAAAGATCGGCTCTGAATTGATCCTTGTTTAAACGATCTTGGCTGCACTCGTCAACATTTTTTTGGGAACGGGCGCTGATAACGTCGTTGTTGTGCGCCCTAAAACACTAATCATCATCATCATCATCATCATCCAACCAAGCCTTTCAGAGGCACAAATGTGTCGAAACGAGTAAAAGCGTGTTATGGTTGAGTCGACATTACCATGGTATCAGCTGGAAGAAGGACGAATGATTTTTGAAGATACAGTGACATTACTTCGATATTTCGATTATACAGACTCACTTGTTTGTTTGAAATGTAGTGAGAAATCTTTATGGGTATGTGATGATTACGAGAACACCTCTGTTAGATATCTACAAGGAAATGGATCTTCTTCCACTGCATGGCCTTAGTGAAGAAGAGTAATTGTTTTATATAGGCATTAGGCAATGTAAAAGGACCATTTAACTGTATTATAAATAAATGATGTTCAAACTGTTTCTCATGTCTTCTTGTTTTACAAACATGCCACCATGTCATACATCCACTCCCAGTGGGCGCTGGAATAGTACTGGTTAAAATCTGTCCCCAAACACCACTCCACCAGCTGTGGCTATTTAAGATGGGCCCGCAGACTCAGTTATGCTCCAGTCTACTCCTAGCACTCGCAGGTGACGTTTGTGCCTATGATCCATTATCATATGGTGGTCAGGCAGTAATCGTGGTAGCAGCAGCGGCAACAAGCACACTCGTTTTGAAGCTGTGCTCGATGACGACAGTGTACTTTTTCTCACACTTTACTTAGTTCACACTGTTTCGAAATCGATCAGATATGAAATAGCGCCACCCACACCATTCAAATCATAGAAAATATCAGGCGGTTGGCGAGTAAATATTACTCCATGTTAGGGTGTGTACTGTATATACATGCATGTGTCAGTATCAGTATTTTTCTGGTATTTTTGACTTACCATCTTTCTTGCTGTTTCAGAATCACGTAATGTTCTTACACCAACACTGTTTACAGCATTATCAGCGTTTGACGGTGAGGTGAACATCAACCTATGTATTCGGATGTTGGCTGTGACATCTCAGGTACCTGATGATGATGTGAGGACACTGAGTTTTTACTTAAGTATCTGTTTTACTTGTGTGTGAGGAAATTTTTTGATACTCACAGATTGCTATGTTATGCTGTTTCAGAAATGCTTGATGAATTGGAGCTGCCACCTGTGTCACTATTGTTGGTGACAGGTGCAGGTCCTTTGCAAGCACTGATGCTTACAACACCGATTGTGGCTATGATACAGTATGCAGCAAGCCCATCATGGGCAGCAGTGCTGGCAGTCAGATGATAGCTTCGTCAGCTGGTAGCAGCCATGACAAAATGTGCGGCAAGCCTATTGCAAGCAACAGCAGCAGTACCATCACCGCCACCTAGAGCAGTAGCATCACCGTCGCCGACACCTGGACCATTGAGTTGCGGTCTTCATAGTATTTGTGGCAATTAATTATTATCCAGCAGCAGCCCTTCTGCCCATTCTGACAGTGAAGTTTAGGATGCACAGATATGCTGCACAAAATTACCACTTTCAGTGATCTGAGGTACACTTGGAGTCAGGATCTTACTTATCCACATCCATAATCAGGTAACAGTATCTGATACTTTTCATGAATGAGGGTTTACCAGTTCTAGAAAGGCCACTAGCCAAAATCTAAAATGATTAATGGTATCCCATCAGCATTAAGATATGCTGCGACTTCACTCTTCCAGCCAAGGAGAGTGTTTCGAAGGATGACTTCATGAACAAGTGAGGTGATAATGGCGAGATATAACAGGGTACCTCAGTTACTAAGTCGTTTGGTGCCAAGATATCATGAGGCATCTCAGTTTTTTTCTTTTTTTGCATTTTATGGCCTTCATTCGACCACTCTAGCCAACTTTATACAAAGAATTTTCCAGTTTCCTGTCACCCCAGTACTTCTTCATTCTCTCGGATCTCATCCTTCTTTCTTCATCAGAAATCACCTTCCTATTGTCTGTTTGTTGATTCTCGTTTGCAGTCTGATTTGTTTGTCTGTGAGTTCCCTGATTTTGAGAGTTTTGTTTCTTCGGTCTTCCAATGTAATCTGCAACTAATCCACATCTTCCTTGATTTCAGTAATACACTTAATGTTGCACTTACTATTCCACAAGTTTTCTAATATTCCCCTGATGATACTTTTCTCTGATGTTTTGGTTAGATGTCCGAAAAATGAAATGCGTTTCTTCCTGATTGTACTCATTAATGGCTCTATTTCCTTGTGGACTGTTTCATTTGTAGCTACTCTCCAGTGTCCATCTTTCTGGTACGATTTGTTGATGCACACATTCTGACGGTTCTTCTCTCTAATTTGAGTATTTTGTCTATTTGTGCAGTGTTAGTTGTTTTGAAGATGGTTTCACTTGCATATGTTATTTCTGGTTCAGTGACTTTTGTAGTGTTTTAAGTTTGTGCTATTGACAGGTCTCTTTGTTGTAGGTGATCTTGGTGATATATTGTGCTCTAGTCAATTTGTGTATTCTGTTATGCCATGTCGGATTTTCATTGAGATTATATGCTACGATTTCTCCCAGATATTTAAATTTATCTACAATTTTGATTTGTTGGTTTCCTATGGCAGTTTTGTTTATGAGTGGTGAGTAAGTTAACATGATGACTGTTTTTTCAAAGGATATTCCGAAGACCAATTTTCTGTGCTATTTCCTGTAGTGAGATAACTTGTTGTTTAGTTTCCTGAATACTGTTGGACAAGAGAGCAAGGTCATCAGCAAATCCTAGACAAATTATGCTTATGTTGTCTTTGGGTTTTTCTGGGTTTTCCAATTTGAGTGTTCTTTGGGTTAATCTTGTACCATTCCCTCATCATGTGTTCTAAAGCACAGTTGAACACCAGGGGTGCAAAGCAATCTCCTTGTCATAAAACTGTTTTATGATTAATAGCTCAGAGAGTTTCCCCCTGAACTTGACTTTTGATACATTGTTGGTTAACGTGAGTTCTATCAAGCACTGAGGCACCTCAGTTACTAAACCGTTAGGTAGTTTTGCCCTGAAGCCAATACGAAACCGGTTCTCTGAATTCCAACAGAGAAAGTCAGGTAAAGCTTTCTGTAGAGTTCAGTTATTGGACATTCATTCATATGATCCAATATGCAGGGTTCTTGATATATGCACATTCCAAAAGATGTAGCTGCTTAGAAGGCTGTTATTAATGTCCAAAATAAAGAGCAGTACTGCTGTCTGTAGTCACTTCTGGCTTGCAGTAGATATTATAAGATAGATCCTCAGCGTCCAAAACAATACCATGTTAATAGTAATAGATGTTATAAACACAACGGTATTGAATTCCCCATGAGCCTTCAGAAAAACTGGAAATTTTAGAGGCAGAATCCCACTATATCTATACTTGTATATAACCTGGAGGAATGCAGATTTGTTGTTAATCTACAAGAATGAGAAACAGAACTTCTGCTGGATCGAAAACGTATCGCACTTTCTCTCTTCCTGAAGAAGTATCTGTAATCATAAATGTCGTTTTGGCGCTACATACCTGAACTCATTTACTATGAGTGAGTGTTAAAACAGCGTCTGCTGGATTACTCTACCAAGGAACCAGTTTGTGCAGAACTGCCACCCGAGGAGAATAAAATTTTAAAGTTTAAGAAATTTCTCTGGTGTACACACTGATGTTGAATGTCTTCTTGCTCCTGTGTCGGTTGTGAGGACAATCCTACTGCCTCCCATACCACTGTTATAGAATGACACATACGTTCTGGAGCAATATATCAAACTGTTGGCGCATCTTAATCATAGGGGATAGCCCTGTGCACTGCTTGCCCTCTGAACCTGAAAACCTTGCATGATTCAGATCTTCATCATTTTGATTTGTATGTAGGGGATAACCCTGTGTGTTGGTTGCCCTCTAAGTTTGAAAAACTTGCATGGAAATTTGGCATTTGTAGCAACATCGTCTCTATGACCAAAATGCAGGAGGTTAAATTACTATACAGGAATGCACTTGATTGCTATATCTGTGGGCAGCTCTTAGATGACCTGAAAATACAACAGTCTCTCCTTCAACAGCATTTTCCAACCTCAGTAACAAGATCTACCAAGTTCTGCAGTAATGTCCACAAACAAAATAATTCGTCAATTGGGCTTCCTACCCAAGAAGTAGAGAGAGGTTAAGCACTTTAACTTTCTGCTATTCTGTATGCAGTTCAAAGAAAAGTACTTACCTATGTCGAGAAGTTTTTAGCTAGACTTTTATACTGAATAACAGATGACTACACATTTAGTAATTACATGACTCAACTGTGTTATACTCTGGAGATCGACATAAACAACATATAATTGGTTCTAACCACAAACTTTTACTTGTTACAAACTGTCACTAGACATATCAGTGATTTTCATGTAGTCTATCATGTGGGTTACATGTACTGTTCATCAGAAACAGTGACTGCCAATTCAAGTCCTAACGTTCTTTAACAATATTAGTTACATCAAAAAACCCTTTTATTGAATACTCATTGTTCAATAATTTTGTGTTTCTAGTGAGTCCAATGTTGCTGTCAGTCTGTTTAATGGCACACACACACACACACACACACACACACACACACACACACACACACACATATATATATATATATATATATATATATATATATATATATATATATATATATATATATAGGGTGGTCAGAAAATGTCTGAAAAGCTTGTCGTGATGTTGTAGGGCAGATCGTACTGAGACATAAATGTTAAGAAAAAAAAGCGATACGTTGCGCCGTTTCCGAGTTATTTAGCATTGACGTCAGCCAATAAGGTCGTTGCAAACGCGAGTTCAAGTTTCTGCTAACCAAACAAAGCACTCATTGGGTAGCACCGCCGCTGGCAGGCCGCTTGAATGTGAGTGCCCGACGCCTCAATTAGCTACATTCACTGTTTGATAACTCGGAAACGGCGCAACGTATCGCATTTCTTTTCCTTAAAATTTATGTCTCAGTACAATCTGCCCTACAACATCACAAAAAGCGTTTCAGACATTTTCTGACCACCATATATATGCCAGGAGTGAACCAAAGTGATGCTGTTCGGACATGGAGGAAAGGCAGAGAGACAGGAATTGTCGATGACATGTCTCGCTCAGACCACCCAAGGGCTACTACTGCAGTGCATGACCGCTACCTACGGATTGTGGCTCGGAGGAACCCTGACAGCAACGCCACCATGTTGCATAATGCTTTTCCTACAGCTACAGGACATCATGTTGCGACTCAAATTGCGCAACTTCACTCCCGACGTCCATGGCGTGGTCCATCTTTGCAACCACGACACGAGCGCGGTACAGATAGGCCCAACAACATGCCGAATGGACCGTTCAGAATTGGCATCACGTTCTCTTCACCAATGAGTGTCGCATAAGCCTTCAACGAGATAATTGTCAGACACGTGTTTGGAGGCAACCGGTTAGGCTGAACGCCTTAGACACACTGTCCAGTGAGTGCAGAACGATGGAGGTTCCCTCCTATTTTGGGGTGGCAATATGTGGGGCCGACATACGCCGCTGGTGGTCATGGAAGGCGCCGTAACGGCAGTAAGATACGTGTCATCCTCTGACCGACAGAGCAACGATATCGGCAGCATATTGGCGAAGCATTCGTCTTCATGGACGACAATTCGCGCCCTCATCGTGCACATCTTGTGAATGACTTCCTTCAGGATAACGACATCGCTCAACTAGAGTGGCCAGCATGTTCTTCAGACATGAACACTATCAAACATGCCTGGGACAGATTGAAAAGGCCTATTTATGGACGACATGACCCACAAACCACTCTGAGGGGTCTATGCCTAATCGCCATTGAGGACTGGGACAATCAGGACCAACAGTGCCTTGATGAACTTGTGGATAGCATGCCACGATGAATACAGGCATGAATCAATGCAAGAGGTCGTGCTACTGGTTATTAGAGGAACCGGTGTGTACAGCAATCTGGACCACCACCCCTGAAGATTTCGCTGTATGGTGGTAACAATTTGTGGTTTCCATGAGCAATAAAAAGGGCGGAAATAATCTTTATGTTGATCTGTATTCCAATTTTCTGTACAGGTTCTGGAACTCTCGGAACTGAGGTGAAGCAAAACTTTTGTTGATTATATATAATTACTGAGATTGCTGATTCAACTTTTTATTGACACTGTCAAAATGTCTGTCTCGGTAGTTGAGTGGTCTGCGCAGCAGATTGTCGAGCAAGTGGGTTCGGGCTCGATTCTCGGGTGTGTTGGAGATTTTCTCCGCTCAGGGACTGGCTGTTGTGTCGTCTTCATCACCATCTCATCCCCATCGACACGCAAGCCGCCAGAGTGGCGTTAACTAAAAAGACTTGCACCAGGTGACAGGTCTACTCAATGGGATGCCCTAGCCACACATTTCATTACTCAATGCCTCTTACCTGCAGTTGATTACTTAGCCTGCTGAAGTAATTTCATTAATAGTATCTGAATTGATTTGTATACTGAACCTAGTGTATGTGTCAGTACCAGTAATACTCTCATCATCTATTATCAAAGAGCTTCTTCTCTTTTGGCTCCCTTTTATAATCTTTCATTTCTGGGACAATGTATTACACTCTTATTTTCAGATGGAACTGTGCGTGTACAAGATCACAATTTTCACAATTGTATGATGCTTACTGGAAATATTATGTCGAAATTTATGTTGAACTTCTTAATCCTCTTGTCTCTGTTCTGTTTAAGAAACTTTATTAAAACAAATGCTATTTGTGAATTACTATTTATGAGATATAACAGCCTCCCACTTAGTCCCAAAGAGACCAGCAAACCAGGAAGTCCTTTAGGTGTTTCTTGCAGTACAATATTGTTGACTGCTTTCTGTCTTGCACCTACACTGTCAGGTGACGTTACAGAAGTCTCTGACACTACTGACAAAGCCTTTAGGACTGATCCTGGAAGTATCTGACCATCATGAACTACACTAGGGAATTGGCACCCATCCACAGGGAGGAGCTGGAATGAAGAATTAGATCCTTTAGTGTCTTGGTGTATGTGGACTGACCATTGTTAACCAAGTCATGTGATGTACAGAATAGTATGTAAATATACAGGCGCTGTCATGGTTTTGGTCCTTTACTGGACTGTTATCAACCTGAGACTCCATCCAGCTGAGCTGTATTTTAGAAAAAAGAAACGCATCACCATCACAATCACCACTTCCATCAAATGCAGGACTGAAGTGACAGCTGCTTCCGTGAACCCACTGTTGTGCAAACCTCTTACAACTCACTTGGTCTACACTGTGCTGACCATCCTGACACCTCATGGTTTATATAATCTGTTACAAAATTTTTTTAACCAAATGATTACAAATTTTATCTTGGTCTATGGGCAACAATATTGTGTCTTGTTCTAATGTGTTTATGACAATTTAACTCAATTATCAAAATTATCAATTTGAAACAAAAACTGAGTACTTCCATTTCATTTAAAAAGTGTTCTTGAAGCGGTTCTAGTAATATTTGTAGTGTGCAACTAGCAGGATCTTTATTTGTTGTTTTTAACATATTTCCTGTTGCCATTACAAGATACTCACTATGGATTCACAGTTATTTGTCAGCTTCTAATATTCTCTCTAATTAGTTTTCTCAGATGGAAATTTTTAAATAACAAAATACCCATGATCATGTACTGTTTTAAATTTGACATTGGCTCTAATTCCTTATAAAATTCATTCTAGTCCTCCTTTTGCAAATTATATTTTGATACATTGTTTCATAGACTAATATATCCCAAATGTTATGATGAAATAAGTCAATGCTACATTTTAGTAATTTCTGTGACCTTAACTCACTATATGCTCACCTTCCAGTTATACCAGCAGATACACATTAATTTGAAACTCTGTTTCAGTCAATAGCAGCGTTTTAAGCACTGTGTTAATATGGCTTGTAGAGATGCAGTCAAGACCAACAATGATGCTTAGGAAACTCCACAAATCACTCACTTGTATGAGCAGTTGTAGTTCTTATGACACCCATATCATCCCTAACGCCATACCTTCGTTTTTAACTAAGCTGTTACCTGCTCCACCACATAGAAACATTTGTTTTCCTTCAACAAACTCATATCACAATGATCCCACATTCTCTGTTACCTACACGACATTGGCATTTGGCATCTCAGAAAGTCTGAAGATTGGCCTGACAAAGCTCTCCCTGCTAGTCCGTCATCTCTGCGTAACTACTGCATCCTACACACATGGATACTTTTTGTTGCAGTTAAACCTTGCTCTGGTTCTATGAGTTACTCATGAAGTTTTAATTAAAGTTATGAAATCCACTTACGTCATTTGCAGATTCATCTATGCAGTCCTAGTACATATTGAAATCCACATGCTGTACTATCATAGTATACAACTATGGAGCCAAAAAAAAGTGTAGCTCATTGACAAAGAGGTAAAGTTGGTTTAAGTGTGGCAACATTGCATCGTAATGTGACTCACAAGAGATCACATAGCATTTGGGTCTTAATAATTTTTAATATCTGTGGTATGTGAAGTTCAGAACTTAAATATCAACCATTCTAAATATTTTGATGCGAGTCTCAAAAATTATCAACAAAAACAACTATGAAGTTCACTGGTCAATTTTGATTCACTAAAGGTAGGACCAGTTTCGATGAACCATGCGACTGAGACAGTAGCACTCAAGAGTGGTTACCACTGCATCGCTGGTTCGACTTTCGTATTAGCCATTAATTGAGTTTTTTTGTCAGTTCAAATATCTACTCCATTTAAATATAAAATTTTCAAAAGTATGCTAATTAACACATACCTAATTGCTATTTTTTCGAAAATATAATTTATTCTTTGTCGCAACCTTTGTTTTGTGTAAAGTTTGTAGTGTATAATGCACCAAGCCTTTTGCTTGTAGTGTTGCTCCTCCAAGAATTACTACCAATGGTGTTGGTTCAATGGATTATTTTCTTTGTGGATTTGCTCATAAAGCACAAGGGCATCTCAAAACATCACTGCAAAAGTATTCAGTTGCATCTTCTTGTGCTGTCAAGAAACCAGACGAATTGCCATTGTCCACATCTGATATTACAATCAATTTACTAGTGTTAGAAGGTTTTCATGTGCAACTCTGCAAAATATTCTATGTTGCTTTGGCAATGAACCCTGAAATGGTACTATGGCTGTATTACGACTGCAGTTATGCTGGGAGTCTGCATTAATATCGGTTTTCTGATGATATCTTTGATGATGTCACCATACATTGCTGCCAGATTTTCCTCTGACTCATTCCCCTGACAGCCTAATTGCCTTATGTACAAAACGACAGGGAATTCAAAAAATCATAGGAAATTAAAAACTGGCAGGAAATAAAAAATACACTTGTTGTCTGAAATATCCTAGTAACTATCCTAAGTATAAAATTCAAGATATCGAAACTTTTGAATAATCTGTTGCATCAGAATCCTAGATGGTGGTCCTTGGAATACTGTGACAGCGTGTATGGTTACCAGGTTGCTTGTACTGAACACAGAATCCAATACAGTGGAACTATGGATAATGGGACAGTCTACATGGTTGCTAGGTCACTTGTTTGGAGAGCCCTATTGTCCGATGTGTCGAAAATGGCGGCCTGTTCAGAAAGCCACTTGTCCTAAGTTTAAATCCACTGCAATCAGCCAGTCCCCTTGTGTTGTTTCGTCTTTTGCCACCCTAAGCTAACAATCCCAAGAGCTGACTTGTCCCAAGTCTAAATCTATGTGCTGTTTAAAATATTGTAGTGTGTGTTTGTGTTTTTAGTGGGGTAGGAACAACAGTGTCTTCATTTAAGCAAATGGGGCATTTGCAGGCAGTTTTAGCTCACGCAAACTACCATGCCATCTCAGAGGGATGTATGTGAGGCAAGACAACTCTTAACAGGTCAGGCCTCTGCAGAACGATCTGGTGCCATTTCGAAGTTTTCAAATTCCTGACAACTGAAATACCCATGCCAGTGTGTGACTAAGAGTTAGTCAGCCTATGAATAAAGTGTGTATTTCGACTGGCTGACAGTAATTATGAGCACACAAACTGTGAATCAGAATGTTGTGTTCCTAGCTGGATACGTGTCCTGATGCTGATCTGGACTGGGAGGGTTCTAGAAATAGGTGATGCTATATTCCGACCAGGATACATTTACACACCTTCACTCTCAGGACATCAAATCCCCATACATCCTAGACTTCATATACTACTTCCTAGAGCGCCATGTTAAATGAAAACCGTCAAAAATTGTCTCATACATTATCAAATTACAACAAAATTGTAATTAATTGCCCCATGTTATAGTAAAATTTTAACAAAATACCTTATCTTACAGTGAAATTGTAAGAAAATGTCCCATGAATGGAACAGGCACAGAATTGTGACAAATTGCCATAAAATTGTAAGAAAATGCTCCATACCCCACTATATTTTTTTCTGCAGTTTCTGTTCCACTTACTTCATTGGCATTGTTCTGTTGTAGCATATTAAGCCTAGCCATCACCTTCATGGAATAGGTAGATCACCAACTTCTTTAACTAAATATAGTTATCCTTCCTATATTACATGTAATAGATGAATTTCTCCATACACTGCATATCTTGCAGCAGTGCAAGATGCAGTATCTCTACACACCTCTAGTAGATCTGTGATGATTCTCCCCTATTTACACTTGTTCAAAGTATGCTAGGTCGTAAATAGTGAATCATTAACACCATTAAAACAATAGTAGATGCTCTGACAGCTTCAGGATCAAGTCTGTGTATAATAGGAAATCAGAAATTACGCTCCAGAAAAGAACTATTATTCTCCATACTAGTTCTTGCTTTACCCAGCCTCTATTATTATGTGTGGAAATTTCAGCTTTATAGTTGTGGCGATTTTGAGTCTATGACACGAATGGTGATATTCTGGTGGAGCTATGGAGACATTTCTTGAGCAACATTCTTGAAAGTTATTGCAGGAGGTTACATCATTGTCCATGACATTAATAGGCTATATGTAGCAAAATGTTAAGTTCAGTCCTGAAACACTGATGCCCCTGCCTGTGTATGCCCATTTCCGCCAATGTGCTCACTTTTACCATATAAGCCATTGATATCTTTCCTCATAATTGTTGGTTTTGAGAGCTCTCTACATACATTTATGCAGTACCACAGCAATTTCAGAGAAAAACTATAAAATTTCACCCTTTCTTTTGTTATGATTGGAGTCACTTCTGCCGGAGATGCTTTTCATCCATCCTGATGTTCACACCCCTTTGCCCAGCACAGTTTCAGGAAGGCTACGTTGCCATTCTCCCACAGAATTCCCATTTAAGTTAGCTGAGAGTTTCTGTCACATCCCTGTATGGTTCTGTATAAATCCATTAGGATTCTAGCTATGTGTCTCTGAATTCTATGTCTATTGCCACATCTTCTTGATAAGGGGTTTGGAAGTGGAAAAATACTCCAGAATAATGTGCAATCTCACTTACAGATTGACTGATTTTGCTGGAACACTTCCATTCACCGTCCCTAATACTAATTACATGTGATCACTCCATTTAATGCCCCTAAACACTTATCCAATGTTCACTACTAATTTTGTAATTATATACCAACAGGGTCTTTCTTTACATTATAGCTATTATCATACACTTAAAGTGGCTTTCATTCGTTATACCCTGAGGAAAATTTGTCTTCAGTTTTCCACAATTCCTTATGACTGTCCAATGAAGATATTTCCTCTACACAACAGCATCACCACTGAACCATCTTACACTGCTGCTGATACTATCTGATAAACTGCTTATGTACCAGGTGATCAAAAAGTCAGCATAAATTTGAAAACTGAATAAATCAAGGAATAACGTAGATAGAGAGGTAAAAATTGACACACAAGCTTGGAATGACATGGGGTTTTATTAGAACAAAAAAAAATACAAAATTCCAAAAAAATATCCGACAGATGGCGATCAGAATAGCAATAATTAGCATAACAAAGTAAGACATAGCTAAGATGATGTTCTTTACAGGAAAGGCTCAATATGTCCACCATCATTCCTCAACAATAGCTGCCGCGCTGGATTAGCCGAGTGCTCTTAGGCGCTGCAGTTATGGACTGTGTGGCTGGTCCCGGAGGAAGTTCGAATCCTCCCTCGGGCATGGGTGTGTGTGTTTGTCCTTAGGATAATTTAGGTTAAGTAGTGTGTAAGCTTAAGTCCCATAAGATTTCACATACATTTGAACATTTTTGAACAACAATAGCTGTAGTCGAGGAATGATGTTGTGAACAGCACTGTAAAGCATGTCTGGAGTTATGGTGAGGCATTGGTGTCAGATGTTGTTACTCAGCATCCCTAGAGCTGTCGATTGATCACGATACACTTGCGACTTCAGGTAACCCCAAAGCCAATAATCGCACGGACTGAGGTCTGGGGACCTGGGAGGCCAAGCATGACGAAAGTGGCGGCTGAGCACACGATCATCACCAAACGACGCGCGCAAGAGATCTTTCACGCGTCTAGCAATATCTGGTGGAGCGCCATCCTGCATAAATTTCATACGTTCCAGCAGGTGTTTATCAACCAGGCTGGGGATGATGCGATTCTGTAACATATCGGCGTACCTTTCACCCATCACGGTAGCAGTTACAAAACCAGAATCACGCTTTTCCTCGAAGAAAAAAGGCCCGATAACGGTAGATGTGGTACATCCAACCCATACCGTGACTTTCTCGTCGTACAATGGAGTTTCCACGACAGTTCTAGGATTTTCGGTAGTCCAAATTCCTCAGTTGTGGGCGTTGACAGACCCTTGGAGCGTGAAATGAGCTTCGACAGTCCACAACACGTTACTCAACCAATCGTCATCATTCGCCATCTTTTGAAACGCCCACAGCGCAAATGCCCTCTGCTTCACTAAATCGCCAGGTAAGAGTTCATGATGCCGATGGATTTTGTACAGATAGTATCGGAGGGTACGCCTCAGTGCCAACCAAACAGTAGTGTATGGAATGCCGGTGCGACGTGCGACTGCACGAGCGCTGACTTCCCCGTGCATAGACAAACCCGCTAAAGTCTCCATTTCTTCCTGAACTGTCACAGCAGCATTACACCTTGTGCTCGGTCGGCCACTATGAGGTCTATTGTCTTAACAACCCGTGGCTTCAAACTTCGAAATCATTCTCTCCACAGCTGCATTTGTCAACGGACCTTTACCCGTTCGAATCCCCTTCCTATGGCGATAGGATCGTAGTGCTGAACTAGCACATTCCCCATTCTGATGATACAGCTACACTAAAAGCGCCTTTTCTGGTAACGTCAGATAAGTCGCATAGTGCTCAGAGCCATTTGAACCATTTTTTGAGGTGATGTCAACATGCTGCGACTGCTGGCACATCTGATTCTCTCTCTCGTTACAGCTCCTTTTATACACGATTGTCATGCGCAGTCGCTGACGTTTTGCTGTCCAGCGCCATCTGTCGGACATTGTGTGAACTTTGTTTTTTTTCTAATAAAACCCCATGTCATTCCAGGCATGTGTGTCAATTTTTACCTCTCTATCTACACTATTCTGTGGTTTATTAAGTTTTCAACTTTATACTGACTTTTTGATCACCTGGTATATTGAGATGTGGAACATTCACCATACAGTATAATGTACAAAGTTCTATTAGTTAAATATTCCTCACTTAAAAAGTTGAAAGGTTTTGATAGGATGGTTTGAATGTTGCATACGAAAAGTCCATACCATTTCTGTATTTCAGGTGGTACCATAAGATTTTTTCAGACTTATGTAATGTTTACCCACACTAAATGCTATTATACTGACACCTGTTACAGCCAATATCATGTCTATAGTGGTAGCATATGAGTACAGTTAGTTGCTAGCAAGTAGTGCATCTTCCCCTATTCGATCACATCCTTCCTGAGATGGAGGTCGTATCCATCAATGTTTTTTACCCATATAGACCGAGACTTTGCCTTTCGACATCGCACATCACTGGGCGCTCTGGTCTCCTGCCCTTACAGTCCTTACAACCTTCAATAGCTCTAGGTTAAACGATTGTCAGAAATATTTCAACTCACTGGAGTCGAATATATCTCATTGCTCCACAACCTAACAGGCTTCCAGAATTTCGCAAAGTTCGCATGCACTGCTGTTTCACTGCACTCACTATCATGAACATCTGCAATCCTTGCCCACCAAAGCGCTCTTGTTGAACAAACAACACCTGCCTTCATCAGAAATTATTTTGAAACCCTGTAGATAACACCAAACTTATACACCACACTTTCTAATCAGCCCATCCTACTTAACAAGTTCAATAATAAGAAAAATGATAAAGTTCTATTTCTTAAACACTTTTGTGTCAGAATAACCTTATATATAACAGTGTGATGATATTTGGTGGGGAATGGTGTTTATTATATCTCTCTACTGTAATTTATTATTCGTTATACTGAGTTATTAATATTGACTGTTACATAAAAAACAATAGAGGCCATAATAAGAAAATTGATTTGTAGGTGGCCAAAGTAAATGTTAAGTTATGATTTACTTGAACACCAGGCTCCCTAAAAGTTATTTCAAATGCTCTTAGCCTAATTAAATTCCGGGCTAGTCCACTGACCTGAAATAATTGCATCTCTGAAAATATTTTGTTTTTGCCAAAACAACATTATTGAACTTTTCCACTTTAAATAAATTGAAGTGATTTGCACAAAATAGCAATTTTAAATGTGGTGCGTAATGGCGGCCAATTGTTACCAATCAAAGATCACAAATGCTCGCTTTGCAGCAACTGAAAACTGCTGAAAAACTTTTTTCAGTCGACACTTTATGAATAGGTGCTTGTAAGGGTTTTTAAATGACACAGTGCACTCACTTTTATATAACAGAACAAATGCTATGGCTATATGTAATCTCTCCAATTCAAAAGCGGTCGTACCTTACAGACAGCAGACTAACAGCAGAACAAAAACTCATTGTCTTTTTTTCAGTTTATATACACGAACAAAGATCATAATGATTGTGTCTATACATTATACACTATGATTTCATCCATTACATATAATGTCTCTTTTTTTACATTACGATCGATATAATACTTCCTTGAAATTAATATGACAAATTTTCATAATAAATTTGATGTTCCTGTCCATTTAATGTAATTCACAGCTCTTTTTTAGTATTTTAATATGTACTGTCCTTAATATTTCAAAAGGGACACTACACGTCCCCCTGGGGTACAAGGAACACACTTTCTAAACGTTGGGTCCTTGTAGACCACAGGTGACACTTTTACATCGTTTGTTTATAAATTTCCACTCACTTCACTCGCCATCTCGGGTATTTAGTTCAACTCGTTTAGTGGCTTTCATTCATAGTAGCTGGGGATAAATAAAGTACAGTCAGCTCTTCCACTTGGAAGCCGGCCATAGGGAAACCCCAGAAAAACCTTGGCAGAGCTAATAGACTTTACCAATTACATTAATTATACAAATTGATCTTACATACTCTATCATTACAGGTATATACATAAAATACAAACCGTCTTTCTGAAAAAGAACAAATACATAGGTATAAAGTTATAGTGTTCTTTGTTTTTATTGTGTTGTTTTATTTTATGGGTTTGTCACGATGTTAAACGCTGATGTAATTGGCGAATTTCTCGTCGCTTATCAGTATTGGTGGCGTCGTATCGCGCCATTTCGATGTCTTGTGCCTGTTGCTATGGAGCGTCGTCTGGAAACTGATGTCTTCTTGCTTCCTTGCTTCCTTGCTTAATTTCAGCTAATTGGGTAGTAATATACAGTAGACATTGAGAATCACTCAATATTTTAATCTAGACTGTCTCAAATCTTTGGCTTATTCTTACAAGTATGTTATGATATCCGAGGTGGTGGTTAAGTTGGGACCTAATACCATAGCTTATGCTCCTGTGAGTAATTTAGTTTACAAAGCACACAAAATTATGTACAAGCAATGTGATCGCCATCCGAAATCCGACTCACACTCCATTGTGTTCGTTTTCCATTATGTTTCACGTGAACCATTAGAAACAGTGGCACAAAACGTAAAAGATATGAGCACTGAAAGCACACTTTTTTCAGTCACTTTGCTAGTATTTTCGCTTTTGGATTCTCACTTGAACACTTGCAACGGACACCCATTCATCTAGGCAGTACGAACTAATTCTCCAGTTGGTAGGCTAGATAGAAACCCCAGAAAAACCTTGGCAGAGCTAATAGACTTTACCAATTACATTAATTATACAAATTGATCTTACATACTCTATCATTACAGGTATATACATAAAATACAAACCGTCTTTCTGAAAAAGAACAAATACATAGGTATAAAGTTATAGTGTTCTTTGTTTTTATTGTGTTGTTTTATTTTATGGGTTTGTCACGATGTTAAACGCTGATGTAATTGGCGAATTTCTCGTCGCTTATCAGTATTGGTGGCGTCGTATCGCGCCATTTCGATGTCTTGTGCCTGTTGCTATGGAGCGTCGTCTGGAAACTGATGTCTTCTTGCTTCCTTTCTCGGCTGTAACCTGCGGTCAGGAATCGAAGTATGGACCGGCGTTGTCCTGATCTGGTGCTTCAGCATTGTTGCGTGGTTACGCACCCCTCGCTCGCGTTCTCAGCACGAGAGAGGATGTTGTCTCGTTCAAAGCATTCAACAAATATACATATTTTATAGTAACTGCTTTCATGAGATGTTGCAGCTGTGGGTTCATGGATTAGTAGACAATATTGCGTCGTCGAGGCGCAGGCTCTGTCACTTGTCCTTTTCAGTTTATTTGCATGAACCTGTTACTAAATGTTGCATGAGATGTGACGCCTAATTAAGCGCTTCACATCTCTGATACAATTAATTCGTATTGAATATTAATGACTTGTATATTTTTTCTGTTCAATGCTGTCCCACCATAGTAGAGATGGGCAAAATTGTTCTTTTCAGAGATCGGATCAGAACTGTTCACTCCCTGAAATGAACTAGCTCTTTTTCATGGCTCACCAGTCATTCACAATAGAAAAGAAATGGAAGGCACATTGCCCTTTAAACTTGGTTTATTCCAGTACTACACCTGTATTTTGATCTTATTTGATTCTATTTTGAAGTAACACAGATCATGATCAAGAATTTTGTATTGTTTATTGAAATTTCCACGATATGACAAAGTTTTTGATTATTGATTTATTTTGCACTATCGTGGTTTTTTGGGTGATCGGAAAATGTTGTATTGAGATTTACATTAATAATATATTTGGCTATAATGTATTAAAATTTCATTAACCTTGTACAAATACATCACAAGCCATATATTTTTAAAGTGAATGTTTCCTTCCGAAGGCGCCTAAAATCGCAAAATCCGTACTACAATAAGAAAAAAATACATAAATTTGACTGTAAGACCAAAGTGCTGCATATAGCCTTCCGCAGAATAAAACAAGGAAAATATTGGTGTATCACATTTTGCTATATGTTTATCGGTTCGCTCGTAATTAAATCGTAAATTCGAGTGTCCATAATAAAAAATCCTATAGTAAGAGGAGCCGTCAGGAACCTAATCTGATCAGTTTAAACAAATAAAAATAAAATAAAAACAAATGATCTATACATACATAATTATGTACATGACAGTATTACTACGAAGAACAATATCCAGTAGAGACGAACTCCGATGCAGAGGCGCTGAGTCAAGCAAGTCGAGCCACCAGACACCTGAGTTGCTTTGCTCAACGCTCTGGCTAGAGTCGAGAACGGTGGGCTGAGCGGGCCAGTTCCGAGGGTGGGGGGAGCGGTGAACGGCTACCAGTAACCCGCTCTGAGACAAATCGTGCGTTCTCTTGCGAACAGGTTGTTGCAAGTAGTTCTCATGCTCTCCGCTAGGAGGCTCTCTTTCCTGTTGCTCGCATCAACTGCCCAGAGGGCAGGACGTGCGACTGAAACAATCGCCGACGAAGTGCGATGCTAAGTTAAGGTGCGCCAGACACTGCTCGCGGCAGAGGAAGCACAGAGACGGCACGGCATATGTGAAACACAAAATCCAATGGGGCACTGCACAAAAAAGAGTGTAGTTACGAAAAATGTCATTAAATGCTACAAAAGGACAAATTCACGTGCTATACAAGGAACTTGAGGAAGAGGAATCTGCATTTTATAAGTATTCTACAAAGTCGAAACACCAGGTTTTTTTATTTGTTATGTCAAATTGCAAACAGATTTACGCAATGTTACGAGCTGCCATCACACCTTGTGAAAAACTGGTTTGTTTATGGTTTAGTTGCCAGTCCAAGCCAAATTTATGTACAATAGTTGTATCTCCTTCAATATCTTTCCCTTGTAGATTTATAGGTTTCCTTTACATCTTGTATTTGGCTTTTCATCGTTCAAGTGCCCTATTTGTACTGGGATCAGCTAGTGAAACAACATAAAAGTGACCACTGATGCTTGCAAACCTGTTTCACAGAATTCCAGGGAGCTACTTAACAACAAATAAGCTTCCCACAAACAATTACATACAGCACTTGAATTATTATTCTCAAAAAACCATTTTTGCCTCTGTTGCACTGTTGAAGGTATCAGTCCATTTTTTGTGAAATATTACAAATGCCTGACAACACATAAATAAATTACACTTACTACAGTGCTTCTTTTCACTTCAAGCTGCAGCCATATTGCAGTTCATTTCACTGTAAAATATCAGACATGGTACCAGTATGTATAAAAGTCCACTTTATAAATGTACCAGAGGGCAAGTAATTTAGTATGCTCATGTCGAACAATTCAGACTGCTCTCTCAATGCTTCAATTAATCTTTCGTCATTTATTGTAAAATTATTAATTCTAACAAAATAAATAACAAAACAAAACGATTTATAACAAAGTAATGAACAACAAAGACTGAGAGTAACAACTGATACCAACCATGAATACCACAACGGGAGGAAATGAGCTTGGGGATTAAGTGATTAACAATGGATGATGACATCAGCCATTAGAACTTTCTTCCCGAGAAATCCTGATGTTGCCATGATGTGATGTGAAGTGACATGATGTGATATGATGTGACGTGAGAGGCAGTGTGGATGTTGACATTTGAAATGCGTTGTGGAATGTGTGGATGGTATGTGATGTAATGTGATAGCCAATGCAAATAGGCTTTAAATTCCTAATTTAGTTCATGTCTGGAGTGTTTCCTATTTTGTTATTTCCTCATGTACAGTGTTGCACTTGTCCACTTCCATTTAATTTTATTTAAAAAATGTAAACAATTTACACAAATTCAAGGAATGTGTTGGTAGGTATTTATGCTTTACAAATGCAAGTTCACCCTGAATGCCACATCACGTCCCATAAAAACATTCTGAAGTGCATTTCAAACTGTGTCATTTCTTTCGTTAAAATTAAAATTTGATAATTAATGGCGAAAGGTTAATTGAAGCAGTGGGGCAACAGTCTAAACTGTATGACACGAGCATACCAAATTACTTGTCCCATACTACATTTATAAAGTGCATTTTTACACATACCAATACTGTTTTTAATATTTTAGAGTGAAATGGATTGCAGTATGGCTGCAACTTGAAGTGGAGAAATCAAAAGAAGGTAGAATCAAATTGATTAATGAGTGGAATTCATTTTTATATTATCAGCCATTTGTAATTTTTCACAAATAAATGGACTAAAAACTTCAGGCACTGTAAAATAAACCAAACTCCCCCCTAACAGTCCATGAAGGTCCAACGCAATCGACCGGCCGCCGTGTCATCTTCAACCCATAGGTGTCATTGGATGTGGATTTGGAGGGGCATGTGGTCAGCACACCGCTCTCCAGCTGTATGTCAGTTTCTGAGACCAGAACTGCTACTTCTCAATCAAGTAGCTCCTCAGTTTGACTCACAAGGGCTGAGTTCACCTCACTTGCCAACAGCGCTAGACTGGATGGTCGCCCAGCCAAATGCTAACCCAGCCCGACAGTACTTAACTTTGGTGATCTGACAGGAACCGATGTTACCATTGCCTTCAGACACTGCAACAGTGGCAAAATGCTTTTTAGTGAAGAATACATTAAGTAATTTATTAGAGTTGTTTGTGCCAGGCTTATTTATAGTTAAGTAGCTCTCTGGATTGTGTGTGAAACAATTTTGCAAGCATCAGAGGTCAATATTTATGTCATGTAAATTGAAAATGGAAGGGAGATAGAAGAAAGGGATTGACTATTGACATCAGCTGTATCGGGACTTTATGCAGAATCAGTGGCGATGAGTGAAAATATCTGTTAGAGTGGGATTCGAATCTGGGTTCTCCTGCATACTATGCAGATGTGTTAACCATTGCACAACCCAGACACAGTGTTTATCGCATTTGCGCCGACTATCTCAGCACAACTCTCAGGCAGCCCACATTCCCACCTAGCGCCACCTATCTGCACTCCCTGTTCATGTCCTCCATGGTCACATCCTCGAGATTCCCACAGGAAGTTAGATGTACTGTGCAGCGACACTGAAAGTGGTGAATTCATTATTTATTGAGGCAAATCAGTTATATTAAACATATCATTCATATTATGACATCATTGTTTAGGAACATGAAGTCCATGAATGGCTGCAAATGGTCCCCACCTAGACAAAAATAACCATTTCCAGTCAATTGTCGGTTCAGTTCTCCCAGGAGGCATAGTCAATTACATGTAACCACAGCCCACGTCGTTATGGAACCACCACCATCTTGGAAAGTACCTTGTTGAGAACCAGGATCCATAGCTTAGTGGTGTCTGTGCCACACTTGAAGCCTAACGTCAGCTCTTGCCAAGTGGCATTGGGACTCATTAGTACGTGCGTACATCGCTATCCCATGACTTTTGTCACCTTAGTGTAATGAGTTCCAACATTAACAATTTCTAAGACGAGGCATGGATAAATATTTCCAATCTAGTATAAAAGTTGATGTCACACGGATACTGAATTTTATTTTAGCTCTCTTTTAAGGTCTGTTATGGTATATATGTGCCCTAGAATTGTATAAATGTTACATTGGACGTTTCAGTTTCAGGTTTCATGATGATTGTTCTCTTGTAAAACTGTTTATCTGATAATAATGAAATTCTTTTTCTTTATTTTTGATTATTTTTTCTGTTTCTGATTTGCTTATCTGTACACGCACGAAGTCAATCGACTATGTCGCAACACTACTTCCGCGGTGCCGTTGAATATGTTTGGTCGTTGGATGTCGCGGGGGTAAGTGAAGGTGACCTTGGCGGGGTTTGGAAGTCGTCTGTTGTGTAGTGTCAACAAATTAAGGTAAATATTGAATGATAAACGTGAACACTCCACAAAAAATTGATATTTTTTCATTTACCTCTTAAGTCAGTGTAATATCTACTATGTTGCGGAGAAATATAGTCTGTACTTTCTCCTCTCCTAATAAATAAATGTAATTCGGCGTTTTTTACTTCCCAAGCCAGTGACACACTGAAGCTACATACCCACACATTAAATTTTATAGTTTTTATTGGTTTATTTTTTGGTCAGGAGTGAGTAAATGGGAGAAATATGCCTTCGGAATAACGAAAGAATAGGATGACAGCTTATAAATTCCCTTTAAATCAACTCGTCTCCCAAAATTTTTCGTTCGCAGCTATTAAGCTTTGTACTACGCAGATTTTTTTGTAAGAAAAAAGTATTTTCTTCCTGTCGATATCATTTTACATTTCTTTCCAGTGTCTTTTTATGTTTCACAAGTACTGAAAGTTGTCGCCTGTGCAGAAACAGGAAACATTGATCTATTCAGTATTATATTTCAGCTGTATTTTGTCCACCAACAAACCACTTTAATGTACGAAGGCCTGCTACTCGATGGAGTTGTCACCACAGTGTCTCAACACAACACATGAAGTACACACTGATAAATTAGATAGTTGCTTGTGCCATAAATCTGTTCACAAACTATCCGTTTTTGTTTTGCTGAAGAAGGACTTTAAGTCTGTTACTAACAAAAAAAAGATAAGTATATGACTGACTAAGAAAATTTCGGTTTCTATTTGGGTGGATAGCAATCTGGCATCATCTTTCTGTGCCAAATTATGTTTTCGAACTTGTGCTGAACATGTACAACTGCTGTTATAGTAGTACAAGAGATTTTGTGTTTATCTTGGTTTCAGTTTCAAACATGGCAGATCAAGATCCAGATACAAGTCAAAGACGTTTCATAGAGAGAGGTTCACACAAAGGCAAAGGCATTGCAGTTCTTACCAGTGGAGGAGACTCTCAGGGTAAGTAAAATACAAATTATCAGTTATTGAATACTTCTTGTTTGTAATTATGCAGGGGAGGGGCCTTTTGGAACTAGGCGTTCTGTTTATCCTGCTGGTATCTCTTAACCTGTTTATTTGCGTTTATCCCTTAGGTCTGAAAACATTCATTCAAATTATCTGTGTTCTCACTATTTTCCTTGTCACTAAAGCAAAGCAATCTCAAATACCACTTGCAGCTCCAACCATTCATCTCCTTTGGAAACAACTTTTCGGGTAATAAAGATATACAGAGTATTAGGGTTATAAGTACAGACCTTTTTATTGGTGGCTGAGGACAGTGTACTGAGCAACATTGCATCAGTATTTATTTCATATTAAGAATGACAATTATAGCTGTCTAGAGTAGTATGTTTTTAGGTTAGTTATTAACTCCAATTATATGTGGCAAGAACAGACCATTAAAATTTATTTTCCCCCTGGGTGGGTGCAAAAACATTAGTCTATGCTAACAGCTGTAATCCATTTCACAGTGCAGTAACAACCACTCAGAAAATGTCAGCTAGTAAATTATGTGACGTGTTTGCAGGGAGACTGTTAGACAGAGAAAAGATAACTATCACTCTGAAGGGGGTACACATGTTAAGGTACCAATCTTCACAATATCTACACTTATACCGCTAACACTCTCTATTTTGCTGCTTCAGTGTAGTTGTTTGCAATACATGTTTAATGTTCAGTGTGCAGACCTGTTCTTGTGCTGTTGGCCTCCTGGTAGTGCATGAATATGCTGCTCCAGTGTTTCCACATCTGGAAAGGCTCTGCATACATGAGACTTTTGAGATGGCTCCCATAGCCAGAAATTTCATAGGTTGAGATCCAGTCAATGACCGGGCCATGCCATTGGATCCCTCGTCCAATCCAGCGAGCAGGGAAGATACAGTTGACAGGCGCCTGGACGTAAACGGCAAGCAACCCTTCGGATCATCAGTGGTCCTTCTTCCAGCTGGTAGGCAAAGTCACCCGCAAGTAATGCTGGTAGTTCCAGTGTGTTAACCGACATGGAAGGAAAACTAGTCCCAAAATACAGTTGCCAATTATCTTGGCCCACACATTCCAGCTGCACCGATGCTGATGACTTGCTGTCGCCATACCATGGTGGTTTTGCATACTATCCCACAGATGACAGTTATGAAAGTTGAAGATACCACTCCGCATAAAGGTGCCCTCGTCTGTGAATAGGATGGATGCTGCAACTGTTATGTCACTGGTCTGGTAAGTTCATAAACCACCAGGGTGAGAGGGGGGGGGGGGAGGTTGCTGCAATTAGTAGTTTGTTCACATTGTTTCATAGTGAGGCTGCCTTTTTACTGATGCTAAATTCCAAATATTCTATAAATTGTCAGAAGAACTGATTTTTCTTTCAATAGCTTTAGTGTTAACATAAAGATTCCTTCCTGTCACATGGTGACAGAATTGTGTCGCACATCACTCGCTTGAGTTTTCACGGAACTGTCACTCATCATCCACTCGAGTTTTCACAGTGGTGCCAGCTGAAGTAGGCAGTCAGTGCTGTGTCAGTCCTTGGGTTCCTTTGCTGTTATTGTTATACTGCATTTGCACACTCAGCAGTGAGGCATGTTAACCTGTTACCACTCTGATTCGTGGTTATGATAGCAGAAGTTTATGTTGTAATGTGTTACAGAACTAGATCTACTGTTACTTTTGCTACAGATTCATCAGGTTGCAGTGAAAGATACTTTCTGGAATACATATCATTATCATTAAAACCTAAATTGGTTTAATTATTCACCCCCACATTACTTTTACAAGTCTTTTAACCATGTAAAATTGTCCTAGAATTACTACTGTTCTGTGGCCACTTAGGCTCACATAGGGCAGTATCGTAGAAATATAACATTGTGAGGAAATCATGATATTTAGGTATAAAGTATTACCATTATTCACTCAGTTTATTTGCAGGGATACACTTACAGTGTCCGCGGCCTTTGTGTTGGGTGCTGCTGTTATCACTTTGTCATCATTAATTTCAGCTAATTGGGTAGTAATATACAGTAGACATTGAGAATCACTCAATATTTTAATCTAGACTGTCTCAAATCTTTGGCTTATTCTTACAAGTATGTTATGATATCCGAGGTGGTGGTTAAGTTGGGACCTAATACCATAGCTTATGCTCCTGTGAGTAATTTAGTTTACAAAGCACACAAAATTATGTACAAGCAATGTGATCGCCATCCGAAATCCGACTCACACTCCATTGTGTTCGTTTTCCATTATGTTTCACGTGAACCATTAGAAACAGTGGCACAAAACGTAAAAGATATGAGCACTGAAAGCACACTTTTTTCAGTCACTTTGCTAGTATTTTCGCTTTTGGATTCTCACTTGAACACTTGCAACGGACACCCATTCATCTAGGCAGTACGAACTAATTCTCCAGTTGGTAGGCTAGATAGAAAGGAATTACATAAATGAGGTCACTAAAGAAACTGACCAGCAAAAAATGGTGGGACAACATGCATCAACCTTATATGTTAGTGCCTTGATGTTGAACCACAGGACTGTGCATTAATGTTAGGGAGAGTGGATGGGGTAGAATGACAAGAAGCTGTGAAATACAGTGCTTCTAGAGAGTTTTGTAGTAGGGTTGTGTGTGTGTGTGTGTGTGCGCGCCTCATTTCAACTGAATGTGTAGAAAGCCTGTGGTTACCAAGTGCTCTGCCCATTATTTCTAACCTATTGTAATAGGTAGGAGGTTTTAGTGGGATCATACTTTGGCTAGTTGTCCATTTATTTAGCAACTGACCAGTCAGCCGCATTTTGTATTATCATCTTTATTCATCTACATAGTTTAACATTACAATTTAAGACACTGACTGTGTTAACAGTTTTAAGATTTGCAATTACTGGACAGCATTTTATAAGTGTGTGACGACCAACCAGCTGTCCACCAGAATGATTGACCATCACAAAACTGTGGCCAAGAACAAAGTTCACCACCCTGCTGCACAACTTGATTTCATTCAGTGGCTGCTTCACAACCCATGCTAT
Organism: Schistocerca gregaria; assembly: GCF_023897955.1. NCBI lineage: Eukaryota > Metazoa > Arthropoda > Insecta > Orthoptera > Acrididae > Schistocerca > Schistocerca gregaria. The sequence continues at coordinate 359,056,145 of NC_064920.1, read as the reverse complement.
CTGTTTCCTTCCCTGCAGCTGAGCTTTATTGAACTTACAGCAAGATGGCTGTTGAGGTAGGAGGACAATGACATATGTGAAGCAATGAGTCTAGTTAGAATATGTTTTGCATCAGTGGGAATATGCTAAATGACAATACTAAGGATATGATGTATCACAGAATAAGTCTAGGGAATGCCAAATGAATATAACACATAAAGAAGAGACCAGCCACCAAGCAGGAAAAATGGCCTCATCTGTTGGTGAAGCATGAACTGCAAGCAGCAACTACCCCCAAGTGACATGCGCAGGACTGGAACTGCATAGAAATTACATTCGTGCACCAAGAGCCAGTTGGAATGATCTAACTAATGAAACTCTGCCAATGCCATCTATAGGCAAAATGTGGGAAACCGTACAACTGTACCAGCATTTTGCTGGTATACTGGGGCCAGATGGGCAAGGAAACTCGCTTGAAAACAAGTCTTGTAACAGTGACCAATAGAAACCACAATGTGCTGTTAACAAAAGAAATTGAGGATAAAATCCCAGAAAGAACCAACTTATGTTTACAAACTATGGTAGAAGAGCTCTCAAAGAATATCATAAACATAATAAAAGAAGAAATAAAAAGCGAATTGAACACTGTAAGCAGAGAATCCAGCCAAATGCAAAGTGAACATAAACCACAGAAGAAAATCACCAAATGGGAAAAGCTAAATCTGGTAGAAACCAGGAAACGAGGGAGGAGAAGAAGAAAATAAATCATACCATGAAGAGCAACAGTTGGAATCAGCTGTCATCAACAGGCTCCCATACCACATGTAAATAGCAAAAGGACCAACAAACCCAGAGCAGGAGACAAAGGAAAGAAAGTTAGTTGGGATGAACACTAAATGTAGCCCTATGTGGGTAAAAATGGAATCTCAGGAGAAATTGGGTGCAACCAACTGCAAACTAATGGCACTAACAGAGCAATCAGAGTAGTGTTATCCTTCCTACACAAAGAACAGATAACAACCCCTGACTTCTAACTCGAGGGGTTAGTTGTCTGGAGGTATTTTTCTTGCCAACAAGAGTGTAACTACCACAGCAACAGTAATAACAAACACTACATCAGAATAATGGCATGGAATGTAGAAGGGCTAAAATCCATAATCAGTGTGATCCCCCTGCTCAGCTTCCAAGCCCTCAGGAGCTCAGCATGCTTTTGCTGAGTATGGGCTTGAGGACCCCAGGGTTCCTGAGCTGGGGACTGGTAAGCACTGCCAGTCTCCTGTCACTGTAACTTCTGGGCATGCTTCAGTGACCACTGTATGGCACAACAGTAGAACATTGTGTGTCTCAGGTAATGGCATCTTGGCTTGACTGTCTAGGTCATGAGTATATCAACAAGTGCTGCATGCTGGTCAGATGCAGGGCTGTTGAGGTGGAACTGTCATTAGCAGGCAACCTCTTGGAGACCCCACTGCACATCAGTTGTATAAGGCTTACTCAGGCATATGGGGCTGTCTGAGTGGAACCTTATTTCCTTAGCTGCATGTAGGATCGAAATGGGACCCTTAAAGATTTCTCCTTCTCATCCTCCCAGCAGAAAGGATATGCTGCAGATAGGTACTAACACCCAATCAAATAAGAGGGCTCTTGTAGCCATTCCTCCAGACTCAGAGGTTATACAGAATTTGCCCATGAATAGTAACAGAAAGCATGGTGCCATTCAGAATGTGTTTATAGTTGTGAAATGGAAACAGGGCAGTTTTGAAATAGTTTCACCTTTTTATATTCATAAAGGTTTGAAGAGCATCACGGATTCACTGAAACTGGTCAAGCAGATGTGTAGCGGCACACTGTTCGTTGAAACTGCGAGTTCCCAATAAGCAACAAATTTGTATCATGTAGAGATCTAGTAGACGTTCCTGAGCAGAAATTGGAAGATAAGTAGGCTCAAGAAGGCATTGTTGATATGCAGAATATACTGAAAAGGGTCAATTAGGATCTGGTAAAATGTGACTCCTCCTTCCTTATCATCAATAGCATGAAACTGCTGGAGTGTATCAAGGCAGGGTTTCTTCGTCTATGTATATGGCCAAAGTTCCCGAATCCAATGTGCTGTTTTAGAAGCCAGCTCTTTATATACACCAGCTTATGATGTAAGAGTGAAGCCACTTGTGGCAAATTTGGCAAGGCCGCTATTGCGTTGGCTGTTCCTTCCTCCCAAAGTGTGAAAATTGCTCTGGGCACCACCCGGTCTGTAGTAGGGATTTCAGTGTCTTCCTTGAAGAACGGAAGATACAGGACATTAAGACATTGAAACACATCCCATATGGAAAGGCCAAGAAGATCTATAAAGCTATGCAGCCTCCAACATTCACTACTTCTTTTGCTTCTGTCCCTAAACAGCCAATTTCAGTGGCCAGCACTTCCACACAAATGGAAGTTGCTAGTGTCAACACTAGTACCTATGTTTGTCAGTGTACTTGTCAAGCTGCAGTTGTTTCAGAGTCCATAGCCCCTAAGAGAACTTCAGAGAAAGTCACAATTACCACCATTGTGGAGCTCATGATGCCTCCAAAGCAGAGACTTGTAAAAACTCAAGCACTGCCTCAATCACTACTGCAGTAGTTCCTGCAAAGCCTTCCAGGCCAAGAAAGCAAATAGGAAGGTTGCACCACAGGTGAAAAAAGGTTGTAGATCATCAGACCATGTCGATGTCATTCAACTTGATGGCTCTGCTGCTTCTGCTTCAGTGCCAATGGACTGCAAAATCTGCTTGGGGCAACCGTCTTGCCTGAAGGCTGAAACTCCAACTGTTGTGGCCTTCCTATCTGGGTGGAAATACAGGGAGAGAGTGCAGCCCACATGACAACATGGCTCCCATGCTATAGTTCATGACTCATGTGGAGGAATTGAAACTCCTGGCACAGGCACAATCCTTGTGCTTGTGTTTACAGAAAACACATTTCAAAGCTACTGATGCCCATGTGCAATGGGGATATGCCCTCCTGTATGATGATGACCTGACTGGGGAATGAGCCAAGGTAGGTGTTGCTGTGTTTGTCAATAACACATGCAACTCCTTTGCTCTCCTCTTAGTTGCTGATCTGCAAGCAGTATCCATTACAGTGTGTGTTAGTTAGGCATCACTATCTGCTCCCTGTATTTACCTCTGCAGGATGCAACACACTCTGACACTCTCGCAGGCCTTATTGTGCAAATCCTCTGCACGTTTCTTGTACTGGGTGATTTGAGTTCTTGTAATGTATCATGGAGCTCAAACTATACTTGTCCCAAGGTTGTGTTTTGGAAACCTCGTGGCGTCTCAGAAGCTGATCATCCTCAAGAAGGGCAGTTCCACACATTTCTCAGCTGCTACTAGGTCATCCCCAGCCTTTAACCTATCTTTCTGTTTTCCAACACTTGCACACTCAGCACAGTGGGAAGCAACTGATGACCTACATTCCAATGACCACTTCACTGTGGATACACCTACTAGAGGGAGGATTGCCGGAACAGAAGCCACCAAAATGAATGATCAGCAGAGCTAACTGGGCACTGTTCAGGCAGTTGGCTATGTTTGAACACTGTTACAGTGTCCAGAAATGGGTGGACCACATTATGCATGTGATCTATCACACTGCTGACTTATCCATACCACAGGTCATCTTAGGAGATGATGTGTACCTTGGTGGACAATTGAATGACCTCAGCAACCCGGGACAGACGGTTTAAATGCCACCCAACAGCAGACAACCTCACAGCATTTCGAGTTGCAAGAGCCCAGGCTCGCCGCATCATTAAGGAGAGCAAGAAAAGGTCATGTCAAGCATTCCTGAACTCGTATCAACCATTCCGCTTGTTCTACAAAAATATGGGTAGCCATACCTAGGACTTCTGGTAAACACAGTTGTTTACCGATAGCAGCAGTGCTGAAACAGAGGTGTCTCCAAACAGTGCACGGAGACATCGCTCAGACTCTGTTTGATCATTTTGCAAAAATTACAGCTGAAGCAAAGCAAAATATGACATTTTAATAATTCTCATCATGTTTTTAGTTTACTTGTTATGCATATGATGGGGCACAATCCTAGATTTTAGAGAGTCAGTGAGGTTCCTTGGCCTCATTTTTTACTCCAAATTGTCATGGTTGCCACACCTAAGAGACCTGAAAGCTACCGGGTGATCAAAAAGTCAGTATAAATTTGAAAACTGAATAAATCACAGAATAATGTAGATAGAGAGGTACAAATTGACACACCTGCTTGGAATGACATGGGGTTTTATTAGAACAAAGAAAAAAAAATTCAAAAAAATGTGTGACAGATGGTGCTTCATCTGCTCAGAATAGCAATAATTAGCATAACAAAGTAAGACAAAGCAAAGATGATATTCTTTACAGGAAATGCTCAATATGTCCACTATCATTCCTCAGCAATAGCTGTAGTCGAGGAATAATGTAGTGAACAGCACTGTAAAGCATGTCCGAAGTTATGGTGAGGCATTGGCGTCGGATGCTGTTACTCAGCATCCCTAGATATGTCGGTCGATCACGATACACTTGTGACTTCAGGTAACCCCAAAGCCAATAATCGCACGGACTGAGGTCTGGGGACCTGGGAGGCCAAGCATGGTGAAAGTGGCGGCTGAGCACACGATCATCACCAGACGGCACGCGCAAGAGATCTTTCACGCGTCTAGCAATATGGGGTGGAGTGCCATCCTGCATAAATATCGTACGTTGCAATAGGTGTTTATGTGTTTATCAGCCAGGCAGGGGTTGATGAGATTCTGTAACATATCGGCATACCTCTCACCCATCACGGTAGCAGTTTTGCTGTCCAGTGCCATCTGTCAGACATTTTGTGAACTTTGTTTTTTTTTTTCCCCTAATGAAACTCCATGTCATTTCAAGCATGTGTGTCAATTTTTTCCCTCTCTATCTGCATTATTCTGTGGTTTATTAAGTTTTCAAATTTATACTGACTTTTTGATCACCCGGTATATCTCTAAAGGCACTAAACAACATAAAATGCCTTAGTCACAGGTCTTGGGGAGCAGACAGAGCGTATTTCCTCCAGTTTTATGGGGCTTTCATGTGTTTGCGGCTGGACTACGGGTGCACAGTATATGGATCGGCGAGGCCTTCTTATTTGAAGATCATTGATGTTCCACCGTGCGGGGATTTGCTGGTCATGAGTGCTTAAAGGACCTGTGCCATATCCAATCTCTGTGCTCACTTATCATCCGGCAGCAGCTCCTCATTGTGCATGAGGCATGTAAGTTCCTCACAGCTCCAATTTCACCAGCGCACCATACTATTGGATGTCTGCCTCTGGAATGCCTTTTCTCCAGTTGTCCACTTACCACTCACAGATCGTGTCCTCAAAGTCCAACTGCCTCCAAGCTTCACTGTTTTGATGCAGAAGTATATGCGATCTTGCGGGCACTTGCGCAGATGAGACATTATTCCAGTGCTAAATTTCTTGTCTGTTTCAATTCTCTAAGTGCCCTTCACTCTCTGAAATGTTTGTATCCAGCAAAGTAGTCCACACTACCCAGGATGCCCTCCTCCAACTACTACGAGTGGGGAAGGAGGGGTATTTTTACTAGGTACCGGGGCACATGGAAATTGCGGGGAATGAAGGGCGGATCTAACAGCCAAAGAGGTGTATCATGATCCTGAGGTATTTCAGTGTGCCATCTCCCTGCATGCTATAACCTCGCTTTTGAGCTCCAGAGTCTTGGGTCAATGGGAGGCTGAGTGGCTGGAAGTGACAGATAATAAGCTCCATCTAGTGAAGCCCACAATGCAGCCATGGTGTATTTCCGTTGAGCCATGTAGGTGGGACAAGGTTCTCCTCTCTCGTCTTCACACAAACCGTGCCCCATGATGCAAGGCTTCTTGCTCTGGCAAGAGGATCCTCTGATGTGTAGCACTTGCGGCATACAGATCACTGTGCATCACATTTTATTGTACTGTGTTTTATCATTCGACCAAATGCTGATTTGCTGACAGATCTGCAATCTGTTTTAAATAACGTTCAAATGAATGTGGTTAGTCTTAAAATTTTGTGGATTGTTCAATGTTTTTTTTCCCAAGATTTTAGGGAAATGGTTTTAATGTGTTTACAAACTGACTGGCTCAACATACACTTACATAAACGGTCAGCCTGTGACATTTACCTGTGCCTTCCTTTAAACTCCTTTGCTGTTTTACTTGCGGTATAGTCTCATGTATAGCATCTTTTTCCTTCCCATTGTCTTAGCGTATATGATCACAATTCAGTAATTTTATCCAAATTTGTTTCTTTTAATGTGTGTAAGGGTGCTGATAACTTCACTGTTGAACCACACACACACACACACACACACACACACACACACACACACACACACACACACACACACACACACATTTTCTCATGGAATACCTGCTGAGACTGCTAAATCAGGAAAAGGGATAAATCTATGTAGTACCAAACACAAGGTGCACAGTCGACCTAGTCGTCATGAATGTTCAGTGTTACAACCAGGTGGAAGTAGAAAAGTCACAATTAAGAAACAACTTCCAACAGTAACTAAAGTCCAGTTAAGCTCAGAAGCACACATATAAAAAGTTGTGGTCTTCAGTCCTGAGACTGGTTTGATGCAGCTCTCCATGCTAATCTATCCTGTGCAAGCTCCTTCATCTCCCAGTACCTACTGCAACGTACATTCTTCTGAATCTGCTTAGTGTATTCATCTCTTGGTTTGCCTCTACGATTTCTACCCTGACGCTGCCCTCCAATGCTAAATTTGTGATCCCCTGATGCCTCAAAACATGTCCTACCAACGGGTCCCTTCTTTTTGTCAAGTTGTGCCACAAACTCCTCTTCTCCCCCATTCTATTCAATACCTCCTCATTAGTTATGTGATCTACCCATCTGATCTTCAGCATTCTTCTGTAGCACCACATTTCGAAAGCTTCTATTCTCTTCTTGTCCAAACTATTTATCGTCCATTTTTCACTTCCATACATGGATACACTCCATTCAAATACTTTCAGAAACGACTTCCTGACACTTAAATCTATACTGGATGTTAACAAATTTCTCTTCTTCAGAAACGCTTTCCTTGCCATTGCCAGTCTACATTTTATATCCTCTCTACTTCGACCATCATCAGTTATTTTATACCCTAAATAGCAAAACTCCTTCACTACTTTAAGTGTCTCATTTCCTAATCTAATTCCCTCAGCATCATCCGATTTAATTAGACTGCATTCCATTATCCTCGTTTTGTTTTTGTTGATGTCCATCTTATATCCTCCTTTCAGACGCTGTCCATTCCGTTCAACTGCTCTTCCAAGTCCTTTGCCATCTTTGACAGAATTACAATGTCATCGGTGAATCTCAGAGTTTTTATTTCTTCTCCCTGGATTTTAATACCTACTCCGAATTTTTCTTTTGTTTCCTTTACTGCTTGCTCATATACAGACTGAATAACATCGGGGATAGGCTACAGCCCTGTCTCACTCCCTTCCCAACCACTGCTTCCCTTTCATGTCCCTCGACTCTTATAACTGCCAACTGGTTTCTGTACAAATTGTAAATAGCCTTTTGCTCCCTGTGTTTTACCCCTGCCACCTTAAGAATTTGCAAGAGAGCATTCCATTCAACATTCTTAAAAGCTTTCTCTAAGTCTACAAATGCCAGAAACTAAGGTTTGCCTTTCCTTAATCTTTCTTCTAAGATAAGTCGTAAGGTCAGTATTGCCTCACGTGTTCCAACATTTCTACGGAATCCAAACTGATCCTCCCCAAGGTCCGCTTCTACCAGTTTTTCCATTTGTCTGTAAAGAATTCGCGTTAGTATTTTGCAGCTGTGACTTATTAAACTGATAGTTCGGTAATTTTCACATCTGTCAGCACCTGCTCTCTTTGGCATTGGAATTATTATATTCTTCTTGAAGTCTGAGAGTATATCGCCTGTCTCGTACATCTTGCTCACCAGATGGTAGAGTTTTGTCATGACTGGCTCTCCCAAGGCCGTCAGTAGTTCTAATGGAATGTTGTCTACTCCCGGGGCCTTGTTTCGACTCAGGTCTTTCAGTGTGCTATCAAACTCTTCACGCAGTATTGTATCTCCCATTTCATCTTCATCTGCATCGTCTTCCATTTCCAGAACATTGTCCTCAAGTACATCACCCTTGTATAGACCCTCTATATACTCCTTCCACCTTTCTGCTTTCCCCTCTTTGCTTAGAACTGGGTATCCATCTGAGCTCTTGATATTCATACAAGTGGCTCTCTTTTCTCCAAAGGTCTCTTTAATTTTCCTGTAGGCAGTATCTGTCTTAGTCCTAGTGAGATAAGCCTCTACATCCTTACATTTGTCCTCTAGCCATGCCTGCTTAGCCATTTTGCACTTCCTGTCGATCTCATTTTTGAGACATTTGTATTCCCTTTTGCCTGCTTCATTTACTGCATTTTTATATTTTCTCCTTACATCAATTAAATTCAATATTTCTTCTGTTACCCAAGGATTTCTACTAGCCCTTGTCTTTTTACCTACTTGATCCTCTGCTGCCTTCACTACTTCATCCTTCAGAGCTACCCATTCTTCTTCTACTGTATTGCTTTCCCCCATTCCTGTCAATTGTTCCCTTATGCTCTCCCTGAAACTAGTTCCTAAATCTCTGTCTTACCATTATGTAATCTATCTGATACCTTTTAGTATCTCCAGGATTCTTCCATGTATACAACCTCCTTTTATGATTCTTGAACCAAGTATTAGCTATGATTAAGTTATGTTCTGTGCAAAATTCTACCAGGCGGTTTCCTCTTTCATTTCTTCCCCCCAATCCATATTCACCTACTATGTTTCCTTCTCTCCCTTTTCCTACTGACGAATTCCAGTCACCCATGACTATTAAATTTTCACTATCTGAATAATTTCTTTTATTTCATCATACATTTCTTTAATTTCTTCGTAATCTGCAGAGCTAGTTGGCATATAAACTTGTACTACTGTAGTAGGCGTGGGCTTTGTGTCTATCTTGGCCACAATAATGCGTTCACTATGCTGTTTGTAGTAGCTTACCCGCACTCCTATTTTTTATTCATTATTAAACCTACTCCTGCATTACCCCTATTTGATTTTGTATTTATAACGCTGTATTCACCTGACCAAAAGTCTTGTTCCTCCTGTCACCGAACTTCACTAATTCCCACTATATCTAACTTTAACCTATCCATTTCCCTTTTTAAATTTTCTAACTTACCAGCCCAATTAAGGGATCTGACATTCCACGTTCCGATCTGTAGAACGCCAGTTTTCTTTCTCCTGATAACAGCGTCCTCTTGAGTAGTCCCCGCCCGGAGATCTGAATGGGGGACTATTTTACCTCCGGAATATTTTACCCAAGAGGACGCCATCATCATTTAACCATACAGTAAAGCTGCATGCTCTCGGGAAAAATTACGGCTGTAGTTTCCCCTTGCTTTCAGCTGCTCGCAGTACCATAACAGCAAGGCCGTTTTGGTTAGTGTTACAAGGCCAGATCAAGGCACATAGATGAAGAAAAATGGCTAGTGCGCAAAGCAGAGCTACCAACAATAATCCACATGATGAGGTAGGTGAGACAACAATAGCTCTGAATAATTTACTCTCAAAGGCTGCTGCTGAAGTAACCAGTTTCAGATGCACCATGAAGCCATGGTTCAATGAAGAATGTTACCTCCTGATACATTGGACACAACTCGCCTATGCTGACAGATAACACAGAGATGACACCTGTGGTAATAGAGTATGCTGGAGAACATTGAATGTACAAACACCTACTGAAAGAAAAGAAGGTAACATGTGATCTTGTAGAATGAAAATTGATTGCTGAGACAGAAGTGAACCCTTACGAATTCCTAAGGTCCTTAAAGAAGCTGGAATTAACTTCCTTTGTAAGCATGTAGCAATGGCCTTCCCTCTTCAACAAATGCTTCAAGAGCAGCTCAATTCTGTAACAGTGGAAGAAGGCACAAGTTTATAATTATGCGCTACAGAGGAAAGTGCTGAAAAGATGTCCCAAATTCCCATAGAGAAAGTTGCTTAAAAGAATTTCATGTTTAAACTCTTCTCTACAATACTACTAGGGCACATTGAATAAAGACGACATGCTATTATCCCAACAAATCAATACAGTTTCACTCCAGGCAAATCAACACTGCATTCATTGCAAAAAGTCATTCAAGAAATAACAACCCACCAGTCAACTGTATGCAGTCTTTATAGACTACACTAAACATTTGACAGTATCAGCAGGGAGAACCTCCTCAAGAAGCTAGAGAAAAGACTAGATAAATCAAGCAACAAACTAGAAGCAAGCAATTTGATTCTAGGTGCAAACCATGTAGCAATATATGATGGCGTATCAGTGTTGAAAAACAACGTCCAAACAAGTGAGGTCCTAAAAGGTTGTCTGATACATGTGGTAATCTTTAGTGTAATGTCAGTGGACACTGGGCAGGCTATAAACACAAAAAATGTAAAGCTGCTTATGCATGCAGATCAAATGGTCATTCTCTCCAGGAGCCTAGAAGAGCTACAAGCAGCCATGGCCATCAGGAATTGGGCACTAGAAAACTTGGAAATAACTCAAAGATGAAAGCAATAAATTTTAGAAGAGGAGGAAGAATATCAAAGAGCGATCGTCTCATGTGAATAAACATCAGAAGCTTTAAATACTTGGGAGTAACAAAAAACTGGAAGAATCTCTCTCTCTCTCTCTCTCTCTCTCTCTCTCTCTCTCTCTGGGAGTGAGCAATAGCCAAAAGAAAAGCCATTTAAGACATCCTTAAGCTACAAAATGCTACACTCTCTCAATTGCAATAACTCTGTTCAAGCTCATAGTTATGCCAGCTGCCACATACAGAAGTCAGCTAAGATGAACCTATCTTATGGTGAAAAACCTAGAGAAACTAGAGAATGTTTAAGCTGGGTTCCTAAAAAGAGCTCTGTCAGTCTCAAAATTCATCAGAAATAGCTACACTTACAATAGTGCAGAAAGCTTTCTTTGTAGAAGATATTAGACAACACTGTCTTCCAGATGCACAAACATAGAAAACTGGCATTGAGGACAGATAGAACATAGCCCAGGGTGTACTGAAAGAAATCATGGAAACAGAAGCTATGAATTTAGGTACCAGTAAAGGACGGAACTTCCAACTCAATCACCCATAGAGGTGTTTTGCTGTCCACAGTTTCTGTGCAAATGTATACCGAAAGGAATCATATCACGACCCCAGAGAGGACTGTGTCTGTAAACTATGCAACAAGCTATGTCCCAAATACCATTTAGTGAATTGCAAAAGCAGAACTCAAAAGACTGGTGAAAGCATAACTTAAATGTAATATGTGCACATTGTGTTTAGTCAAGTAATTGTTTATTGAGTTTGCAGATGGGAGCTATTCTTGCAATACGTCCTTTGCTCCCATAATCCTCCTGGCCTCAACCTCACATACATCAGTGTCCCCACACCCTCGACACAACAGTTTTCCCTTTCTCTGCCCTGTCACCTTCACCAAACCATGCCTCCACATCATCTTCATGATGCTTCCCTGGCTCCAGTATCCTTGAGATGAATGCTGAACCTGTGCCCCTGCCAGTCCTCTTTCTCTCTCACTCTATCCAAACCATCATACATAACCTCCTTCCCAGTTCAACTGCTGAACTGCCAATGCAGTATTGTGTGTGCAGTCGGCCCAGTGTAGGTGCACAAGTGTTGAAAAGTTCCTGTTTCAACTCTGCAGTTGGCTCCTATCTTATTCTGTGCAGATAGAGTTAGTGTAACCACTGTCACTAATTTTCATGGTCACGTGTTTTGGGAACCAGTAGTAATAAATCAAATAGGAAACCAAGTGAGATGAGTTGTTTAAGTGGTTAAGGTACTGAACTTATATTCTGTAATAGAGGGATCAGATTCTCATATGGTCATCCATATTTGGGTTTTTCATGGTTTTTGGAAATATTTTTCAGCAAATGCTTGGATGGTACCTCCAAAATTTTTTTGGTTACCTTCTCCATCCTTTTCCAGTTGAGCTAATTCTCCATTTCTAATATCCCAGTACTCAGTAGGCTGTGTACCATCTCTCAGGTTAGATAAGTTTCAACTGTCACATGTAATTTGAAAGTGCCACTGTGGACTTTTATGCTAATTCTTATTTGAGAAATTCTGTAAATGCAGAAGCACTTTGCAAATTGTCCACAGGGAGCTTTACATTGCAAATATCCCTTTTGTATAGTAATTGTTTTTCCTTCATTCACATTCATCACTGGTGTGCATTGCAACGATGTATTCTTAAAACCCCAATGCTTCCAATCATTTATTAGGAATACCTTTTTTTAAAAAAGTTCTGTGATAACCAATGTTTAAGTAGTTCAGTGTCCACCTCATTAGCTGAGTGGTCGGCACATCTGACTGCCGTGCAGAGGTCCTGGGACAGGGATTTTCTCCACTTGCGGACTGGGCGTTATGTTGTCATCATAATCATTGACACACAAGTCATCCAGTGTGGGATCAGTTTAAAAGACTTGCAACTTGACAGCTTCCCCAGATGTAGATGGATGTGATCATTTCATTTACACTATTGATTGACATTTTTCGAGCCTGTGTTTGTGTGACTGACAAGCTAATGTTTTTGTAGAATTTACAGGCTACTGGAAACATAGGAGTGATGTGTGTTCTTGCAGCATAGGAAATGTGTACACAAATATGATTGGTTATTTGAATAATCAGTTGCAGCAACTGCAACATTGCCAAGTTGATATGGAGATCGTAACGATAGTTCCATTATAACAGTATTGCTTAATTTGTAGTAATTAACTCATTTACTGACCTGTTGATAGTGTTTGAAGTTGTCACTACAACCTGTTTTTTGCTATTTTGTAATTGTTTGTAATTCTGCAGGAATGAATGCTGCTGTTCGTGCTGTTGTAAGATTTGGTATATATTTGGGTTGCAAAGTATTCTTCATCAGGGAAGGTTACCAAGGAATGGTTGATGGTGGAGATCACATAGAAGAGGCTGGATGGTCTAGTGTTTCCTCTATTATTCATAAGGTATGTTGTGTAGTGTTTTCTGCATGAACTTCTTTCATGTGTTTGTTAGTGTGTTGATGTAAATCAATTTTCTCTTGTTTAGGGAGGAACTGTAATTGGCTCTGCAAGGTGTAAGGACTTTAGAGAACGTGAAGGCCGCTTAAAGGCTGCAAAAAACCTTGTGACCAGAGGGATTACAAATCTTGTTGTGATTGGTGGAGATGGTTCACTCACAGGGGCAAATCTCTTTCGACAAGAATGGCCCTCTCTTCTTGATGAACTACTGCAAAAGGGTAAGATGAAGTGTAAACAATTTGTCTCTTCGTTACCTACATCTGTAAAATGGGTTGCAGTTAATCTGCAATTGCTCTCATAAATAAATTACTCTAATCAAACAATGGAAAATCCAGGATTGAATGTAACAATACAGTGAAAATGAAAGTTGCTACTCACCATATAGTGGTGAGTCGCAGATAGGCACAACTGTTACAAATAAATAAAGCTTTTGGTCATTAAGGCCTTTGTCAACAATAGACACATGCACGTGCGCATGCAAATACAACTCACACGCACGACTGCAGAATTGTTGATGAAGGCCTAAATGACCGAAAGCTTTGTTTATTTGTGGCAGTCTTTTTTTTGTGCCTATCTGCGTCACAGCATCTCTGCTAAGTGGAGAGTAGCAACTTTTCTTTCCATAATATTGTTTTTATACTGATATCATTAAAAAGGAGTCCTTGTGAATTGAGCCCCTTTGATTTCTTTCATTTTGATTTATGGGTCTTCTTATAAAAAAATGTTAATGTGAAACAAATAATGGCATGTATTGGAGTGGGGGTGAGGGTACTACCAATGTTAGAATATCGCTGTTGGAACTTTAATCACAATGTTAGTTCAAAAGAAAATACTAAGAAAAAGAAAAGGTAGCAACTCACTATATAGTGGAGGTTGTGAGTCACACACAGCTACAACAAAAAGACTGCTAAGCAAGTGAGCTTTGGGCCAAAAATCCGTCTTATGAATGGCTGCCGAGGCCAGACTACAAGCAACAGTTTGTGAGTGACACTGTTGCTTGCAATCTGGCCTCGGTGGCCAGAGACAGTGGTTGTGTGTGTGTGAGCCGTGGTTGTGTGAATTTGTGTTTGTGTGTTTTGTCGACTTCAGAAGAAGGCTTTTTGGCCAAAATATTACTTGTTTAGCAATCTTTTTGTTGTGCCTGTCTGTGACTCAAATCTCCCCACTATATGATGAGTAACAATCATCTTTTTTGAAAATGTAATGTAATTGGATAGACAGAAAATTTACTCACCAAGTGGTGGCAGGAGAACACACACATAAAAAATAGATTTTACTTATGCACACTTTTAGAGCCAGTGACTCCTTTTCCCAGAGAAGCATTGAGGAGGGTGAAGGAAAAGGGGTTGAGTTTGGAAAAGTAACCCAGAGCTCCAGGTCAGGGGAGACTTACTGTACAGGATGAGAAGGAAAGACTGACTGGTGAGGACTGCCTGGGCGAGATTTGAAAACCCGAGAGCAAGGTGGAAAATGGGGTAATATGCAAGACAGAGATTACTGCTAAGACATTATGCATGAGTTAATAAGAGTGATAAGCTAAATGCATTGTACGTAACAGAGATGGGAGGAGGGGACAGCAAAAAATAGACAGGTCAGAAAATGGAAGATGTAAAAAACTAAAATGGAGTGAAGAAAGGAGTAGTTACTGTGAAGAAATGCTGAGATTGAAGAAATTAATGTAAATTATGTCCAGGTGGGTGGCAAGAACTAAGGACGTACTGTAGCGCTTGTTCCCACCTGTGGAATTCTGAGAAACCGGGAGAAGAATACAGATGGCACGTATGGTGAAAGAGGCACAGAGGTCACGAGTGTCATGTTATAACAACTGGTTATTGGGTGTTGCCGGTATAAACCTTCTGCTTATGCCCATTCATCCTAACTGATAACTTGCTGGTAGTCATGCTAGTTTAAGAGGGCAAACAGTGTTTGTATAATAGATGGTATATCACGTATGTCATTTTACAGGTGGCTATCCCTTTGATAGTATATGTTTTGCCAGTTACAGCGCTGGTATAGATGGTGGTACGAGGGTTCATAGGGCAAAGCTTGCAATGGTGGCGGTCACAGGGGTAGGAGCCATAGGGTAGGGAGATGGGTGCAGGAGCAGCACAGGCTCAGAAAATGATATTGCAGAGATTGGGAGGGTGATGAAAAGCTATTCTAGGTGTGGTGGACAAAATCTTATACAGAATGGGTCTCACTTCAGGGCATGATTTTAGGAAGTCATGGCCTTCTTGAAGTTGCTGATTAATACGTTCGAGACCAGGCTAATACTGAGTGACAAGAGATGTGCTCCGAAGTTGGTTTTTGGAGGGATCAGACTGGATGTAATATGAAAAAGCACTGTGGAACATGAATCTAACTATTGAAAGAAGTGTAGAAAATATGAATGAGAGAGTTTTGTACCTGGTTAAAATGCTGTATCAGTGCAAATATCGCAGTTTTTTCCTTCTCCTTTTTTTGTATTTTTTTCAGGGAGCTGTGTTATTGGTTGAACAGGCCTTAAGATCGTAGAATTTAAAATGAAGAAGGAAGACAGAGAGAGATAATTTTGAAACTGTTCTCAGCAAATGGGCAGTGGCCCACAGGTCATAAAAGCCATTTAAAATAAGCTTTAAGGTCTGTACTTTGCTCCGGTGCAAATGAATTAATGCTGCCAAGTGATTGGGAAACCTAATGCGCTGATGAAATATGGCTTTACCTGTGGAGAGTGAATGCAATTTGACAAAATAAATATTGGTTGGACCTGAGTTAATGCATACAGTATACAAGATTAATTAATTATATTGCAATTGGAAAGTATGACATAAATTTGTTTTGGTGTGGATGTTATGAATAGAATGCTAAACTTGAATGCTGATGATCGAAGTTTTTTTTTTTTTATGGGAGATGGGTTTATTATAATAGGTAAATTTCAGACATGGCAGACTAAAAAAGAATGATTATTCCTGAATGGTGATTTATGCACAGTAAGTTTAATATGCTGGCATTATGAAACTTGTTGTCTCGGGATACACATTCACATTTCAAAACAGTCCTGAGATAATTGCATGTGGATATATTCTTTCTACTCTATGGTTGGTGTGTGTGTGTGTGTGTGTGTGTGTGTGTGTGTGTGTGTACAATGTATCTTTTGTGCATATAATTCAGTGAAAAATTACTTGTTTGGTGAAATCATTTTCTGTCTCAGCATCACTCCCAACAGAAGGAAAATATTTTTTAAAGAGGCAGATGTCAAAGTAAATTGTATTTTTTTAGAGGCTGTAACATTTTTTTCTATGTCAGCAGGTAGGAACATTGTCCTAAAGCAGGTCTAAGACCCAGATGTTTAGTGTTGAGTGATAAATATTGCATACCAGTATGTAAGATGGCATGTTGGGTTTCTAATTTTCCACAGAATTAAATCTAGCATAAAAATTACAGTTATCAATTGACAGTACCTTTAGCAAAGTTATTAATAAACAATACATGGTGAAAATTCTATTAATTTTACATGATATACTTTTTTAATGATTATGATATACAAGTTTTGCTTTTTTCAGGTGAAATCACAAAAGAAAGCAGAGAAAAGTACACATATCTTCATATTGCTGGTTTGGTGGGTTCCATAGACAATGATTTCTGTGGTACTGACATGACCATTGGTACGGATTCTGCCCTTCATCGAATTATTGAGGCTGTTGATGCCATAGTCTCAACAGCTTTCTCACATCAGCGCACATTTATTATGGAGGTCATGGGACGACATTGTGGGTATGTAACCATGTCATCTCTCCCTGTCTGTGTCTGTGTGTTTGTTTACTGGATAAAGACCCTCTTTAAACTCCTCCAGCAATATTTATCCGTGTTACTCTTGCAAATTTTCTAATGTAATCTACTCTCAGCTCTTGTGTAGAATATATGCTATAACCAATTTTTATCTGTTTCTTTTTCTGTCTTAACAGAATAAACTGAACTCATTGTGCCTGATTGTAGCATATATTCTACATCCGGTTCTTTCTGTGCATTACTTGTTCGAATTTCAGCATGTCCTATTAAGT
The DNA here is from genome assembly GCF_023897955.1 of Schistocerca gregaria. Lineage (NCBI taxonomy): Eukaryota > Metazoa > Arthropoda > Insecta > Orthoptera > Acrididae > Schistocerca > Schistocerca gregaria. The sequence goes on along the minus strand of NC_064920.1, from coordinate 359,038,983 downwards.
GATAGCATCTGCCTGAAGAAAGCTGTTTATCACAGTGTCTGCATGTCTTTAAGAAGTAAAGTTAATTTCTCTTTGTTTTTACTAATTTTGAACTAGAATGTGTTTAGAATATGCGTTAATGTGCTAATATACCCTAGTCTACTGAATAAATACAGCAGTATATTTTTTACAGTATAACAATGGGTCTACATTCAGCAATGACCTGTACCTTTTCATTCCAGTGACATTGCTTTTGTAACTTTTAGGTATTTGACTTTGCACATATTTTGACCGTTTCCTGTGGCAAACATATTCACTTTCAACATATCCAATAATTTTGGTGAATCACGAATTTAAAAAAAAAAAATCGATGTTTTAGTCTTACTTTGTCCTAGAACAATGCACTGACCACCCGTATAAACTTTTCATCCATAAAAGCTCAGGACTGAGGAGCCTACACAACTTTCAGTAAGTCATCATCTGACTATTTTCTTGTACTGAGGAAGCCAGCAAACAACTTTGTCTGGACCATTTCTACATCACACATTTTCATTGCAAGAATTTTTGAAGCAGATACTTAAATCGACAGCATACTCACTTTTATGAAACCATTGCATTTCCTTCATTTGTTACCAGCACTAGAGCTGCTGATTTACTTTCCAGTATCATTAGCGATGTAACTTTGATCTTTCTCACTAACTCCATTCTCTGAAGTTAGTCAGGTTGAAGACATGTTAGAAATGGAGCATGTAAGGAACAAGCTTCTTATGATTCTTTAGTTTTACATCTGTTGTCTTTCCTTCATGGTAAACACCACATGCTCTGCTACCAATGTGAGCAAAGGACAATCCACTTTCCATCTAATGTAATACACAGACTTCCAGTATTCACTGTCACTCTGTGCATTATTTGATTGTCAATTAGATGGTACATTCTGTATGATACCTCTTAATTTTGCAGAAATTGTATCTGCTGTCTGTCAGTAGCCTCCTTACTGTGCACAGAAAATTCACCTCAATTAACAAGTGGCATAAAGTCATCTATCTGCATTTGCCCCACTAGAACTGTTTATTCTGCTTCACTTTTGCTGCTTGTCCCATTCAGTTTTCATGGACATAATATTATTTTTGTAGCATACTTTCTCATTGACAGCTAAACCCATGTCATTTAGTAGAAAAAGAGATGAAGCTGAGTGTGAGTGTTTTCAATACAATAAAACTTTCCTCTAGACGAGGTTTTGAATTGATATATCATCATGCACAAATGAGATTCAAGCTCAAGTCCCACGTCACATTTGAATGACTGCCCCACAGATTTAATCAAATACCAGAGAGTACTGTGTAGAATACAAGCAATGTAATGTATAGTTGACACACACACACACACACACACACTATAACTCCACTTTTACATTCCCAGAATTAATGTTTTCCCGCCATTTGTGACATTTTTTTTTTTATTATTCCCATCAAATTTCCTACGTCAACAATGTTCATTTGCACCTGATTTTGTGTCAACATATTTATAATTTTCCCACAATTTATGCATTATGAAAAATGTTCGTAGGAGAAAAAAAAATGACGCTGGCATGATGTTAGCCATCCAGTAGTGTTTACAAATATTATGTGATTAGTTTCTTGGCACCAGAGCAGTCTACTCAGCAATCTGAACTAGTGAACCCATAAAAGCTGGAGCAATGCATGCCATTTCTCTCACCGCTGCCAAGCTCTACTTGGTGTGGTGGCTGCTGTGACTAACTGGGTTCGTTCAAGCAAAGATTTCATGACAAACCAGAACCATTTCCAAACTGTCTCTACTGCACAAATGCAGTTTCATAGTTGTTGTGATCATCATGACACCTTTGTTGAATCATATTTAGCATATTTTAGCATTTGGCCATGTAGCACTAGTTGACACAGTCATGTACTTTGTGTTGTTCAGATGTTTTTAGTTTAAACACAATGCTGGTAACATTTTTTTTTTTTATTTTTTCATGCTGAGAAAAATGTTTTTCAAGAGTTTATTCTCGTTGTCAAGTGCAGTACCTACGTATGAATTTTTGTGATTTGATACAAACCAGCCATGTGAATGATAGTTTGCTTGTGTGTGGTTTGTGCATAACTGAGGAGGCATAGTACCTGATAACATGCAAAATATGAGTACAGTGCAAGAGATGCAGAATAACAAACATTCAAACATCACAAAATAATTATGTACGTATCTGCACTTGACAACAAGAAAAAATTCCATAAACACATCATGCTAAGTGTGAAAAAATGTGTAACTAGTGCAGTATTGCATTATTTGAATAATGAATTACAGCTGCAGGCTTTCAAAAACATCGATTATTACATATGAAGTTGAGTCAAAAGTTCCTACTTCCCAGACAGTTATCTGTTCCAGTTACATCAGCAGTTTTTATTAGATAATAAACATTTATTAGATAACAAACAGGTCCCTGACAAGTCTTTCGATGCCTGCCATGTACATATATCATACATAAAGTATGGAAATGCAAGGAGGTAACATAATATTTACAGCTTAAAACATTATTTTCCACATTTTACATTTTCCTACAATTTAGATGTCACAAACTATCACTGTAACCTTCCCAGACATTGCTTTTTTACCATCCTTGTTCTGACATGTTCCTGACCATTGTTACATATAGTAAATAAAATTTCACCATCTCTGTGTTGTCGTTTATTAAAAATGTTACAAAAACAAAAGAAAAAATTCCCCATGTTCAGGAATATAACACTCTAATTGTCTACATTTCAGTTCCTTGTAAACTGACAGTGCTATCAATAAAGGCCATTGTGACGAGGCAGAATTCGATTTACTGCACTCATTTTTAAATTCTGTTTTTGTTGTGTGCTTAATATTTTGAGAAATTTGCTAATTACCGCAGCCCTTCATCATTTACCTTGCAGTTTAATCTTATTTATCATCATGATATACTATAGTATCTAAAATAAATTTTGTCAACTTTCAGATATTTGGCGCTGGTGACTGCCCTGACAAGTGAAGCTGATTTTGTGTTTATTCCTGAATGGCCACCAGAGCATGATTGGCCAACTAAACTCTGCAAGAAGTTAGCACAGGCAAGAGGAGACTTCTCATTTGTGCATCTTGTCTTCACCGCGTTCTTTCTTTCCATCAGCTACATTACTTTCCTACTTAAATCACACTGTTGAATCAGACTCAGGCAGAAAAAAAAGAAAATGTGAAAACCCCTTTTTACAAACTATTGGTAGGGCTAATACTTAGTAACTGAATACATTATATCAGCTTGGGATGGGTGGCTCCTAAGCAAATGTGTGTCTGAATGTAGCTTGCAACCTTGACTTTTGCTTTATGTTTAGCTTATTAACATTTTAAACTAACTTGGCTTATCTGTGTACCCCTAATCATGCTCAGAGAATGAGGCTGTCATTGACTCCTAAAGTGATTGGCGTGGGTGAGCACACTTTCTAGCACCATATTCTGCACTGTTTCAGGAAGTAAAATATTTAATTTTAAATAGGAGTCCTATACAGTTTACAGTCACCAGCACAACTACCACCCAGGAGGCTCACAAATCTTTTCATGTGTGCAAGCAAGATGCCCTGAGATATTGCAGTACTACCCTCTCCCCCCTCCACCCCCCCCCCTCCCCCACCCCACCACTCTCCTCTCTTCACATTCTACAATTCCCTTTTCTTCAACCACCTGTATTAACCCCCCTTTTCCCAAATTCGTACAATAGAGTGTGAACCTTTTGGGGAAAGATACCTTAGATTAGATAGCACTTTTCTGTGGTGTAAGATTATATTTTACACTTTCTATGTGAATGAACTTATGAGCCAAAGAGGCACGATATAATGGTGCAAAACACTTGACTGCTTGTTGTTCCTACACGAGAAAAAAAATGTGTGCACGTGTGTTTTGTACATGCTTTGCTAATGTTGCAGTTAGTACTCCCTCTTTTCAAATCGTGAACCGTTTATTACCTCCCTTCATATTTAACCTTATGACACCAGAAGAAGGGGGGGGGGGGGCATGCTAGTACAGCTGCAGACCTCTATCCTAATGTGTCACTGATGGAGCAAAAAGTACCCCCTTCTTACTCCTGCAAGCAGCCAATCCACTTACACAAACATCACCGAATGGAGGCCGTGCTCTCTCTCTCTCTCTCTCTCTCTCTCTCTCTCTCTCTCTCTCTCACACACACACACACACACACACACACACACACACACACACACACACACACAAAATTTACATATCTACATCTACATAGATATTCCGCAAACCACCGTAAGATGCATGGTGGAGGGTACCCTGTACCACTATTTTTCATTTCCGCTCCTGTTCCACTTGCAAATAGAGCAGGGGAAAAATGACTGTCTGCACACCTCCGTATGAACCCTAATTTCTCATATGTTATCTTCCTGGTCCTTACGCGCAATGTTTATTGGTGGCAGCAGAATCGTTTGGCAGTCAGCTTCAAATGCCGGTTCTCTAAATTTTCTCATAATGTTTCCTGAAAAGAAAGCCGCATTTCCTCTAAGGTATCCCATTACCAGAACATATGGATATTACACCTATCCTTTGGGACGCTTGAGAACAAGTGACGACCAGCGTAAACTCTGATCACCTTAATTGGCTCTACCCTCCCACCCCCAACCCCTCCTCCAATATCTATCAGTTATTCAGTGGAACCATAAAGATTACTGTCACCACCAAATATAGATCAAGCTTTTGCAAAAATCAGATTAATACAGAAATATGTGTTAATACAATCTTCCATCTATAGCAATCGGACATCATTAAGTTCTACACTCCTAGCAGTATCCATTTGGATTCACCTGCCTGCCTTAATAACAATTTGTTGTGTGTACATCTTCATCTTAATACTGAAATTCTGTGCTGAGAAATAGATGTAATGCAATAGCAACCTCCTCCCCTTATCCTCTGGGGTAACTTCGGTACCCATACATGAATAGTAGAGGAAAACTGGACTGCAGTCTAATGAATAAAGGCTGCCGTCTAATTAATAAAGGCACTCCCATACATTTTAGTGTTGCCTGTACTACATCTCCTGCTGTTTACGTAACTGTAGTCCGAGCCTTGCAGTGGTAACAAACAGTGAAGTGCACACAGAAATCTGTGCGACAGTGACCATTATCGAGTTATCTCATCCATACCACTTTTGTGGCCCACTGAAGGCATATCATGTCGGTTGTTCTGAACTGCCAAATAATATGCATACTCCTCTTTAGCTCAAATCATATCAAATTAAGAGAAGAACATTGATGAGAGACACAAAGAGCATAATATTCAAGCAGCAGACAGCACACTATCCTTCTCTACAGGACCTCCTAGATGCAAGCCAGTCCCACAGCAGTAAAAGAAGAAAGGTGAACATCTGTGTAGCAATGCTTCCTCTGACAACCTAATCTTATTCAAGTGTCTAAGAAAGAAGGTGCTGTTTTTTTAAACAGTCAAAAGAAAAAGAAAGAAAGATTGTTGGGAAAACGTGTTACCACAATGAACACATGTAAGCCAGCATCTCAAGGGTGGGCCAAACTGTCATATTAATGACACTCCTTTCCAGCTGGAATTTTTGATAAAGGTGTTAACATTATTATGAAAAGGGAGAGATTGCTAGTCACCATATAGAGGAGACATTGAGTCACAGACAGGCACAAAAAAAAGATTGTTAAATATATATTTTCAGTCGAAAGACCTCCTTTCGAAGTAGAAGAAGGAAGACAGCTTTACAGCCTAAAACTTGAATATGTGGTAGTCTTTTCGTTGTGCCTGCCTGTGACCCAGTGCCTCATCTTAATGCCGAGTAGCAGTATGTCCTGTTCAAAATATTGTTATTCCATCCTGGACTTAACATTATTTGATATAGGGACTATCAATGTGTTTTTTCATAATACTGAACGTAAATAGAAGTTCCACCAGTATCGATGCTTTAGATATGTAATGCCCAATTTACAGAAGCACAATGTTAGGAGACATCCTCGAGACCAGATACAATATATAACCCACTGGTCCATCTCGTGTGTAGCTGTGGCAAAATAATTATAACGGCATTCAACAAGATAAGACAGAAATGGGTTCCCTTAATCATAGAATGAAAGCATAATCATAATGACATTAAAAGCAGATAAAAACCCTAGCAATAAAGATAGATACAGACCAATCAGTTTAACACCAACCAGTCAAACTGCCCAAATGTACGCCAAATAAGACACTGTTGGTGTCTGCAAACAAATCACTTTTTACAGTTTGAGTCTGCCATCAAAGACGCCTTTGTACATCAGTGGCACCTATGATCTTCATTGATTTGCGAGAGGCATGTAGACACCACTTCTTGGCTTTGTTACAAAAGTGTGGCTTCAAGCTACATTTTGAGTAATATTTTTTACCCCATTAACTATTCCATGTCAGAGTACATGTGTTGCTTAGTATCCAACACATACAGGAAAATGGGGTCCCACAGAGTTCAGAGTCTTGATCACCATCCTGCTTCCAAACACAATAAATGGTGCAATTGTTGGAGGACCCATTTTATGATCCGCATTGTCAATTATTGGTCATAAAATAAATGAAAAATTTTTAATAAAAGGCTGTTCTAAATTCTACAAATTACTTTGTCTCTACAGTAGGTTCACATCACTATGAGTAACAGAATGTCAGTTTCAGACTGAGCTATGAAAAGTGCAGACATGGATCCAAAATCAGGAATATTGTTTATCACCTGCAAAATTCAGAGTCATGTACTTCTGTAAAATGAGATTTACTCAGCCACATGATCATGAACCATGAACCATGGACCCCCCCCCCCCCCCCCCGCCCCCATGAACCATGGACCTTGCCGTTGGTAGGGAGGCTTGCGTGCCTCAGCGATACAGATGGCCGTACCGTAGGTGCAACCACAACGGAGGGGTATCTGTTGAGAGGCCAGACAAACGTGTGGTTCCTGAAGAGGGGCAGCAGCGTTTTCAGTAGTTGCAGGGGCAACAGTCTGGATGATTGACTGATCTGGCCTTGTAACATTAACCAAAACGGCCTTGCTGTGCTGGTACTACGAACGGCTGAAAGCAAGGGGAAACTACAGCCGTAATTTTTCCCGAGGGCATGCAGCTTTACTGTATGATTAAATGATGATGTCGTCCTCTTGGGTAAAATATTCCGGAGGTAAAATAGTCCCCCATTCGGATCTCCGGGCGGGGACTACTCAAGAGGACGTCGTTATCAGGAGAAAGAAAACTGGCATTCTACGGATCGGAGCATGGAATGTCAGATACCTTAATTGGGCAGGTAGGTTAGAAAATTTAAAAAGGGAAATGGATAGGTTAAAGTTAGATATAGTGGGAATTAGTGAAGTTCGGTGACAGGAGGAACAAGACTTTTGGTCAGGTGAATACAGCGTTATAAATACAAAATCAAATAGGGGTAATGCAGGAGTAGGTTTAATAATGAATAAAAAATAGGAGTGCGGGTAAGCTACTACAAACAGCATAGTGAACGCATTATTGTGGCCAAGATAGACACAAAGCCCACGCCTACTACAATAGTACAAGTTTATATGCCAACTAGCTCTGCAGATTACGAAGAAATTAAAGAAATGTATGATGAAATAAAAGATATTATTCAGATAGTGCATAGAGCATAACTTAATCATAGCTAATACTTGGTTCAAGAATCATAAAAGAAGGTTGTATACATGGAAGAATCCTGGAGATACTGACAGGTTTCAGATAGATTATCTAATGGAAAGACAGAGATTTAGGAATCAGGTTTTAAATTGTAAGACATTTCCAGGGTCAGATGTGGACTCTGACCACAATCTATTGGTTATGAACTGTAGATTAAAACTGAAGAAACTACAAAAAGGTGCTAATTTAAGGAGATGGGACCTGGATAAACTGAAAGAACCAGAGGTTGTAGAGAGTTTCAGGGAGAGCATAAGGGAACAATTGACAGGAATGGAGGAAAGAAATACAGAAGAAGAAGAATGGGTAGCTCTGAAGGATGAAGTAGTGAAGGCAGCAGAAGATCAAGTAGGTAAAAAGACAAGGGCTAATAGAAATCCGTGGGTAACAGAAGAAATATTGAATTTAATTGATGAAAGGAGAAAATATAAAAGTGCAGTAAATGAAGCAGGCAAAAAGGAATACAAACGTCTCAAAAATGAGATCAACAGGAAGGTCAAAATGGCTAAGCAGGCATGGCTAGAGGACAAATGTAAGGATGTAGAGGCTTATCTCACTAGGGGTAAGATAGATACTGCCTACAGGAAAATATACCTTTGGAGAAAAGAGAGCCACTTGTACGAATATCAAGAGCTCAGATGGAAACCCAGTTCTAAGCAAAGAAGGGAAGGCGGAAAGGTGGAAGGAGTATATAGAGGGTTTATACAAGGGCAATGTACTTGAGGACAATGTTCTGGAAATGGAAGACGATGCAGATGAAGATGAAATGGGAGATACAATACTGCGTGAAGAGTTTGATAGTACACTGAAAGACCTGAGTCGAAACAAGGCCCCGGGAGTAGACAACATTCCATTAGAACTACTGACGGCCTTGGGAGAGCCAGTCATGACAAAACTCTACCATCTGGTGAGCAAGATGTATGAGGCAGGCGAAATACCCTCAGACTTCAAGAAGAATTTAATAATTCCAACCTCAAAGAAAGCAGATGTTGACAGATGTGAAAATTACCGAACTATCAGTTTAATAAGTCACAGCTGCAAAATACTAACGCGAATTCTTTACAGGCGAATGGAAAAACTGGTAGAAGCGGACCTTGGGGAGGATCAGTTTGGATTCCGTAGAAATGTTGGAACACGTGAGGCAATACTGACCTTACGACTTATCTTAGAAGAAAGATTAAGGAAAGGCAAACCTTAGTTTCTGGCATTTGTAGACTTAGAGAAAGCTTTTAAGAATGTTGAATGGAATGCTCTCTTGCAAATTCTTAAGGTGGCAGGGGTAAAACACAGGGAGCAAAAGGCTATTTACAATTTGTACAGAAACCAGTTGGCAGTTATAAGAGTCGAGGGACATGAAAGGGAAGCAGTGGTTGGGAAGGGAGTGAGACAGGGCTGTAGCCTATCCCCGATGTTATTCAGTCTGTATATTGAGCAAGCAGTAAAGGAAACAAAAGAAAAATTCGGAGTAGGTATTAAAATCCAGGGAGAAGAAATAAAAACTCTGAGGTTCGCCGATGACATTGTAATTCTGTCAAAGATGGCAAAGGACTTGGAAGAGCAGTTGAACGGAATGGACAATGTGTTGAAAGGAGGATATAAGATGGACATCAACAAAAACAAAACTAGGATAATGGAATGTAGTCTAATTAAATCGGGTGATGCTGAGGGAATTAGATTAGGAAATGAGACACTTAAAGTAGTGAAGGAGTTTTGCTATTTAGGGTATAAAATAACTGATGATGGTCGAAGTAGAGAGGATATAAAATGTAGACTGGCAATGGCAAGGAAAGCGTTTCTGAAGAAGAGAAATTTGTTAACATCCAGTATAGATTTAAGTGTCAGGAAGTCGTTTCTGAAAGTATTTGAATGGAGTGTATCCATGTATGGAAGTGAAAAATGGACGATAAATAGTTTGGACAAGAAGAGAATAGAAGCTTTCGAAATGTGGTGCTACAGAAGAATGCTGAAGATTAGATGGGTAGATCACATAACTAATGAGGAGGTATTGAATAGAATGGGGGAGAAGAGGAGTTTGTGGCACAACTTGACAAAAAGAAGGGACCCGTTGGTAGGACATGTTTTGAGGCATCAGGGGATCACAAATTTAGCATTGGAGGGCAGCATCAGGGTAGAAATCGTAGAGGGAAACCAAGAGATGAATACACTAAGCAGATTCAGAAGAATGTACGTTGCAGTAAGTACTGGGAGATGATGAAGCTTGCACAGGATAGAGTAGTATGGAGAGGTGCATCAAACCAGTCTCAGGACTGAAGACCACAACAACAACAACATGATCATACACTTAGGTAAACACCTGCGAGAAGTAGCAGGCCGATTTCATTTTTAGTCCTAGTGTTCAATAAATTAGGCTGTTTGCCACACATAAAGCAACTTGCTTGCTGAAATTTCTGTGGGATTACATCCTGGGAAGCAGATGTAACCATCCTCATGATATTCCATTAATGACTCATCTTAATCCAAGTAGATTATGCATGAGTCACCCATACCGTCTGCCCTGGGTTTATTAGATCTTGTACATCATAGCAGAGTCGTCCTCATAATGGAAGATTTCTATATGAGCCTAATAGACAGCATGCTGCTGGAGACATTCATCCCTTTGATGTACACCAGCTACTACTTCTAATTAATTATGGGATTAAAATAAGTAGAATTACGCAACATCCTTGTTATTCAGTCTTCTTCCATTATCCCAACATCCACTGACTTACTCCAGTCATTGTAAGTTTAACGTGGAAGTAAAGATTGCACTGCATATTCCTCTGTGTGTTGTTTTCTCGCTGCAGTCTTTTTTTCACCTAAAACACTTAACAAAAAAAGTCCAGTAATCTCAGAGTTTATTTTGGAAATCTGCTGTGTCAGTAGTGATATGTTTTCTAAAACTCTCTGAATCATTTAAGCAGAATTGATTTCCTGTGACTAAATTTCATTGGGAAACACAAAGCAACTTAATACATTTTTACAATGCGTACCAATGAAAAGACAATATGAGCATTACTGGCGGGATAGATGAAGCAACCATCCAATAAAAATTGAAACAAGAACTACATGTGTTAAACACAGTGATTGCCAAAAGCAGGGAAGACTTTCATTGTTTTAATTTGCCTCATAGTGTTGTTCACGCTACAATAATAATGAAATAACCGATACGTGTACAGCACCTATTATCAGTGACATGGCAGTATCTGTTGCAGGTGCATTGCAGCTGATGACTAATTGCTGAATGTGGCAAATGAGTGTTTGCTTGTGTTACAGTTGAACTTAATGGGGAACAAAGACTGATGATCATTTAAAAACTTGGGGCACAACAGTCTGACTGTTGGGGCACTTTTGTCAGTGTTTGGCAAAAGATATCATACACACTAGACAACCACTCTCTGTATCCCAACGTCACAAATCACCATGGTGTAAGCAAGGTATTAAAGCTGACATGGCCCCATTTATTTACCACTGTCATTTCTATTCAGTCCTTCAGGAATGCGTATGATTCAACCAGGTCTCCACAGACGGCTTCAAAAAAGAACAAGTTTAGTATGCATATGAGGGGGGACCCAAAAGAAACTGGACTCCGAGGGCAGTGCCACTCGTACACGTTGCGCAGGGTTCTCACGCTAGATGGTGTTAGTAGAGCTTCATGAAACAGCTGTGCAGACGGCGTCAGTGTAGAGCTGAACGTGCAAGTGTGGTATTGTGTTTCTCTGACTGTTGGCAGCTTACCTCTGCGAAGTCGTTATGGCAACTTTAAAAGAACAAAGAGCGTGTGTGAAATTTTGTTTCCTGCTTATAAAAACTGCAGTGGAGACACACCAAATGCTTCACGAAACTTTCCAGGAGGACGCTATGAGCCGCACACAGGTTTTTGAGTGGTTTGGGCACTTTAAACATAGTGAGATGTATGTTGAAGACTAAGCTCGTACTGGACGCCCTTCAACATCGTGAAATGAGAACATTGAAAAGGTCCACCAAACGATCGACCAAATTTCAGTAGAGACAGGAATCAGTTGGAGCTCTTGCCAACGGATTTTGAGTCAGGATTTGCACATGAGACGTGTTGCTGCTAAATTTGTTCCGCTCCTTTTCACACAGGAGCAAAAAACCATCCGCATGAATGTGTGTCAGTACTTGAAAACAGAGATTTGCACGTGATCCAAACTTCTTGAACAAAGCCAGTGGAGGCCTCCCAACTCTCCCAGACCAAAAAAAAAGCAAGGCAAATGAGGTCAAATGTGAAGATAATAATCATTGTCATTTTGATATACGTGGAATTGTGCATCAGGAATTCATACCCCCTGGCGAGACTGTTAACCAGCACTTTTACTTGGATGTTTTAAGGTGTCTGCGAGAGGATGTGAGGAGGAAACGCCCAGAGCTTTGGCGATCAGATGACTGGTTTCTGCATCACGACAACGCTCCAGCACACACGGTCTTACGAGTGACCCACTATTTGGTATCTCAGAGGTGGTCTGTCATTCCCCATGCTCTGTATTCACTGGACCTAGCCCAGTGAGACTTTTTCCTATTTCCACGAATGAAAAGAACGCTAAAAGGGGAGCGTTATGATGATGTGGAGGCGGTAAAAACAGCTTCGCAAAGGGCACTGGACAATATCAAACTTGAGGAGTTCCAAACATGCTTCCAGCAGTGGGAAAAAGAGACTTGACGATTGCATCACATGTATTGGAGAGTATTTTGAAGGTGACTGAAGTAATTTTGTTAAAAGGTTCATCAATAAATTACTTATGACAACAATCCGGTTTGTTTTGGGTCCCCCCCCCTCGTATGTCCATAATAATTTCTTCAAACACTGTTGTCAATTGAGTGGCTGTATGATTAATACAGTGGAACTAGTAACTCAAGTTTGATCTCTCACATACTTCAAAATTTGTTTTGTCCAGAAAGCTTTGGTATGCTGCTGACACTCTCAACAGTTTCCCGGAAATAATATGACTTTTGTGAAATATCCAGATGCTCTTCTGTCGGCAATGTAAGGAAAAAAATAGTTTGCTACTTACTGTAAAGATGACACGTTAAGTTGCAGATGTGTGTCAACTAAAGGACACTTACATATTAGCTTTTGGCCACAGTCTTCATCAGGAAAACACACACACACACAACACACACACACACACACACACACACACACACACACACACGAGACTGCCCTCTCCGGGACTCGAATGCTTTTATATGTTCTTTACAGAACTAAAGCCACTATTATCATCCTTTGGACAGTGAGCCATATCAACATGCTAGGAACTGACAGAGCAGATGAACTAGCCAAGGGAGCCTTTGAGAAGAAATTGTTGATGCTATCAGCACTTGAAGCTTATTTAAAAACATATCTACCATGTCAGCTTTTGTATAAATGGGAGGAGGAGAGGCAGACTAACATCTTTCCCAATAACCATGGATCAATCAAAGATATAACTAAATATTGGAAGTAATCCCACTGCATTTCCTGAAGTGTGTCTGTTGACATGTTTTGTATGTGCATTTATATTTCCAAACTCACACGCCTACAGGGAGAACATGAAATATTTCTGTGATTACAGAAATATATTTCTGAGGAACTATACTAAATACAGCTATACTGTTTGTTGCAAGTCTTCCACTTAAGCTCCTTTTATTGCTTGCAGAATGTTTAGGCAGTACTCAGTTCCTATCCATGTATTTGCAAACATCTCTTACAGCACTGCCTTTGCAGTGTGTCATATTTGTGCTGCTAGAGTTTTCACATTAGGAACTAGTGAACAGAACATTTTATCTGTAATGTAACCACAACAAAAGGTCAAGAGGGATTGTGTGAGGTGAATGTGGATCCTCCCTGCTGATCCATCTGTCTGGAAAAGTTACATCCAACTACTAGCAAAGAAGGAACCTTTAGTTTATTGGTGCAAAACATCTTGGTGAAACACTACCTGTGGCTGAAATTTCTGTAAATGAGGTGCATCATGATGTTCAAATGTGTCCAGGTAAACTGTTTCTGTGATGGTTGGAAAATGCGCAGAAATTTGCATAGACATGTGGAAGTGTTTACATAAGAAACTTTGAGTTAAGATACCATTTGCAACAAACCACCTAGATGTACTTAGCAAAGTTCCTTAGAAACAATTTGTTGCAATCAGGGAAAGATCACTCTGTGTATCTATTGACGAGAACACTAATCATGTTGTCACTGGAGAGGGATTATGAGATTATAAAGTGTTACCAGGAAGGAAGTAGCTAGCATGACAACATCTGATTCCCTTATCAGAAAATGGAATTTAACAATAGATACAATTCCAGAAGCATATATCTCAGTGGCTCTCCACTCTTAACCTTCTCGTGCTGACCTGCTACCTCTTAAACTGCTATTGCTTCCTTTCTGCCATGTTTTTGGGAGTTGAAGAACTAATAATTATGTTATTAAGTCTGGGATGAATGTCTGGATGCGGTATCTTGATGCAAGAGCCATGAATTGTCTCCCTAAATTTCAGGCCGCTTCCTTCTCACATTTTCTTGCAGGTCACAGCACATCCCAATAGTATCATCGATTAACAGTTTGCCCCTGCGGCACGAACTCATGACGAACTAATCCTTCAAAGTCAAAGAAAACTGTCAGCATGGCTTTGCTGTTTGACATGATCTGACAAGCTTTTTTTGGTCTTGGAGAACCTTCCTCGACCCATTGTAGAAATTTAACCTTGGTTTCAACATCATAACCATAGACCCACGTCTCACCACCAGTTGCGATTCTCTTAAGGAACATCTTGTTCTCATTCGTTCTATTCAAAAGCTCTTCACAGATTGTCTTTCTGTTCTTGACTCATGAGCCATGGGATGAATTTAGTAGCAACACAATGCATTCCAAGACACTGTGTCAGGATTTCATGACACAATCCAACTGAAATTTCACATTCTTCTGCAGTCTCTCGGACAGTCAGCTTTCGAATGGCACGCACAATTTCATTGACGATACTGACACGAGTGTCATTGGTAGACGTTGAAAGGCATTCTGAACAAGGGTTATCTTTAACTTCCATCCTGCCATTTTGAAACCATCTGATCTGTTCATAACACCTAATGCAGCTTAAGCACTCATCACCATAGGCTTCCTGCATCATTTGGTGTGGCTCTGTAAAGGCTTTCTTGAATTTCATGCAAAATTTAATGCCCATGTGTTGCTCCTCTAACTCTGCCATTTCAAAATTCGTGAAATGTGCGACAGATATTATATTCAGTACAGCATTGAACAATAACTAACAGATATAACACAAGGAAACTTCTGGCAGGGATGCCAACCACATTTTGCTCCAATAATGAATGTTCCAGAATCATCATTAAAGGTGGCACTTGAAACTTTGTTAGTAGACATCCTCAGGATAGTTTATGTTAATCTTCAAGTTCAGTTTCTTCAGAGTCGCTCTAATGCTCTCCCAGGGATTAAACAAACCTGTAACCATTTGTGCTGTCTCTTCTGTATACGTTCAATATCCCCTGTTAGCTCTACTTAGTACAGGTCCCACACACTCGAGCAATATTCTAGAATAGGTCACACGAGTGATTTTTAAGCAATCTCTTTTGTATACTGATTGCACTCCCCAAGTATTCTACCAATAAACTGAAGACTACCACCTGCTTTACCAACAACTGAGCCTGTGTGATTATTTCATTTCATATCCCTACGAAGTGTTACCCCCAGGTACTTCTATGAGTGGGCCGATTCCATTTGTGACTCCTTGATATTATAGTCATAGGATACCTCACCCCCCCCCCTCTCTCTCTCTCTCTCTCTCTCTCTCTCTCTCTCTCTCTCTCTCTCTCTCTCTCTCTCTCTCTCTCTGTTTGTTTGTTTGTGCAACACACACACACACACACACAATTTTACATTTCTGAAAATTTAAAGCAACTTTCCACTATTTGCAAAACTTTGAAATCTTATCAAAATCTGACTGAATATTTTAACTTTCGTGCCACTAACAGCCTCTACATATGACCAGAATTCCTTTGATTTTTGTGAAAGATCATATGACAATATTTTGCTACGGTACTTATTGAAGTTCTCACACATTGCCCTCTTGACAGCCAGATGGGTTTCATTCATGTGACTTGACTGTTAGAGCACTGGACTGTATGTAGGTTAGAGGCTCTCTGTGGCATACAGTTTTAACTTGTCACAAACAGCAAATATTTTTGTTGGAACAGTATGTAAAATAAGGGAAGGGCAACAACTCACTGTAAGCTGACTGATGTGGCACATGATATAACATAATATTCTCTAACTCGCAAACTGTGGCTAGAAGAGCTCAAAAGCTAGTGAATACTGTGTTCCGTTGTATGTATATGTGCCACACGTCAGTGAGTGGTTGCTTTTCCCTTATTTTACTTACTGTTCCACCTAGGAATTTCCATTATTGTTAAATATTTTTGTTGTGTGTATATTAAAGACAAAGATGAGGAATAAGCTTGATGTTCACTTAAACAGTCGTGAGAACCATTTTCAAATCATCAAATTGGCTGTTCATGTGTCAAGAAGCATGTGGATTCAGCTTTTGTCTGCCTTACGTCTCCTGTCATTTAATGCTTGATGTTATCTGAACTGTTTATTTAAGCTACTGGCATACAGATTTAGGTGACAGGACTGATTTATCCATCATAATTTTACACCTCATAGAGTGGTTATTAGAGCAATATTTTGCCATCTTATTGTAAGAACTTTGATGTGTTTTAAGATCCAACTTCCAAAAAAAAATCGGTATGCATATTACTTAATTTCACAATGGGTTAATCAGACATAGGAATTTGAATTAAAAATGCTTCATTTTTAAACATTTTGCTGCTACAGAGGTGCTCTTGGCATTGTGTGCTGACGTGACTTTTTTTATGGCTGTACTGCCTGCCAAAAGCTGGCGCGTGTGCTAAGAGATGGCATTGCGTCTGATATGGATTACTTATCATCCAGTTATTGGAAAACTATTAGGTGAAAAAAAACTTGATTTTTGGGCATCTTACAGTCCAATTTCTTCACTTGATAAAGAACTGAATTTCTTTTCATTATCCATCAAGCTTACTGGGCTGCATCAAGTTAAGTAAAACAGTGTGCAAAATTTTAAAGAGGTAAAAACACATTATGTGAACTTTGTGCATGGTTGATTTTAGCTCATACAACACTGTGAATGAAATGTAGATAATATATCAAAATTGTATTTAAAATTGAGAACATAATGATATCACATTTCATTCTGGAGTTATTGGGCTTTATATCCAAAGAAGAGTCACACGAGACTTGCCCATTACAACCTTACATATTGTGAATCGTGTGGTCATAACAATCGTCGTATCTTATAAACAATTCAAAATATGTGGGTATTTTTTTTTTCAAGATGTAGCTTGCAATAAGGCACATATGTTGTACCATAAATACTTGAAATTTTTTTGTTCACTGAGATACAGAACTAACTCATCCACAGCAGTGAGAAGTTGTGTCAAGACACATTCGGACATCTGTAGCACTTATGATAACCCAAGCAATGCATGTATACATGTCCACAACACCTGGGAAATGGCATAGCAGGAAGTGTGTACACTCCCACAGCAGCAAAACGGTTAAGTTGAATTGTATACTTTTGAAGAAATTCCAGTAAAATGGGCGATTTTCAGGGATTTTAACTCAGGCAGCTGAAGTTATAGAAGAGTAGGTGTGTGCAGCAGTGTAAGCCCATTTCTATGTTCAGTGACTTACCTGATACACTGAAAAACATGTAATTTTATGTATGATATTATACCTTCATCACATTTTCTTGTGCTAAACCACTGAGCATTGTATCCAACAGTACCTCTGTTCCATTAGTTAAGTCACAACTTATTAGCTTAAAAAAACTTTATTATTATTTATATTAACACTGACATAATTTTCATTGTTTACGTTGAGTGTAATTCATTGTATTTTCAGTTATTAATTTTGAAAACTCTTAATTTTCTTATTTTCACTATATATTCCAAAATAGATTTTAGACCACTCAGAACATAATCACACAACCAGATTTGTTTGATGTAAGCAGAGATACGTAAGATGTATTTAAAGTGATGTAGTTGTCCTGTAACAGCATTATACAATATGTGGCTGTGAAGGGTAATGTGCAGTTAGGTTTGAAAGATACAGTTAATAAAATGTTCCGTGACATCACTTGTTTTCAATACCCGATCTGTCAATATCCCTCTTCTGCAATTTCTCTTGTGATTTATTTTTGTAGTACCCACATACACCTCCTCACAACTACACAGAGTCCTATAAATTCCCATTTGTTTCAAGTGATTGGCGAGCATCCTTGCCCAATTTTAGGTGATCTCATATCTTCGGGGTGGGTTTGTATATTACTGCAGTGTTCTAGTTCTACTTTTTCAAGATTTTTTCCTATGCAGTCAGTAATGTCTGTAATGAAAAGCAGGGAAAGTTTTGGCTCCAAAAGCACTTGAGCATCGCTGTGATTTCTATGTGGTGGTCTTAACGCTCTTCTTACCTCGCCAAAGGAATAACCATTCTTGAGCAATGCACTGATAAGATGTTTTAGTTCTACTGCAAGCAGCTCTGGTTTCCTTGTTGATCTATCTGCCAACGTTTTTTGATGCCTCATTCTTCTTTTGGGTGGTGTTTCGAATTCTGACGTAAGTAACAGTTTGTGCGCATTGGTTTTCAGTAAACCATGTGGCCCAAGCTAGCATCTTCTTTCTTGGAAACTCGCACACGAAGAAAATTTAATTTTCTGCCTGCCTGCTCCACAGTAAATGAATCTTCAGGTTGATTCTGTTGAGAATCTACTTCCCCTCTGCCATGCCGCCAAGTACTGACAGCCAGAAGTGGATATCATGAGATACAGAGAGGCCACAGAGATTGTTATCCACCCCAGGAATTTCAGTAAGAAGGAGGAGGGCATGAAATTGCATGACATCTGGATTCTTGTGCTGAAGAACATGTGTACCAGTTTTCCACCATGGGGTGATAGCAACAGTGGATGACAGCATTCAACAACAGCCAGTTGTGCTTGGCTATTCAAAACATGTGATGTTACACCACTCCATGTTAGCACACAGAAGCAGAATTTTGATGCAGTCAGTAGCGAGCTAAGATTCAAAAAAGTTACAATCCGCCCTTGAAAATGTTCTCTGCAGATGGGGTGATACCTTGGGTTTTAATGTGAAATCCATTCGACCACGGTATATATAATAGCCCAAAACATTACATTAATTGTGACATTTCTGGTCATGGAAGTTTACATTTTACAGATTTGAAAGATGCACAGAGTTTGAAATGGTGCATCTCAGAATGTGAAAAGAACTTACTGACATTGTTAAAAGACCTAGAGTGTTGAGAACTATGATAAGAGAATTTCTAAAAATTCTTAGAGATGCCAAATGGTGTTAATATCAGGTGGAAAAAACCTGTATTGTTTGAGAATGTAGTCTCGAGGACTAATTTATTGGTCCTGAAAGCAGATGATGCTACTGAATCATTAACTCAATTCCAAAATGGGTGATGAAAATGTCCATTAAATCAGCCAGGCAATGTCCACAGCATTTTATGTGTGTGTCAAGACAACAAGACACTCATCTAATACTGATGTGTTTTTGTTGTGTATCCCTCTGTCATGTGGTGATATTTAATACATTCTCCAAATCTCAGTATAGATTGGACTGCATAAGGAAATGTTCAGTGACAGCCTGTTTTTCACATAGCATCAACAGGAAGTAGTATTGGTGTGGTGTGTTGTGTTGTGGTCTGTAGTTCCGTGTACTTGGTGCAACATATTATAAATGTCCAGCCCAGTTCAAATGTGGACTCTGGATAGACCAGGTCATAAGTGGTCTACGCTCTTTTTGTTAAATAACTTCTCCACAAACTATACAGAAATATTAAATGCTGTTTTTGTGTTTGTAAACATAGTAGTCACTCACAAATTGCTTCAATGATGGTAGACTCTCAGACTAAGTCTGTAACATTCTGCAATGACATTCCAGCTGTGCAGACCAACAAAAGTCACATACTCTTGGCTGGTTTGAGACCATACTACAACTCTCCCTTTTCATATTTCACTGCTGCATTGAAGCAGACTGGTAGATGCTACCAAACATTATTGAACTGTACATGTTTCCATCAGAACTCTGCAGTCATGATGCATCCTCCTTGATGAACAGTTATGGTGATGGGAATAGGTGATGAAACATGGGATGGAAAAGAAGTACCATGCTTCCTGACTGAGCGTAGTGGAATGATGTGGGAGACCTGCACTGCCATACTAGGCAAGGTCTTAATGGAAGTGGTTTACCGTTTCCTTCCTCTGACTGTAACGGGGATGAATGATGATGATGATGATGATGATGATGATGACACAACACCACCAAGTCATCTCGGGGCATGTGAGATTTCCTGACCCTGCCAGGAACCAAACCCGGAACCCCATGCTTGGGAAGTGAAAATGCTACCCCAAGCCCACAAGCTGCGTATATAATGAAACATGATGCAGTTAATTTGATGTGTGCGGTAATGAAAAAAATGGGTGTCTTTTAGTCCTGTAGAGACTAAAATTTGTGGTTCTTGCACTCACTTTTGGACTATAATTATTCAATGATATCTGCAGTTCGTGATTAAATCAGAAAGCTTGACAGTGTTATATTTAGGTTGGCTAATAACCCTGACAGCCAGAAATTACTTACAGACACTTCCGTGAATAAAAATCTAAGAAAAGCCCATCACTAGTTTGGTACATAGGTCATATTTGCCAATCATCTGGCCAAATCTAACACCAAACACATTTGCAGAATGAATTATGAGATGCTGGTGCAAATTTTTGAGACTAACCAAATAAAAATCAGAAAACACTGTTTCCACAGTTACCTTCAGAGTAGTCTACTCGTGCTTCTAAGAAACGCTTCTATCAATTTCAACATAGTAGGGCTTCTGTTAGCTGAATTGTATTAAAAATAGTTGCGTTTCTGCTAGAATCTCCTCTCCCCCGCCCCTCCCTCCTATGAATTCCCTCACAATGAGTGAGGTGTTTGCAGGTGCATTCTCATGACATAGCAAGTCTTTGTTTTCTCATCTGTCAGGGAATCTGCATCTAACATCTTCCCTCAAGATCCTCAGAACATTGCAGAAGAACTTCCCTGAAGCTGTCTGACCATATGGAAGAAATTACTTACAGACACTTCTGTGAATAAAAATTTAAAAAAAGGCCATCATTAGTAGTGGCCTGAAGTTTCTGCAAAATTTGACATGTGTTTTTGGCCTGCAGAGAGGATGGCATATTCTTCTGTTAAAATTGCTGTTTTATTTCAGGGTCACAACTGTACATGTATGATTCATCAGTAATTGATTGTGGACAGGAAATTTTGCTCAGCTTGAAGTGCTGTTTGCAGTTCGGTGCGCCCATGAACCAGATGATGTGTTTGGTTGACGTTCAAAAGATGAGGAATGGACTCCTATACAGTTCATCTCATGTTCAATTCATCAGCTAGAATTCATCATCCCAGTGATTTCACAAACTTCGCCTTCTGTCTTTGTGGATCACGTCATGCACTTTCTCAATTGTTTATAGCTGTGCATGTTGACAGTCAGCCCGAGCGTATGTACTCCTCTCCAGACTCCCAGCCATCTTTAAATTGACTAAACCAGTTGAATGTTCTTGCTTGGCTCAAAGTCGCATTTTGGAGGAGTGGGCTTCTATTTCCTGCCTGACCTTCCAGGCAGTAGGAGGAATGGTTCTTTTGAAAAAGACATAGTTAGTTTCCTCCTCAGTACTTCCCTTATCTAAAATTGACTCCATCTCTGATAATCTCATTATGGGTACAGTATTAAACCCTAACCATCCGTTTACAACTTTCTTCAAATAGTATTTCGTCTTTCTCATTTACAATGCATATACAAATAATTTGTCCTTAATGTGCTTAAGAATGTAAGAGAGAACCAATCACTCATCGATTTCTATACCATCAGCTTTGTAGACCAGTGGTAACTGCTTCCTGTGGTACATGTTTCGTGTCATGTATATAGCATTGAATCTGCAAAAAGGTATAACTTTGGGAGGTATTTATAAGAGGATGGAAAATTTCCAAGTAAATATTAAGTCATATGTAAAAATTATTGGAACTTTTATAAGATTATGTTGTATTCCTTACTTAGCAGATGTTTCTGTCTCACTAAGTTTGACACATGCACCAAATTGTTTATAGCACATTGCTCATTGTTATAAAATTTTGCAGCCAGTTTGTTCATATGTGGTACACATTGTCCAAAAAATGGTTAGTGATTCAACTGGTATCAAACTACAGACAATCTTCCCCATGGCACGCAAAACCAAAACTGAGATTGATTTTCAGTTTCCTCTAAAAGTTCCTGTATTTTAGTCTCAGATAACATTAAAAGAAGGAAGCGAAAATTGAGTGTTTAATGTCCCATCGGTGATAAGTGCATTAGATACAGCTCTTTCTGGATGAGAATTGGGAATGAAAATAGCCATGATATTTACAAAGACACCATTGGAGCACCAACTTTAATAAATGATTTATGGAAACAATAGAAAACCTTAATCTATGCTAGACAATGAAATGAACCACACCCTGTTGAGTGTGACACCAGTCTGTCATTGCACACTCACTTAAACTCTTCCTGTTGAAGCATTGTCACTGATATCCACTAATTTGTAAATGACAGCCTTCCACTTACAGTTAACTTCAACATACACCCACTTTACGCATTCAGTGAAATTTTTGTGTCACTTGGCAGTTTTGGTCTCCAAATAACAAGTTACTGCTGCTTTCACTTGGGTGTTACCTTACTTGGATTGCACCTGACACTTCCTGTTCACTAAAGATCTGCATTTAGTTTGGTGTTTCTGGTAAATGAGTAGTGCTGCAGTTAATTTGTGCCTTGAAAGAGTAACCTAAAACTACAGGTTGAAGTCTACTTACAAGGGAGCAGCATATACACTTACAATAGCTAAAATATTTACTTGCTTTCTGCCAACAGTGAATATCATTTGGGTTTATGCCTGCTGCGAAACTTCTTGGTGCACTGATACTTAGCAGGGTCAGATAAATGTACATTCATAAGAGCTTTTCACACGAGAATACTATAACGCTTGGGTAACAAATTTCTCAGTTACTATATTTTTGTTGCTGTTTTTTTACTAGAGGTGCTGATTTGCACTCTCAGAGGTAAGTGTATCAACCAAAATAAATATTCAGAAAGTTCTCTCTTCTTACCTCCTCACAATCTTTACAGCACATATCTCCTAAAGAATATTAACGCAATGGTCACAGATGTATTTAGTCCATTCATATGTGCTTTCATATAGCTTGCCAAAAAATGGGTGCAACTAGCAAATATTTTGTTAAATTTTTTCCTTTCTTTCTGTCTGTGTACTTAGCGCTTGCATGACATTTGCTGTTATGCTATGTTTTTGCAACACAACGCTCTTTACTCATAAATGAAGTGTGTTAAAATGTATTTCTTGTACATTACTGTAAACATTCTGATTTGTTTATTCATGTGTTAAGTGATTTTACACATTAGCATATGCATATAATTTTGAAAATTGATACATGTACCCCCTGTGAAATGTTTTCCCTGAATTTATAAATGTTTCTTCTCATACCCAGCACACAGAAATATACAGTTAGTTATAAAATTAATCCTTGTCCATCCTATGTATCCTTTAGCCTCAATCTTACTCTTTTTGTACACTCACAAAGATAACGTTTTACCTTGTTTGTTGTAGTGTACTTTAGTAAACAGAAATACAACTGTATGAAAATAAAAACTGTGATATTTTATGCCTGTAAATGTTTCAAAAAGCGTTTAAGCTGGTTTTGTTAGTGAGCTAGAAATTTTCCAACATAAATGAATTAATTTTGAAATATTTATTGTGCTTAATAACAATAAACATCTGTTGCATCTTGGATCTTGACATCACTTGACTAATTTGTCATTTCATTCATAGTCAGTTGTGCGATTGTATAGTTTGATAATTGTAAATTACTTGAAAAATTATGTTATAGTCTGTGGACAGAGTAAAAATCTCATTGAGCATATCAAAGCTGAAATGGACACATTATAACAAACATCAGGTAGCTTCTCATATAGTTATTGATAACTTATGACAATACCATGTAATTTTCTTTTGTAATGTCAGCCACTTGTTTTGTGCATCTTTTCCATGGAAATTTAGACTAAAATTCATTTAAAAGTGCCATTGCAGAAATGGTCTCATTTTTGATTGACAGGAGCGGCTTGCAGGCCAACGATTAAACATTATTATTGTTGCGGAAGGAGCTATAGACCGTGATGGACAACCGATTACTTCAGAGAAAGTGAAACAGGTTGTTGTAGAAAACTTGCAGCAAGACACCCGTATAACTGTACTTGGACATGTGCAGCGAGGTGGCAATCCATCTGCATTTGACCGAGTATTGGTAAGCTTTTCATTTGCTGAAGTTAACTAAACAATGTAATTAAAATTTGTTATAAAGTTATTTTATGTCCTCATATAAATGCACGTAATGCTTATTGAAAACCTTTGCTTACAAACATATGAAAATGTTGCACTTTTTATTGTGGAAAGTACTGTTATATTCAGTCTGGAACATTTGACAGCCCTGCAATATACTAACTTTGTGTGTGTGCGCGTGTGTGAAGAACTAGAAATATTTCAAGAACTGAGTACCAGTTGACAAAAGAGACAGAAAATTTGGTATAGAACATGAAAAAAGTTAAATTGTTTATAAAAGTTATTTGTCACCAGCGCTGCATATAACGTCTGCATTGTGTACAACTGCAAGGCTGCTGTAGCTTACCTTTTATCAATGGCTTTTTGTGGGGTTTTTTGTTGCTGTTGTTAAGTCACCTTCTCAAGAACATTAAACATCATGCAGTTATCCTTCTATTGAATAAACACTTATGACATGAATGATGAGACCCAGTAGATTTAACATGCCTGTATTATGGATTTGTAAGATTACTTTTCATATTTAATTGTATACATAACTTTCTCTTCCTTTATTAGGGCTGCCGTATGGGAGCTGAGGCAGTTCTGGCTTTGATGGAAGCAACACCAGGTTCCGAAGGAGTTCTTATCTCTCTAGCTGGTAACCAGGCTGTTCGGTTGCCGTTAATGGAATGTGTAGAAAGGACAAAAGCTGTTGCAAAAGCTATGGCTGACAAACAATGGGATAAAGCAGTTCAGCTTAGAGGCAGGTACGTGTGTTTGTGCCATATTCACTTGAAATGAAGTCTAATTTTATGACATGTTACTGCCTTAGTGCTATCCCACCGATTAGTGAGGCCAGTGACTAATGTGCTGGATGCTGTTTTACCAGATACGCATGAGCTTTCTCATTTATAATTGGATGTGGGCAAAGTCACAGGCAGTTACATGCCACTCTGTAAAATGCATAATAGACTGCTTTTTTGATCAGCTTCTTGTAAAAATTATTTTTATTGAGAAGTAATAAAATTACTTTTGAGATACAAACAATAATAAACATACTGTGTTTGCTAACATATAAAACTGGCCAGCATAGAAGACGCACCCCAGTTTTGAAGACTTTATTTTTAGAGAAAAAAATTTAACACTTAGTACATCAATTAGTGCAAAACATTTGTGGTGTTTGCACATACATCAAATATCCGTGCAATATAAATAGGAAAAAGGTACTCACATTTTAATTTTCATCCTCAGGTCTGCAAAATTCATCCTCAGAAATGAAGGAAGAAATACTTGAAGCCGTCGTGTCACAATCTGAATTCTCATTCAATAAATTATCCGGTGTACCCTCCAGTGTGTTAACTGATTCCACACTTCTTAAATGATTTAATCACTGTTTCAGTAGTTATAGAGTTCCATGGAGCATTGACCCATGCACAAACTTTAGAAACGCTTGCTCTCTTTCTCTTCCCCAGAGGCATCGTTTCGGAATCTGTAGACTGCATCCATCTGTTCCATTCCTCCTCCATAAGTCCTGTAAATGGTCTGTTGGTACAGACATGTAATGGTTGAAGTAAACTAGTAATCCCTCTTGGAATTATGGCTAGTCTTCAATTCATTCAATCTGTTTTTAACATCTTCTGTTCTGTGAGAATGAAATTGATTCTGTACCAACAGGGCAGACTTCTTTTGTGTAATGAGTCTTTTTGTGCCCTGAGTTATTAACAATAGTAGTCTTAATGCTCTTGGACTCAACATTTCTGTTGGAAGGCAAATGAGAGATAATGGAGTCTCATCCATGTTTCCATTTTATGGAAGTTCAGGATTTTCTCTTTTCCTTGCATTTAAGGACAAATTGATGAATTCAACAAGTTATTCTTCATACTTGGCTGGCATCTTCTGTGATTTTTTATCCTGGTCCACATAGAAAGTTGATATTTCTTCACAAATCTTTGAACAGCTTTATGTTGATTTAATAAAGTTGGCAAAACCTCTATTGGTGGACACTATTTTGCTTGATAAATGATCATTTTGGTAGAAACTAAAATTCCCACTTGTCTGTTCCTAAAATCCGAGTGCTGGGCTGTGCTTCAAGTTTTGCCATTTAACTGCTTCATTTCTCAGATTATGTTTATTGTGAGGTGCTTTCTTTAAAACAACTTCCCTGTTCCGCCAGATTCTTATCATTTTTTTTCAGTTGGAGGTGGCCCAAAATTTCTTTCTGCAGCCCTGTTTCAATGCTCTTTAGAATATAGAATCACTTACAGCTTACAAATAAAACCACAGTATGGTATGACACAAGTGGATCTCTACATTAAACACAACAATAACTGAAGCTTGAATAAACAATATAAAAATTGTTAATGAGAGCTCATCTTATACAGTTATAATGCTCAAAATTCGGAAGGAAGCTAACAACGAATTGCTTCAAACTTAAACGTAGGAAGTTTGAGAAATGGAGCTTATAGATACCTACCGTAACTTGCTACCAACACATGACACACATCCAGTTTTTGGACCTATATCCAAAGGGAAAAAGTGCGGGAAAATAATGGTATATTATAGTGAAATGTGTAATCCAAATTACTTTTATTGGGAAGCAATAAAACTAGGTTGGAATGAAATAACTATTGAAATATGTAATCTCAATTTGTGTGTGCGTGTGTGCGTGTGTGCGTGCGTGCGTGCGTGCGTGCGTATTTATAGGGGAAACCACATTAATAACAAGTTTAAGTGCATCTGTTTATTTGAAACTAAATAATGGAGATGCTGAGTCACAGATAGGCACAACAAAAAGACTGTCACAAATAAATAAAACTTTTGGCCATTACGGCCTTCGTCAAATAGATGTGTACACACACACACACACACACACACACACACACACACACACACGACAGTAGTCTCAGGCAACTGAAACCACTGTGTGTGTGTGTGTGTGTGTGTGTGTGTGTGTGTGTGTTTTGTTGATGAAGGCCTTCTGTTGTTTGATATGTCGAACTAAAGGAATACATTCCAGAATCTTGCTAATTTTCAAATGTCTGCTTGTGTCTGTGTGTGTGTGCGAGTGTATACCGGTCCCTTTTTCCCCTAAAGGTAAGTCTTTCTGCTCCCGGGATTGGAATGACTCCTTACCCTCTCCCTTAAAACCCACATCCTTTCGTCTTTCCCTCTCCTTCCTGAAGAAGCAACCATCGGTTGCGAAAGCTAGTAATTCTGTGTGTGTGTTTGTGTCTTTTGTTCATTGTGCCTGTCTGCCGGCGCTTTCCCGCTTGGTAAGTCTTGGAATCTTTGTAGCGGGAAAGCGCCGGTAGACAGGCACAATAAAATAACACACAAACACACACACACAAAATTACGAGCTTTCGCAACCGGCGGTTGCTTCGTCAGGAAAGAGGGAAGGAGAAGGAAAGATGAAAGGATGTGGGTTTTAAGGGAGAGAGTAAGGAGCCATTCCAATCCCGGGAGCGGAAAGACTTACCTTAGGGGGAAAAAAGGATAGGTATATACTCGCGCGAGCGCGCGCGCGCGCGCACACACACACACACACACACACACACACACACACTTATCCATCGGCACGTACGCAGACACAAGCAGACATTTGTAAAGGCAAGGAACTCTTTGCCTTTACAAATGTCAGTTCCTTGCCTTTATAAATGTCTGCTTGTGTTTGTGAACGTGCGGATGGATATGTGTGTGTGTGTGCGCGCGCGCGCGTGCGTGTACACCTGTCCTTTTTTCCCCCCTAAGGTAAGTCTTTCCGTTCCCGGGATTGCAATGACTCCTTACCCTCTCCCTTACAACCCACATCCTTTCATCTTTCCCTCTCCTTCCCTCCTTCCTGAAGAAGCAACCGTTGGTTGCGAAAGCTAGAATTTTGCGTGTATGTTTGTGTTTGTTTGTGTGTGTCTATCGACCTGCCAGTGCTTTCGTTTGGTATGTCACATCATCTTTGTTTTTAGATATATTTTTCTCATGTGGAATGTTTCCCTGCTTGTGTGTGTGTGTGTGTGTGTGTGTGTGTGTGTGTGTGTGTGTGTGTGTGTGTGTGTGTGTGTGCGCGCGCACATATATACCTATCCTTTTTTCCCCCTAAGGTAAGTCTCTCCGCTCCCGGGATTGGAATGACTCCTTACCCTCTCCCTTAAAACCCACATCCTTTCATCTTTCCTTTTCCTTCCCTCTTTCCTGATGAAGCAGCCGCCGGTTGCGAAAGCTCGAAATTTTGTGTGTGTGTGTGTGTTTGTGTGTTATTTTATTGTGCCTGTCTACCGGTGCTTTCCCACTTGGTAAGTCTTGGAATAAAATAGAAACAAACTTCCACATGGGAAAAATATATTAAAAACAAAGATTCCAAGACTTACCAAGCGGGAAAGCGCCAGTAGATAGGCACAATAAATAAAACACACACACCGAATTTCTAGCTTTCGCAACCGACGGTTGCTTCTTCTCCTTCCTTCCTCCCCCCTCCCTCCTCCCTCTTTCCTGAAGAAGAAACCGTCGGTTGCGAAAGCTAGAAATTCTGTGTGTGTGTTTGTGTGTTTTATTTATTGTGCCTATCTAACGGCACTTTCCCGCTTGGTAAGTCTTGGAGTCTTTAGAGTGGCCCAGCAGCAGAGAATAAGCAAAGATGTAGCAATTATAATAAAAGAAGCCCAGAAGAATGAAATAAAAGCTACGAATATCTCAGACAGAGTTATACTGGTATGTCCGACATACTAATCTGTGTCTGTGTTGGAGGAGGGTAAGGGTTAAAAATTGGAACAGTTATAGAAAAGGTTACAAAAAGTGGCAAACAGATTTGCTAATACTGGTCAGATTGTCTTAGGAGGAGGCCACTTGCGTCTGTGTGTTTATTGCTCTTCAGTTGCACCTGTGCATCCAGTGCAAATATACAATGTCTTCAAAAGGTTTAAAATGTATATTAAAAAACCTTCAGTTACATGGCACGTAATATATAAAAACCAAACACATGCAACATGTTAAGATAATGCTGAAATAAATAAATCGATCCCTTAAGTCAGATTTCAAACAGTGCAAAAGAATATCCCCCACCCCTCCGCTCTCTCTCTCTCTCTCTCTCTCTCTCTCTCTCTCTCTCTCTCTCTCTCTCACACACACACACACACACACACACACACACACACACACACACACACACTTAATTGCATAGGTTCTTTTGGAGAAAGATTAAGTAGTGGATACTGAGAGATTTTGTTAAGTTGTAATGAACTGAAGATACAGAATACCTTTTTAAAATAAAATAGCCAAACAGGTTGCCGATGTTAGAGTACTATCTTCTGCTGCACGAGACTGAAATGTTTGCTGGCTAGAAGAGAGAAAGAAGAAATCGAGAGTGACAATAAGTAGTTCATAAAATATGTCAGCCACAACAAGATAGTGTTAAACAACTTTTTTAAAAACTTCTAGATTAGGAACTCCAGCAAAGCCTGACAAAAAGGGACATAAAGAATGGAAGGACATTGAAAATGCTGTCAACAAATTAACCACAGAAGATGTAGGAAAGAAAAGAAAATTTAGAAAAAAGCAAGTCATGTAGATCTGGACTGAAGAAATTTAAGTGTTTGCTGAGGAAGAGTATGCAGCATACAGAACACTGTTAGACAATACTACAGCAGAGGATTGGTAAGTCTGTTAGAGAGAGCGAAATATAGTAAAGGTACATGTGTGACAGACTTTCTCTTACGAGGCATTGAAAATGTTACATAAAGAACAGAAAGACACTATGAAACTAAATGTGATTGATGAGGAACACTGCCCCTCATACTACAGAAATCCTTGATATGAAGATGAGAAAGCTGAGGAAGACAGACAGTCAGATCAACATCACAGATTAGACAGCATCTCTTCTGGAGATGTTACTGACACAGTAAGAGCCTTAAAAGAACAAGAAGCAGCAGGAATTGGCAGTTTAATGTGGACTTCTATTTAGTGTTTTAAATTAAGCAAATAAACAGTTATTCATGGTTGAAAAGCTTCAGCAGCAGGTAGGTTTTGGTGACTGTTCCAAATCCATCATAATGGAGTTAGTTTGCCTGTAGAGTGGAAGACATAATAGAGGCACTAAGACCATTTATTGGAAGTAAAATTCAGTGTAGAAGACAATAAAATCACACAGACAAATACCTAGGTAGTACTTATCTTCAGGAGGTTACATTCCAGTATTGTCGATAAATGTTTAAAAGGGAAAACACTAATCCTAGCTGTCTTCACAGAGGTACAAATTAATAGTGTAAAAGCTGGGATTATTATGATTATGATTATGATTATTATTATTTTATTTTATTTTTTCAGTTTTAAATTTGTATTGGCAGTACTGGAATTTCACATTTTTGAAGTTAAAAAGTGGTCAGCACTTTGTCTATATATAATTTTATATTAGAGACACGTGCTCATTGTGCAGACTTTTAAATGATTCTTCATTTAGACTGAAGTTTTTCTTAGAATTAAATGTCATAAAACCCACACACAGGACTTCAAGATGGGATACAAATGTGTCACGTGCACTCAAGGTTGGCTGAAGTGGTGTACTTTTTCTTCTACTGGTGGTTATCTTTCAGTTGCCACATTATTTGCATGAGTTTTGATATTGTCACTGGAGAAAGGCAGTGTGGGTTAGGCATGTGAGCTACATTGTTGTGTTGAAGAAGAGAGTCTGGCAAGTGATTTCGTGGGACATTGATTTATCTGTGGGAGTTCGAATAAGTTGCAAGTATTTCATTAAACATTTGATGGAAATTAATATTGCTGAATGTTGAACATACTGCTACTATATAATGAATGTAAGGTTTTGTGACCTCTTGAGGGATAGGCACTTACATCCGAACTTATATCGGATTAACTTTGGGAGGGTTAATAATGTGATATATCTCAATTCAAGGACTAATCAAATAGAAAGAGAAATTTGTGATATATATATAAATTGGATGTGACTGACTTCAGACAGGCATTAATTGACTATTTGAAACTAAGGTCTGACAATTGTGAAACTTGATGTCAACCCTTTCACGGCTATGGGCATACTCATATGCCGTGTTCTAAGAGGACCCAGATGTTTACCCAGCAGGTAGAATGTCCATATGGCTGATGGCAAGTAGAAAGACCTGACGGCTAAGGACATTTGTGTACTTTTGGGTGTGGGGAGCAGGTAAATGTGCACAGTAGAATGGTGACACACTATTGTTCGCATTTCAACATTTCTGCCTACACTGTTGTTATCTGCTCTTCTTTGTAATGACAAAAAATGCTACAGCTTTCTTGTGGTCCTGATTCCTACCTGCTTAAGAGTCAATCTGATACATACCGTTTGATTTCCTAACCTGCACAAAAAATGATACAAACATATATAATCTGAAGATGATGAATTACCTTAATGAATTAATGCATCAGATGTTGCAACAACTGAACAGTGCTGCAAAATTCATGCAGTTTCTTAGCAACTCTTGCAGCCATGCAGAACAGAAAATGGCATGCATGACCAAGTAAATGTATTTAGATTTCCTAATCTGCAAGGTTCACATGATTCACACACATATAATGTGAAAGGGCATGAATTATCCTATAGGACTGATGTATCAGATGCTACAAAAGGTGAACAGGGCAGCAAAATACATGCAGTTTCTCGACTGTTTCTTGCTGCGTGGTACAGGAGACAGTCTGAGATTTAGGCGTCTTCTCTAGGAGCTGTTCACTATAAAACTATATATCTTGATACTCATTTGTCCAATGTTAATGACATTTCAAAGGTTGTAGGATTTATTTTGTTAGTGTAAACCTCAGGTTACAGAATTTCTCTGAAATAACATTTCTTCAGCCTAGGATAAACAAATAAGAGAGAGGTTGTATTAGTCTTGACACTTTCCTTTGTGGTTGTAAGAACCTGCAACCCCTATGACCTAGGACTGTGTCAGCCACCTGCCGGCAAGGCACACAGTACATTTGACCTCTTTAGCCAGCTAGGCAAGTAGGACGCTTGACCCTGCAGCTGCGAAAGATTTAAAATTTTCCTCATTTCACGTCTTGATCTCTTTGGTAATATATGATTTAAAAAAGAAAATTCAACTGTGATCGTATTCATTATATTGCGCAGTAACTTTTAGGAACAAATGTAATCTATGGATACGAGGCCCACCACTCGTCGGTTGGTTGGTACCTGGATATTACCAAATTATAATGCCAAAAATGGATAGAGTAGTCACAAGGTGATATTTCAGTTGACATATCATGTTTGAAGTACTCATTTCATGTATAGATAACAATTTCCATCTGTTGAACCAAATCATGTTAAACATGTCCTGAAAAGTAACAGGACTTTGTAAGTTTAAGTATTACGTTGTTAAAGTGAACCGAGTCTTTTTCATTTTGGCTGAGGAAAATATTGTCCTAGTGGATTGGGAGCAAGGGAACTTTTAAGAACCACCCTCCATGATCTTGGGGTAGATTTCTCTTCCTCAAATACCATGTAGTAGTGAGGCATCTCTTTCAGTTCAGATAATCTGTGAAATTCCAAAGATATTAATGTCTTTGCATTTTGATGGGTAGTCACAGTGAGCTTCTAAAATAGCATCCAGCATTTTTTGTAACATTATTAGCCACTGAGCAGCAAGTAACATATTAGCCTTCCTTTCCCAAATGGAACTGCACTTGTTTTTTATTGCACAATAGTAGTGAATTCTGGTTCTATTGATGCACTTGGTGACATTATCTGTAAGTTAGTACATCCATTCTTCATTAACAAAAATCAATGTAAATTTAAAAAACATTTACAAATTATGCTTTCATTCCTTTGCAGTTTGTTCAAATCCTCTTAAGAACAGCAAAACACATTTTATTGTTACAGAAGCATAAACGTCAGGGTGGTGCATCATTTCAGCTGTTAATATCCCCAACCTCCCCCCTCCCCCCACCCCAAAAAAAAATTTCACGTGTGTGTGTGTGTGTGTGTGTGTGTGTGTGTGTGTGTGTGTGTGTGTGTGTGTGTGTGTGTGTTTTGTGTCCTCTTTTGTTTAAATTTTCGTTTTGTGTCTCAGTGCATAGCATATATTCTATATTTTCAGGAGTTTTGAAAGAAATCTGTACATCTACAAAATGCTGACAAGACTAAAACCTCCTACTCCAGTTGGTGATGCTGTACAGGTGAGGACATATTTTGATGTGCAATTGAGTGTAATGCCACTGATGTTTCAGTAATGTAATATTGTTATATGACTGGTTTACATCAGTAACAATGTATCTATAAATTATACTCTGACAGACCATATTCAGAAACTGCAAAAAAATAATAAGACTGAGAGCTACAAAGCAGTAGGTAATTAATAAGTTTCTCATGGGCTTCCTTTTCTTATAATATTGAATAAGAAGAAAGTTGGAAAGACATAGAAAGAAAACAAATATGACAAAGGGTAAAACGTGGCTTCATGTCATTTTGATTGTGATCACCAATTTTATATGATTGGATAAAATGTGAGAAAATTTCAGTCAGTCTCCATTGTCTCAGGGTGGCTGTACATGCTTGGGTTAGATAAATTAATATAACATACAAATGAAAAGCAGAATACAAACAGTGATGTCACAGTTGACTCACATTCCATATCCTTTGTTGCTACTGAAGAAGAATGCTTGCTGCTAAAAGTGTGAAGGGCCTCTTACCATTTGTGTGTCACTGTTGGCTCAGGTATTGTTTTTGCTTTTATATAACCACAATTTCTTATGGTATTTCCATAAATGAAGAATTTAAGGTTATTCATAGCAATTGGGAAAAAAACGTTCTCTTGAACTTTTAGTGAAAGTATTCTGTTTCCAGTGCTATAATTAATCTGTTTGTAGCAGACCATGGAAAATATGTGCTACTTCAATTATTTGTAATATTTCTACGAATGTATGCCCATAGTACGTGTTGAAGGAAAAAAGGGAGAGAAGCATGTTATTGCCATTGCTTTGAAATTTGTTTTCTTTGTCGTGAAATATCTCGATCTACAACTTAATATTTGCTGCTGTTGAAGTAATTTGTTAATGTTATGCCGTAACTTTATGATACGCTGTCTTGAAGTGATGTCTGACAATGTCCTTCTTTTTCAAATCTGTAGACTCTTTTAGGTAGTCAGTTTTATTACTTTTTTTATTTCACTCAAAAGAGAATAAAACTTCCTCCATTCTATCAATAATATATACTGTTTGTGTAAACAGTTAGAATCATTTCAGCAGTTGAGATTACTGGCAATATTCACTGTCTACTAGAGTTAGTTGTGGTTAAAGTCATATTTTTTAAACTTTTCCAACTCAGTATTGCTTTTGTGAATAGCCTTTCAATTAATGTTTGAGTAATTATTGCTTTGTTTCTTCGTGCTGCAATCAAACTGTAGCTGTGCAAGGTAAGCCATTGACATTACTGACAGCTTATTTTGAATTCATTATAAAATTATTTATTTCAGTAACATTCCAAAGAGCAGGGACAAATATGATATCTGCTATCTGAGACTTTTTAGAGTGTAGTCACTCTTTTATAATATCATCTGCTCTCAGTAGGAAGATGACCAGAAAACTAGAGGTGTAATTACCAAAACACATACCGAAAGGAAAAAAGAAATGAAAGAATAACCTTATGCTACCAATGATCTTTAATCTTTAGTTAGTTTAGTTAGGGCAGGGTAACATTAGTGGTATATAGCAGGCAGAGCCATTTAAGTCACTCTAAACTCCACAGTGAGAGAGAAAAATAATATTAAAGTAAGGAATGGTATACAATACAGTTATCCTGATAAATTAAGTGCAGTGATAAGAAGGCAGTTGACAGGGTTCCTATCCTTACTCCTTCATATATTGTCGACCTCATGCTGTATGTTAACAGTTCATATGGCAATTTTGTCTTTATTCATTATGATTCAGAGGAGGTCATTCGATAAAGATTCAAACCAACTTCATAAATAAGTGGGGTCCTCACAAGTGTTCACACCTGTGACTGTTTCACCTTGAACTGTTCGCTAGACCTCATCATGTGACCAAGATATTGGGGGCTGTCTGTTCTAGTTGATATGTACAATTTCTAACCTTTTCCCAATTCTCCTCAGTACTTCACAGCTTGGAACATGATCATTTCAAAAGATCTGATCTTTATAACAGCCCACAGAAGAGACCCAAGCATAATTTTTCTGTTAAAACTGCCTTGCTACCCTACCATCCCAAAATTCGAGATGGAGATGCAAACCAACAGGGTGATTGTTCAGATGAAGACCATACCATCGCTGTTCTAGATGTCGAGGTCGATCTGAGTTAACCAGTGAATCCCTGAGGCAACCTTCCCTCCACTGCTATCTCCCTACCATTGACGAATGACAGGGAAAAAGACAGAGGATAAACCTCGCTATTGAGATGGCTTTCATACTTCAGTGGAACTTGAATGTGTTCAGGACAGATGTGGAGGAACTATATCTGGTACACTGGGATAGACCAATGTGTATATTTCTTCAAGAGAGACATTTTAAATTCTCTGACACTTCCGAGCTATGTGGATATATTATTCATTAAATGATGACCTTAGTGGCGAGAGAGCTAAAAGTGTGGCTGTTTTCATAAACAAGGCATACCCCTCATTCTCTCACTTCCTCACAACCAGCCCATAAGCAGTTGCTGTATTAGTGCTTGTACATCATAAGCTAACAGTATGTCCACTCCGTGTGCCCCAGCGTGAGGTGTTCTACAAGAGGTTGTCAGTGAACTACTTATTCATCTTCCCCAACCCTTCCTTCTCTGTGGTGGTCGTAATGCACACAGTATGCATGTTTGTTGAATGTGGGGGCAGAGCAAACGCTTCAGCACTAAAACGGGGTCATTCACTGTATCAATTTCTTTGTACGCTCTCTGGCCCTCGCACACACAGCTCAGTGAAGAATGGTTGATGACTTACACTCAAGTGATCACTTCCTGATCTGGTTTCATATTGGAGACTGCAAAAAGAGATCATGAAAACAGCTTGTGACTGTTATAAACTGCTCCACTAAGAGTGCAGATGTGTGGCAGACCTTCAGAAGGATTTTGGAGGGGAGGAGAAATGTGTTGTTGACTGCTGTTGACCAACCCACAAGACACTGGCCAGATTATGATAGCTTATTTTCTAATAGTTAGTGCCACTGCCAGGCAGAATTCAGCATTCCAATGCTACAGAGTGGCTGCTGAGAGGGGCTGTTGGGAGTTCAATTCCACACTGAAGAAGAATACGACTGTCCCTTCTCCAAGTGGTTGCTAGATTCTGTGTTATCTGCAGCTTGTGACATGGCACCTGGTCATGATGGGGTCCATCACAATATATCATGGCACCCCACAGAGTGGAGCAAAAAATTATTCTTGCGCTTTTTCACCTCATTTAGTTATACAAACACTTTTCCAACTCAAAGTGAGAGGCAATTTTACTTCCATTTTAAAACCTGGAAAGAATCACAAATACTTGAGTAATTGCCATTGTGTTGCCCTCATTAGTTGTGTGGGGAAAGACCTTGGAGTGGACGGTCAACTGCCCCTTGTTTGTAGCCTAGAATCCAGGCAGCTTCTTGATCTTTTCTTTGTGTGAGCTCAGGAGGAATCACCTTTGATAACCTGGGCCTCCTGAAAGCAGCTATGCAACATCATCTATTGGGTATATTTTTTGACATCAAAAAGACCTACATTACTTCTTGGGGCCAAATTATCATAAGACAGCTCCAGGGATCAGTGTTGGAGCTGCTCCTGTTCCTTATTTATATAAATGATATGCCCTCTAGTATTATGAGTAACTCTAAAATATTTCTGTTTGCTGATGACACTAGCTTGGTAGTAAAGGATGTTGTGTGCAACATTGACTCGGTTTCAAGTAGAGCACTACATGACCTCAGTTCATGGCTTGTAGAAAATAAACTAACGTTAAATCACAGTAAGACTCAGTTTTTACAGTTCCTAACACACAATTCAATAAAACCTGACGTTTTAATCTCACAGAACGGGCATATGATTAGTGAAACTGAACAGTTCAAATTCCTAGGTCTTCAGATAGATAGTAAGCTGTCGGGGAAAGCCCACGTTCAGGATCTTGTTCAAAGACTTAATACTGCCATTTTCACTATTCGAACGGTATCGAAAGTGAGTGATATTTCGACACGTAAATTAGTCTACTTTGATTATTTTCACTCACTTATGTCGTATGGTGTTATGTTTTGGGGTAACTCTTCCCATTCTAGAAGGATATTTTGGGCTCAGAAACGTGCAGTTTGGACAATAAGTGGTGTGAGTTCACGAACCTCTTGTCGACGTCTTTTCACGAGTCTGGGTATTTTGACATTGGCCTCTCAATATGTATATTCCTTATTGTCATTTCTTGTTACCAATATTAGTTTATTTCCAACAATAAGCAGCTTTCACTCGGTTAATACTTGGCAGAAATCAAACCTCCATTTGGATCGGACTTCCTTAACTCTTGTGCAAAAAGGCGTGCAGTATACTGCTGTATCCATTTTCAATAAGCTGCCACTCGAATTCAAAAATCTTAGCAGTAATCCACGCGCTTTCAAATTGAAACTGAAGAGTTTCCTCATGGGTCACTCCTTCTATACTGTCGAGGAGTTCCTTGAAAAATTAAGACGATTCTCATTGTATTGTTGATAGCGTTTGCTTAAACTTATGGACTGATTTTCTTCCAGGTTCATGAACATTTATTTTTATCTGTTATTACTTTTTATGTTGTAAGTTCATGTACTGACACGTTCCATGACCTTGGGAGAATTGCTCCTCAATTTGGTCTTGATATTTAAATAAATAAATAAATAAAAAAAGAATGGGGTTTTTGAGAATGTCTTCCCATCTTTATACTGTCCTTCCTCTCACAATGCAATTTCAGATATCAAGTTGATGATATCATTTCTGATCTCTTTCAGCAGGAGAATGGTGTCCCTCAAGGTAGTGTTTTGTGTGTTACTGTCTCTCCCATAACTACTAATACTACACTCCTGGAAATTGAAATAAGAACACCGTGAATTCATTGTCCCAGGAAGGGGAAACTTTATTGACACATTCCTGGGGTCAGATACATCACATGATCACACTGACAGAACCACAGGCACATAGACACAGGCAACAGAGCATGCACAATGTCGGCACTAGCACAGTGTATATCCACCTTTCACAGCAATGCAGGCTGCTATTCTCCCATGGAGACGATCGTAGAGATGCTGGATGTAGTCCTGTGGAACGGCTTGCCATGCCATTTCCACCTGGCGCCTCAGTTGGACCAGCGTTTGTGCTGGACGTGCAGACCGCGTGAGACGACGCTTCATCCAGTCCCAAACATGCTCAATGGGAGACAGATCCGGAGATCTTGCTGGCCAGGGTAGTTGACTTACACCTTCTAGAGCACGTTGGGTGGCACGGGATACATGCGGACGTGCATTGTCCTGTTGGAACAGCAAGTTCCCTTGCCGGTCAAGGAATGGTAGAACGATGGGTTCGATGACGGTTTGGATGTACCGTGCACTATTCAGTGTCCCCTCGACGATCACCAGAGGAGTACGGCCAGTGTAGGAGATCGCTCCCCACACCATGATGCTGGGTGTTGGCCCTGTGTGCCTCGGTCGTATGCAGTCCTGATTGTGGCGCTCACCTGCACGGCGCCAAACACGCATACGACCATCATTGGCACCAAGGCAGAAGCGACTCCCATCGCTGAAGATGACTCGTCTCCATTCGTCCCTCCATTCACGCCTGTCGCGACACCACTGGAGGCGGGCTGCACGATGTTGGGGCGTGAGCGGAAGACGGCCTAACGGTGTGCGGGACCGTAGCCCAGCTTCATGGAGACGGTTGCGAATGGTCCTCGCCGATACCCCAGGAGCAACAGTGTCCCTAATTTGCTGGGAAGTGGCGGTGCGGTCCCCTACG
This sequence comes from Schistocerca gregaria, assembly GCF_023897955.1. Lineage (NCBI taxonomy): Eukaryota > Metazoa > Arthropoda > Insecta > Orthoptera > Acrididae > Schistocerca > Schistocerca gregaria. Next base: position 358,999,895 of record NC_064920.1, on the reverse strand, counting down.
GCACTGCGTAGGATCCTACAGTCTTGGCGTGCATCCGTGCGTCGCTGCGGTCCGGTCCCAGGTCGACGGGCACGTGCACCTTCCGCCGACCACTGGCAACAACATCGATGTACTGTGGAGACCTCACGCCCCATGTGTTGAGCAATTCGGCGGTACGTCCACCCGGCCTCTCGCATGCCCACTATATGCCCTCGCTCAAAGTCCGTCAACTGCACATACGGTTCACGTCCACTCTGTCGCGGCATGCTACCAGTGTTAAAGACTGCGATGGAGCTCCGTATGCCACGGCAAACTGGCTGACACTGACGGCGGCGGTGCACAAATGCTGCGCAGCTAGCGCCATTCGACGGCCAACACCGCGGTTCCTGGTGTGTCCGCTGTGTCGTGCGTGTGATCATTGCTTGTACAGCCCTCTCGCAGTGTCCGGAGCAAGTATGGTGGGTCTGACACACCGGTGTCAATGTGTTCTTTTTTTTCCATTTCCAGGAGTGTATCATGTCCGTTATTGAGTGTTCTGTTCAGTGTTCCATGTTTGTCAATGACTTCAGTCTTTTGTTGTTCCGTATTTGCGCAATGACAGTGCGTCGGTTGCAACTGTCTACTCAATGTCTAGAACATTGGCTAGAGAAGAGGCGTTTTAATTTTTCCATCATGAAGTCTCTGTGCATTCTTTTTAACCATTGATGTTCTGTTTTAAAGTTTCATGAGTTGAGGATAAGACACACTGTTTTTAATTTTAAAGACAAGTGAGTTTTCTTGGCCACACTTTTGGGGCTTGAAAAGACAGTCTCTAAAAACCACTCTGTTTAACAACAATAGTTACGTGGTGGCCTACAAATGTATTTGGCTGGCCAACAAGGCCTCTAGAATGATCCCCACTCAGAGCCTTTGTGTTGAGGCTAGGAAGCAGCCACTTCATATCAGATAACAACTGCTTATGGTTCAACAGGCCTATAAAGCACTGTCCATGTCATTCACAGCTGCATACTATTCCATACCATACCATTGCTTGGCTCAACAGAAGGGCTTTTTTAAACTGACAATGAGTAATGATTCAAGTGAAGGATTGCATTTTAGAGATGGGGTGTGGCTGGTTTTAAAGTCCTATGTCCTCCTCCTTGGCTTCTACATAGGCCCATTTTTTTAAAAAATGTTAGATAGGCATCTCAGTTTCACTGTTGCATATAATGATGGATCCCAACAAGGGAACTTCTTTAGCTGTTCAGTAGTGTTCCCCAACTGTATCTTCAAGATTCACCTTCCCCCATGATCTTCAAGATTCACCTTCCCCCATGAATATACTGTATTTATCACAGTGCTGTATGTGATCCTGAAGGCACTGGAGCAGATGAGGGATCTTCAGGGCTAACAGTTTCTAACAGAGCCAACAATTTCTCATCTTCTCCAATTCCATTATCCTACAAGCATCACATTTACCCAGCAGAAAAAAAAAATGGTCCAGGTAGTACATGCTCAACTGTGGGGAAAGCTGGCATCATTCTGCTGGGTACTGGGGCTCGTGGAAATGTGGAGAAATGAACAAGCAGACCAAGACACCAAGGGTGCCTGCAGGGACACGAGTGACACAGTGTGCCAGTCATTTCACTGTTGCATCAGACGTCCATGCTATTGTGGGAGGAGGGATGGGCTGGCAGTGAGAGTCTGTAAGCTACAGGCAACTATCGAGTTGTGGTGTTCCTTGTGTTGGTTGCTCCAGGGGGATGAAGTGGCTCTGATCCTCCTCTGATTTGGGCACTGACCTCTAACATATGGCTTTTTATTCTGGGAAGATGACCTGCCCAGTCCATGGTTCCTGTGGTTCACTGCACACCACATTTTAACTCCTTAGTAGCTTGTTCACTTTATTATGTAACTGGGAATCAAATCCTGTGAACATTGGTAGCAGGACAGAGTGTGGTGGTGCGTTGGTTGCCCACTGGATGTACATTCGGGAGGATGATGGTTGAAATCCCTGTCTGGCTATCCATAATTACACTTTCTGCTATTTCCCTAAATCGCTTCAGGTGAAAGCCGAGATGGTTCCTTTGAAAGGGGCATCACCAATTTCCTTCCCCATCCTTTCATAACCTAAGCTTGTGCTCTGTCTGTACTGATCATACTGTCAAGTGTATATGAAGTCATATCTTCCTTCCTTCCTTGATGATGGGCTTTCTTTAATCACACATAGTAGATTTCACCTCTGATATTGTTTTCTGTGTTTAAATCATACTAAAATGCACTGCAATTTAGGCAACATAGTAAATTGTAGATTTTTCTGTGACTGGCTGTATGGACTTACTTTCAAATCAAAGGACTATGAGAGTGTATCATATCAATGCCAGCCAGGTGAAGCACCATACACACAAACCAATATTTGCATTGATGAATGATTTACTTTTAAATGTGAATTAATATAAATGCTTCGTTGAAAACTTGTATCATGAACTGTTGGTTATTTTCTTTTAAACCATAACAAACCCATATTTTATATTATGAGTTTGTTAAAAGTTGAATCTGTATCAACCAGAAGTGGTTAATTACACTTGACTAAAGTTGTGAATAACTTTTCTTTTCTAGCAAGATTCTGTTCTCGGCATGGTAAGACGACAACTGGAAAAGAATTTGTTGTGTATTTTTGTGCAAGTTAATTTTTAGATGAATAGAAATGTACTCATTGTGTAACCTCATGCTGACACAGTGCCAGTGGTGATTTTTGTGGAAGTTCTCATGCTGCAGCAATAAACGAACAGAATGTGCCTAGAAAATGAATTCTATAAGTTCATGTTTGGCTTTGGCATTAGGGTGCTTCCTCTATTACCTTTCATTAATGGATTGTCAGCCTGCATCGATAATAGCATTGGATATGTGATGTCTTCTGACTGTACACTGCACAGTTTGAAATTTTATGATCAGACCTTTCATAAATATTTTGAGAACTCATGAGCATATAACATATAAATCGGCATACAGTGGAGTATAAAGATTTAATGTAAACCTTAATCATGCAGTGTACGGAAGCATAATTAGAGTAGCATTACAAAAATGAAAATCTTGAGAATGAAGAGATTAGATTTGAGTATGAAGTATCAATGGCATGTGACTTCTGACTATGAAAGAAGAGCTGATTAGACCAGACTTTTTGTAGTTAATTTTCAAATTAAAAAAAAGTTTTAAGTAAAAGCATTAGATGTACATTACGTTTCTGCCGGTAAAGACATTTTATTGATACTAGCCAGTGACAGGGTTTAGAGTATTAATCACAATGATTGGTGGCATGCATTACTGTATTGCAGAGGTACTGAAACTTCCAGCGATCAGCTCAGAAATTTGAAATTAAGAAATGCAAAGAAAAAAAACTAAGAATTAGAAAAAGTATACCGTCACAGCTCGTGTTTGAGTTTAAAAAATAGTCCATTTCTTTCTGCCTAACTTCGCAGTTGCACTCAATTTCGTTTTAAAAAATAATTACAAACCTTTTATTGTCCACACATCTGGCATTGTGTTTGCATGAGAATTTGTTCTGATGTGCTTGCTTTGTTTAATTTCTGTAGATTTGTTTTATTTTTTGTTAGTGCACATGCAGCAGCTTAACTTTTAGCAATGCATTTAGCATTTTTGCAGTGACGAGAATATTTGTAACTGTTAAACTGTGATTTCAGTGTTTCTTTTTGTGTAACTCTTTCTATGTTATTAAGAAGCATGGTCGTGCAGATATATGTGAGCCTGAGCCTGAGATTGTTATAAAATTATTTACAATAAATGATTTTTTTCTGGTTTGTATTTAGGTATTAGCAGTATGTTGTATGTACAGCTTTAAATTTTATACTCGTTATGTAGTTTCAATAATAAATATTTAGTGTACATAGGAGATCAGAGACCTGGACACATAAAAACATGTGCCAAAAGATTATCTCCAGATGTGAATGTGTGACTTACAAAAAATTATGTTGGTGTTGCATCATGTCCAATATATCTGTAAAATTTAATGATTTGCTATGCCATTTAGTTACAGTTTTGGATTTACTGTGATACTGTAAGTAACTGCATTTATTGTTTTCAGGTTAATAAAACATATTTGTTTTATTTATTATTCTGTAGCATGAACTGTAAGTTTTGTGTAAATTATTGGTTCATCATGTAACTTCATGTTAGTTTCGAGGAAGTGATGATAGGAAAGTGTTTGGGCAACAAACAAGACCAAAACATGCAATAATTAAAAATATGTTGAATGTAAAATTGTGATTAATAATTCTAGGCAATAATTACAGGGAATGGTTTGTGAAAATGTGAGTAACATGATGAACAGAAAAGGCATTTTGAGCCCTCTTGGGAGTTAGGTTGTAAAAAATATACACTGCTCCATTGAATTGAATTTACATCTAAATTTATAAAATCTGTTACTGACAAATATTGTCTGTGACACAAGCAGCAGAATGAGTAAAGTTGGCCACTCGACAAAACCAGGCTATAGCGCCAGGGCACCATAGGGGTGTGTGTGTGTGTGTGTGTGTGTGTGTGTGTGTGTGTGTGTGTGTCTATTCTGTAGAACAACACAAGCTCTCAAGCTGTGTTGCTATGTTAAAGTTCTTTTTGTGTGCTTATCATTTCTGATTCCATTGTTATCAAGGGTTTGCCAGTTTCTCAGTAATTTTGCCACTGAATGATAGTGATGTGTAGTTTATTGCGCTCCCCCCCCCCCCCCCTCCCCCCATTATCTCTCTCTCGTCCTTATATTCCTTTATTCAAGTTCTCTTTTTCTTCTGGAAAACAAATTGTCTCTTGTTCACAGTGCAAACTATGTTGTGCTCATTACTTGGCCAATGATATTGAACTACCCTGATGTCTTCTGATGACTTTTGAAATGAAACCTCTCAGAGATGTGTCATTTCGTTGGCACTAAATGGTAATACATTTGTCTTCATTGTCAGGATATTTATTTATTATCTCATGACACATTTTGAGATAATCCCATCATCAAATCTATTCCATTCTATAACACCATTACTGCCCAAACATCTTTTAGTCTCACTTGGATTGATTGCACAGTCAATTTCAGCTTACTTAGGTGACAGCTAAATTTCAGTGTAACAAAATTGCATTGAAATTCCGTGCACTCGCTTGTCACAACATATTCCACTTATCATCCCAACAAACTTCCAGACCTTATTGGTGCAAATAGTTTCTTGTATTGGTATTACACCACCGGCCATTCACTTCTTGCCCTCCAAAAAAATCATTATTTTGGTAGTGTACACACTTACCTTCATGAGGGTTTAATCTCCAAAAACAAATTTGAAAGTAAATTCAGGATAGATGTTTTGACTAATCGTTGCTTCATTCACCTAGAGACATTGTGTGCTGAAACAGTGGAATTCTGTCACCTAATGAAAGTTGACGTGAGGTGATGTGTAAATTTTGTAAAGCATCACCACTTAAAAATATTTCTTAAATGTGTGGAAGTGGAGTGTGGGGACCAAGGGGGCATACCTGACCACAGTCCAAATTACTTAGTTGGGCATAAGTTTGTTATGTTTTCTTTGCTGTTTGTCAGAATGTTTTCCTTTTTCTCTTAATGAAAGTCTTAAATATTAAAATAGATATCAGACTTAGTGTTTCTGGAAGATATAACTATGCATTTGAAAAGCATCATAACAACTAAAATTTTTTCCTGTAAGCCAGTGAACAGTTTACAGTTAACATTCATGTCAAAGGAGTAATGTTGATGAAAAAGCTGCATGAAGAATGGAAATTTAATACTATTCATCTGTCTGCCTTCTTTAAAATTACGTGCTAGAACCAAGAGTTCAGTGTTTTGAAAATGAAACTGTTTAGAATTCCTATCACTGCCAGAACAGTAAGAAGAAATATAATTGTAGAATTCAACTTAGCTGAAATATAGATACTACAATTTGCTGAACTTGCCATAATTTTATCTTTCATTAGAGCCAAAAGAGTGAAAGAGAGGAGAAGTGCCACTGTGCAGGTCTATTTGATTCCTCACTGCAAATGAGAATATTTGACAGAATAGTGTGTGCTCTGCAACTCACTATTTCGAAATTAAAAATTCCTATTATATGACAGTGCTGGGACAATCTAGTTGAGTTCCATGGTTTTATGGATAAATTTCAGATTTGTCCTTGAGATGTATATACTTCTGCTGTACCATTTGTCACTATTTCAGTATCTGATTTGTTTGTTATTGAAATAGTGATACAGTAAGATGTCTGGCAGAGATAGTACAGATTTTCTACTCAAAAACCATGCATGAGCATTAATATTATTTCTGTTACAGTGTATGTGCACTTTCCATCATAATTGTGTAATTTGATTTAATGTCAATAAGAAGGAGACTAATGTTTGATAATTATTCTTACAGGGTTTGACAGATTTTGATTGGTTACTAATTAGAGAAAAGTGATGCTGAGAAATTAAGTTTTCATGCTAGAATGGGAATGTAGGTACTTCATCTCCCCTGAGTCCACGTAGGAAAACTATCATTGACGTACCAGAGCAGTACAGCATAGTTGAAGTTTCATGATGTAAATTATTTCATGTGTAATTTCTCTCTATGATCAGGATGCTTAAGAAACAACGTACTTACTAGTGTTTTGTAATGGTGACATACATGCACTTACATCAATGTCAGGTAAAGTATTCTATCATATCACTGCAGTAAACAGGTGTGTAACAATACCAGTGAAGGAAAGTTGCTACTCACCATATAGAGGAGATGCTGAGTTGCAATAGGCACAACAAAAAGATTGACACAATTATAGCTTTCGGCCAAAGGCTTTTGTCAGTAGTAGTACACACACACACACACACACACACACACACACACACACACACACACACACACACACACACACACACACAAAACTTGCACACACGTCTTGTGTGAATCTTTTGCCGGCCGGAGTGGCCGTGCAGTTCTAGGCGCTACAGTCTGGAACCGAGCGACTGCTCCGGTCGCAGGTTCGAATCCTGCCTTGGGCATGGATCTGTGTGATGTCATTAGGTTAGTTAGGTTTAATTAGTTCTAAGTTCTTGGCAGCTGATGACCTCAGAAGTTGAGTCGCATAGTACTCAGAGCCTTTTTTTAATCGCGACTCAGCATCTCCACTATATGGTGAGTAGTAACTTTCCTTCTCCCGTATTGTTACATTCCATCTAGTAAACAGGAGTATTAGTTATATTGTCACATAGAAGAAGGTGTAATTAGGTGACTGGTAATTAGGTGACTGTGCCACTCAGCTTCTTCTGTGACAATATCAGTGTTGTGGCAGCCACAGTTGCAGTTATGAGTGACAGGTGAGGAAGGGGGAGGTTGAACCCAGCAAGGAACAGAAGAGGGCAGCTGCTATTTCCCCTCACCTGCCCTTTCCTTGTAACCTCCCTGCAAGAAAAAAAATCACCTACACCTACTGAAAACTCTTGAGTCTGCTCTGCTACACAAAGCCAGGTGAAACAATTCAGTTTCAGTTTGACTGAAACCAGAACAAGCAATCAAATAGATATGTAGTAGTGAGTAAATTTTTGAATTTTTGACTTGAAATCTCAAAACTGTTTCATCGTTCGGCACTATTCTCTTTGATAGTGATTTTGAGTTATAAAATCTTCCAGTAGCATTGCACAGTCAATCCAAAATGTTATTTCATGTGTTACCATCTAATGTCAGCTACCACACACACACACACACACACACACACACACACACACACACACACACACACACACCATTCATTCACACAAGCAACATTTCTCATGCATACATGACCACCAACTCTGGCAGCTCGGGCCAGAATGCAACAATCACTTGGGACGGAAGCAGCAATATGGACGGGATGGGACAGAGAAGGGAAAGGGATACCAGTGTATGGGTGTGATAAGAGGGGAGCACTGTCTGGCTGAGTGTGCAGGACTGGAATGCCAACAGGTGTGCTGCAGGAGGTTGTAGGGCAGGGAAGTGGGGAAAATTGATTGAAAAAGGAGAGGAGTGGGAAAAGATGGATGGGTGCATTGCTAGAGGGTGGGAGATGAGAATGGGGAGGAGGTGGTGATAGGACAGATGGGGGTGGAAACTGCTGGGTGGAGGGTGTGGGGACAGTATATTATCATAGGTTGATGCCAGGATAATCACAGGATGACTCCCATCTGCACATTTCAGAAAAACTGGTTGTATGGTTAAGGATCCAGATGGCTTGGGTAGTGAAGCAGCCATTGAAATCAAGCATGTTAAGTTCAGCTGCATGTTGTGCCACAAGGTGCTCTACTTTGCTCTTGGCCACAGTTAGGCATGGCTGTTCATTCCTGGTGGACTGCTGGCTGGTAGCCACCCAATATAAAAAGCTGTGCAATGATTGCAGCAGAGCTGCTAATGACATAGCTGCTTTCATGGGTGTCCTGGCCCCCGATAGGGTGAGGTAAACCTGTGACAGAACTTGAATAGAAAGTGTTCCACCTGTGTCATCTACAGGGATATGATCCTTGTGGCAAGGGCTTGGAATTGATGCTGACATAGGGATGGGCTAGGATATTATGAAGGTGGGGTATGTGATGGAACACTGCTTTAGGAGGAGAGGGAAGGATCTCAGGTAGGATGCCCCTCATTTCAGGGCATGATAATAGATAATCAAAGCCCTGGCCAAGAATGTGGTTCAGTTGTTCCAGTCCAGGGTGGTATTGGGTGACGTAGGTGGCAATCCTTTGTGTCTGGTTCTTGGGGTTGGTGGTAGGGTTGAGGTACGAAATGTCACAAGAGACCTGTTTGCAGACTATGTCTGTGGGATGGTGCCTGTCTGTAACGGTGTTGATGAGATCCTCTGCATACTGAGCAAGAGTTACTGCAGATAATGCTGTTCCTGAGTGGCCAAGTTGTATGTTAGGGATTTTTTGGTGTAAAAGTGTTGACAACTTACAAAATGCAGGTACTGTTGGCAGTTGGTTGGTTGAACGTCAGCAGAAGTGCAGATGGAGTCATAAGAAAAGATGTGGTGAACGTCTAGGATGTTGATACAGTGGGTTGAGGAGGATCAGGTAGCCACTGCAGTACGTTACAACAGTGGTGGACTTTTGTCTGCAGGTAGGATGATTACGTCAGGATTAGTTTTTTGGTTGTGTATGACTGTCCTTTCCTTTGCTGAAATGTTGGTGTTCTGGGGAAGGATGGTGAGGCTAAGATGGAGGTAAGGAATTCCTGGAAGGTGACCAGTCGTTGTTGAGGTGGGAGGGGCAGGATCACTGTCAGATAGTGGTACAAATTGGGAGAGGTACGGTTCATTGTAGGAATTAGTGGCTTTGGTTGGAGGGATTGGCAGCAAAGAAGTGTTTCCATTGCAAGTCCAATATGGTTTAATTTGGGTGTAGGGCTAAAAGTGGGGGCTTCGGGTAGGACTGCAGAGCTGTAGGTTTTTGGTGCAAAGGTTAACAACAGTGTTATGGGAATGTTTCGGCTCTGGATTTGGTGAAGTATTGGTAGGGGTTCTGGGGAATATGCCAAGTTTAATAGATGAGATAGGCATGGATTAGGTGCTATGAGGGATTGACAGGGAGGAACACTGTGGATAGGACAGGCTGGAAAATGGTGCCCCAAGGTGGAAGTAGGGTGTTAGCAGGTTGGATAACTTTGAAGGCGAAGTCTGGAGTGCTCCTCCAGGTACTGGAGAGCAAGGGATTCAGTTTCAAAGATATGACATATGAAGCAGGGATTGCACAGTAGCGTATCTTGCAGGGGGAGGAGAGGTGGTCTGGGATGCCTGAGCCACAGAGATGTGTTTTTGCAGTACCAGGTTTGTTAAGGCCAGGCGCTGGCAGAATCTATAAAGATTAAGGTCATTGTGAAAGGAGGGGTGGGACCCAGAGAAAGGAATTTTTATTATTAGGTCGTTTTGGTTGGGGGAGGGGGGGTTCCATGGCTTAGGCAGCTTTTAAGAAATTGGATGTGGGACTGGGTTTTAGCCAGGGAAACTGAATGTAACATGCTTAATGTCAATGGCTGCTTCACTACCCAAGCCATCTGGATCCTCCTCTCCATAACCATCTTTTCCGAACTGTGCAGATGGAAGTTATCCTTAAGACACATCCTCCGCTCCCGTAATTTTCCTGGGCTCAACCTACGTTAATAACTGTCCCCCACACCCTGCACCCAACAGTTTCCAACCCCTCTGTCCTACACCCTCCTCAACATTCTTGTCTCCCATCCTCTTTCTTTTTTTGCCAACTGTTGCCAATGCACCCATCCATCTTTTCCTGCTCCTCTCCTATTTTGCTCCATGTTCCCCATCTCCCTTCCCCACAACCTCCTGATGCCTGATGTGCACTTGTTTTCATTCTAGTCCCCACATACAACACCAGACAGCGCTTCTCTCTTTCCCCACCTGCACACTGCCATCCGTCCTCCTTCCCCTCCAGATTGCTGCTTCCATCACGTGATTGTTGCACTCTGCCCCGAGTTTCCGGAGTTGGCAGTCATTATCGTGAGATGCACTTGCTTGTGAGATTGAATGGTGTGTGTTACTCTTTTCTCATTGAAGGCTTTGGCCAAAAGCTTATGTGTGTCTTTTGATTTTGCCTGTCTGCAACTTAGCATGTTATCTTTACAGTAAGTAGCAATCTATCTTTTCCTACGTTGTTGATATTCCTACCCCGAGTTCCCATTTTTTGACAAGTGAAAGTATCTGTTACATGGGTTTGTGTGAAAGATCCAATGTAAAATTATGAACATTCACAATTCATTGTTTATTGGTTTGGCTGATATGAGAGCCATGCCACTTTTTTCAAACATAATGTTTACTTTTCATATGGGTATCTTGATATCTGATGTAGGCACTGTTGAAAGTGGGATAATCATTTTGACATCATTTGCAGAAAGGTTTCCTTTGTTGTAAGATTAATATGTGTTTTAAGTTTCAAGCCAAGAGGCAAAAACAGATTTTCAACAAATTATTCATTAATTATAGACTTTGTTGTAGGAATCCTTCACTTTGGCAGTTATGCACATTGGAGCACCAGCTTGTGGAATGAATGCTGCTGTGAGATCATTTGTCAGAAATTGCCTTTACCGCGGTGTGACAGTTCTTGGAATTCATGATGGTATTGAAGGTCTAGTGGCTGGTAATGTAAGTACCCCATTTAAAACCGTTCAAAGTTACTTATACTGTGTTTCATTGTATTGTTTTTTTATAAGTTAAACTGATTCACTTTAGTCTAACTCATTAAGACTTACACTTCTCATCTTAACGTCTTCAGTTTTTTTGTGAGCTTAAGTATTTTAGCACTTAATTGTTAAATAGAAACTGTAGGTAAATCAGAATCTTTTTTTTATCCAATTTTTAATTTTTTGTTTACTGTGTCCAATGAGACGAGGTAAATCAACAGACGGCGTCAAAAATTAAAAGTATGGCTGTGTGTAAGAAACCATTTCAGGATTCTGTTCATGTGACACACGAAACTTAAATTGGCATGATGAGGCAGTAGCTTGATCTTTGCTCTCTATCCCAAAAATTTGCAACATAATGTGAAACTTAATTACAAAATTAAACTAACATTTGTATTTTTAGCTAGTTAGGTAGTGTTTTTGCAGTAAAACCTCTCTCATTTCCAGTATTGATGATCTACATACTGCCTACATAGTATATTCTAGTCCACTTACCATTGCTATGATTTCTCAACTTAAAAATCTGTCATGTGTTTTCTGAATTAAATTCAAACATACAGATGGGCTTGCTGACAACTTAACTGCTTAACAAAACATGCAGACAGAAAGAAAAACACATCATCAAAACCCACTGCATAGAAATATTGTCACATTAGTTAAGATAGTTTTGCTGTTAAAACCTGCAGGTAAAAACGGAAAGAGTACAAGACCCCTGTTTCCAATCACCTGTGGTTTACTCAGGCTTCAGGAATACTGAATGTGTCTTAAAAAGTTTTGTATGGATCTACAAGATAACTGTTGCAGTTATAAAGGTACCATGTAGCATATTTTGAGTGACATATTTCACATAGTTACAAGCTTTTTAATAGTCTCTGTCTTGTAATTTTTTTTGTTTAATTAGATCGGTAGCATCAATAAAGGTTCTCACCATAGAAGACTTTGTTTGGTGTTGCTATTTTTACTGTGCTGGAAGAAAAGTTTTATATCACACTAATTCTTACACAGTAAAATGCTGTTTTTATGATTTCCCATTTTTGTCAATCTCGACAGAAGTACTAATCTCTCAATACAATGCTTTCCCATCATTAATGATTCCATGATGCAAAATTTCCTGTATTTTAAGTTTTCTTCGATGTTACCACAATCTTCAACAATGATTTTCATACTGATTTCTGCAAAAAGTGCATTGCATTCCTGCACAGTCAGACTTGGAATAAATCAGGAAATGCAGACTACATGCAAAGTTATTTATCATAGAACATAGTGTTAGTGTAGTAAGCAATTCATTGTCAATGTGTTGGACCATGGCCACCTGTATTATAGGTTTGCAGGTTCAGAAGGGTGGGAAAGTATGCTTATTGATAATCACAATCTGACAATAATGACTCCAGTGGCAACCTCCCTTCTGCTAATTGTGTTGTAAGAAAAGCTTTAATATAATTTCTCAGTAGTTTATACAAATAAACACCATTTTTGAAGATTGTCTCTGTAATGGTCTTTTATGAATCATTGTTAGTTCTGCACGAAATACACTAATACGGACTAGGTGCACAGTCTTAGGTTGGTATGATCTGATGTCAGATGTAAACATTCCTCCTCAAGATGCTCTGTAACGTGACTACAATTTCCACCATCTTTAGCATCCTGGATGTCCCTGAACCAAGTGACTTCCACGTTAGCAACAAGCTCTAGATTTTGTGCCTGTTGTTCTCTGTTTATGAAGACTGCCAACTTTAGTGTTTTAATAATAAGTCTCAGACTAGGACATAAATATCTTTGTAATGTTGTTTCGTGAAAGACTTTTGCTTCTGTGTATTATTTACACTATTGGACATGATCGGAACGAAGAGGGAAACTAATGTGCACATTTGTGTGTGTTAGCTCTCAGCCACTGCATTTGTGATTATCATGAAAGCTGAGTGTTTCCTTCTTTGCTCCACTCATGTCCAATGGCACAAATAGAAAACGGAAAGGAAAGGCTTTTGTGAAATCACATGGAAAAGTTATTTGTTTTCTAATATGAGCCTTATTATTTATAATCATTATAGAATTATGGTAAATAAAACTTGTAAGACAATATTCATGAAAACACAAAAATTGGCTATCTGCTTAAACAGAGAACAGTAGGCACAAAATTACAACTTATTGTGTTTCCTATGCTTCCCTACATTTTATGTTTTCCTGTATTTTATGCTTCTTTTGGACCAGTTTTACTGTAACTATTATTCATTATCATATGACATTTGTCATGATTTTCTTCTGGTAACCAAGCTATGTTGCTGTTTTGAAGCAATGATGTGCTTTAAGATATATTTTCTATTTTTAGCAGTATGTTTAAGTAATCTGTATCATTATTGGTATCAATGTTTTGATATTTTATTGTTATATCACATATCTACTACTCAACTGATGTTACAGATTAGTAAAATGGCATGGTCAGATGTGACTGGTTGGGTTTCTTTGGGTGGTGCCATGCTGGGGACAAAACGTACTCTGCCTGGAAATAGAATAAAGCAAATTGCAGCTCGCTTCAAGGAATTCAACATCCAAGGCCTTCTCATTATTGGCGGTTTTGAGGTAATAATTGATGGGTTAAAACTTGCAATTGTGACTATTCGCAATCTATTTTCTTCTTATTCTTTTCTCCCGTAGGCTTACCAAGGTGCGCTGCAACTTGCAGAGAGCAGGCCAACACAACCAGAGTTCTGCATACCGATTGCTGTTATTCCTTCAACAATAAGTAATAATGTTCCAGGCACAGAATTTTCCTTGGGTTGTGATACAGCACTTAATGAAATTACAGAGGTATTTACTGTTATTGTGTTATTTGATGCCTATTTTTGTTATTGCATCAGGTTGATTTATCACACCAACACAGATAATTTTTATCACTATTTGTGTGTCATTTGCATGTTCAGCAGCTTTCCATAATTATCTGTAGCATGAAGCAGTTGTCATCACTATATTACTTGTCAAGACCAATTGGTTACCTGGCCGTAATGGGAACTGACGTGGTAACATGACTAGGTACACTCGCTTTCCAGTTCAGTGTTGCATGCATTGTCACCTCATAGTGTAGGCACAAATGGAAAACCAGTTCTGAGCAAAGAAGGGAAAGTAGGAAGGTGGAAGGAGTATATAGAAGATCTATACAAGGGCGATGTACTTGAGGGCAATACTATGGAAATGGAAGAGGACATAATGAAGATGAAATGGGAGATATGGTACTGCGTGAAGAGTTTGGCAGAGCACTGAAAGACCTAAGTCGAAATAAGGCCCTAGGAGTAGACAACATTCTATTAGAACTACTTACAGCCTCGGGAGAGCCAGTCCTGACAAAACTCTACCATCTGGTGAGCAAGATGTATGAGACAGGCGAATACCCTCAGACTTCAAGAAGAATACAATAATTCCAATCCCAAAGAAAGCAGGTGTTGACAGATGTGAAAATCACCTAACTATCAGTTTAATAAGTCACAGCTGCAAAATATTAACGCGAATTCTCTACGGACGTATGGAAAAACTGGTAGAAGCCGACCTCGGGGCAGATCAGTTTGGATTCCGTAGAAATATTGGAACACGTGAGGCAGTACTGACCTTACAACTTATCTTAGAAGAAAGCTTAAGGAAAGGCAAACCTATGTTTCTAGCATTTACAGACTTAGAGAAAGTTTTTGACAATGTTGACTGGAATACTCTCTTTCAAATTATAAAGGTGGCAGGGGTAAAATACAGGGAGCGAAAGGACTCTTTACAATTTGTACAGAAACCAGATGGCAGTTATAAGAGTCGAGGGGCATGAAAGGAAAGCAGTGGTTGGGAAGGGAGTGAGACAGGGTTGTAGCCTCTCCCCGATGTTATTCAATCTGTATGTTGAGCAAGCAGTAAAGGAAACAAAAGAAAAATGATGTAGATAACTGTGTTATTAGACAGCAATTTCTCCAATAGTATGGACTACACAAGAAAATACCATCCTCGCAAAAACACCACAGGTTTTGTCACACAGAACTGAAGTTCCAGGCTAGCAAAATAAATCCAAGGAAAACTATTCCATGTATGGGATTTGATTTGAAAAGGTGCCAGAATCAGTGAGTCATTATATGCAGAGGAGAGAATATACTTGCAAAAAGAGAACTCTACATCAAATTTTTTTGTGAAAAAATGAAGCATCAGAATTAAAGTGGACAGTGATTTATTTAAACAAACTATCGATTCATACATGTTATACTGTAAATATAGGTTTCATAGTCTTAGTATATGAAGAGTATTGTCAAACAAAGCCAGAAAATGTTTTGTTGTTATGAATGCTGTGTTTCATTTCTTCTCCTCTGTGAAGATAACATGAAAACTGTGCACTACCATGTAGAACTGGACAGAAGAAACCTTAAAAGAAGCTGAACTTTTGCCATTAATTAAATCACCCTTCTTCTCTTTATACCAGCGACAGAATTTTGCAAGAAAATGGTTCCCTTCCTGCTGACACCATGTTATCAAGATCTAAATCCCATAGTACTGGCCCGTAATCTAGCAAAGAATAAGATATGTAGTCATTGTCAAGCATCTCACTCTTTAACTGGAAAAAAATAACAGCTGATGCTTTTACTGCTAATAAATGAATGTCATGAGTCACCTATCCTTGTGCAAGCCTTTCAATGTAGCGCTACTCTGGCAACTTGTGTATTCATTGTACTGCTTCTTAGATGTACTCACAAGGCTTGAGTGGACCAATGTCTGCACCTTTCCACAAGAGAAAAAGTTACAGGAGTCAACAGGAATCAATCCCAGGACCTCAGCATTACTAGCCAAAAATGCTAACTGGCCAAGTGGTCAGTTTCCTTTTGCAGCTGTAAGATTAGATTGTAATGCTGTGACATAAGAAGATTGAAAGACCATGTATCACATAAAAAGTGTGTGATGATTATTGGATATGAGGTACTTTGATTGAAAGTATAATAAAATCAGTCAGCATTGATTCAAACAAAGTATCAGTATTATCACTGGCAAACAAAATGTCAGATGATGAATCAGTAGACACAGCTGTGGAAAATATAGACATCACCAGGATGGTAGTTCTAGGGGTACTGTCAGCAAAGCATCATGAGCAGCTAAGGTGAGAGGTAGTGTACATCCTGTTTCTGTTTGTTTTTAAACAGGCACTTACTTAAGTGGCCCGTAAAGACTTGTAGTGTGTGACAGCACTCCATTTGTAAGACTGCTGGAGTGCACGCTATTGCTGCCTCCCCACCCTGCTTCTCAGCGGCAAATGTGACACTGTTGCCATGGTAGCAAGGTAACCAGTGTGGTTTGCAGAGTAATGACGTTAAGTCTGCAGCTCGTGGTCGTGTGGTAGCGTTCTCACTTCCCGGGTTCGATTCCTGGCGGGGTCAGAGATTTTCTCTGCCTCGTGATGACTGGGTGTTGTGTGATGTCCTTAGGTTAGTTAGGTTTAAGTAGTTCTAAGTTCTAGGGGACTGATGACCATAGATATTAAGTCCCATAGTGCTCAGAGCCATTTGAATCATTTGAATGACGTTATGCTTGACATTCAATTTGTCTTGAACTCACTTCTCGCTTCTTTGGAAACATTTACAGTCTTCAATCCCATTAGTGTTATTCATGAATATATATTATAAACTGTTCTTTCTATTAATATGTAAAAGGAATCTTTATTTTTATTAGATTTGTGACAGAATCCGGCAGTCTGCCCAGGGCACAAAGAGAAGAGTGTTTGTCATAGAAACTATGGGAGGCTACTGTGGATACCTCGCTACACTAGCAGGTAAAGCCCCATAAAAAAAGTTTCCTAGCAAAATAATATTTTGAGACTGCTGTCATGACAATGTGAGACGCATAACAGACCATGCTAGTATTTTTAATATTTTAAAAAGTGTAACCTGATAGGTGTAATGAGCACTGAGAGTATAGTTCCAGATCAGTAGTGCTCAAAACCTCTGTTCAGTTTAAGATGATATGCTTGGAAGTATTTCTTATTTTCAACCACAAATAACACGATAATACACAGATTATTTTCTACTATGTATTCAAGCTCTTGCTGGAGGCGCTGATGCGGCATACATATTCGAAGAGAAATTTTCGATAAAAGATCTACAGCAAGATGTGTACCACATGGCATCCAAAATGGCTGAAGGTGTCCAGAGAGGCCTTATTCTTAGGTACAGTAAATCTTTTGTAACTATTTTGCCTTTGTTTAATCTTTAATTACAGGACTGATGACTTCCATTGTGGTTCTTTTTCAGAAATGAAAAATGCAATGAAAACTACACAACAGACTTCATTTATCGTTTGTACTCTGAAGAAGGAAAGGGGCTTTTTAGTGCTCGAATGAATGTATTAGGTAAGATTTAAGTATCTTTTAATATTATTTTTATGTTTGTTTATTAAAACGCATTATAACAGATAAACTTTTGGATGTGGTAGAGATATTAAATTATTGGCAGTCTTAAAACGAATTGATCTACATGACTACTGTCTGTGGACAGTAGAGAAAGTATATTGCTCTGCTCACCTCATCTCTGCCTGAGTTGTTAATTTTAGGACTATATGGGAATACACTTTGCTGTGTGAGATAAATCTGTACTCCATCATTGCTCTTCTTCAACACTTATGTTGTGACAATTCTGGAAAAAGTACTGTTAACATCAAAATCCTTTTGATGCTACAGGGGTGCTCTCTGCATTCTGTGCTGAGCATGGCTTATTGCCACTGCACTGTTCGCCAAATGCTGCTACTTGTACTGAGAAGTGGTGTTCCATCTGCTATAAAATACTTACCATGTGATACAATTTTTTAAAAAAATTATTTCTGCACATCTGACAGTCTGGTCTTTGCTCAATGAAGGACCAAATTTCTTTCCGTTGTTCGTCATAGTGAATGTGCTGAATCAAATTTAAGTAAAACATTGCACAAAATCTTGAAGATTTTGCAGAGGTAAAAATGCATTGTATAACCTTTACATATGGTTGATTGTAGCTCAGACATTGCTGTGTGTGTGAAACGTAGAAAAGATATCAAATTTTATTTAAAATTGAGAGAAGAATGATATCTCATTTCATTATTAAGTTATTTGTTTTTATATCTAGAAATTTTATTTAAAATTGACAGCAGAACAATATCTCATTTCATTCTTCAGTTATTTGTTTTTATATCCAGTGGACGGCCACATGCAATATGCCCATTTCCGTCCAGCGCATTGGGAATTGTAGTCATAACAATCATAATTTTTCATAAATGGTTCAGGATATCTTTATGAAGTTTTTACAAATGATAGCACGCAAAGAGGCATGTCTGTTGTATGTATGATAAATACTTGAAACTTTTTTATTCACCGAGATACGGAAGTAACTCATCCACAGCAGTGACAAGTCGACAGAAGAAATGTGCAACACGTCAGTAGTGCTTAAAGGAAAACAAAGGGGCCACATTTAAGTCCTCAACACCTTGAGAGCATGACAAGTTTACTCATCCACAGCAAAGGGTTAATAACAAGTGTGTGTGTGTGGGGGGGGGGGGGGGGGGGGGGAGGTTAAACAAGTAATTGATGTGTGTAAGGCAACATGGAGCTTTACATTGCTGTTTGTAAAAGGTTTTCTTCAACAGTAAACAGCCACGTTAAACATTCAGATGTAAATGTTTGGTCTCTTACTATGAGATTCCACATCAATGGGAAGGCCATTAGGAATAGCCCAGAATATATGCTGCCACATCTTCTAACACAGTGCTTAAAATACTAAAATAAATCAAAGTTTCAGCTGAGTCACAGTAGCTTTCCATGGAGGAAGTATTTTTAAATTGGTTGTGCAGCAGTGAAGGCACCTAACTTCCATTTGGAAGAATGAGGTTCAAATCTGTTTTCCCATCCATATTCAGGTTTTTCTGTTATTTCCTTAATCTCTCATGAGAAGTAAGGGGGGGGGGGGGGGGGGGTCCTATGAAAAAGATGCAGCCAGTTTCTCAGTTTCTTTATTCATCTTTATCCATTCTAAGATTGGCCTTTTCTCTTATAACTTCACTGTTGACAGGCTGGTAAAACCTGATCTTTCACTCCTCCTGTTCTAAGAAAACATTGTTTCAGTATTGCTCCCATGTGCACCAGGCTCCTAAGAAATGCAAAACTGCATCTTATTAAATGTGGGTATGTTGTTGTTGTTGTTGTCTTCAGTCCTGAGACTGGTTTGATGCAGCTCTCCTCGCTACCCTATCCTGTGCAAGCTTCTTCATCTCCCAGTACTTAATGCAACCCACATCCTTCTGAATCTGCTTAGTGTATTCATGTCTTTGTCTCTCTCTACGATTTTTACCCTCCACGCTGCCCTCCAATGCTAAATTTGTGATCCCTTGATGCCTCAGAACAAGTCCTACTAACCGGTCCCTCCTTTCTGTCAAGTTGTGCCACATACTACTCCCCAATTCTATTCAATACTTCATCATTAGTTATGTGATGTACCCATCTAATCTTCAGCATTCTTCTGTAGCACCACATTTCGAAAGCTTCTATTCTCTTCTTGTCCAAACTATTTATCGTCCATGTTTCACTTCCATACATGACTACACTCCATACAAATACTTTCAGAAATGACTTTCTGACACTTAAATCTATATTTGATGTTAAGAAATTTCTCTTCTTCAGAAACGCTTTCCTTTCCATTGCCATTTTATATCCTCTCTATTTTGACCATCACCAATTATTTTGCTCCCCAAATAGCGAAACTCCTTTACTACTTTAAGTGTCTCATTCCCTAATCTAATTCCCTCAGCATCACACGACTTAATTTGACTACATTCCATTATCCTCGTTTTGCTTTTGTTGATGTTCATCTCATATCCTCCTTTCAAGACACTGTTCATTCCGTTCAACTACTCTTCCAAGTCCTTTGCTGTCTCTGACAGAATTACAATGTCATCGGCGAACCTCAAAGTTTTTATTTCTTCTCCCTGGATTTTGATACCTACTCCGAATTTTTCTTTTGTTTCCTTTACTGCTTGCTCGATATACAGATTGAATAACATCGGGGAGAGGCTACAACCCTGTCTCACTCCCTTCCCAACCACTGCTTTCCTTTCATGCCCCTCGACTCTTACAACTGCCATCTGGTTTGTGATAGATCTTCTATATACCCCTTCCACCTCTCTGATTTCCCTTCTTTGCTTAGAACTGGATTTCCATCTGAGCTCTTGATATTCATACAAGTAGTTCTCGTTTCTCCAAAGGTCTCTTTAATTTTCCTGTATGCAGTATCTACGTTACCCCTAGTGAGATAAGCCTCTACATCCTTACATTTGTCCTCTAGCCATCCCTGCTTAGCCATTTTGCACTTCCTGTCGATCTCATTTTTGAGACGTATGTATTCCTTTTTGCCTGCTTCATTTACTGCATTTTTATATTTTCTCCTTTCATCAATTAAATTCAATACTTCTTCTGTTACCCAAGGAGTTCTACTAGCCCTCGTCTTTTTACCTACTTGATCCTCTGCTGCCTTCATTACTTCTTCCCTCAGAGCTACCCATTCTTCTTCAACTGTACTTCTTTCCCCCATTCCTGTCAATTGTTTCCTTATGCTCTCCCTGAAACTCTGTACAACCTCTGGTTTAGTCAGTTTATCCAGGTCCCATCTCCTTAAATTTCCACCTTTTTGCAGTTTCTTCAGTTTTAATCTACAGTTCATAACCAATAGATTGTGGTCAGAGTCCACATCTGCCCCTGGAAATGTCTTACAATTTAAAACCTGGTTCCTAAATCTCTGTCTTACCATTATATATTCTATCTGATACCTTCTAGTATCTCCAGGATTCTTCCATGTATACAACCTTCTGTCATGATTCTTGAACCAAGTGTTAGCTATGATTAAGTTATGCTCTGTGCGAAACTGTACCAGGCGGCGTCCTCTTTCATTTCTTAGCCCCAATCCATATTCACCTACTATAGTTCCTTCTCTCCCTTTTCCTACTCTCGAATTCCAGTCACCCATGACTCTTAAATTTTCATCTCCCTTCCCTTCAATTTCTTCATCATTTGCAGAGCTAGTTGGCATATAAACTTGTGCTACTGTAGTAGGTGTGGGCTTTGTGTCTATCTTGGCCACAATAATGCGTTCACTATGCTGTTTGCAGTAGCTTACCAGCAGTTCTATTTTTTTATTCATTATTAAACCTACTCCTGCATTACCCCTATTTGATTTTGTGTTTATAACCCTCTATTCACCTGACCAAAAGTCTTGTTCCTCCTGCCACCGAACTTCACTAATTCCCACTATATCTAACTTTAACCTATCCATTTCCCTTTTTAAATTTTCTAACCTACCTGCCCGATTAAGGGATCTGACATTCCACGCTCCGATCTGTAGAATGCCAGTTTTCTTTCTCCTGATAACGACATCCTCTTGAGTAGTACCCACCCGGAGATCCGAATGGGGGACTATTTTACCTCCGGAATATTTTACCCAAGAGGACGCCATCATCATTTATCCGTACAGTAAAGCTGCATGCCCTCGGGAAAAATTATGGCCCTAGTTTCCCCTTGCTTTCAGCCATTCGCAGTACCAGCACAGCATGGCTGTTTTGTTTAATGTTATAAGGCCAGATCAGTCAATCATCCAGACTGTTGCCCCTGCAACTACTGAAAAGGCAGATGCCCCTCTTCAGGAACCACACGTTTGTCTGGCCTCTCAACAGATACCCCTCCGTTGTGGTTGCTCCTACGGTACGGTCATCTGTATCGCTGAGGCACGCAAGCCTCCCCACCAACGGCAAGGTCTATGGTTCATGGGGAAGGGTGGGTATGTGAAAACATTATATAAGAATCTAGAGCCTACAGTTGCAGGTTAACTTTATCGTTTACCTGGGTTTCAACATTAGTAATAACGTCTTCTTCAGAACATAAAATATTATTAAAATGTTTGCCTAAAACAAGCCATGTCATAAGTCAACTATATAAAACTTGATGCATAACCATAAGGTTTTGTCATTTCTATTAAACAAGCTGTAGCAAGTTCACTTTAAGCCCGTTGTATGGGCCTTGTCGTGTACGTTCTGATGAAGACCTTATGACTAACGTTGAAACCTAGGTAAACGATAAAGTTGACCTGCAACTGTAGGTTGTATATTCTTATATAAACAATATCAGTTGCTGTCACAGTATAAAAATCTTAAAAATTAAAACATTATAGCTCTATACGATTAGAAATTAGTTTGGGAAATCCACTTCTTGACAGTTTGTGTACAATTTTTTTGCTAAGACGAATACGAATAAATTGTGGAGGAATGTTACAAAAATGGTAAGCTAAAATTTTTCTCGAATCTATTGTTCACTTGTGGATCCAAGTTTATAAGAGACAATGGCTAAACATATGGGTTAGTTTATCATTACTCTTTATGGAAATCTATTATGGAAACTTCAGCTGTATTGCGTGAAATGTAGTAACAAAGACCATTCAGTCTTACCGTTATGTAAACACACTGGATCTCGTATTTTAAGTATTGAATAATAGAATTTTACAATTTGATATGGATATTCTTTGTGGTGATTTAATTAATTCAGACACATTTCTTCCAACATCAATGGACTTGTTTAATACATTACTTATTGAAATGATAGGTCACATGCAACAAGGAGGATATCCAACACCGTTCGACCGTAATATGGGAACAAAGATGGGAGCAAAAACTGTTGAATGGATGTTCCACAAACTAAAAGAATCTTCCAAAGGTGATGGCACTGTATATACTGCAACACCAGATTCTGCTACACTGCTTGGAGTATTGAGGAGACGGTATACATTCAGTCCACTGGAAGAACTAAAGAAAGGCACAAATTTTGAGTAAGTAGATTTACTCATGTATGCCAGTAAAATTAGCAAGTAGCTGTGTATTCTTATATAACTGTACTTTTTCTTTACTTCTTTTGTAGTTACCGTATACCGAAGAATCAGTGGTGGCTAAAATTACGTCCTCTGTTAAGAATTTTGTCAAAACATGAGAGTGCTTATGAAGAAGAAGGCTTGTACATGACCATAGAACAAGCAGAAGAAGATGACAAAACAGTAGCAAAATAAGACAAATGGTAATTCTTGAAGCTCTTATCACCAAACAAGTAGTCTATATACCTTTATTGTTTTTCTCCCTTTGATTATGTTCAATGAGAACAAAGGTCTCTTTTATGTAAGTTAATATATGTTTTTTTTTTACAATGTTTGCCCTCTTTGCTTCTGTTATACTGCCGTTGTGTGTTGTATGGAATGTTAGAAACTAGGCTTTGACAAAGTGTGCAGGTGCTAACTGGAGAACTAATAACTGTGTTCTTTCGTTTTCAGTTTCTAGAACCACAAAAATTGTGTTACAGACAAAACAATGTGATCGAAACATATTTTGGGGGAATACACTTTTTATGTTAAGAGTTTCTAATGTAGAATGATCTGGGATGGTAACCAGCATGTGAAAAGACATACATTTTTTTCTTTTATTTGTCCTGCTGCTTTATTGTATTTTTAACAACTGATTTGTTTCTGGTACATTGATTTCACATAGATCTGTAATTATAATTGCCTTTTGTAACATACCAAAAAACATAATATATAAGGCTTGGTTATCTATAGCACAATTATACTACACAATGTGAAAGATAATACTGTGTTGTTTTTTTTCTTGCCAAATGGTTAAATTGAGTGCTGTTGTAGAAGTTACAAGTTCTTGTATTGTGTTGATATTGTAATTAATTTATCCAGTGTCGTTGTATACTAAAATACCAAAAATGTATCCTGTATAGAGAACCCTTTATATCTAAAATTGTTATTTTAATCTTGAAAAGAATTTTATGATGAAGGTGTGGTGTTGTATAGACGATTATTTTTTTAAAGTACTTGTGTTATCCTCTGGTAGGAATGCACTACTCTCAGTTGTTGACTTATTTATTTCATATATTGTTGATTATTTATACTCTTTTAACTGATGTAGTGAATGCATTCCACTATACTTCTCCCCACTTTTTTTTTTTTCTTTTCCCCTACTTCACGTAACTGTCAAAAATACTCTTCATACTGTGGGAAAATGGCAGTGTTAATTTTCTGAAGCTTGTACGCGCAATGTAAATTAGTTTTTGTCAGATTAATTTTATAACTTGAATATTTCTTCAGATGCCTTCGAGGTGCTGCATTTTCACTCAGATAAGCATTTTTAATGCCTCATTCATGACTACATTTTTCATTTTCGTACACCAAAATTTGTATGACTCAATATTAGAGCATCTGAGACACACTTTGATACAGATTAGTGTACATGCCGTATGCTGTGTAACATCTTTTTATTTGAGTTATATCATTTGCAATGGCTTTGACATAAGCTGCAGTAATTTTTCAGAAATGCAAATTCTATGATTTAAATCTAGCACATGTTAGCTTTCAGTTATGATTTAGATCTATTACATTTTAGTTTTCAGTTACTAAAGATAATGCCAAACATTTACTTAATGACTGTCATGTTTTTCTTTTTTCTTTGTGTGGCTTCAGTATTTATCAGTGTTTATTCATGAGTGTTTTATTGCGATACTCAGCATCCTGTGTAACACACTTACATTAAAATTGCCAAGCTGTGAGAGAGACATGCTAATGAATGTGGACTGCAGCCGTAGTTATAATTTTGATGATTGCCTACTCTTAATTATCAATTGTTACAGATAGTATGGGAAAAAAGAGGGGTGAAAAAGAAAGATGATTTTTTTATATTAAGCAACAGTATTACCTGTATTAGATTGTATTGTCTTAAATGTGATAGTAACTTATTTATCAATGTCACCACTGAGAAGATTACTTTTTTAATGCCGAAACTGAGCAGTGCTCTGAAACTGTGCTGTGTTCTGAACGTAAATTGTCCATAATAGACAAATAAATAATGCCAAAACAAATGTAAGGGCTATGTTCCTCAAACTCATTCACTCAAGTTGAAATTTACAGATGTATCTTTCATGTGTGTGTTCATGTTATAGACTGTTACTCATGTGCCTTGGTTAAAGTATTTTTATGACTGTAATATTTATTTTAATACTTTTTACTGTAAATATTTATTTGAAGAGTAGAAAATGTGGACCCCCCAAGTTATGGTCTTTTGGAAAAATTAGTGCAAAAGCTGCAGAACATAAACTATGCATTGGTGTAAAATCTAGGAAAAAATATGATACGTAAATGAGAATATATTGCTACTTACCACATAGCAGGGATGTTGACCAGTGGAAATTAGTGTATAAAAGAAGAAATTGCTTAACTTCTGTCCAGTCATCCCCCACCCCCGCCCTCTCAAACGCGCGTTTGGTGTCGCACCCACTGTAAGTTCCACGTGCCTCTATGCGTGTCTTCCATGTGGTGAGTGGCAATCTATCCTTATTGGCATATCACAGAACATTATATAACAAATGTATTCATTATATTTGTTTCTTTTAAAAGCTGTATCCAAATACTTGCTGCCTGAACAGTATGTGTTGCTTGAAACAAGCTCTTAACTGTAAAATCTACTGATACACTTAAGTGTTAAAACAAAATAAAAGACTTTTGGATATACCATCATTTGTGGGTTTTTTATACTTTCAAAAAATAACAGCCTGCTGCATAACAGCCTGCTGCAATGCTGTGCCAGATTCAGCATTCCAGACATACTCTAATGTGCGGTGCTCTACTGTCCACTGTGTCATTGCTACTGAAATGCCATCTGATAGCAAGAGCACTGCGGAAGAATCCTCCAGTACATCCATGAGAGAGGCATCAAGCTAGCCATTTCAAAAACGTCCGGTTCTTGCCAGTTATCAAGTACTTATCCAAAGGTTATAGACGACAAAATAGCTGGGTATCCACATGGACAAGTCATTGATATTCACACCTGACACAGTATAACGGAAGAAGACAAGTTATAAAATGCTCAGAGCACCCACAATTTTTTACCAGCAAAGATCTTAACCCAAAGACAAAAACCCAACTTTATAAACCGACAGTCCAGCGATCAGTCCTAAAGGGATGCGCAGCACGGGAGACCACCTGCAAAATTGATATTTAATCTGCAGAATCACTGCCTGAGATGGCCACTTGGAGCTTCAGCCTGTGCAAGAATGCTGGATACCTGTGATGAATGTCAAGAGAATATAAAAAGAAAATAATAAACCATACCTCTTCAGTATTCAGTAAGACGGACTTCCACAATACTGTCGACCAACTTCGTCCCATTACAACTATCAACCCACAACCATAGCACAGTTGCAAAGTTAACTGCAAGAAACATAGCAGGCATTAATAAAGATTGACTACAACCTCAGGGAATATGAAGCACACTGAAATGGATGATCTGAAAAGACCATTATGCAAGAAACAGTAGACAGGAGGACATTAAGATCCAGATAAAAATATTTCACGTAACAGAGGATCTAAGGACCCACTAGTCTGCCCAATTTTCCTATGAAAGTTTTGACAGTATAGAATGCTAAGAATAAACCTTCAAAGAATGTCAGTTTTTGGTCAGTACAACACACCCACCAAAACAAAAATAGGGGGCAGCTGTGACATTCTCAGAAAGTATTCTGCACAATTTTCCACACCAATATATCCTCGAAACTGCTGGAGAGCAACTTGACATTGAGAGATTTCAGAACTCTGCAAGAAAATTCTAACCTTGCACCAGAATATCATCTTATACACTCATCACCCATCGTGGGCGACAAAATGATCGCATGTACCACTGCAAGTGGCCATTTGCCCTGCTAGTTTCAGTAGTATGGCCTACTTGATGAAAGAAGACAATGTTTTTTTGGTTTTGTTGTTGCAGTCCTCAATCCGAAGACTTGTTTGATGCAGTTCTCCAAACTACTCTATCCTGTGTAATTGTCTTCACCTGTGAATAACTGCTGCAACCTGCATCCTTTTGAGCCTGCTTACCATGTTCCTCCTTGGCCTCCCTCTACAATTTTTACTCCCCACACTTTCCTTAAATACTAATTTGTCAGCATCTGTTTTCTTTGGAATTGTAATTATGACATTTTATTGAATTCTGAGGGTATTTTGCCTGTTTTGTATATCTTACACACCGGATGGAATAGTTTTGTCATGGCTGGCTCTCCCAAGGCTGTCGGTGGTTCAGATGGAATGTCATCTACTCCAGGGGCCCTGTTTCAACTTAGGTCTTTCAGAGCCCTGTCAACATCATCTTATAGTATCATATCTCCTATATCATCTTCATCTATGTTGCGTTCCCTATCTGTAACATTATCTTCAAGTCCATTTCCATTATGTAGCCCCTCTATATACTTCTTCCACTTTTCAGCTTTTCCTTAATTGCTTTGTAGGTTTTCCATCTGAGCTGTTGTTGTTCATACAGTCGCTTCTTTTCTCCAAAGACCTTTTTAATTTTCCTATAGGAGGTACTTATCTTTACTTTTCAAAAAGATTGGTACCACCTATAGAAAAATTAAAGAGGTCTTTGGAAGTAATAGGGGATCAACAGATCTCATCTTCTCCCTCCATCAGTGAATGGAGAAGTTTTGGGAAAAAGGAAAGTACTTGATAGTAGTATTTGTGGATTTGGAAAAAGCATATGGCAGTGTGGGATAAAGTATGGGAATGCTTGAGAAAACACAGCATTCTGTATGATGGATGTGAGAGCAGTGTACATGTAGGAGGTGGAAGATCAAAATGGTTTAAGACAAAGAGAGGTGTTCAGCTAGGCAGTTCGCTCTCCTCTTTACTCTTGAGTACACTTATGGACATGATCATGAAAGAAATCAAGGAAGAAGAAAATGAAGATGTCAATGCATTTGTTTTTGCTGATCACCATTTGAGGAGAGACGGAAATGGAGGTTCAGAGGAGACTAGATTACTGGAACACAAAATTTAAAAAACTCATGTTAACTGTGAGTAGGAACAAGACAGTGGCAATGAAGATGAGCAGGACACCCACACCTTGTCACACATACTGGAGTGGGAGAATGTTGAACATGTGAAAAGCTTCAATTATCTGGGTAGCATCATAACACGTGATGGAAGTTCCAACCTAGAAGTCTTGAAGCAGAATAATAAAAGCATCTAGCTTCTTCCACCAAGTACAAAGTCCCTCAAAGAGCCAAACAGACCATGTATAAAACTTATCTCTTACCAATCATGGTATATGGTCTAGACATGTGTCATAAATAAGAGAGAAGAGAGTTAAATACAAGCATGTGAAATGAAGTTCCTTAGATCAGCTCTACAAAAAACTAGGAGAGAGAAAGTCAGAAATGATTATGTAAGGTGAGACCTGCAGGTGACATTGACTACAGAGGAGAGGATGAGTGCTTTGAGACTGAAGTGGTTCGGTCATGCAAACCGAATGCACGAGACTCAAACTCCATGCCAGTATTTGGAGATGGAGGTACAAGGAAGAGGACCAATTGGGCGGCCTAGAAAGAGATGGACAGACCGACCAGGTTAAGGAAAATCTCAAGGGGAGAAGAGTAACATGGGATGTAGAGGAGAGGGAAAAGCTATACCAGGATAGAAACCAATGGAGGCATATTGTTCACAAAGTTCTTGCCCAGCTTGCAGGAAGGAAATCCTGATGATGGTACCTATCTTTCCTCTAGTGATATATGCTTATGTCTACTTACATTTGTCCTCTAACCAGTCCTTCTTAGCCATTTTGCACTTTGTCAGTCTCATGTTTGAAACACTTGTTTTCCATCTTCCCTGCTTCATTTGCTGCATTTTTATATTTTCTCAGTGCATCATTTATATTTGACACCACCTGTTATATCCAAGGATTTCTACAAGGCCTTGTCTTTTTACATATTTGATGCTCAGCTGCTTTCACTATTTCATCTCACAGTCACCCATTCATCTTCTATTGCATTCCTTTCATCTGTTTACGTCAATTGTTGCCTAATGCTCCCTCTGAAACTCTCAACTTCTAGTTCTCTCAGCTTATCTAGATCCCATCTCTCTAATTTCCAACCTTTACACAATTTCTTCAGTTTTAATCTACAGGTGTAACCAATAAATTGTGGACTGAGTTCACTTTTGCCCCTACAAATGTCTTACAGTTTAAAAATCTGGCTTCTTCATCTCTGACTTAGCTTCACATAATCAGACACCTTCCAATGTATTAAGATCTCTTCCACATATACAACCTTCCTTCATGAATTTTAAACCAAATGTTAGTGATTAAATTATGTTTTGTGCAAAATTCTATCTGGCAGCTTCCTCTACCATTCCTTTTTTCTGGTCCATGTTCACCTACTATTTATCCTTCTCTTCCTTTTCCTAATATTGAATTCCATTTCCCTGTCACAATCAAATTTTCGTCACCCATAACTGTCCAAATAATTTCTTTTATCTCGTCATACATCCTTTGTCCGCTCCCGGTAGCTTAATGGTCAGCCTGACAAATTGTCAATCCTCTGGGCCCGGGTTTGATTCCCGGCTGGGTCGGGGAATTTTCTCCGCCCAGGGACTGGGTGTTGTGCTGTCATCATAATCATCATCGACTGCCGGTTGCCGAAGTGGTGTCAAATTGAAAGACTAGCACTTGGCAAATGCCTGCCTGGTGGGATAAATAAATTACATCCTTTCAAACTCTTCATCTTCTAGCTAGTTTCCATATAAGTTTACCTACTGTAGGTGTTGGCTTCATGCGCGACCGCATGGTCGCAGGTTCGAATCCTGCCTCGGGCATGGATGTGTTTGATGACCTCAGAAGTTAAGTCCCATAGTGCTCTCTTTTTTTTATTTTTTTTATTTTATTTTATTTTTTATTTTTTTGTTTTTTACTTCATCTCTACTTATATGTTAATGCATCCACTATGCTGTACATAGTAGTTTACCTGTGTTCTTGTTTTCTTACTCATTATTGGACCTACTTTTGCATTACCCCTATTTGATTTTGTATTTGTAACCCCGTACTCACCTGAGCATAAGCCCTGTTCCTCCTAACACCAGACTTTATTAATTCCTATTATGTCTAACTTCAACCTGTCCATTTTCAAATTTTCTAACCCAAATTCCATCCCATAGAATGCAGTTTTGTTTCTCCTGGTGGCAACTTCCTTCCGAGAGGTTCCTTCCCAGATATCCGGGTGGGGGACTGTTTCATCTCCAGAATCTTTTTGTGCGCTTGCATGAAACCTTATAATTTTCGTCTGTCTTTTCAAACCATGTACTAAGAGGAGTGGCGTAGTGTCTAATGCACTGGACTCGCATTCGGAAGAACCTGGGTTCAATTCTTGTGACAGCCAATCATCCAGATTTAGGTTTTCCGTGGTTTCCCAGTTCATTCTAGGCGAATGCCAGGATGGTTCCTTGAAAGGACCACGCTGTTCTCTTCCACTCCAATAACAGAGAATCCGAACAAAGCTCCGTCTCTACTGACGTCAACTGTCGCCTGTCGACGAGACATAAAACACTAAACTTACTTCCACGTTTCCACCGTAGGATATGATCGATGGGTCTGGGAAGTGGCAACCATGCACGTGTTATCAGCACTGGTCAAGATGGAAATTCTTTTCCATGTACTTCTTTCTTTGGACAGCCATTGTGCTGCTTCCCCGGTTCGCTAACTCGTTATTGGTTGAAACTTGTAGAAAAGACATTGGTTGCCGACATATGTGCGCAAATGTTCCCTCCCGTCTCTAGACAATGTTTACTGCCATACAAAAATACATTTGCATGGATATACACCATCGACAAAAGAATTGTACTGACAGAGTTTTCCTTGACGATGAATGTTATAATTTATTAGCTAAATGACACACGTTTTCGGCCTGAAATTTCTGACTGGAGTAGAATTGTCTTCAGTGACGAATGCTGCTTTGAAATGAATCCCGATGACGAGCGAGGACATGCCTGGGGACCGCCCCCGAACAGTGGTGGGATACCGACCTGACTGTCGCCTGCATATGGCCTGACAACCAGTGGTGATGGTCTGGGCTGCCATTTGTTTTCATAGCAGGACACTTTTGATTGTCATCTGCGGAACCCTTACAGCACAGCGGTCCGTCGACGATATTCTACGCTCTGTTTTGTCGCCTTCGTGGCAAGCCATCCTGGGCTTACATTTCAGCACGATAAGGCCCTTACCACACACGGCGAGAGTTTCCACTACTTGCCTTCGTGCTTGCCGAATCCTACATTGGCCAGCAAGGTCACCGGACTTCTCCCGCGTTCAGAACGTTTGGAGCACTTTGAACAGGGCCCTCCAACTATCTCGGGATTCTGATTATCTAACGCGCCAATTGGACAGAATTTGGCACGATATCGCTCAGGGGGACAACCGACAATTCTTATCAGTCAATGTCAAGCCGAATAACCGCTTGTATAAGGGCCAGGGATGGACCAGCGCTTTATTGACTTACACATTTTATGAAGCTCTTTCTCTAAATAAATCATCCAATTTTGCTGAAATTGTAATAATATTTTTGTCTTCAGATGTATATCAAATCTGATTACCATTCCATTCTACATCTACATTTATACTCCGCAAGCCACCCAACGGTGTGTGGCGGAGGGCACTTTACGTGCCACTGTCATTACCTCCCTTTCCTGTTCCAGTCGCGTATGGTTCGCGGGAAGAACGACTGCCGGAAACCCTCCGTGTGCGCTCGAATCCCTCTAATTTTACATTCGTGATCTCCCCGGGAGGTATAAGTAGGAGGAAGCAATATATTCGATACCTCATCCAGAAACGCACCCTCTCGAACCTAGACAGCAAGCTACACCGCGATGCAGAGCGCCTCTCTTGCAGTCTGCCACTTGAGTTTGCTAAACATCTCCGTAACGCTATCACGCTTACCAAATAATCCTGTGACGAAACGCGCCGCTCTTCTTTGCATCTTCTGTATCTCCTCTGTCAACCCGACCTGGTACGGATCACACACTGATGTGCAATACTAAAGTATAGGTCGAACGAGTGTTTTGTAAGCCACCTCCTTGGACTACATTTTCTAAGGACTCTCCCAATGAATCTCAACCTGGCACCCGCCCTACCAACAATTAATTTTATATGATCATTCCACTTCAAATCGTTCCGTACGCGTACCCTCAGATATTTTACAGAAGTAACTGCTACCAGTGTTTGTTCCGCTATCATAAAATCGCTCAATAAAGGATCCTTCTTTCTATGTATTCGCAATACATTACATTTATCTATGTTAAGTGTCATTTGCCAGTCCCTGCACCAAGTGCCTATCCGCTGCAGATCTTCCTGCATTTCGCTACAATTTTCTAATGCTGCAACTTCTCTGTCTACTACAGCATCATCTGCGAAAAGCCGCATGGAACTTCCGACACTATCTACTAGGTCATTGGGGTAATTCCTGCAAGGTGTACTGGTATTTTTGTCTTGGAGTGTATTTACATAAAAAATATATATTTTTGAGAATTTTCGACGCTCTAAAACGTATATTTTCGTAAATCACGAGTGTTTTGCATAACTTATTTCGTAGGAAATTGTCCCTTGAGATTTACAGTCACTGCAAATAACTGACATATCGTTTCAGATTAGTTTGCTCTTTTAAAATGACCGTATATTGTCTGCATTTATCGTAAACCGTCTGGGTACCCAGCGTTGTCTAGTTATGCGACCATTCCAAACTTACATTAGTCTTATCCTTCTTCCCTCCCCCTCCCTGTCCACCTCATCATCTTCCCTCCCTCTGTCCATCTCCTCCTCTTCCCTTTTTGCCAATATTCCTGTCCCCTCACTCTTACCATCTCCTCCTCCCCACTCTCCCTGTCCATCTCTTCCTTCCCATTCTCTCTCCGTGTTATCATTCCCATCCCAATATGAAGTTGCTGATTCTTACCCCCACCGCATTTATTTCCAGATAGTAATTAGTGTGTACGAGAATACCAAGATTGGTTGAAATCGATCCAGGGGCTTAGGAGGAGCTTTTTACCGGTGGCTTCCAACACATTCACATATATTTAACATATTTCACGCATGTTTGTACATTTTTCACGTGTAGCCCTAGTTCACTCGGCAGCTCTATTATCACACGGCTCATTGTTGATGACATAGTGTCGTGTTGATGACATAATATCGCCTAAACTATGTGTCTTACAATGATATGATTTTTCAGATACTTCCAGTGGTATATGTGGATACTTTCTGTGAAAGGTGTTGCGAATAGAGTTAGTAGTAAAGAAGTGATCATTAAAACGTGTGCAAGATGCAGCATCTCAGTGTTTATGACATATCTCCTGAACTATGTGATATACAAAGGTGTATTCTTCGAAGTACGTTCAGTGGTGTACGTGAATACTATCTTCAAAACGTGTTTCAAATATAGTAGTAAAGAAATAATAAATTAAAAGAACACGCCTGATGCAACAGTTTTACTGCACGAACAGCGCAAATGTAATTAACGATAAACTTTCTTCCTTTCACAATTTCTTGAGGAGTGTCAGCTAGAAAAAGTCTCATAAATGTTTGAAATTATGTGTAAAGTTGGTTGCAAGTCACTAAATGCTCGCACTCTCAAATATTTGATTAATGTAGGCTAGTTGCGCTTCTTCAGGTATGCTGTTTTTCATCCCCATCCTCTACGAGTCAGGTGGTTGTTACCCCCACAGCGTTTCTTCCTAGAAAGTAAGTAACATGTGTATCAAATTTCATAAAAATTGTTCCTGTGGTTTAGGAGGAGATGTGGAAGATATCTGTTATAATTAAACTTATGGTGTTTCGAGTGCTACAAAACAGGCAATACATAACACAGGACACTGAAACATTGTAGCTATGTTCATTAATCGGCGCGTTCGTGAAAAAAATAATGGTTCCTCTTTCTATCACCAGATGAAAATTTGCACTGTAACCTGTCAGAATGTGAAATGTTTCCTGTTTTGTTGCCTGTGTGCTGTTTGTCGCTTAGCTACACATGTTGATTTCTTCTGTGAAGCGATTGTTCGTGAAAACGGTTAAGAATGTTGTAGTTTTCTAGCTATTGAGAAGAAAAACGGTGCATTGCTGGTAACCTTTTAGCAGAACGGCAGCAATAGCAGCGTTGTATTGCGAGAATATCGCCGACAAAAACAGCTGCGAACAGGCGCCGTAACAAGAAATAGGCTAAAGACTATAATCAAGAAATTTGAAGAAACAAGTGAATTAGTGCGAAGAAGCCCCATGTCAAGAAAATGACTAACGAATATGGCCCAGAAACTGATGAATTAGGCCATGGAGCAAGAAGACGGAGGTAGCCCAACCCCATGGGGAAGTTGCTGTAGCTATTACCGACTGTGCAGGGCATACCTCAAATTTTGCAGCCAGTGCTCGAGCTGCGTCAGGGGAATTTCTCTTGCCTGGTCAACAGTTCAAAATATTTTGCGGCGCATTTTACACAGGTATCCCTACGAGCTTCAAAAAGTGCTCCTAATGATGCCCCAAGACAGCCTCCAACGCCGTAACTTTGCCCCCTGTTTTTTTGGCTTGCATAGAAGTGGATGACATGTGGCCAGGGAATATACTTCCAGATGGATGAGGCACGATGCCCTGAGTGCACAGAACTGTCTCATATGGAGTCCTGTTCCGCCACATGTTGTGCTAGAACATCCAGTGACTCAGCTTGTTTTATTATGTCATGTAGTTTCAAAAAACTCCTTCATTCTCGCTCCGTTTTCCTTCGAGGAGAAGACATTTAGTGGCGAGAGGCACATGCCTTGCTCATACTGTGGCATCAAGCAGTCAGGCCTGCAAGATGAGTGGTCTGCCAAGCGAGTGGATGAGTGGTGTGCCAAGCGAGTGGATTCATACTTATTTATCGAGTAATATGAACTCTCGTACTCACAATTAAGTTACAAATTATCTTCCTGTATGAATATTACGCAATGGAAACGCACATCTGACTATTAGTAATTTACAGAACTCTGACTGTTCACTACGCACTGGCAACACCACATTTTCTTTCTTATTTAATGGCTTTGATCTATAACACGTGGCCATCGCACTGAATATGAATTGCGCACACATTATAAATTCTGGATATCATGACAACATACAATTCGAAGGAAAAGGCCACCAATCTTTTTCTTTTCACTATCTGATTTATTCCGATAAATTCTATAACCTAAACACACAAATTCTATAACCTACAACAATAACACATGAGAAATTCCGCCCAGTGGGCATGGCTTTACATTGGTGATTCTCTATCTTATTGTCTCGTAATTATTTAACGCTACAGTGCACTTTCTAGATAGGATGGTGGATCTTTTGTTATATCTCACTCTTCGACTCTCACACCCATCATCACGAAAATTTCCTCCAGGCCGAGTGGTACAAAAAGGAATATGCATAACCCACTACCTCTGAAACTACCTTGCCACTCTCCCATGCAAACCACACATACATAAATTACATGACATACACCACACTGCAACATGGAATACAACACAAGGAATAGTCACAACATTATCACTTTCAGCTTTCCCACTTCAATTAGTATTCATCCCAGTTTCACACGACGTTGCCCCACTTCGTAACTTTTCTTTCCTACCACGAACTCTGGAGGATATATGCACGTCTCCCTGTGCAATGCAAGCCAAGTGGCGTTGCTGGATAGATAGCTGACTCACCTTGCTTCTCTCTCAGAGTATTATAGTTTGAATCAAGCGTCACACAGAAACATAACACGCGAAGTAATATTAAGAACATATTCATCACACACGAGAGTCCTCAACTGATACCATGGACGAGTACTTCTCCTTATCATTTGTCTCATACACAGATTGAGACTCACACAGTACTCACCACGTGGAAGTACTCGTCTCGTCTGCACACGCCATTTCTTAAATATTTCCAACTTATAGTACACACACTAGTAATTCAGCTTAGCTTAGGCACTCGGAAGTATTTCAACTTATTGCTACACGTGGTTTCATTGTGACCGTTGGTCATTTCCGAAGATTACTACGATCCCCTTAATATTACCTGCCTGACATTTAATTCTGCCCACAAAAGTTCCTGAAATAGAGAAATTATTATTCCAAACTACTCTTAAGCATTTCACATGCACATCATGTCTCCATTCTTTTGTCTTTATGGAGCACACCTAAGGCAGGTCTTACCAACACTAGATCCAGCGGCAGGGTGCTGAAACATGGCCGTTCTTCAGGTCCTCTCGCACCTCTGTGAAGTGGGGGAGCACCTTGCTACCGTATTGGTCAGCCACATTTCAGGCGCTCAAAGCTCCGGTAAATTTCATCTCTTTGGTTCTACCAAAGGTGACCAAAGGGTCGTCTCAAAGATGATCATATATTCACATTCACTATCTGCGGTTAGCAGACGACCATACATTCATTCATTTCACAGATCTCACCAAACTGGATGTAGGGATTTATTTTGTGGGAGTGCACATGTGATCAATTAAATAAATAAATTGTCATTCTTTCCCACACTGGTATCCGGCTTCGCTGTATTAATTGAAATTCAGTTATTTTTACAAAAAAATATGTTGTTCTGACAAGAATAATGAAGTATGTTGCGGTACTGTACCCTTTCAGTGGGTCTATTAGGTGTACAGCGGTATCTTAACATTATAATGGCCTCCTTGTGCAACATGTGATTCCAGCTTTGCAAGAATACAACTGTGTCCACACCACTACTTCCATGCAAGATGGAGGCGACACCACATGTTGCTTGCCAAATAAAAGATTTGCTTTGAGAAACCTTCGATAACTGCTACATCATCTCTGGGCAACTGCAAGATGTGTGGCTTTCCAGAACACTGACCCAAATCCATGTGACTTCTGGTTGTGGGGATATCTGAAAGACCATATCTATAAGGGATGTATCCAGACTCTTCCTGATTTGAGGGATAACATACAATGATATATCGCTCTTATTACATCAGGTATACTGTGACCAACTGACGACCATACCGCGTTGTGTATGCAGCATTTTACTGAATCGGGAGAACATACTGAACACAAGTTGCAGCTTGTGACCATATCCTAAAAATCGTGTCAGAACCACCGGAATCGTGTGTTTGATAGTTCCTCCCCTTTTTCCTGCGCCCACACCACTTTCTAACTGCTTACAGCTACATATTTTCTAGTGTTGGAAATTGGAACTTATATTTTTTTCAGCACACACTACAAGCACACCATTTAATAAACCTACCTACGATGTTTCAGCGCCCTGCATTGTATACAGCACACACTGTGGCACTCAGAACACCATCAGTTTAATTATAACCATCCTAGACACACATTTATACATATAAACATGCGTAAACTTCTCACTATGTATGGATTAACGCTATTGTCGAATTTGTTAGTGACAAAAACCTGAAAGAGGCTTCAGAGAAACATTAAAATTACTAAGTTTTCTGTTGTAATAGATATCTCATTTTGGCTATTAATCTCTTTAATTATAACGTACATGGAGGTAATATTTGTAGCATATCAGACTAATAAATTAAAAAGAGACCCAGGAAGCTGAATATCGACCGATCGGTCGCGAACAAACAAAGACAAATTGTGTGTGATATTTTTGTTCTGATCTCTTTGAACTTTCTTGCTTATCGCGTGCTTTTACTTGTTGAAAGAAGTTTTAATGCAGTGTAAAGTATGTACTCACAGATTGTGTCTACATTATTATTGTAGTGTCCTGTTTATTTCGTGAAAATAAAATTGTTGAAAGAAGTTTTAATGCAGTGTAAAGTATGTACTCAGAGATCGTGTCTACATTTTCATTGTAGCGTCCTGTTTATTTCGTGAAAATAAAACACAGGAAATGAATAACCTCAGAGATGGTAGCAGAGTCAAGCAGGAGGCTACACATAACGAAATACAAACGTCATAGCATTCTAGGCAAGTACAAAGTGTACGGCTTTGCTTCCGCCGTTTGCCAATAGGTGGCGACAGCGGTAAGTAGCGGACGAAAGAAACAGATCGCAGACGTCAGACAGCTTGGTGGGACCTTTGTCAACATAACCTTATTCAAACGGTAGTCGATTTGTGTGTGCATTATAAAGTTGTTCTTTATTGAAAATGTCAGTTTCCGAGCCTAATTCTCGTCATTTGCGGGAGATGTTACTGTTTTGTTTCAATATGAAGGAAACAGCGGCTGAGTCTCACCGAATGCTCTCAAGTACGTACGGTAAGGACGCCATTAGCGAAAGAAGTGTCGTGAGTGGTTTCAACGCTTCAAGAACGGTGATTTTAACGTCGTAGACCGGCATAGTGGCGGAAGAGAGAATGTTTTCAAAGATGCAGAATTGGAGACATTACTGAGTGAAGACTCGCGTCAAACCCAATAAGAATTGGCACGATTAGTTTCAAAACGTCTCAAGACTATGGGTATGATTCAGGAAGAAGGAACTTGGGTCCCGTGTGAGCTGAAACCAAGAGATGTTGAACGGCGTTTGTGTGTTTGTGAACAGTTGCTTCAGAGGCAAAAACGGAAGGTATTTCTGCATCGCATTTTGACTGGGGACGAAAAATGGGTTCATTACGATAACCGTGAAGGCAAAAAACCATGGGGATACCCCAGCCATGCTTCCGCGTCGACGGCCAAACCGAATATTCACGGCTCTAAGATCATGCTCTGCATTTGGTGGGACCAGTTCGGCGTCGTGTACTATGAGGTGTTAAAACCAAGTGAAACAATCACAGGTGCTCGTTATCGAACGCAGTTAATGCATTTGAGCAGATCATTAAAATACAAACGGCCGCAATACAGCGAGGGGCACGATAATATGATTTTGCAGCAGGACAACGCTCGACCCCACATCGCAAAAGAGGTCAAAACGTACTCGGAAACGTTAAAATACCTGCCGTATTCTCCAGACATTGCTCCCTCTGGCTATCACCTGTTTAGATCAATGGCGCATGGCCTGGCTGACCAATGCTTCCGATGTCATGAAGAAGTCACAAATTGGATCAATTCGTGGATCGCTTTAAAAGATGAACAATTTTTTCGACGCGGGATTCGTACACTGCCCGAAAGATGGGAGAAAGTAGTGGCCAGCGGTGGAAAATACTTTGAATGATTCATGTGTAACCAATTTGTTTAATTAAAGCCTCAAATGTTGGGGAAAAGCGGCGGATGCAAAGTTGTACACCTTATACATCAACGGATCAGCATTCCACGCTATCTATGACGCCAGCACAAGGAAGGTCCTCCAACCATGTTAAAATACCTTCCTTCTGGACTACGAAACCGAAGTTATGATTCACTGAGGCAAAAGGTATTTTCAGTCAGCATGGGGTCAGGAAGGCAATGGAACAATTTCACTGTGTAATTGCTTACTTGCACGAAATTTAGACTGTCCAAGGACAGAAAGTGTAGTTAACTCATAGTTACACTGCCTTAAAAAACTACATACAGACGAGCAATTGGGAAACAGATCGCCCAAACAACTATTGCAATAGCTTAGGACATTTGCGGCGACGGATTTGTTACAAGAAAATGCGTTACGGATATTGTAACTCAAACGGATCCCTACAAACGTTCAGATTGTTTTGGCAGCATACACGGAGTTGCCACTTGGCGTGCTAACAGATAAAACAGAAGCCATTGCAAGTTGTTTGTAGTACTAAGCTGGCAGCGCGGAAGCAAAATAACACAGGGCGGACGGGCTCGAACCACCCATGCATGCTAGGGGCGGAACAGCCACTGTCCACGTATTCTAAGTGGCGCGCACTCGACAAACACATTATCAACTGGCTGCAAGCATAAAAGAACAGAGCGCCCAAGGAGTGGCACTTTAAAAACATGCAACGCATTGACAACACGGGACACACTAAGTGGCGTAGCTCATCCTTTCTCCACGATCAGGACGACAAGAGATGTGTTGAAGATTCGAGTAGGACTCGATCAAACCCCAAAAATTATGAATAACGGGTTTAAATAGTTTTTTTTTTTTTTTTTTTTTTTTTTTTTTTTTTTTTTTTTTTTTTAACAGAGAATATCTTTAAACATATTTGATTTGAGTGACTAGTTTCTTGAGACAGATTCTTCAAAATGGCATGAAAATGAAGATGTCAACGCTCCTCACTTAGGTACGAAACTAAAATTAGTAAATTATCCGGTTGAGACAGGCACCAGGCTCTTGAAATGCCAGTTCGTCTTTTTTTTTTTTTTTAAAAAAAAAAAAAACAATGAACAGGAACTGTGTATACTTCAGGTTGAGTCTGAATATGCCCATATGGTTCCAGGGCAAAAGAAAAAAAAGACTTTGTCCAAAGACTATTTTAAAGAGAAAATTTGATTTTCTCGTCATTTCTGTCTCACGCCCTTAGTAAACAGTTATTAAAGTTAACGCAGCAATGCGGTATTACGAATGAAACTGAAAATAACAAAAGTTTTTCATTAAAAGCTACTTCTGAACAGTATCTTTTGAGATAAAATGTAAATACAATTTTCCTTTATTCTACGATTTTTCAAATGGACAGGCACATCCCCTTTTCTTACTGAGCTGAGTCACTTACAACTCAGATTCTTATGAAAGTAAGCCACCTTTAGCGTAGCACAAAGAGACAAGTAAACTTGAAAAATAAGATCCTCCTTCAGTGTCATGTTTTATTTTTGGAAGAAATGCGAAAATCACAAGTTTTATGTTAACTTTACTCCATTACAGTTTGCAAAAAATTATTAAATGTTATCTCCAAATCTAGTCGTTAAATAAAGCAGATGAAACCTAAAATATCTACGAATTAAAAAAAAATGCTCTGTGATACGTGTATGTTCTACAGCTATTCAAAATGACGAAGAGATGACCTGATTCCTATATTTGTTGCCCAAAAAATGTGTATTACAACGTAATTTTCATTTAAGTTATATAATTATGAGACAGTTATAAATTACTAGTCATGGACACTGAGTGGAATACACAAAGAACTAGAAGTCGAGATTTCGAGAAAAGCTAGAACGAAACGGACCATCTCAATGTAAAAACCGACGACAGAACGATACTAAACTAGGAGCTATGGAAATGGAATGAGGAAAAAGAACGAGACCGAGGCGGGAATGAGGAACGGAGAAACTAGAACGAGGAAAAGACCGTCCACAGTGAACGGTGAGCTACCGTTCCGGGACCCAGACCAGCTGTGACCGAAGAGAACGGTGAATGATCGTTCAGGGAACGAGACCGACCGCCATCGAAGTGAACGGTGTACGACCATACCTTAACAGTCGTTCCTCGGTCCTTCCGTTCACTTTAGGGAACCCTTATTTTGGACCCGTTTTTTCACGGACGATCCACCTCTAGTCCGGATGAACAAACAATAATAACGACTGGCAGCCTCCAAAATTAAACCAAAATAAACTTACTGCATGCGAATACCTATGCAACAGCTGTGTTAGGTGTAGAAGAACTACCTATTAGTGATATATGAAAACGTGTGCCAGGCCGGGGCTTGAACTAGCATTTCCCACTTATCGTGAGATGTCTGCGTAACCACTACGACTATCTGTGCACGCCTCCCAAACTACCACATGTGACACCGTCTACGTCCCTATATCATCGTCTGCTACATTTATGACTTAATGCTCGCAGCTTTACTCTGTATTCTCACACCAGTGAGAACGAGACTATGAGGAATCGAGACCCATGTTATCGCCTGGGCCCGCCGCAATGTAATATTTACATCTCTGGATGAACAGATATAAATGACGACTGACAGCCGTCCAGAATTAACTCGAAGTGAATTCGCTGAATGCGAATATCTAGGCGTCAATTCGTTATGGGTGTACTAGCTACTAGTAACATGTAAACATTTGTGTCCGACTGAGACTCGAACCCGATGGTCGCGACTGCTCGCCATAATCACTTCGCCTAGGTATGCTTACCTCATGTCTTCTGTAGCAGTCCCCACTTGATTTCTCCTCCGTTGGGCGCACATCCTAACGTGCATCCAGTGAACAGTGAATCTTTGGAATAGCGTGCAGTAATATTTCGATACTATGATAATGAAATTTCAAAATACTAGAATGCCAACTGATTTTCTATTATTTCATTCTCAAAATCAGGAAGCGAGATGTTACAATAAACATTATCTAAGAGCCAGTATAGCATCAAAGTTTCCATCACACATCGCTGAATACAGTATAATAGTATTTAAAAACTGTCGTTACACGAGTTTTATGGCATATATAAACTGTTCATAAATGTTCACGAGGAAATTTTAATTAACAATTCACTTCGACGCTAAAGAACGTAAGACCCTCTGCACACATGCACAACTCACGGAATACTTTTGTTGGACTCACGAACGATGGCGATCGAGTTTAGGCTTGTTCTGCGAACCTACGTCACGCACTCTTCTACAGCCATTGGATATTCAGTAGTGTTCCGAGCGCTCTGCTCTAAATGTCGCAGCTAATGTGAACATTAAACGTATCGTAGCGAATTGTTTAGTGAATTTTTATTGCATTTCTTGTGATTTGTCATCGCTGATAGTGGTGGCAAGTGATACATTCCGCATTAGCAAGGGAGAGACATAATATGTAAGATA
Organism: Schistocerca gregaria; assembly: GCF_023897955.1. Classification (NCBI taxonomy): domain Eukaryota; kingdom Metazoa; phylum Arthropoda; class Insecta; order Orthoptera; family Acrididae; genus Schistocerca; species Schistocerca gregaria. Next base: position 358,957,277 of record NC_064920.1, on the reverse strand, counting down.
TATGCTTTCTTCAGTCGGAGAGCATGCGCATGCGCGTACCGCATCTGTCTCTTGGAATCGTCAACAATGAAATCGTTGTTGTGCCTCGGCATGCGAGAGCCGCCATTGTTCGTGAATCGGACTGTAGAGGCAGACTGTGGTTACAAACGTTTCCTGAGACTGGTTTGAACTTTAACTTAATTTGAATGACGCACAATATCCACAGACATATTGTTGGTGTGAAAGATAATTGTAGGCTGAATGAAAGTTAGTAGTAGACTGGGTGATGAACTAGTTGGACTGCTTCGCGCCTACCTGCTAAGGACGCGCTTATCGTCGTGCAGCCACGTCTCGATCCTTGAGTTAATAGATGGGGACGTTTGCAAGACAACAACCATCTGCACGAACCGTTCGACGACGTTTGCAGCAGCATGGACTATCAGCTCGAAGACCATGGCTGCGGTTACCCTTGACGCGGAATCACAGACAGGAGCGCCTGCGATGGTGTACTCAACGACGAACCTGGGAGCACGAATGGCACAACGTCATTTTTGCGGATGAATCCAGGTCCTGTTTACAGCACCATGATGGTCGCATCCGTGTTTGGCGACATCGCGGTGAATGCACATTGGAAGCGTGTATTCGTCATCGCCATACTGGCGTATCACCCGGCGTGATGGTATGGGGTGCCACTGGTTACACGTCTCGGTCACCTCTTGTTCGCATTGACGGCACTTTGAACAGTGGAGGTTACATTTTAGATGTGTTACAACTCGTGGCTCTACCCTTCATCCGATCCCTGCGAAACCCTACATTTCAGTAGGATAATCCAGGTCCTGTACGGGCCTTTCTGGATACAGAAAATGTTCGATTGCTGCCCTGCCCAGCACATTCTTCAGATCTCTCACCAATTGAAAACTTCCGGTCAATGGTGGCCGAGCAACTGGCTCGTCACAATTCGCCAGTCACTACATTTGATGAACTGTGGTATCGTGTTGATGCTGCATGGGCAGCTGTACCTGTACACGTCATCCAAGCTCTGTTTGACTCAATGCCCAGGCGTATCAAGGCTGTTATTACGGCCAGAGGTGGTTGTTCTGGGTACTGATTTCTCAGGATCTATGCACCTAAATTGCGTGAAAATGAAATCACATGTCAGTTCTAGTATAATATGTTTGTCCAATGAATTCCCGTTTATCATCTGCATTTCTTCATGGTGTAGCAATTTTAATGGCCAGGAGTGTAGAAAGCAGTCCGTGTGGATAACGTCATCAGTATTGTTGGAACTGTGCACAAATATTTAGACAGTAAGCATAAATAATCAAAACTGGCATCAATGCTAACAGGTGGATCACAGCATTTTGGGCATACTGCAGCACGACTCGGCTTTGTTCTCAAGCTCTTCGGCCATCTTTCTTCAGTGGGGTGGGCTATTCTACTGATCTTGTTAGCTTGCTAACTTGCAGCAGCGAGAGCCTTGTAACACTGTATGATAAAACATGATAAAACGTGGGCTGAAATGGGGCCTAAATGACACAAAGGGATGGGAAGGAACATCAGGTGCACTTAGGGTGTATAACTTGTTCAGCAAGTTGAAGAGTCCATACCAGTAGCCATTGAGTTAATAGGGTGAAACTAATTATAGACCGTGGCACATGTTGGAGGAAAAAAAAAAACTGTCGTCTGGGTTCTGAGGTCATATTTGGACCATTCCAGCTCATGGAGTTTCAATGAAGGTCATGATCTGCAACATTGTCCCCAGAAAAAATCTTGCCCCCCTGGTTTTGAGTCGAGTGGAAGGCTTGAATCAGGTTCTGTGAGGAGATAGGCTGGAACTTCCTAGACATGCACCACGTGATCGAGTATTATAGTGTCCTCTAGTTTGGATCATGTGCGCACTACACATCAGAGGCAGCTACCCAGACATCGGATGTTTTGTTTTGTTTTGTTTAGGCGACTCTCCGCCCAGATCAGATAATGATAGCTGTAGGAAACCCGGACGCATCATTATAAGATGCAAAGAAACGCCCCCCGCTGATGGGACTATTAAAATCCTAATGGTTAAGTGTCAAAGCATTAAAAAATACCAGAATTGAAATGCTGCTGAAAAGCTCATATAACACAAGGTACAAGGTGGTTAAAATCTGGAATTGATGGAAGTAAGATTTTTGGGGAAAATTTAAGCACATACTGAAACGATAGGAAAATGGGAAATGGAGGTGGTGCATTTGTCTCAGCGAACAAGAGACTCATGTTACAAGCGAGATTATTTCGGGAAGGCTCAATATCAGAGGTGGGCATAAAATAGTAATATGATCCTTACATCGAACGCAAGGCTCACCTCTCTAAGTAATCGAAAACTTTATGAGAAAAGTCAGTACGCTTGTGTGTAAATTCCCAAATCATACTGTTATCATTGGAAAGGATCTTAATCATCCAGCACTCAGTTGGGATACGGTTATTACAGGTTTGTTAGTGGTGGGCGTGACAACATCCTGTAAAACATTACTAAATACCTTCTCTGAAAACTGTCTAGAACATATAATTCGAAACCCCAATCATGATGGAAATACAGGGTTTTTCAAAAAGTGCTTTACTACTTTAAAAATGCATATAAATTTATTGAATGAAGATAGAAAGCTGGATTTAGCGTTATTTTGTAGGGAAATATAACAAGTTTTTTTTTACCTTAAATTACATACGTTGTATGTGGCTTCCGTTGGTTATCCTGCACACATCCCATCGGAAGCCAATTTCTTCCCAAATTCGCTGTAGCATTGCAGGTGTAACTTGCTCAGTGACGGCGTAAATTCTTGCTCTAAGTTCAGGTGGAGAAGCTGGCACAGGAGCTACAAACACGATATCCTTGAAACTTCCTGGCAGATTAAAACTGTGTGCCCGACCGAGACTCGAACTCAGGACCTTTGCCTTTCGCGGGCAAGTGCTCTACCAACTGAGCTACCGAAGCACGACTCACGCGCGGTACTCACAGCTTTACTTCTGCCAGTATCCGTCTCCTACCTTCCAAACTTTACAGAAGCTCTTCTGCGAAACATGCAAAACTAGCACTCCTGAAAGAAAGGATACTGTGGTAGAGCACTTGCCCGCGAAAGGCAAAGGTCCTGAGTTCGAGTTTCGGTCGGGCACACAGTTTTAATCTGCCAGGAAGTTTCATATCAGCGCACACTCCGCTGCAGAGTGAAAATCTCATTCTGGAGACGATATCCTTGATGAATCCTCATAAAAAAAGGGTGGTGTCAGATCTGGGGAACGTGGGGGGCCATGCAGTTGGCGCATAACAGCCAGTACATTGCCCTGGAAAGTTATCACTGAGAAAATCCCGGACGTCAGCCAGGTAGTGGGGTGGTGCACCTTCTTGCATGAAGTAAAGATTTCGCTCTTGGTCATCCTCATCGATCTGTCGTATCAAAATTTGTTGTAACGTATCCAGGTACACTATCCTGTTGAAGGTTCTCTCACGGGAAAAAAAAGCCGCCGTTCACTTTGTTCTTGCTCAATGCACAACAAATGTTCAGTTCAGGGCTATCACGAACATGTCGCAATGTATTTCCCTACAAATTGAAACTACAGTCACCTCTCTAGGTACTATGAATTAATTTTTATGAATTTTGGTATCAGTGACCATGAGGTAGTTATGGCAGCCATGAATACGAAAGTACAAAGAGCAATTGAAACAATTAGGAAAGCTCATACGTTCAGCACTCTACACGAAGAACCGATACATGCATGCGTATTCAAATACAGAGATATGTAAACAGCCAGAATTCGGCTCTGCAATCGGCAACGCTTTTGCAAGACTGGGAATTTGAAACTTTCAGATCAAGACAGGGGTATGAAGAGGAATTATGATTCAATTTTAAAAGAATATTTGACACTGGATATACATGTACCCAGTAAAACAGTCAATCGTGGGGGAGACCCTCCATGATATAAGGACACTGTAAGGAAACGGAGACTACTGCATATCAAGTATAAAACAAGGAATAGCTCTATAGTAATATATATGCTGAACGAAATACGTTGGGCTACCAAGAGAGCAATGCGAGAAGTCTTCCGTGGCTACCGTAACAGAATACTGTAGCAAGTTCTTTCTCAAAACCCAAAGAATTTCTGGTCGTATGTAAAGGCTGTTAGTGGAACCTATATTACTGCCCTGTCACTCACGGATGAGAAAGGATCTAAATCTGAATGTAGCAGAGCAGAATCAGAAATGGCCAACTCCTTTTCCAAATGTTCCTCTACGACGCAAAACGCAGGGGTATTGCCCCTATTTAATTATCGTCCCACAAACAAAAAAGTGAAATAGATATTGAATATTAATGACAGTGGACTGAGAAACAGATGAAATCGTTAGTTAAAATTGAAGAAAACCCCCAAGGTCCAATGGAATCCTTGTCATATCTGTATCCAATTTGTGGTTGAGTTAGCCGCTCTGTTATCTATAATCTATTGTAAATCCATCCAACAGAAAAGCGTGCGCAGTGGTTGGGAGGAAGCACATGCCACACCTCTGTACATTAAGGACAACAAAAGATCCTCAAAACTACTGTTCATTTTTGGAGCATCATCTGCGACCAGCTTTGTGAAAGAAGCGGTGACACTTTCCGCGCAACCAACCCATCATTTTGCACGACAATGCGCGGGCGCATACAGCGCAAGCTGTGGCAGCTCTGTTCGGTCGAAGGGACTGGGAAGTACTGTACCATCTACCATACTCCCCGGACGTATGTCCCTGTGACTTTAATTTGATTCCAAAGATGAAGAAACCACTTCGTAGCATTCGACAGACAGTAGACCGCTCCATTCGCACCATCAACAGAACAGGCTCTGCTAACGGTATACTGCGACTTCCACATCGCTGGCAACGGATTCTACACAACGCTGGTGACTACTCTGAAAGACAGTAACCGGTGTAAACATGTAACTCTTTTGTATCGGTTGTGAATAAACAGTTGCCACTATTTAAGTTCCAACCCTCGTATAGAACCTTAGAAGAGAGATAAACCTACGTTTCTAGCATTTGTAGAGTTAGAGAAAGCTTTTGATAATGTTGACTGGAATTCTCTCTTTAAAATTATGAATGGTTCAAATACAGGGACCGAAAGGATGTTCACAATTTGTACAGAAACCAGATGACAGTTATAAGAGTCGAGAGGCATGAAAGGGGAGCAGTGGTTGGGAATGGAGTGAAACAGGGTGTAGCCTACCCCCGACGTTATTCAATCTATATATTGAGCAAGCACTAAAGGAAAGAAAAGAAAAATTTGGAATTAAAATACATGGAGAAGAAATAAAAACTTTTGAGGTTTGCCGATGACATTGTAATTCTGTCAGAGACAGCGAAGGTACTGGAAGAGCAGTTGAACGGAATGGACAGTGTCCTGAAAGGAGGATATAAGATGAACATCAACAAAAGCAAAACGAGGATAATGGAATGTAGTCGAATTAAATTGGGTGATGCTGAGGGAATTAGATTAGGAAATGAGACACTTAAAGAAGTAAATGGGTTTTGCTATTTGTGGAGCGAAACAACTGATGATGGTCTAACTACTTGTTTAAAACCATTGTTATTTACAACATGATCAGCTGATTTAGCCTCCTGTTAGCATTTTTCAGTTTCGTACTCTTACACTGGTAAATTCACACCTTCATAGAACTTAGACTGGCAATGGCAAGGAAAGCGTTTCTGAAGGAGAGAAATTTGTTGACATCGAACATAAATTTAAGTGTCAGGAAGCCGTTTCTGAAAGCATTTTTATGGAGTGTAGCCATGTATGAAAGTGAAACATGGACGATAAATAATTTAGACAAGAAGAGAATAGAAGCTTTCGAAATGTGGTGCAACAGAAGAATGCTGAAGATTAGATGGGTAGATCACATAACTAATGAGGAGGTATTGAACAGAATTGGAGAATTTGTAGCACAACTTGACTAGAAGAAGCAATCGGTTGGTAGGGCATATTCTGAGGCATCAAGGCATCACCAATTTAGTATTGGAAGGCAACGTGGAGGGTAAAAATCGTAGAGGGAGACCAAGAGATGAATACACTAAACAGATTAAGAAGGATGTAGGTTTCAGTAGGTACTGGGAGATGAAGAAGCTTGCACAGGATAGAGTAGCATAGAGAGCTGCATCAAACCAGTCTCTGGACTGAAGACCACCGCAACAACAAGAAGAAACTACAATTTCAGATCGCATTTCATTGTATTTTTATGACGCTTATGATTTAAAAGACAAATAGTTTCCTGACGAAAATGTAGAATTTAATCATCTCTCAAATTCGTCTACGATGAGTAAGAAATTATTATAAAAATGCATTATTTCTTACTACACGCGGATGTAAGACGTGTGTTTCAAGAAAGCAGGGTGTAACATTGACTTCTCGAACATTATCTATGAAGAATGTGTAATTTATAGTATTCCGATTTTCTTTTAATTACAGGATTCATAAAATTTATGCTTCTCCATCATAAACTGCATTTGACGAAACATTATAAATATTCTGGATTACTGGCTTTCAAAATCAAATCACCCTGAATATAGCTGCAGTATCGAAGAACTCCGCACTTAACACTGATCAGCCAGAACATTACGACCAGAGACCTACTATCGATATATACCCGTCTAGGCGATAACAGCGTCACCCGACAAGGGATGAGTGGTGTCACCCGACAAGGGATGAGTGTTTGTCAAACACAAGCACGATGCATGTCGTATCAGCGAGCGTGTCTGCGTGTAGCATGGGGAAGGCCCGCGATCTATCTGAGTTTGACCGAGGGCAGATTGCGATGGTCTGGAGGGCTCGGCACGAGCATTTCGGAAACAGCACGACTTGTCGGGTGTTCGAGGAGTGCTGTGGCGAGTGTCCTCAACACGTGGCGAACCCAAGGTGAAACCACCTCCAGACGTCGTGGGGTAGGGCGGCCACCCCTCATCACAGATGTCGGACGTCGTAGCCTGGGTAGAATGGCAAAAAAGAACAGGCTGCGAGCTGTGGCGGAACTATCAGCAGACTTCAGTGCTGGGGTGAGTAAACGTGTGTCTGAACACACAGTGCGCCGAACACTCCTAATGATCGGCCTCCGGAGCCGATGACCCATGCATGTCCCAATGTTAACACCACGTCATCGGCAACTATGACTGGAATGGGCACGTGACCAGCGGCACTGGACGTTAGTGCTCCGGCAGGGCATTTGATGGCCTGACGAATCCCAATACCTTCTTCATCGTGCCTCTGGGAGGTTCAAAAAAATGGTTCAAATGGCTCTGAGCACCATGGAACTTAACATCTTAGGTCATCAGTCCCCTAGAACTTAGAACTACTTAAAACCTAACTAACCTAAGGACATCACACACATCCATGCCCGAGGCAGGATTCGAACCTGCGACAGTAGCAGTCCCGCGGTTCCGGACTGCAGCGCCTAGAACCGCACGGCCACCGCGGCTGGCTGCCTCTGGGAGGGTGCGAATCCGTCGTCTTACACGGGAACAGCTCTTTGACATCTGTACCGCGAAACGCAGACAAGCTGGCGGCGACTCCATTATGTTCTGGGAAACATTCACGTGGGCATCCATGGGTCCAGTGGAGCTCATGCAAAGCACCATGACAGCCAGGATGCAAAGCACGTATGCCCCTTCATGACGATCATGTTTTCCGACGGCAGTGATATTTTTCAACAATGCGCCAGGTGACAGTGCCAGGAGCGTGATAGAGTGGTTCGAGGAACACCGTGCCGAGCTCCAGTTGATGTGCTGGTACCCAACGCGCCAGATCTGAACTCGATTCAACACATCTGGGATGTGATTGAACGAGGCGTCAGAGCTCATAGCCCCCCGCCCCCCCCCCCCCCCCCTCTCCCAGGAATTTACGGGAATTAGATGACTTGTGTGTGCAGATATGGTGCCAACTCCCACCAGCGACTTACCAATGCCTCGTTGCTTCCATGTCACGACGCGCTGCCGCGGTGAACACACCGGCTATTACGTAGGTGGTCATAATGCTCTGGCCGATCAGTGTATTAAACGAACATATATGTGGGGACCTACGAGTGCGCAGAAAGGTGCAGTCGATTTGATAGGACGGCCGGAGTGGCCTTGCGGTTCTAGACGCTATAGTCTGGAGCCGAGCGACCGCTACGCTCGCAAGTTCGAATCCTGCCTCGGGCATTGATGTGTGTGATGTCCTTAGGTTAGTTTGGTTTAATTATACGGGTTTCGTTCACCTGTAATCTTACTGCATTCCGTGCTTTTCTTAACATTTCACTGATTGGGCTCATGTTGCTCGCCAGTCGCTGCATTTCAAAGTAACACTAATAAACGGCGTGCTCCACTGCACAGACACGTGTATTGTTGAGAGCAGCGCCACGTCTTGATATGTTGTTTACTCTATGAGGATACGCAGAAAATAATCTCCGTGCAATTAAAGAATCTATCCAGCCACAGCAGGGGCTCAACTTACCTGGGACAACTGGGACGTTGCCCCAGAGGATGAGGTGTCTCTGGAAAGAAAAAAAACGGAGGAACTATTGAAAAACCAAACTGAGAATAAAACTTGGACAAATTAGTAAAATCAGTCCAGAAAGAACCTTTGTGAATCCCTGTGGTGTTTGTAACATATAGCGTGTGTGTGTATGGTTGCCTAATGTTGTCTCTGATAGGAAATTCTCACGCCTGCAAATGATTAGAAGACACTGCCATTCACCACCTGCACCTAGGGGTTTCCATAAAACGAAGTATCATTTTGTGGTTTTACATAATTTCAATGTAGCACATCAAACCAATCATTTCTGTCAGGGTGCTAATAGAATGAATCACAGAGTGGATACCATAAATTATTTATTTTGGAAAAAAAACATGTAGAGTGCAAAAAATTGTATAAATATGAAGTACACGGTGTCAGGTTCTACACTACATGTAATTTCGAGATCTGCAGAACATGTGCTTGACTTTCTTTAGGCAGCCCCCTTGCCCCATTATCAGAAGGTCACAAGTTGGCTGAGACTGATTAGCGGCGAGAAACAAATGAATCTCAGCACATTTAGTGTGTTTCCCTATCCGCCGTACCGGAGACCGCATAGCACCTACTAAAGTATGGACAGCAGTTTTACTGTGTGGCGAAACAAGCGCAATATCATTTGTGAGATACAGAGGCGAGGGAGTGTGCCGGGACTTACCCCAGTTCACTGCTACTAGCGCCAACTCATCATAACGCGCCTGTGCGTAGCATACAAAGTACAGCATCGTGATCTAAGGATGAAATTAAAAATTAAAGTAGCATTTCCGAACTTTGTCGATATATGCTTCAGTATATTAATGTTAAAATTGTTGAATGTCACTATCATCAGATGAATATATTTCGCTAAAGACATGGTTTTAAATGAAAAAAGGTGGCGCTAAATAATAAAGCTAGAAAGCCTAAAATTGTTCAAAAAGTGCATGTGTATGTCGCAATCAACTGTTACAAGTCTCAACTTGATCGAAGTAAGAATTTTGTCAAAATTGGCGTTTTTACGAAAAATATAAGGCGCTAAATATTAGACTCCGGAAAACAAAAATTTGTGTGGAACTTCAGTTTTATATAAAATGTTTAACTCTGTGACTCCATTAAGCTACCTCTAATAGTTTTCAAGCGATTTACCAAAAACTAAATTTGGAAAAAACTCCGTTTTTGTAATAAATTAAGTATCATTTGTATTAAAGACAGAAAGTCTTGATTTCAGCACTTGATCACATCCATTAAATAATGAAGATAAAAAAAGTTTCAAGACTTTGAGGTAAATAACAATCAATACAAAGACTCTTGAAGAAGTAGTTTAGAGGTCATGTTCTACTGTCGATTCCGTTCTAAAAATTCTAGTCGGCAATGTTTAATTGCAGTCGAGCTAAAACTTTTTCTGTAATTAAAGCCATCTTAACTCCATTCATACAAAAATGACGAAGATTGTAAACTGATTCACAACAATGATGTAAAATAATGCGTATCCGAGAAAGTGGACATTTAGATGCTGCTACGTAGGCTTACAGCAGATGACGGCAGATGTTCCTTTCGGCCGTCCGCTGCGTTCGTATACGCCGAAGAGCCAAAGAAACTGGCACACCTGCCTAGTATCTTGTAGGGGCTCCGCGAGCACGCAGTAGTGCCGCAACAGGACGTGGCATGAACTCGACTAATGTCTGAAGTAGTGCTGGAGAGAACTGACACCATGAATCCTGCAGGGTTCTCCATAAATCCGTAAGAGTACGAGGGAGTGGAGATATATTCTGAACAGCACGTTGCAAGGCATCCCAGATATGCTCAATAATTTTCATGTCTGAGCAGTTTGGTGGCCAGCAAAGTGTTTAAACTCAGAAGAGTGTTCCTGGGCCCACTCTGTAGCAATTCTGGACGTGTGCGGTGTTGCATTGTCCTGCTGGAATTGCCCAAGTCCGTCGGAATGCACATTGTACATGAATGGATGCAGGTGATCGAACAGGATACTTACGTACGTGTCACCTGTCTAGAGTCGTATCTAGATGTATCAGCGGTCCCACATCACTCCAACTGCACACGCCCCACACCGTTACAGAGCTACCACCAGTCTGAACAGTCCCCTGCTGCCATCCATGCTCCATGGATTCATGAGATTGTAAAGTGTCAGGCAAATCCAACACCTTACATGAAAACCCTGACATGATAAGCAAATCCAGTAGTGTGTAACATAGCTCCGAATAAATTGTGACATTAAATTAACCAAAGTAATACGAGTAAAGAGTGAGCAAATGGAATACTACAGACTAACACAAGAATGCCTAAATGCATGTCGTACCTTCCCACCGTGAGGCAGACGCAGTTCCGAGGGGAGAAACGAGGACAGAAGCCGAGAGCAGAACCGTGTTAAGCTAGAAGGCCCTACGATAACGGACGGAGGGACGGACACCCACCTCTCCAGCTAACCACTAGGGCTCACCACCCGCACGTTTTAGCGTGAGACTTTTTCGCGTCTCAGATACGTCAAGGACCACTCCCCAGCCCCTGTTAAAAGCTAGAGCCCTCCAGAAAAACAGTATAGATCTTACGATAACACAAAAAGGGCCATTACCACCCGCAAGTTTTAGCGTGAGACTTTTTCGCGTGTCTGTTACATTAGGACAATCCTCCAGCCCATGTTAAAAGATAGAGCCCTCCAGAAGAGCAGTATAGATCTTACGATAACGCTAAAAGGACCACACTAGCTGCAGGTTTTAGCGTGAGACTTTTTTGCGTCTCTGTTACGTTGCAAACTTTAAAAACATTGCCCCACCACGAAAAGTATAACGTTTCTCATTGGATAGACAGAATTTTTGTAGGCGGAGCTTAAGGTTAACATTGAGACCCTGATTGGTCAGATGAAAACACTGCCAGATAGTTTTTTTAAAACTAACTTCGGTAAACTGTAGTAAGGAGAAGTTAGTAGAGAGTTAGTTCCGAGACGGCGAGCTGGATGGCTGCTGCGCCGGCCGCTGTCGCCCTGACGCTGCTTAAACACCGACAAGGTAATGAACGCACGCGATGCCGCATTTTTGAGCGCATAAGGCTTCACTCAGAACTGCAGAAGACTCATCTGTTACACCCCCTTTTTACGTAATACTAGTGTCGATCGTTAATTAAAACCCATGGTGTTCACATTTGCCACTTGAAGTAAAGATCTGAAACGCGATGATTTTTCTATTTTTAGTTATTGAGAAGCCACATCAGCCACTGTAATTTACGACAGGTTAGATAAGTAATTAAAGATAATAGAGGGTCACTGTAGACCATTTTGATAGTTTTCTCTTTTGTGAAACTTAATTTAAACCTAGATTATAGATGTGATATGGCATAGGTCATCCTTCGATCGATTGTAGAACTTGGAAACCCATTTAGGGAATATTCGTTCACATTTTTGTTGAACGCAGTTGGTTTTTACCATCTTGTATTAAAACATTTCCTTTTATCAATAGCGCAATTTATAAACGATGTTTTGTGAGTAGAATAAAATTTCCAATGGTAAACTTAACTGCTTTTTCGACGTTATTTTACCAGCTAACTAAAAATAGGAAAGCCTTGAACCCTTTCCACTAAATTTAGTTAGTATTAAGATTCTTTTACAGGGAGTGCAGTGGAGCTGACGCTGAGATCATTTAGTATTTGGTTATATCATCGCTAGTCTCACTGAACTCTTCTGAATTCTACATGTCATGTGTGGTCTGGCGTCTCCTTACCAGCAACAGGTCCCAGGTTCAAACTAGTTAATTCCCTAAAAAACACGCTCAGAGCGTCGTTGCGCGAAAGTGGTAGGGAGACACGATATAGTACAAACAGACACCACCATGAATGTTTAGAAGATCGTCTCCATAACTGTACGCGTCCATCCGCTCGAAATAATTTGAAACGAGACTCTGGACCAGGCAACATGTTTCTAGTCATCAACAGTCCAATGTCGCTGTTGACGGACACAGGCGAGGCTTAGGGCTTTGTGTCGTGCAGTCAGCAAGGGTACTCGAGTGGACCTTCGGCTCCGAAAGCCCACATCGATGATGTTTCGTTGGCACTTTCTGATGGTCCAGCATTGAAATCTGTGGCAATTTGCGGAAGGTTTACACTTCTGTCACTTCGTTGGTCCCGTTTTTGCAGGAACTTTTTCCGGCCGCAGCGATGTTGGAGATCTCATGTTTCACCAGATTCCTGACATTCACGGTACACTCGTGAAATGGTTGTCCGGGAAAATCCCCTCTTCGCCGGTACCTCGGATACGGTCTGTTCCATCGCTCATGCGCCGACTGTAACACCAGGTAAAAACTCACTTAGATCTTGATAACCTGCAATTGTAGCAGCTCTAACCGATCTAACAAATGCTCCAGACACTTGTTGTCTAATATAGACGCTGACGACCGCAGCGCCGTATTCTCCGTGTTTACATATCTCTGTATTTGAACACACATGCCTATACCAGTTTTTTTGGCGCTTCAATGCATAAATACGGCCAGAGAGGCAGTGACAAACACACTTCGCGCCGAGCTATCACTGTTCACGTCAGCCAACAAACTTACCCGCTGCCTCGGATGACGTCACAGCCAGGCTGCAAGCAAACGCATGTTTTCGGAACAAATAGGAAGTGAATTCGCGACGACTGTACACCGTCGTGGATAGCTTAGATTTCACGGAAGTAACTTTGTGTGCCGCCCGTAATGTTAAGAAAACCACGTGACAAGGGTGAGATTATTTTCCACTTTTGTGGCAAGCAATAATTAAAGTTGATGATAAGATGTCAGAACAAAAGACCGTTTAAATGGAACTTACCGTAGAGGTAGCCTCTGAACTGCTCATAGTGCTGTTTATGATAGGGACATTAGTATTATTGTTATCAGGAATACAACTATGATTGTGCATGTGAACATTTACTAAATATATGAGTCAGACAGAAATCAAAACTTTTATGTAGAATCCTAGTTCCTGATCCCAATGAGTAAATAGAGAATAGAAACATTTCTTTCAGTAAGCACAGAAGAATGTGGACTTCCAGACTGGAAACTATGGTTAGTATGTTCTCCGTTGCTTTCTGGTTGACCGCAAAAATGTTTCAGGCTCTTGTAAAAAGACGGCTTTGAACGAACAAATACAATATATTTTCTTATTATTAAACCGCCGCCCCACAACTGCACCGATGATTTGTTCACTGTGGCGTTAGCCATTGTGTATATCACGTACATGACATACCTGCAATTCTTTGTCTATGCAGTGGATGTAATATGTCGCTTACAAACACCTAGGGCTGAAATTATCTCAGTACAAGACGGAACACGAGTCAAGATTCCTGTTTGCTTACTAGCCAGACACAGAAATTCGACCCAAGGATTCTTTCGTAAAGAAGCACTTCAACATGTGAGGCTCCACAGACAGTTGAAGAATTGTCACTCTAATGAACGGAACAACAACTCTGTCACAGAGAAGCAACTTCACACACTCCCTGTGTTGAAAGCAGATTTTCACAAAATTTAACCGCCAAATTCTCCTCTGTTGCTCTCGCCAGTGGAGTCTCTAGGTTGATCTACAGAGGGAACTATCTTCAGTCGATTCCAGCAGGGAAGTGTCCTTGATTAATTCCCAGAAGGAAGTCTTTTCTCCACGTCGGAAAGCTTTCTTTCCACACCGTACCATGCTCCCTCCTGGAGACATGGTGTCTACATTTGTGCTTAGGCGACCTATCCCAGTGGCCGTTACAGAAACATTACCTTCCAGTACGTGGGTTATGAATCCGCCAGCCAATCACCTGAAACTCATACTCCTTTCAGAAGATTACCTGGAACTTTCCAGATCCCCTTCTACATTCTTAGCACTCCGACAATCAAAACCGTGTCTCTTCTTTTCGACAGGAAGTGTGCCCCGGCGCTTTCCATGAAAAGATTCTTCGGAGGTCGTTTGCGATCCCACGCGTTCCTTCGCACTGAAAGGATGTCTTTTCTCCTTGTTCCGCCCCCGACGCTCTTTCCCCAGGTACACTATTCTGAAATTCTTTGCATCCCTCAAAAGAGCAACCTCCTGACCGCTGGAGCCTCCAGCATGTAAGCTGCCATTTCCGTGCTCTGTTCCCTCTTAGGACAGTAAATGTCTGTCCCTGCGGAACATGGTATGCCTCTTCCCAACTGCTCTTTAGCCAAAAGCAGCTTTGGAAGAAAGTGTTACCCTCTTCACCCTTTCTGTCAGTGTTCTGCTCTAATTCTAATTAACTCCCAGACGTGCAGTACTACAGAAATTGTTAGTTCGTGGTGCTGGCCAGTATCAGCCAATGAAGTGGTTAATAATCCAACTGTGCAATGTAAAAAGTGATATACGATTTTCAAAACTGTATATTTATTCAAGTACAAATCCTAAATGAACAAGCTTTATACCAATGAAAAGAGGGCATTTCAAAGTTTTTTTTTCAAAATGTTTGATGTCAATTTAATAAATTTAATAATTTGTAAACAATTAGTTTTAATAATTATTTAATAATTAGAAATGAGATAAATGATAGAAATGTTCAATGTGGCCACCGTTGGCTGCATGGCAGACATCGACATAGCCAAAATCGTCCCACACATGGAAAAGTGTATCTGCTGTTACTGAGTGCACGGCAGCAGTTAGCTGGTTCTGCAGATCGTTCAGAGTGGTTGGTAGAGGTGCGACGTAAACAGCTTCCTTCATATAACCCCATAAGAAATAGTCGCAAGGTGTGAGATCAGGAGACCTCGGTGGCCAGAAGTGCACAGTCGCGTCCTCGAATCTCCTGAGACTGATCCAGTGCTGAGGAACGGAGTCACTGAAAAAGCCTCGTACATCATGGTGGCAATGGGGTAGAGCTCCATCTTGTTGGAAAATGAAGTCCTTGGAATCTTCCATAATTTGAGGGAACAGCCATTGTTCCAATATGCCCAGATATGTGATTCCTGTTACAGTTCTTGCCGCAGAGGAAAAAGATCCATAAACCTTTGTACGGGATACAGCACTGAACACGTTGATCTTCGGCGAGTCTCTTTCGTGTTGCAAGAGTGAATATGGATTTTCCAAACCCCATATGCGAACATAGCGTCTGTTGACTTTTCCACTAAGTGGAACGTCGCTTCATCGCTAAAAATTAGAAATGCACCATCCTCCATCTTTGCTAGCAACAACCACAAAATGCGAGACGCTTCTCTTTGTCATTGGGGTTGAGAGCCCGCACAAGTTGAAATCGGTAGGGCCTGTACAGCAAGCGCCGTCTCACAACTTTCCAAACAGTTGGTTGGGGTATTCCAAGTTCTCGACTGGCTCTATTGGTAGACTTACTGGGATTGCACCCAAAACGTTCTTGAATCCGTCGGACATTATGCTCTAATACACGCGGTCGGCCTGTGCTTTTTCCTCTGCACACGCTCCCAGTCTGTTTAAATTGCTTAAACCGACGGCTAACGCTTTTGCTAGTTGGTGGTTGAATACCGAATTTGGTACGAAATACCCGCTGCACTCACTTTTCGCGAACTCAAGAACGCAGAAAACCTTGCGCATCACAGTCGCCATCTGACTTACAACTGACGGTGAAACGAAATGACGCCCCTATTGTCGTGTGAACTCTACCGGCCGCTTCTGAAACCATCACCGCCCGCACACAATCGTCCGCCAAAAGCTTTGAAACTTCCTCTTTCCATTGGTATAAGGCTTGTTCATTTTGAATTTGAATACATACGAATTTTTGAAAATGGTTCCATCATTTAGAATATCCCTGTATAAATATAAATTTAAACGAATATTAAATGTATGGCGACAAAATCTTGCAACCTTACATCTTCACTATATTAAAATAATCAAAGTTTGTTAAGGTTGTCTTTCTGAGATAAAGATACTCAAATCATTTGCATCCTCTACACCGGTCAAAGATTAATCTGCATTAGCATTCGAACATCAGTTAACTGAATATAAAGCAAGAAAGGGACTAGCTGTGAGCAACTGTTTCGGTCATGGAGCATCCGTCACAAGTGGCGTGCACAATGGTCCCCAAAGAAAATCAAGTAACGTTTTTTTTTTAATTTAGCCGTTAAAGGCGCTGTAGGGGCTATAATGCTTATCAAGAAACAGACCTGAATTTCTGAATAATTGATAACATCAAACAATTTTTTGGCCATCAACGGTGGTAAGTAATAATGAATGAAAGGGGGTCTGTATTTCTGCAAGAACGGAACTACTGTCAAGAGTGTATCAAAAACGTAAATTGTGCAGTGAAACAGTTGCTCAAGCCACAGCAAATGTAACAAGACACAGAATTCAATAATGAGCAGGGGAAAACTTCATTTCAAATATAAAAACATCAACAAAATACGTTTGACAGGCAGTTAAAAACCAGGTACAGCTCAAGACAAGTCTAATACAGCAATGGTGACATGGCGTATTAATTTAGACATATGTCTGATTTCTGTTGGTACCCACAGGTCACATTTAATGCAAAAAAAAGGCCAAGTGCGAGCAGTACTCTTGCTCTGAGTGTTCTGTACAAATTTAATTACGTACGTACATCGTGGACAGAAGCGATCTGAAAAGCTTGTAAGGGTGTTGCAGGGCACGACGTGCTGAAAAATAATTGTTAATAAAAAATTCGATACGTTGCGAAATTTTCGAGTTAATTGACACTGAAGTTAGTCAATTAGGACGTTACGCGCGCAAATTCAGGCAGCCTGGCAGGTACTATTAGTGTCAGTTGTTCTCATACCGCTCCAATTTCCTCGAAATTTATTTATTTTATTTTATTAATTCGATAGGCGGATGGCTGCCGCCGACGTGGTTGCCGTTGGCTTTAACAGATGGCGCCTAAGACATTTGCGTGCGCGAGCTGATCACAGGGCTTTAGTTTATGATGGATAATGTCGGTTGGATCTTATTTATTTTATATTGACATGTGGTCTGAGTTGTGCTTAGTGCCACTACTGACTATAGGTATAGTATGGCAACGTAAAAATTTTGGAGTTAAAAAATTTTTTAAAAAATCCTTCAGTGTTAACGTGTACGCAACTACCATTCCGGTTGCTAGTCGTAATTACACCCTTTTAAATGTTATATGCTGAGTATATTATTATTAAACAACACGTGAACGCATGGAGCACATGACCACGCAGCGCCCTCTACCGAGGGCGCTTCGCTGCTGATTGACTTGTTTAGCGTCGGTATACGTTCTGCTGCAAGACTGCTTGTGTTGCAGTTGTAGTCATACGTTAGTGGACACTTTCTTTGAGTTGTCAAGGCAGTACGCCTGGTTGCTTAGGAAGGAGTTGAAGTTAGTGGTTTGTAACTCATATGACCGGATCTCATTTTCTGTAACTTTGAGACGTGTTGGGTGTGCTGTTCACTTATGTTATGTACTTTTTTGTAACAGATGTCTGAAGATTGGTGTAATACTGAAACTGGTAACATCTTCTAATAAAAGAGTCAATTGAATATCTCATGCAACTGTACAGCATTGGTTGTCAATTATTAACATAAAAATGATAGCAGGCCTCAGACGGGATGTTATGTCCTGTATATCATTAATTTTTTCAGTGAGTGACACAAGCGACAACAGACCCAGTGGATCATAGAATCTGATAGTGCATCGAAATGCTTTTTGTTCAGTGACAGAACACTATAATACTGACGATGACACTGATGTGAACAATACTGAGTGTGTCAGTCGGCGTGTTCCTATAGGCTCCTACTACATCAGTATCTACCATGTTTACGAAACCTTCTGGTTACAGTATTGTGATTAAAGTTGTGGCTTAGTTTGCCATTGGTAGGCAGTTGCGGAAGCGTATAACACAGATTAATCATGGCGTTGTCATCCTTAGCAACTGCTACAAAATCATCCATTTACAGGTTATCTTCTGCAAGTAAAGCTGCTCGAGGAAAATTCGTTTTCTGTATTGAAGCAAGTTCTACTTGTGTGGCTGTAATAAGAAACGGGCAGCACTAAGTCCGAAATACAGTTACGTGAAGCGAAAAGAAATCCTATCATCAGTTATAGTATAGTTTCCTTGTTAGTCTATAATTTTTTTGCAACAACGAAAAACCTCGTGAGATCTCTGTCTTTCATGCGAAGAACTGACTATTGAAAAGCTTGTCTGATATCGATAATTAAGTCTACTGGATATGAACGTAACCACAGCTATGTTGAAGAACGTCACGAGGTAATTAGGACCCATTTCTAAAGAGTCTCTCAATGAACGTGCATTCTTCTCGTGCGACAAAACTTTGCATACAATCCCCCATTTGATGACACCTAACATCTCATTTCTTACTGTAAGATGTGACAGACAAAATGTGTCACGAAATGTCTGTCCAAAATGACTTCCACATGTCACTTTTTGAGGTGGTCTATCAGTTGCGCCTCGTAGATGTGTTTCTAGATACTGTGAAAAAATGTAATCAGTGAAATAAATCCCTTCTCTGTTTGCTAAAGATCACTGGGCATCATAACGTTGGATTTTCTGGGAAAAGAAACCACTCTTCTTTTGTTTTCGATGCAGCAGGATTTTGAGATGTCTTGCAAAAATGCCAATTCTGTCGCAATCGGAATTCTTGTTTGATCCGTTGTGATACCGATTGTTTCCAAATTTCAGAAATGTTGTGAAATACCGTCCGTCGGCGTCACTGTCTCTAAACTGATGTAGTTTGCCATGGAGCTTTACTTGCTCCTGCTAAGAATCCAGCCTAGAACAGAAGGTACCAGTAAAATGGATGATGTTAGCCGAATCGGAGGCGAATGTTTAACGATTTTCCAATAGTACTCTGCTCCGATAAGGATCTCGATTAGAAGATGTTCCGTATCATCCTTTGGGCCAGCTAACTGAAGTCTCCGGGAGCGCACTCGTTTTCTTATATTTGAAAATACAAATGGATGTGCAGTAAATGAGTATGTGCTTACAAATGCAGTAGCAGACGTCGTGGAATTTGTCCAGATCCTTTTTTCAAAGGCGATGACAGGTTGTTTGCAATCACTGAGGAACCTGAATTAATGAAACTCGACTGACTGCTGCTATCCAGAACGCAGCCAGTAAATCTCTTTGATCCCCTGGGTCCACTGGCCTAGGCTCGAGCTCTCATAAAATATAAGTGAAATCTGCTGAACGTACGTCGATTTAGCCTACAGAAATAGTAGTAACTTGATCAGAAGATGAAGCAGAGGTAGAAGTCTCAGCACAGGCCGCTTTATGACGACGTTTCTTCTATCTAGAACTCGAGACCTCGCCCTTCTTACTGCAGTTTCTAACATTATGACCTCGATTTGGACGTATAAAACAATGACTATCTTGCTTTAATTTATTGATACGTTGTTGACTGTCAGTTGCTGTGTTGCAGTCTTGGGACCAATGAGTGTGAATTTCGCAAAATGCACAATATGGTTGTACTTCTCGTTGAGGTTTTCGCGAGTTTCTAGCTTGCTTTGAATTTATGTGCAGTTTCTCTGCAATGGGTGTGAAATTAGAGGACGACAAACATTCTGCACGAATCTTTTGTGCAGTAAGAGCACCATAGCTTCTGCATCCAAAATGTTCACCTATTTTAATACTTCTCCTTCGGGTACTTTGGTTTATCTACCGTGAATAACTCCTGTGTGACACATTTCAACTGGAAATGTTCGCTGAATTTTGTGAGCGAGAGCTTTACGGTATGCTAAGACGTCTTCTCCTAGGGCACGCAGTACTTGAATACGGTGGTTATATACCAGAAATGTACTGTTCAGCCTTTCAAGTGGCGCCGACTGTACAAGCTTTAGCGCATCCAAATAATCGGGATGCACCTGTGTAATGTGACTGCTATCTCTGTGCCAGTTCAGTAAAATTTTCTTTCTTTCCCGGTAAGTGTTAGCTGTTATAGGTATTCCATCTATACTACTGGCCATTAAAATTGCTACACCATGAAGAAATGCAGATGATTAACGGGTATTCATCGGACAAATATAGTGTATTAGAACTGACATGTGATTACATTTTCACGCAATTTAGGTGCATAGATCCTGAGAAATCAGTAGCCAGAACAACCACCTCTGGCCCTAATAACGGCCTTAATACGCATGGGCATTGAGTCAAACAGAGCTAGGATGGCGTGTACAGGTACAGCTGCCCATGCAGCTTCAACACGGTACCACAGTTCATCAATAGTAGTGACTAGCATATTGTGACAAGCCAGTTGCTCTGCCACCATTGACCAGACGTTTTCAATCGGTGAGAGATCTGGAGAATGGGCTGACCAAGGCAGCAGTCGAACATTTTCTGTACCCAGAAAGGCCCGTATAGGACCTGCAACATGCGATCGTGCATTATCCTGCAGAAATGTAGGGTTTCGCAGGGATCGAATGAAGGGTAGAGCCACGGGTCGTAACACATCAAAATGTAACGTCCACTGTTCAAAGTGCTGTCAATGCGAACAAGAGGTGACCGAGACGTGTAACCAACGGCACCCTATACCATCACACCGGGTGATACACCAGAATGGCGATGACGAATACACGCTTCGAATGTGCGTTCACCGCGATGTCGCCAAACACGGGTGCGACCATCATGATGCTGTAAACAGAACCTGGATTTATCTGAAAAAATGACGTGTTGCCATTGGTGCACCCAGGTTCGTCGTTAAGAGTACACCAACGCAGGCACTTCTGTCTGTGATTCCGCGTCAAGGGTAACCGCAGCCATGGTCTCCGAGCTGATAGTCCATGCTGCTGCAAACGTGGTCGAACTGTTCGTGCAGATGGTTGTTGTCTTGCAGACGTCCCCATCTGTTGACTCAGGGCCGGCCGGAGTGACCGAGCGGTTCTAGGCGCTTCAGTCTGGAACCGCGCGACCGCTACGGTCGCAGGTTCGAATCCTGCCTCGGGCATGGATGTGTGTGATGTCCATAGGTTATTTAGGTTTAAGTAGTTCTAAGTTCTAGGGACTCAGGGATCGAGACGTGGCTGCACGATCCGTTACAGCCATGCGGATAAGATGCCTGTCATCTGGACTGTTAGTGATACGATGCCGTTGGGATCCAGCACGGTGTTCCGTATAACCCTCCTGAACCCACCGATTCCATATTCTGCTAACAGTCATAGGATCTCGACCAACGCGAGCAGCAATGTCGCGATACGATAAACCGCATTCGCGATAGGCTACAATCTGACCTTTATCAAGTCGGAAACATGATGGTACACATTTCTCCTCCTTACACGAGGCATCACAACAACGTTTCACCAGGCAACTCCGACCAACTGCTGTTTGTGTATGAGAAATCGGTTGGAAACTTTCCTCATGTGAGAACGTTGTAAGTGTCGCCACCTTGTGTGAATGCTCTGAAAAGCTAATCATTTGCATATGATAGCATCTTCTTCCTGTCGGTTAAATTACGCGTCTGTAGCACGTCATGTTCGTGGTGTAGCAATTTTAATGGCCAGTAGTGTATTCACGGTTCGCCTGACAGAGAGGGAAAAAAAGTAAGGTAAGAGTGCACGGTCGGGTAAGAGTGCAGATCGCTATAATTTTAAGTTGACTAACCTGATTAGCCACCTCACATACTAGCCAGTCAGTCGCCCAATGGCTTGTCTGACATCACGTGGGCTCAGTCCGGTCAGCAGATAAGAGATATTTGTTTATACGAAGGGTATTCGTTATAATATACTCAGTCTGCTTAGGAGCAAGCTACAGCAATCACATTGGTTCAGTACAATTTCCAGTGTTACCACTACAAAGAGCAGATGCTTAGCTGTTAATTGATGTTATGTACTGCAGTACACAGTCGTGGAGGAAAGTAAGATTTGAGGTTGTGTTTTTACGTCGATGGTGGCAAAGACTGTGCACTCAGATGTCTACTAAGATTGCGGAACGTTTAGAATGCGCAGCCTTAGCTTCCCTCTTTCTCTACGTGTGCGTTATTTGTTTTTATTGTGCTAGTAACTGTTGGACCATGTATAATTCAAACTGTTAAGATTACAATTGTAGTAATAGGCAACTACACCAGGAAAATCGAGACGAAGTTAATTTTCACTGAAGAAATACTAAATGAGATACTCGCTAGAATAGAAAACGGTGAAAGCAAGAGGCAAGTTGTGAATGAAAGCAAGAGGCAAGTAGTGAAATCGTATGGCGTTAGGGAGACTGCTTTTCGAAACCGGCTTAAAAGTATAGATGTACTCCACAAAAAGCAGTTTTTCCCCTGGCGTCAATGTTGTCGTATTATTTAAAAAGAAGTGTAGTAATCTGTTTTTTTTTTTTTTTCAGTGGAATGTCCCTACTTGTCCTGGGAGGTTCAAGAAGATTTTTTTCTGATGAAATGGAAGATCAGCCGGCAAATTTATGCAGACATTTGGATGCACGATTTTACGGTTTGACAAGGATGAAAGTCATGCAAACTACGTATCAGTTTGCTGAAGTTATTGAAAAGAAACTGAATGGAAAAAAAACCCTGAGCCAAAGGGTTTTTGAAAAGACACAGGATGTCCTTCAGCAAGCCAGAAAATAATGTTATATGACAGACAATCGGCCTTAACCGACAACTTAAAATCTGTTGATGAACGAAAGAAATTTTCTCCTGACTTGCCAGCGGACCTGCCGTCTCTTTTAGGCAACACTCGGACGAATGTGGCTAAAGTTTTAAAGTTCTGTGCCATGTCAAACGTTTTTACAAAGATTTTAGGGAGAGGATTTTAATTTGCTCACTGTGTGACAAGCTATCCCATATTTTATGTAAGTGGCCAGCCAATAACAATTTCCTGTGACATTCTTGTTACTATGTTTCCCCTTTCCTTAGGTTTTACTTTCTTATGTAGCATTTCCCTTCTTTTCCTGCTTTCTTTGAGTGTGTGCTTTAGTTTTCTTAGGTCTGTCCACGTTCGTTCCTTTTAATGTGTGTCAGGGCGCTGATGACCTCGATGTTGAGCGCCCATAAGACCCAACACACCACCACCATCCTCATTTGATCCTTAATTGTGATGAAATGGCGCTATCAAAGATGCCTAACAAAACACCAAACTAATTTCACTAGTAGGAAAAAACGGCATCTGTAAGGTGCCTTCGGGAGAAAGAAGTGTTAGTATTATAGCTTGTTTTAGTGCTTCAAGTATTTGTATACCACTAGCCACGTTATTTGTCTGGAAGAAGATAAAACAGGAACTTTAAACTGAAGCACCTGCTGGAACATCGTCCGTTATCACTGACAGTGGCTATGTGACTGCTACTTCCTTGTTGATTAATTAAAGAACTTTGCTTATAATATAAATCCAAGTGGAACAAGCCCAGTTTTATTACTTATGGGTAATCACATTGATCGCATAAGATTTTTGGGTATGAACTTTTGCATGGAAAATTTTATAACAGTGGTTTCTCTACCGCTCCATGTCAGACATAAAATACCACCTCTGGACAAGAGTTTTTTGATCCTCTGAAGATTGCACACTCAACAGAGGTGGAGAAATGTATGGTGACTAATCCAGAACTTGCTGTAGTCAAGTCGCATACCGGTGCTTTATCTATAGAAGGATGCAATAGGGTCTCAAAGAGTTTCAGGCATCTGGAATATACCCATTCAATCGAGACATGTTTACTGACGAAGATTTTGGCTCTTTTTCAGTGACGGGTAAACATACATCTGTTTCAGAAAACTTACAAAATTACACTGCAGAAGAATCAGCAGAAGGTGATCCACTTGTCCTTATTCATATTGCCAATATCAGTGACCCTGTAGGCCTTGATGAAAACATATCTCAGATTTCTAATTGCAGAAGTAAGAAGCTTACCAATTTCAAGGAATCACGAAAGGTAAGAGGAAATGCTATCCATTGAAAGATTTAATGATTCCTTCTCGCAGCCAGGTCCATTGTCGCGATTAACTAGTGTGGAATTGCTGCTAAGTTGAATATTAAATTTAAATAGAATAAAGACATATTTGATATTAAAAGTAGTGAAACATTCAAAGCGATCCAAAACTAGAAAACGCAAGCTGTTTATTCTGGTGTTACTAAGACTAAAGACAACGCCAAGGAAATAAATCACTCAGCTTCTTTAAATTCACCCAATATGGAGAGCAAAATTCAAAAAGAGGAAGGCAATGCATAAAGTCTGAAACAGTATCAAACACTTCATTTCAAATTAAGCTGGAAGAAAAAAAACAGAAGAATAGAAACGAGGACTTCTAGAAAAGAAAGAAAGGAGAAAAAGGAGATAAGAAGCTTAAGGGAAAACCTATGAAAATAAAGCTTCAGATAGAATAAGACAAGAAGAGCTCATCAAACAAAAACAATACGCCATATGCAACGCGAAGAAATAAACAAATAATAAGAAGACCATTTGCTCCAGTTGGCATGGGAGCTTTGAAGACTGTTAGCTGCAGTGTGGAGAGTAGCAACAATGGTACCACAACACGTACTCTGATAAAGCAAGCTTAGAACTTCATATTTAAGATCATTGTTGAACAGTAAAAGGCAAAGGATAGACTGCTACTCACTGTGAAGATGACACATTGAGTTGCAGAGAGTCACAGCGAAAAGACACACAATAGCTTACGGCCAAAGCTTTCTTCCGAAAAGGAAACACGTATCCATTCACCCGAGGAAGCATACCTCACGCTTATATGACCGCCATCTCTGGCAGTCCAGACCGGAATGCAACTGTCACATAGACGGGTAGTAGCAATCTGGATGGGGAGGGGGAGGGGAAGGGATAGCAAGGCACGGGTTGGGGAAGAGCACTGTCTGGCAGAGCTTGCGTGGACTAGACTGCCAACAGGCGCAACGTCGGGCAGCTGTGAGCAGAGAGGTGGGGAGGGGGAATGCAGACCGGGGACGAATGAGGAGAGGAGAGGGAAAGGGAAAAGACAGGTGGGTGCAATGGCAGGGGCAGCTCACACAGAGGGTGAGGGGACGAGAACAGGGAGGAGATGATATGGCAGAGGGGTGGAGGGTGTGGGAACACTAAGCTACCATAGGTTGAGGCCGGAATGATTTCAGGAATGGAGGATATGCTGTAAGGATGACTTCAATCTACACAGTTCTGAAAAGCTGGTGATAAAGGGTACGATCCAGATGGCTTGGATAGTGAAGCAGCTATTGAAATCAAGCATTTTACGTTCAGTTGGATTCTGTAGAAATGTTGGAACACGCGTGGCAATACTGAAGCTACGACCTACATATTAGAAGATGGAGCAAGGAAAGGTACGCAAATAGCATTTATAGATTTAGAGAAAGTTTTCGAGAATGTCGACTGGAATACTGTCTTTGAAATTCTGAAGGTAGCAGGGGTAAAATACAGGGAGCGAAAGGCTATTTACAATTTGTACAGAAACTAGATACCAGTTATAAGCGTCGAGGGGCATGAAAGGGTAGTAGTGGTTGAGAAGGTAGTGATACAGGGTTGTAGCCTATCCCTGCTGTTATTCAATCTGTATACTGAGAAAGCAATAACGGAAAGAAAACAAAAATTTGGAATAGGAATTAAAATCCATGGAGAAAACTAAAAACTTTTAGCTTTGCCGACGACATTGTAATTCTGTCACGGACAGCAAAGGACCTGAAAGAGCAGTTGAACGGAATGGACAGTGTCTTGAAAGGAGGATATAAGATGAACATAAACAAACGCAAAAAGAGGATAATGGAATGTAGTCGCATTAAATCAGGTAATCCTGAAGGTATTAGATTAGTAAATGAGAAACTTAAAGTAGTCAATGAGTTGTGCTATTTCAAAAAATGGTTCAAATGGCTCTGAGCACTATGGGACTTAACTTCTGAGGTCATCAGTCCCCTAGAACTTAGAACTACCTAAACCTAACTAACCTAATGACATCACACACGTCCATGCCCGAGGCAGGATTCGAACCTTCGACCGTAGCGGTCGCACGGTTCCAGACTGTAGCGCCTAGAACCGCACAGGCCATCCCGGCCGGCTGAGTTTTGCTATTTGGGGAGTAAAATAACTGATGATGGTCGAAGTAGAGTGGATATAAAATGTAGACTGGCTACGGCAAGGAAAGCGTTTCTAAAGAAGAGGAATTTGTTAACATCGAGTATAGATTTGTTAGAAAGTCTTTTCTGAAGGTACTTGTATGGAGTGTAGCCTTGTATGGAAGTGAAACATGGACAATAAACAGTTTAGACAAGAAGAGAATAGAAGCTTTTGAAATGTGGTGCTACAGAAGAATGCTGAAGATCAGGTGAGTAGATCATGTAACAAATGAGGAGGTGCTGAACAGAATTGGGGAGAAGAGGAATTTGTGGCACAGCTTGACTAGAGAAGGTATCGGTTGGTAGGACTCGTTCTGAGGCATCAAGGGATCACCAGTTTAGTACTGGAGGGAAGCGTGGAGGGAAAAATCGTAGAGGGAGACCAAGAGATGAATACAGTAAGAAGATTCTGAAGAATGTAGGTTGTAGTAGGTGCTGGGAGATGAAGAAGCTTGCACAGGATAGAGTAGCACGGAGAGCTGCATCAAACCAATCTTTGGACTGACGACAACAACAAACAATGTTGAACCGCATGTTGTGGCACAGAGTGGTCGATTTTGCTCGAGGCCACAGTTTGGCGGTGGTCATTCAACCTCGTGGACAGATACTGTTAGTCACAGCAGTACAAAAAGCTGTGTAATGATTGCAGCAGAGATGATATATGACATGACTGCTTTCACAGGTGACCTGGTCTCTGAAGGGGTATGTTAAGCCTATTTGCAGCCTAGGTCTCAGTGGTAATTCTGTCTGAGTAGACCTTGGTGATACGCTCAGCATACTGGGCAAGGGAGCTCTTGTCACTGGAGATATGCCATCCCCGGCTGGCCATGCTGTATTGGAGGAATTTTTTGGTGTGGAAGATATGGCATTTTCATATGTTTTGGAATTATTTTTTCACAGCAAGAAATATGTTAAAAGCGCGTATTTTTTCTCGGCTCTCCCCTACCCTCGCAGGAAAACACATTTGTTTGCTGTCTTTATCAGTGTTCTATCCAAACAGTTCAAAAATGCGGAACCACATTTCGACATCTCCACAAATGGCTCAAGCTTAATAGATGGTAGCTTGACAGAATATTGTACCCTCCAAATCCTCCAAAAATAAACGAAAAATATACCTATTCTAAAAAGCAGATAAAAATTCTCTCGACACTTTCTTGTAAGACGGTCTGCACTTCTTTCACATTAATAACATAAGAGTAACCATATGTGGCTTGAATTCAGAGAAATAGTATAGGCCGCAATTTATACCAAAAAAATTAACAAAAGACGTATCTGATCCTCCTTAGTACACAAAACGGGTCAGAACACTGTTGCAGAAACAACGAAAGAAACAAGCCAAATTTAAACAGACGCAAAATTCCCAAAATTGACGATCTTTTACAGAAGCTCGAAATTTAGCACGGATTTCAATGTGAGATGCTTATAACAGTTTCCACAACGAAACTTTGTATCGAAACCAGGCACAAATCCAAAGAGATTCTGGTCGTATGTGAAGTATGTTAGCGGCAAGAAACAATCTATGCCTTCTCTGCGCGATAGCAATGGAGATACCATCGAAGGCAGTGCTGACAAAGCAGAGTTACTAAACACAAACTTCCGAAAGGCCTTCACAAAAGAAGACGAAGTAAATATTCCAGAATTCGAATCAAGAACAGTTGCCACAATGAGTAATGTAGAAGTAAATATCCTCAGAGTCTTCTGGTCCAGACTGTATTCTAATCAGATTCCTTTCAGAGTATGCTGATGCATTAGCTCCATACTTAATAGTCATATACAACCGTTCACTCGACGAAAGATCCATACCCAAAGACTGGGAAGTTGCACAGGTCACACTAATATTCAAGGAAGGTAGCAGGAGTAATCCACTTAATTACAGGCCCATGTCATTAACGTCGATATACAGTAGGATTTTTATTGTGTTCGAAAATTATGAATTACTTCGAAGAAAACGGTCTATTGACACACAGTCAATATAGGTTTGGGAAAAACAGTTCTTGTAAAACACAACTAGCTCTTCATTCACATGAAGTATGACTGCTATTGACAAGGGATTTAAGATCGATTCCGTATTTCTGGATTTCCGGAGGGCTTTTGACACTGTACCACACAAGCGACTTATAGTGAAATTGCGTACTTATGGAATATCGTCTAAGTTATGGGACTGGATTTGTGACTTCTTGTCAGAGAGGTCACAGTTCGTAATTGACGGAAAGTCATCGAGTAAAACAGAAGTGATATCTCGCGTTCCCCAAGGTAGTGTTATAGGCCTTTTGTTGTTCCTTATCCCTATAAACGATTTGGGAGACAGTTTCAGCAGCCGTCTTAGTTTGTTTGCAGATGACGCTGTCGTTTATCGACTAATAAAGTCATCAGAAGATCAAAACAAGAAAAGATATCTGGATGGTGCGAAAATTGGTAGTTCACTCTAAATAACGAAAAGTGTGAGGTCATCCACATGGGTGCTAAAAGCAATTCTTTAAACCTCGGTTACACTTTAAATCAGTCAAATCTAAAGGCCGCAAATTCAACTTAATACCTAGGAATTACAATTACGAACAACTTAAATTGGAAGGAACACATAAAAATGTTGTGGGGAAGGCTAACCAAAGGCTGCGTTTTATTGGCAGGACACTTAGAAAATGTAACAGACCTACTAAGGAGACTGCATACACTACGGTTGTCCGTTCTCTTCTAGAGTACTGCTACGCTGTGTGGGATCCTTACCAGATAGGACTGACGGAGTGAATCGAAAAAAAATCAAAGAATGGCAGCACGTTTTGTATTATCGCGAAATGAGGGAGAGAATGTCACTGAAATGATAGAAGATTTGGGCTGGACATCATTAAAAGAAAAACGTTTTTCAAAAAACGGGGACTTAACATCTGAGGTCATCAGTCCCCTAGAACTTAGAACTACTTAAACCTAACTAACCTCAGGACATCACACACATCCATGCTCGAGGCAGGATTCGAACCTGCGACCATAGCGGTCGCGCGGTTCCATACTGTAGCGCCTAGAGCCGCTCGGCCCACAGTGGCCGTCATGGCGTTTTTCGTCGCGACGGAATCTTCTCACGGAAGTCCAATCACCACCTTTCTCCTCCAAATGCGAAAATATTTTGTTGGCACCGACGTACATAGAGAGAAACGATCACCACGATAAAGTTAGGGAAGTCAGAGCTCGTACGGAAAGATATAGATGTTCGTTCTTTCCGTGCGCTATACGAGATTGGAATAATGGAGAATTATGAAGGTGGTTCGATGAACCCTCTGCCAGGCACTTAAATGTGATTTGCAGAGTATCCATGTAGATGTAGGTGTAGATGTAGATGGAGTGGAGTACAGGGTGGGGGGGGGGGGGGGAGGGGGACAGTGAAGATAACGCGATATTCATCTGCTATGTTGTGGCTGAACGCTTGTAACCAGTTGCTTTTACAGCTTTCTATGTAGCGCATATACAGTATATCACAGTTCGTCACGTCTACATCATTGTTATCATACAGAAAAAATTGCGAATAGCGTTATCCAATAAGACGAGCTTCGCTCTCAGGTACCTTGAAGACGTTCCCTGTAGCGTTCAAAATCGTCGAACAGGCTTCCTGCAATCAAGTCCATAAACAGCCGTACAAAACCATACAACCGTGAGGTATTAGTCCTCTACTTAGCTCTCTTGCTTTTAATTTACTAACTGTTTTTTTGTAATTTGTCTCGCGTTATGTCTTACTAAAGATGGCTATTGCACAATTGTTTAAGAGTGCGCTTGTGAATAGATTAGACGTCTGACAAAGACTGTATGTATAAACGTACAATGAGTGAAACTTTACGCCACAAATTAGCTTCCTGTACTCTCAAGGCAAAAGTTTACACGCTTGAAATTATAATACAAAGCAAAAGTACTGAAACATGCCGT
Source organism: Schistocerca gregaria (assembly GCF_023897955.1). Lineage (NCBI taxonomy): Eukaryota > Metazoa > Arthropoda > Insecta > Orthoptera > Acrididae > Schistocerca > Schistocerca gregaria. Next base: position 358,926,920 of record NC_064920.1, on the reverse strand, counting down.
AAACGATGGTGTGAAGCACGCAATTGCGTTGTAATGGACTTATCTGGTGACGCTGCCCGACGTCGTTTCTTGTTCCTTGCAGCATGAGAAAAGCCGTTAATAGTTGAAATCACACGGAAAATCGTAATTTGTACATACGTTTCGGCACCTGAATGCTACGGACCAACTACACTATGATTCCAACATATCATTGACTTATTTCTCATGAACGTACATCATGGAATGTATAACAGATCAAGTCACAGATAATGAATATTGTCAGAGTTTCTACAATTATAAGTATTAACCCGCAACACTATGCCGTAAGATAACGTTAAATTACGTGATATAATGGATCATGTGGCTGGACTACTGTATCAGCTTAGTGGATATAATTCAATACTTCACTGGGATTTTTAGCAAAATGAATATGTGTGACTGTCTAACATCAAACGACGACTTGTGTGCTCAACCTGGTAGGCTTCTACCAGGTTGGCTGGACGATTCGGGAGGAGGGCTAGATCAGCGGTCCCGTCGGATTAGGGAAGGAAGTCGGCCGTGCCTTTTCAAAGGAACCATCCCGGCATTTTCCTGGAGCGATTTAAGGAAATCACGAGAAATCTCAATCAGGATGGCCGGACGAGGGTTTGAACCGTCGTCCTCCAGAATGGGAGTCCAGTGTGCTAACCACTGCGCCACCTAGCCCGGTCATAAAGCTACCGTGGAAGCGGTAACGTTAAAATGTAACTTTTAGGTTAAATTGCAACTGGAGAAAGAACACCGAATATTACTACCATGTGACTCGTGAACTACAAGCTAAAGCAGATATCGGTTAAGATCGAGCAAACAATTCAAAAAAGAAATTTTTAGAGCTGTAGGAAAGCGAGCGACAACAGGAAATCATCATATGCATAGATTATGAACACGTACGAGATGAGAAGGGAAGCGTTTACCATCTTACAAGAGAATTAAAAAAAATGAAAACAGAGATATATAGGTAAAATCCTATCTGAAAAGTTCTCCTCTCTGTATCTAGCGTCAGACGTAAGCTTTAGGGCTACTGCCCTTTAAATTTAGATAAATTCCCTGATAAATTCGGCCTCTAGTACCTAAGGAATATACACTCTTGGAAATTGAAATAAGAACACCGTGAATTCATTGTCCCAGGAAGGGGAAACTTTATTGACACATTCCTGGGGTCAGATACATCACATGATCACACTGACAGAACCACAGGCACGTAGACACAGGCAACAGAGCATGCACAATGTCGGCACTAGTACAGTGTATGTCCACCTTTCGCAGCAATGCAGGCTGCTATTCTCCCATGGAGACGATCGTAGAGATGCTGGATGTAGTCCTGTGGAACGGCTTGCATTCCATTTCCACCTGGCGCCTCAGTTGGACCAGCGTTCGTGCTGGACATGCAGACCGCGTGAGACGACGCTTCATCCAGTCCCAAACATGCTCAATGGGAGACAGATCCGGAGATGTTGCTGGCCAGGGTAGTTGACTTACACCTTCTAGAGCACGTTGGGTGGCACGGGATACATGCGGACGTGCATTGTCCTGTTGGAACAGCAAGTTCCCTTGCCGGTCTAGGAATGGTAGAACGATGGGTTCGATGACGCTTTGGATGTACCGTGCACTATTCAGTGTCCCCTCGACGATCACCAGAGGTGTACGGCCAGTGTAGGAGATCGCTCCCCACACCATGATGCCGGGTTTTGGCCCTGTGTGGCTCGGTCGTATGCAGTCCTGATTGTGGCGCTCACCTGCACGGCGCCAAACACGCATACGACCATCATTGGCACCAAGGCAGAAGCGACTCTCATCCCTGAAGACGACACGTCTCCATTCGTCCCTCCATTCACGCCTGTCGCGACACCACTGGAGGCGGGCTGCACGATGTTGGGGCGTGAGCGGAAGACGGCCTAACGGTGTGCGGGACCGTAGCCCAGCTTCATGGAGACGGTTGCGAATGGTCCTCGCCGATACCCCAGGAGCAACAGTGTCCCTAATTTGCTGGGAAGTGGTGGTGCGGTCCCCTACGGCACTGCGTAGGATCCTACGGTCTTGGCGTGCATCCGTGCGTCGCTGCGGTCCGGTCCCAGGTCGACGGGCACGTGCACCTTCCGCCGACCACTGGCGACAACATCGATGTACTGTGGAGACCTCACGCCCCACGTGTTGAGCAATTCGGCGGTACGTCCAGCCGGCCTCCCGCATGCCCACTATACGCCCTCGCTCAAAGTCCGTCAACTGCACATACAGTACACGTCCACACTGTCGCGGCGTGCTACCAGTGTTAAAGACTGCGATGGAGCTCCGTATGCCACGGCAAACTGGCTGACACTGACGGCGGCGGTGCACAAATGCTGCGCAGCTAGCGCCATTCGACGGGCAACACCGCGGTTCCTGGTGTGTCCGCTGTGCCGTGCGTGTGATCATTGCTTGTACAGCCCTCTCGCAGTGTCCGGAGCAAGTATTGTGGGTCTGACATACCGGTGTCAATGTGTTCTTTTTTCCATTTCCAGGAGTGTATTACAACATTTCAGATTTCGCAAATACTATGGATGTATCGGTACCAACGATTTACAAAAGTGTAAATAAACGAACATCTTGCGGAAGCATTCACAATGCAACGATCTGTCAGACGGAGTAACTGTTACTATTTGGCAACCATTCTACAGGGCGGAAGATAAATTGGTATATGGTTCAAATGGCTCTGAGCACTATGAGACTTAATTTCTAAGGTCATCAGTGCCTTAGAACTTAGAACTACGTAAACCTAACTAGCCTAAGGACATCACGCACATCCATGCTCGAGGCAGCATTCGAACCTGCGATCGTAGCGGTCGCGCGGTTCCAGACTGAAGCGCCTAGAACCGCCCTGCCACAACGGCCGGCTAACACTACAGTCGAAACAGCAAATCGGCGTTGCTTTGATTGACTCATTTGAGCTTTTTTTTTAGTGGAGGAGATGTCTCAGCGCGCCGCTTTGTCTCAGGACAGCACTCAAAACTGAACCACTCGTGATCATTTTTTGGTCCTCTCAAGAAGATCAGCGCACAATTTTCTTCGCTTGTCCTTCTGCTCAGTTGTGAGATTTTTCGGCACCATTTTGGCACAAACCTTTCGTATGTGCAAAACATCAGACAAAATTTGATGTACGGTAAAGGCGTTTTAAGTTTAAGAGGTCACCCATCATCCTGTTATTAATCGTCGATCTGATCTCACACGTTCGCAGTTTTCGTCGGTTTTTGAAGTCGAAGGTCTCCCCGAGCCACGTCCATTTTCAATGTCTTCACAGCCTGCCAAAACCGTTTTGTGCAAGCGAAAAACTTGTGCTCTTGATAAGGAACGTTCCCAATAGGACTGTTTCAACTTTTCAAACGTTCCCCAAGTATAACACAAAATTTGATGGCATTACGTTGTTCTAACTTCTGCTGTTCCAATTTTGTAACACACAACAAAAACGCAGCTTCAATGATGGCGCTCTCAGAAATCACGTGCTAGCTGTACGGAGCTGAAACTCGGACTGAGCATCTGGAGTGGACGAACACACGGTGTATACAAGTAGAACAACAAACACAGCGTTAGCCAGATCACTCGCCGTGTTGTCAGTCTCATTATTTTTCTCACACACCTCGTGTATATTCGTATTCAGAGAGGGATTGGAATCTAGAGAGATTCTTGGCTACACGCAGAAACCGTAAGAAAACTAAGGAATAGTATAGTCATGGACTATTGCTCTCTTGTGATGTAATGATTTTAATAACAACTCATTCCTGAAATATACTAAACATAGCTGCACAACAGCAACGGTTCCAAGTAAAAAAATTATAAACAGCCGACCAGTTGCAATGGATAAAGAGATTCTTTACCTAGGTTTCGACAAATATAAATTTGTCTTCTTCAGAAGGTAGCAATTTTACATTAGTAAGTACTAATGTACCATCGCCGTTTATAGAAATGTCGGCATAGATCCATTTGTCAAAAGTGATATATAGCCCTAGAATTAGGGTTTGTCACGTAAATATAAAATAGTTCATGGATCTTGCAGAGCTCACAACCGAGCTCTGCGCGCATACTGCGTCCGCTGTCTGCTTCTGATAGCGCGCTCGCTGTTCTAATCTTAGTTGTGTAGATGCTGCTACTGCTGGCGGGCGGGTATCTTTGAAGCGGTGCGACTGTTATCTGGAGGAGGCAGCTGCAATGGAGCGTGGAAGGCTGGACCCCTATCGAGAGCGACGAAGGGCGGGAGATTCTCCGTTTATCAGGTGTGCGCAGGACGTTTCTCTGGCAGTTACTGGCAGCCAATGCGTGTTTGTTGTCCGCCCTTTGTCGGGTGCAGACAGAGGCGTGGCGGTAATTTCCCGGGCTAGATAGCGTATATACGCAATGTACAGAGGAGTTGGGCATCTCATATAGGAGTGACTACGGCAGAGAGCGATCGGTAGCTGTGGCCCTCATTCACGGCCGGGTGCTGTCTCATATACGAGGGCATTCAAAAAGTAATGAAACACATTTTCCCCCGTCAATTTCGGTTGAAAAAACGTGGAATTTGTTCTGGGGTATGGTGGAACGTTTTCCCTTCGACCACTTTAGTTCCATGAAGTTCCGATAGGTGGCGGCGCTATACGTTGCCTTCAAACTGGCGTCTGTAACAGAGGTGCGTTCCAAGCAGAGGGCTGTCATAGAATTTCATTGGAGGAAAACCAGAGCATCGCAGATATTCGTCGGCTCTTGTAGAATATCTACGCAGACCTGGCAGTGAACAAAAGCACGACGAGTCGTTGGGCGAGGCGTCTGTCATCATCGCAACAAGGCGCGCAAACCTGTCCGGTCTCCTGCGTGTCGTCCGGCCACACACAGTTGTAACTTCCTGCAATGTTGTGACGTGCGGACACTCTCATGCGAGCCGGTCGACGGATCACCAACACCTCGCTGCTCGACTGGACATCTCTGTTGGTAGTGGTGACACACTCGGCCATCAGTTGGGGTGCCCACTGGGTTGTCCCTCGCCGCCAAACAGAAGACCGCATAGGGCAACGAAGGACCATCTGTGCGCAATTGCCTGCGCGTTACGAGGGTGATCTAGGGAATTTTAGTCGAACATCTCACAGTCGAAGAAATCGGCAACGCTTGGAGTGGCTCCGCATGACATCTCCTTCGAAGAAAAAGTTAAAATCAGCACTCTCAGCCGGTGAAGTCATGGCGACGGGCCTCTGGGACTCGTAAGGGGTTATTCTGTTTGATGTCCTCTCTCATGGTGCAATGATCAACTCTGAAATGCATTGTGCCGCCGGCACCGTCAAGAAAATCAAGAAACGACTTCAGCATGTTCGTCGCCAGGAAAATACAAACGAACTTCTCCTCCTCCACGACAACGCAAGGCCTCACATAAGTCTGTACGCTTGAGCTCACAAAACTTAATTGGACTGTTGTTCCTGATCCACCCTAGAGCCCTGCATTTCGCACCATCCGACTTCCATCTGTTCGGACTTCTGAAATATGCACTCCACGGGAAGCAGTAAGTGGATAATGAGGAGGTTACTGATGCAGCAAGACGTTGTCTCCGGCGTCGACCAGTGGAGTGGTACCGTGCGGGCATAAGGGCCGTCCAAGTAACGTGGAGTAAGACCCAGTAACGTGGAGTAAGGCCGCCGGACTGAACGGAGATTATGTTCAAAAATAGGATTTTGTGACGAAAAGGATGGGGGATAATATGGTGTATTGGAATTCTGAAGAAAACCAAACTGCTGTTGCTTTACTTATTGAACGCCCCTCGTAGGATTTGAGGGCAGAGGCGTGCTAGTTTATTTCCTCTTCGAATCGGTATGAAGAAGTAGTGTTTATATATATATATATATATATATATATATCTGTGCGCATAATGTTAGCCCCCCCCCATGAACCATGGACCTTGCCGTTGGTGGGGAGGCTTGCGTGCCTCAGCGATACAGATAGCCGTACTGTAGGTGCAACCACAACAGGGGGTTATCTGTTGAGAGGCCAGACAAACGTGTGGTTCCTGAAGAGGGGCAGCAGCCTTTTCAGTAGTTTCAGGGGCAACAGTCTGGATGATTGACTGATCTGGCCTTGTAACAATAACCAAAATGGCCTTGCTGTGCTGGTACTGCAAACGGCTGCAAGCAAGGGGAAACTACGGCTGTAATTTTTCCCGAGGGCATGCAGGTTTACTGTATGATTAAATGATGATGGCGTCCTCTTGGGTAAAATATTCCGGAGGTAAAATAGTCCCCCATTCGGATCTCCGGGCGGGGACTACTCAAGAGGATGTCGTTATCAGGAGAAAGAAAACTGGCGTTCTACAGATCGGAGCGTGGAATGTCAGATCCCTTAATCGGGAAAGTAGGTTAGAAAATTTAAAAAGGGAAATCGATAGGGTAAAGTTACATATAGCAGGAATTTGTGAAGTTCAGTGACAGGAGGAACAAGACTTTTGGTCAAGTGAATACAGGGTTATAAATACAAAATCAGATAGGGGTAATGCAGGAGTAGGTTTATAATGAACAAAAAAAATAGGATTGCGGGTAAGCTACTACAAACAGCATAGTGAACGCATTATTGTGGCCAAAATAGACACGAAGCCCACGCCTACTACTGTAGTACAGGTTTATATGCCAACTAGCTCTACAGATGATGAAATTGATGAAATGTATGATGAGATAAAAGAAATTATTCAGGTAGTGAAGGGAAACGAAAATTTAATAGTTATGGGTGACTGGAATTCGATAGTAGGAAAAGGGAGAGAAGGAGACGTAGTAGGTGAATATGCATTGAGGGTAAGAAATGAAAGAGGAAGCCGCCTGGTAGAATTCTGCACAGAGCATAACTTAATCATAGCTAGTTTGTATACCTGGAAGAAGCCTGGAGATACTAGAAGGTATCAGATAGATTATATTATGGTAAGACAGAGATTTAGGAACCAGGTTTTAAATTGTAAGTCATTTTCAGGGGCAGATGTGGACACTGACCACAATTTATTGGGTATGAATTGTAGATTAAAACTGAAGAAACTGAAAAAAGGTAGGATCTAGATAAACTGACTAAACTAGAGATTTTACAGAGTTTCAGGGAGAGCATAAGGGAACAATGGACAGGAATGGGGGAAAGAAATACAGTAAAAGAAGAATGGGTAGCTTTGAGGGATGAAGTAGTGAAGGCAGCAGAGGATCAAGTAGGTAAAAAGACGAGGGCTAGTGGAAATCCTTGGGTAACAGAATAAATACTGAATTTATGAAAAGAGAAAATGAAAAAAATGCAGTAAATGAAGCAGGCAAAAAGGAATACAAACGTAGGAAGGATGTAGAGGCTTATCTCATTAGGGGAAAGAGAGATCCAGTCTACAGGAAAATTAAAGAGACCTTTGGAGAAAAGAGAACCACTTGTATGAATATCAAGAGCTCAGATGACAACCCAGTTCTAAGCAAAGAAGGGAAAACAGAAAGGTGGAAGGAGTATATAGAGGGTCTATACAAGGGCGATGTACATGAGGACAATATTATGGAAATGAAAGAGGACGTAGATGAAGATGAAATAGGAGATAGTATACTGCGTGAAGAGCACTGAAAGATCTAGGTCGAAACATTAGAACTACTGACAGCCTTGGGAGAGCCAGGCCTAACAAAACACTACTATCTAGTGAGCAGAATGTATGAGACAGGCGAAATACCCTCAGACTTCAAGAAGAATATAATAACTCCGATCCCAAAGGAAGCAGGTGTTGGCAGATGTGAAAATTACCGAACTATCAGTTTAAGAAATCATGGCTGCAAAATACTAACGAGAATTCTGTACAGACGAGTGGAAAAACTGGTAGAAGCCGACATGGGGGAAGATCAGATTGGATTCCGTAGAAATATTGCAACACGTGAGGCAATACTGGCACAAACCTACGTTTCTAGCATTTGTAGACTTAGATAAAGCTTGTGACAATGTTGACTGGAATATACTCTCTTTCAAATTTTGAAGGTGGCAGGGGTAAAATACAGGGAGCGAAAGGCTATTTACCATTTGTACGGAAAGCAGAAGGCAGTTATAAGAGTCGAGGGGCATGAAAGGGAAGCAGTGGTTGGGAAGGGAGCGAGACAGGATTGTAGCCATTCCCCGATGTTATTCGATCTGTATGTTGAGCAAGCAGTAAAGGGAACAAAAGAAAAATTCGGAGTAGGTATTAAAATCTATGGAGAAGAAATGAGAACTTTGAGGTTCGCCAATGACATTTAAATTCTGTCAGAGACAGCAAAGGACTTGGAAGAGCAATTGAACGGAATGGACAGTGTCTTGAAAGGAGGATATAAGATGAACATCAACAAAAGCAAAACGCGGATAACGGAATGTAGTCGAATTAAATTGGGTGATGCGGCGGCAATTAGATTAGGAAATGAGACACTTAAAGTAGTAAAGGAGTTTTGCTATTTGGGGTGTAAAATAACAGATGGTGGTCGAAGTAGAGAAGATATAAAATGTAGACTTGCAATGGCAAGGAAAGCTTTTCTGAAGAAGAGAAAATTGTTAACATCGGGTATAGATTTAACTGTCAGGAAGTCATTTCTGAAAGTATTTGTGTGGAGTATAGCCATGTATGGAAGTGAAACATGGACGATAAATAGTTTGGACAAGAAGAGAATAGAAGCTTTCGAAATGTGGTGCTACAGAAGAATGCTGAAGATTAGGTGGGTAGATCACATAACTAATGAGGAGGTACTGAATAGGACTGGGGAGAATAGGAATTTGTGGCACAACTTGACTAGAAGAAGGGATCGGTTGGTAGGACATGTTCTGAGGCATCAAGGGATCACCAATTTAGTATTGGAGGGCAGCGTAGAAGGTAAAAATCGTAGAGGGAGACCGAGAGATGAATACAGTAAGCAGATTCAGAAGGATGTAGTTTGCAGTAGGTACTGGGACATGAAGAAGCTTGCACAGGATAGAGTAGCATGGAGAGCTGCATCAAACTAGTGTCTGGACTGAATACCACAACAACAACAACTCATATTTCCTTTTTGGATGTCCGTTTTGGATATATATGTTTCTAAGTTGGCGTTTAAATGTTGATTATTGTTGAACATCGTGATCTTTCAGATATTAATACATTCTAAATTAACTGTTGTTGTAACTGATAGTTGCAATTATTAGACGGAAGTAAAGAGATATCGTGCCCGCATCACGTGGTCGTGCGGTAGCGTTCTCGCTTCCCACGCCCTGGTTCCCGGGTTCGATTCCCGGGGTGGTCAGGAATTTTCTCTGCCTTGTGATGGCTGGGTGTTGTATGCTATCCTTAGGTTAGTTAGGTTTAAGTAGTTCTATGTTCTAGGGGACTGATGACCATAGATGTTAAGTCCCATAGTGCTCAGAGCCATTTGAACCAAAGAGATTCGTGCGTCGTTTTTGTGTCAAGTATGAGAAGTGCTGAGGAAGGATGGAATAATGGGGAGGGGGAATACCTAGAACGGTATCCAAGAGCGTCCACTGTATTTCCTTCATATTTCTATTTTTTTAAATTGACTGGCGTAGTTAAAGTATAATAATATGTATTCTTAACGCTACATTTTGTTTAGGCAAAGTGTAACCCAGGCCAGCAGTCGACGAGATATATGCTGGAAACTTCCCAATAGAATCACAAATCGCCTGGAACAATCGACTCATAACAGTCTAGCACTGGACCAAGCTGACAGCATGTTGTGGTGTTGTTGGACTCCACGGCTTTTGAGAAGATCCAATTTATTGAAGTAGAGAACTTGTACACCTTGATATTTCACGCTTTTCCCTGTCTTCTAGCGCAGAAAATGGCATTTTTCTTTTCAATTGATTCAATTGGATCATTGAGGACATATAACAAGATTATATTCTCGAGATTCTATTCTATCACTCTGGAGTGTAGAACTGAATGTTATTTCTGGCTTTCCTTTGACCACAGACGGATGGTAAACTACCGTTGCGATTAAGTTATTCATGAGTAGGAGGGGGAAGAGGGAGTTCTTGTGGGAATTGAAGAAATACACTATGTGATCAAAATTATCCGGACACGCCCAAAAACATACGTTTTTCAAATTAGGTGCGTTGTGCTGCCACCTACTGCCAGGTAGTCCATATCAGCGACTTCAGTAGTCATTAGACGTCGTGAGAGAGCAGAATGGGGCGCTCCGCGGAACTCACGGACTTTGAACGTGGTTAGGTGATTTGGTGGCACTTTTGTCATACGTTTGTATGCGAGATTTCAATGCTCCTAAATATCTCTAGGTCCATTGTTGATAGTGACGTGGAAACGTGAATGGACAAGTACAGCAGGCCGACCTCGTCTGTTGACAGTTGCCGACAGGTGAAGAGGGACGTAATGTGTAATAGGTACACACATCCCCAGACCATCACACACGAATTGCAAACTGCATCAGGATCCCCTACAAGTACTATGACAGTTAGGCGGGAGGTGAGAAAACTTGGATTTCTTAGTCGAGCAGCTGGTCACAAGCCGGTAAATGCCAAACGACTCATCGCTTCGTATAAGGAGCGGAAACATTGGGCCATTGAACAGTGGAAAAACGTTGTGTGGAGTGATGAATCACGGTACACAATGTGGCGATCCGATGGCAGGGTGTGGATATGGCGACTGCCCGGTGTACGTCATTGCCAGCGCATATAGTGCCAACAGTAAAATTTGGAGGCGGTGGTGTTATGGTGTTGTCGTGTTTTTCATGGAGGGGACTTGCAGCCTTTGTTGTTTTGCATGGCACTATCACAGCACTGGCCTACATTGGAGTTTTAAGCACCTTCTTCCTTCCCACTGTTGAAGAGCAATTCGGGGATGGCAATTTCATCTTTCAACACGATCGAGCACCTGTTCATAATGCGCCGCCCGTGGTGGAGTGGTTACACCACAATGACATCCCTGTAATGGACTGGCCTGCACAGAGTCCTCACCTGAATCCTATAGAACACCTCTGAGATGTTTTGGAACGCCAACTTCGTGCCAGGCCTCACCAGCCGCCATCGATACGTCTCCTCAGTGCAGCACTCCGTGAAGAATGGGCTACCATTCCTCAAGAAAGCTTCCAGCACCTGACTGAACGTATGCATGCGAGAGTGGAAGCAGTCATCAAGGCTAAGGGTGGGCCAACAACACGTTGAATTCCAGCTTTACCAATGGAGGACGCCAGCTAGGTGTCCGGATAGTTTTGATTAGATAGTGTATATCGGGGTGTTATACTGCAGCCATGTTAATTTGTGCTGGTAATAGGCGCCAGGTTTAAAGCGCCAGAGTGTTGGAATGGTCTGTTTTTTGAGGTCGGCAAGGAGTGTATGAGAAACGGACAGAAAATGATTTGAGGACTGTTTTGGCAATGTTCCGTAAGTTTTCACATGTGCGCTGAATGCAGGACAACGTTGAAATCGCCGCCGTGTCAAAGAAAAAGCATAATTTCCCGTGAAAAAACTGTCTGAAAAGTCTGTATCCACGATTCCAGAAGAGGCTGGCGCGGTCTCCAGTTACCAGACAGCACACTGACGTGTTCCATTATTATAAAATGTTGTACAGCAGAAGCAAACTAGCGCTTTTCATTTATTATAATGTTGTTCTACCAAGAATCGACAGAAGATTCAGTTGACATTTTCCAATATTGGTTAAGATATCCAATTTCGTCGGATCTTGAATTTGTACACTATAGCTGTTCTAGCGAAACTTGCAATAACAAGAACCTTAATTTTCCAATGGTTGGCAACCAGTATCACATCTCTGTCTTGAATATAGCAGATATAAATGTGTATGATTTCTCAAGCACTCTAATCGCGATTGGTAGACGGTATGTTGTCTGCCTTACGCTCAGCTTTCACATGCAATGGTTCGAAGACTGACGTAGTCGTTGTCTTCGGCGACCGCTGAGAGCGAAGGTCTCGTGTGTGCCTGTTGTGTGTTGCACGTTAGGTAAGCAGTTATAACAGTCCAAGAGAGGTACAAGGAACATTAGAGACACACTCGACTGAAGTAGTCAAGCAAATAAAATGTCGCCGTGCACTGAGCGAAGAGTAACTTCGAAATAAGATACGAGTAGTATAGTGTCGTACTACAACTGTTCTAATCTGAGCCTCGCGAAATCTGTGATTCCCCATATGTTCCGAGCCAGCCATCGGTCAAAAGTAATCTATATGTCTTCTTAATTTTTATACGGCAATTGAAAATGACGTATCAGTCGAAACCCTTTTAGCGTCTGAAGAATTTATGCGAACATTTAAAGAGTGGAATGTAAATGTTTCTAGCCGCCAATCTCACATTTGTCAGGGTGATTACAAAAAAGTATTCCTTTTCGTATATAACTTATGTGTATGCAACGAACTGAGAACGTATTCCAATACCACAGGATTAAGCTTCCCACTTCATCACTGCAAAAAGTAATGAGACAAATTAGTATACAAATAATATATTAAGAACGTTCTAAGTGCCATACAGGGAAGCCGATTGGTTCTCAATGCAAATAAGAAAACTTTTATTCCAAGTGCCATTAATACAGAGGCACTATGTTTTATTTGTAATAATACACGTACAGAAATACAGCAATAACATTTCAACCAGCAGAACCACGGTCAACAAAAACCATTTCTCATTTTTTTTCAATTTTTTTGCAAGTGAATAACCTTAAATTCATGAAAAAACAGCCTTCCGTTCTTGGGATCACATGTTGTGAAGTGTACTGCAAAATTATCTGTGCTGTTGAAGAAATTGCAGCATTGTTAACAGATCTTTCAATTTCGCAACTGGTAAACGTAATAGGTCTTTCGCATGAAGTACGGCATATTTGCCTTTATCTTTTATCTTTTGAATACACTGACTCTCCTGTTTCAGGGTAAAAAATTTTAATAGGTGAGATGGATAAGTATGAGACACTTTGATCATATTGCACTTGGAGATCTCACACGCCTACATCGACAACAATGCTTCGGCAGCATCTTTAAAATCACGTAAGTTATCAGCATGCACTCGAATTACATGGAATGGGTTCGTATCTGACTAGTAATGAATGTTTAAAACATTTTATCCATGATTTGACACTTGGAACAAGTTTAGAAAACAACGGCACCGAAACCGTGTTCCTGAAATAAGTGATACTTTGTACGTTTGACGTTTTCACTCCTCATTTGACCACAATAAACTCTATTGTTACCCCTCTGCCCACGGTGTGGACTGAAAGGAAGCTAACAACAATGTCGGATAGAATACCACTAAATGAAATACGTTTGTATTTTTAAGCATAATTAACTGTGACATGATTCATATTAATGAACCGAATGTTTGTTGATATTGCTGGGAAAAGCAACAATAAAAAAGTAACATTTCATTGAAATAGGTAACACGTAATTGTACGTCCAAAAATCTTAGTCTTACATATATTATTTTGCTTGTGACAGGTCGCGGACAGCTAGGAACTTTCATCACATCACTACAACTATACTCTAGCAAAATGGAAAATTTATTGTAAAATAATTCAAAAACAATAAAAAATAAAGTAAGTATTATTATTAGTTTGCTACATTTCAAGACAATTGGAACACGCCACAGTCTTATGTTCACCAGCCAAGGATCAATGGCATTTTGTACAAAAGGAATAATCTTTTCTATCGCTACTATACTACTTTTCATTGCAAACGTCACATCAACGAGGTTTTATTTGACAGCTTCCCATGTTCCATCCCATCTTCTTTTTCGAAGAGATAGCTCTTGATAGAAAGTCGAAGACCTGTTGACAGACGAGGATTGGCTCTGAGTACTATGGGACTCAACTCCTGTGGTCATCAGTCCCCTAGAACTTAGAACTACCTAAACCTAACTAACCTAAGAACATCACACACATCCACGCCCGAGGCAGGATTCGAGCCTGCGAGCGTAGCAGTCGCACGGTTCCGGACTGCGCGCCTAGAACCGCGAGACCACTGCGGCCGACGCAGACGAGGATTGTAAATTATTTTCTTCATATGTGGTTCCGTTAAATCGAAGGAAAGCCTTTTAAGGAATCGGCCTTGTTCCGTACTAGAGAAGAAATGTGTATGGGGGCGATTCAGTTTTGAAAATACAAATGTATTCACAGCCGCAGCATCCAAAAAACTGTAAAAAGTATCGGAGTGTCCATCTTCGCGTTTTACATTTGATGCTTTTATCGAGACACAGTCGGTCAAACGTTCACAGCGCATTTTGTCATATTGTAGAATTTGCTTTGTTCAGTCTTTTGCATGTAAGGATCTGTTCCAGGTGAATCCAATGGTTCGAATGGCTCTGAGCACTATGCGACTTAACTTCTGAGGTCATCAGTCGCCAAGAACTTAGAACTAGTTAAACCTAACTGACCTAACGACATCACACACACCCATGCCCGAGGCAGGATTCGAACCTGCGGTCGCTCGGTTCCAGACTGAAGCGCCTAGAACCGCACGCCACTCCGGCCGGCCCAGGTGAATCAAGTGTGGCTAACATTTTTGAATTTTTTTGTTATAAGAGCATTTTATCAGGGTCGTGCAGAAAAAGAGATGAAATAGGAGGTGCATTCCTGGAGTTGATCATTTCCGGTGGTATTTGTGGTTTATTTTTGCGTAACGTGCAGACGAATGTGACTTTCATCTTAATCAACACGTCGGCCATTTCGCACGATATCATCGATTGTCGGTCCTGTAATTATTGTTTGTGTTTTTTACAGATTCACAAAGCTGTACGACATACCTCGTTGGCATGGAAAGGATAACTGTTTCTTTTTTCTTAGATTCGTTCACAACGTAAGGAATTCCGTCGAAAACAAAAATATTTTTGCATCACATATGCTGACAATTTTCAAGCCTTATTTGCAAGTTGTTTTACGTAAATACTCTAAAAAAGTACATCGTCATCTGAAGTTATGTAACGTTTCACCTATCGTCAAGCATTCAGATAGTGTATAATGGCCTTTACACTGAATAGTAAAAAAAGTCCAGAACTGTGGCTAGGCCGCAAATTTGTCGTTTTGTTTCCTTCGGTCGCGTGTTTTCTTATTGAATATAAGGGCACGCATAAGAAATTAAAACAGATTTTTAGACATTGTCAATCGCAAAACCGGGGATCTGTCTATTTCTGAGACATTTCATAGGTGTTCAATCGGGAATCCAAGTAACCGCTCCTATATGGTAACTCACAAAGCGCTTTCATCTAAGGTTTGTTGTGGGGGCGGTATACCATTGGACAGAATTGTATCGTCTGGCTATTAGTTTGATTTCCTGATTTGTGTGTTTCACCAACATAGCAATCATTTCTTAATTTACAAACAATGGAAATAGTTTTCCCTTCTCCGTCATGCCGTCAGGGCAGGCGTAGTACTATATTTTTCGTAGGCGCTATGGTATATTTAGACTTTAGAGGTGCGTTGGTCCATATTGTTTCTAAATCTTTACCTAGAGTAAAGTATCTAGCTTTTCCGTCGCTGTCTTCCGGTAACTGTCCTTCTTCTTGCAGGAATCTCACATCGGGTTCGAATTCATCGTCGATGGCGTCTTCATGAGATAATACGCCATCCGATGTCAGCGACATTCAGCAAAATTGTCTTCGTCCTCATCATCAGAATCCATAGCTATTCGCCTTTGCAATTCTTCTAAAACCTCTTTTGGGGAGGTGAACACGACTATGTAGGCCATTGAGGTATCTGTAAACTAGAACAAAAAATTAACAGTGTTAACAAGGTTGGGTGGAAATCCACGTGAGCTACAATCACGTGCGTAACATGGACGAGTAGAATCCCACCTAGCACCTTGTAGTGGTTAATAAAACAGAAAAAGAGAAGAGAAGAAAAGAAAAGGTTGAAAATGTGGGAAGAAATGGTAAATAAAAAGGTTTTTTTTAAATCGTTAATCACCGTGAAAAAGGAAAAGGGAAAAGCTATCGGACTTTGTGATTCGGAAAAGATATTGTTTGGGTGTTCCTTGTGGCGTTTCTGAGCAAAAGTCAAACCAATTTCCACTACAAAATTATTTGAAAGAGAATAACAAAATGTGATTAACAAGGGGAAATGGTGTAGATAAGAGTTCATTCATTACCAAGTTAATATGTCTTCTCTCGTGCGGCGTTCAGGTCTTGTTCTCCACCAATCTCCTGCTTCATTTCTGCATGAAAAAGTCGTAGCTGCTCCAAAATCTAGCAGTAAATTTCATCGTCCAGGAGTTACTAATGTCCACAAATTAAAACCATCTTGATATTGAATGCAATGTATTACACGGCTGCTTCTATCCTCCAAATTTCATACAAGCTTCCACAATACAATATGTCTGTACCTCAATAAGTTTTTACGTTTTAATCAGACCAAGAGTAACGAATAAGTTTTTACGTCTGAATCATACCAAGACTAGCCAATAAGTGAACCTAAGCTTCCGCTCTCAAGAGACAAGAGCGGGTAGAAAACAAAGAGAGTTACAATTTTTGTACCATAATTTTCTTATAAATATTTTCTCTGCCGTCGAGCGCTCATACAGCTGCGACGGTATAATTTACATCTGAGGGAACGAGTGTAGCGCGGCGAAATTCAAAGTCCCGCTACAAGCCTACGTAGAACGGGCAGTACGTTGCACGGAGCATGTGACCCCTCCAATACTGTGAGCGTGACGAGCTAGATACTAGGAGGATTGGCTAGCTACGTATAAGACCTACACTGCGCATGTGCACTTAAGCAAATAGGGCGGGCAGGTAGATTTCACCCCACCTTGTGGGCAGGAGGTTGAAATGACTGTGCCCGTCGCTGCTGCTGCTTGCCGATACCATGACAAATATGAACTCATCTCATACGAGCCATAGAATAAAGTACTAGAGGCCAGCTGAAAAATACGAAAAAACCAGCGACGACAGAGAATCTGTAACTCGAGACAATGAGTAGTCCATAGCAAAACACCCTGCTCGTACATCTGTTGTTGTTGTTGTTGTTGTGGTCTTCAGTCCTGAGACTGGTTTGATGCAGCTCTCCATGCTACTCTATCCTGTGCAAGCTTCTTCATCTCCCAGTACCTACTGCAACCTACATCCTTCTGAATCTGCTTAGTGTATTCATCTCTTGGTCTCCCTCTACGATTTTTACCCTCGACGCTGCCCTCCAATACTAAATTGGTGATCTCTTGATGCCTCAGAACATGTCCTGGTACCGATCCCTTCTTCTAGTCAAGTTGTGCCACAAACTCTTCTCCCCAATCCTATTCAATACCTCCTTATTAGTTATGTGATCTACCCATCTAATCTTCAGCATTCTTCTGTAGCACCACATTTCGAAAGCTTCTATTCTCTTCTTGTCCAAACTATTTAGCGTCCACGTTTCACTTCCATACATGTCTACACTTCATACAAATACTTTCAGAAACGACTTGATGACACTAAAATCTATACTCGATGTTATCAAAATTCTCTTCTTCAGAAACGTTTTCCTTGCCATTGCCAGTCTACATTTTATATCCTCCCTACTTCGACCATCATCAGTTATTTTGCTCTCCAAATACAAAACTCCTTTACTACTTTAAGTGTCTCATTTCCTAATCTAATTCCCTCAGTATCACCCGACTTGATTCGATTACATTCCACTATCCTCGTTTTGCTTTTGTTGATGTTCATCTTATATTTTGCAGGCACGGTAGCTCAGCGTGTTCGGTCAGAGGGCTAGCTGCACTGTGTAACAAAAAAACTGAGTGCATGGATCAATAACGAACTCCAATGGGCGTCAGGGGACGTCCGCCACGAACAGTTGCAACGAACTATAACGAACAAAATGAGATTAAAAAACAAAAAAACGTTTCTGTCAGAGGACTAGCGGCCCTCTGTAATAAAAAAAACTGAGTTAATGGATCAACAACGAACTGAAACGGGTGTCTTTCACGTCCGCCCAGAGCAGATACAACTAACGAAAACGAACCAAATGAGATTTAAAAAAAAAAAAGTGTGGTCAGCGCGGCAGAATGTCTATCCTAAGGGCCCGGGTTCGATTCCCGGCTGGGTCGGAGGTTTTCTCCGCTCTGCGACTGAGTGTTGTCTTGTCCTAATCATCATCATTTCATCCCCATCGACGCGCAAGTCGCCGAAGTGGCGTCAAATCGAAAGACTTGCACCCGGCGAACGGTCAACCCGACGGGAGGCCCTAGTCACACGACATTATTATTATCTTATATCCTCCTGTATGAACACTGAATTCATTTCCAGAATGCGGATGTCGAAGACCTGCCGGAGCATGTGTTGGCCATCATATGCCCGCTCAAGGTGGGGCAGATGGGCTCCGAGCCGCCCCCGCTGGCTCGGCAGTAGTTCCGGCGGCCGTCGCAGGGAGGAGCGCAGGTCGGCGCGCGAGCCTCCTCGCCGCTCATTCTGTCAGCTGCGGCCGGCGCGCGTGCAGCTGGGGAAAGGAGCGGCGTCACAGCACCGGGTGCGCTCCAGTATACACACGCACAGTGGTCCACCCGCAGTTACTTTCGAGTGTAGTCATACGGAATAGGTATCGTTCTCGCGTCTTCGCACCGTAACTTACTGGAGGCAGTTCGTTCACGTTCCCTCAGCTGTCTGACATGAACCGCGGAGTGTTTTGACAACCGACCACTGACAGTCTTGGACGCGACAGTTAACGCTTCCGTTAAAGAGCGCACAAACGTAGGCACCTGCTACCCGTGAGCATGGCGACTGGAGTGCTACCGCCGGACGCGACTCTGGAGTTCCACCTGGTGACGCTGTTCGAGAAGCTGGAGTCGGCGCGCCTGGAGGCGGCGTGCGCCCCCGGGGGCGGAGCGCCCTCGGCCGCGCTGCGCCGGCCGTCGATGCAGGCCGAGGTGCGCACGCTTGAGTTCTGGCGCTCCATCATCTCGGAGTGCCTGGCGTCCTTCTTCTACGTGTTCATCGTGTGCGGCGGCGCCGCGGCGGCTGTCTCCGGGCCGCCGGCCGGCGGATCTCCGCTGCTGCTCACCACCGCCGTCGCCACAGGCCTCGCCGTAGCGACGCTCACGCACTGCTTCGGACACATCTCAGGTGAGCCCCCGAGCACTGTTGCTGCTTGTTGTGTCCCGACGGAAGGCAGACTGGTGACGCCTGCCCCCTTTTTTGTCATTACTCTTCTGGAACAGAAGAAGTTCCAGGCGTGCCTCACGTATACAGGCTGTTACAAAAAGGTACGGCCAAACTTTCAGGAAACATTCCTCACACACAAATAAAGAAAAGATGTTGTGTGGACACGTGTCCGGAAACGCCCTATTTCCATGTTAGAGCTCATTTTAGTTTCGTCAGTATGTACTGCACTTCCTCGATTCACCGCCAGTTGGCCCAATTGAAGGAAGGTAATGTTGACTTCGGTGCTTGTGTTGACATGCGACTCATTGCTCTACAGTACTAGCATCAAGTAGCACCAACCGGTTAGTGTTCATCACGAACGTGGTTTTGCAGTCAGTGCAATGTTTACAAATGCGGAGTTGGCAGATGCTCATTTGATGTATGGTTTTAGCACGGGGCAATAGCCGTTTCGCGGTACGTTTGTATCGAGACAGATTTCCAGAACGAAGGTGTCCCGACAGGAAGGCGTTCGAAGCAATTGATCGGCGTCTTAAGGAGCACGGAACATTGCAGCCTATGACTTGCGACTGCGGAAGACCTAGAAAGACGAGGACACCTGCAATGGACGAGACAATTCTTCTTGCAGTTGACGATAACCCTAATGTCAGCGTCAGAGAAGTTGCTGCTGTACAAGGTAACGTTGACCACGTCACTGCATGGATAGTGCTACGGGAGAACCAGTTGTTTCTGTACAATGTACAGCGTGTGCAGGCACTATCAGCAGCTGATTGGCCTCCACGGCTACACGAATGGTTCATCCAACAATGTGTCAATCCTCATTTCACTGCAAATGTTCTCTTTACGGTCCGCAGCTCGTGGTCGTGCGGTAGCGTTCTCGCTTCCCACGCCCGGGTTTCCCGGCTTTGATTCCCGGCGAGGTCAGGGATCTTCTCTGCCTCGCGATGACTGGGTGTTGTGTGATGTCCTTAGGTTTGTTAGTTTTAAGTAGTTCTAAGTTCTAGGGGACTGATGACCATAGATGTTAAGTCCCATAGTGCTCAGAGCCATTTGAACCATCTGTTCTCATTACGGATGAGGCTTCATTCCAACGTGGTCAAATTGTAAATTTTCACAATCAACATGTGTGGACTGACGAGAATCCGCACGCAATTGTGCAATCACGTCATCAACACAGATTTTCTGTGAACGTTTGGGCAGGCATTGTTGGTGATGTTTTGATTGGGTCCCATGTTCTTCCACCTACGCTCAATGGAGCACGTTATCATGATTTCATACGGGATACTCTACCTGTGCTGCTAGAACATGTGCCTTTACAAGTACGACGCAACATGTGGTTAATGCGCGATGGAGCTCCTGCACATTTCAGTCGAAGTATTCGTACGCTACTCAACAACAGATTCTGTGACCGGCGGATTGGTAGAGGCGGACCAATTCCATGGCCTCCACGCTCTCCTAACCTAAACCCTCTTGACTTTCATTTACGGGGGCATTTGAAAGCTCTTGTCTACGCAACACCGGTACCAAATGTAGAGATTCTTCGTGCTCGTATTGTGGACGACTGTGATACAATACGCCATTCTCCAGGGCTGCATCAGCGCATAAGGGATTCCATGCGATGAAGGGTGGATGCATTTATCCTCGCTAATGGAGGACATTTTGAACATTTCCTGTAACAAAGTGTTTGAAGTCACGCTGGTACGTTCTGTTGCTGTGTGTTTCCATTCCATGATTAATGTGATTTGAAGAGAAGTAATAAAATGAGCTCTAACATAGAAAGTAAGTGTTTCCGGACATATGTCCCCATAACATATTTTCTTTCTTTGTGTGTGAGGAATGTTCCCTGAAAGTTTGGCCGTACCTTTTTGTAACACCCTGTATACCGGGTGATCAAAAAGTCAGTATAAATTTGAAAACTGAATAAATCACGGAATAATGTAGATAGAGAGGTACAAATTGACACACATGCTTCGAATGACATGGGGTTTTATGAGAACCAAAAAATACAAACGTTCAAAAAATGTCCGACAGATGGCGCTTCATCTGATCAGAATAGCAATAATTAGCATAGCAAAGTAAGACAAAGCAAAGATGATGTTCTTTTCAGGAAATGCTCAATATGTCCGCCATCATTCCTCAACAATAGCTGTAGTCGAGGAATAATGTTGTGAACGGCACTGTAAAGCATGTCCGGAGTTCTGGTGAGGCATTGATGTCGGATGTTGTCTTTTAGCATCCCTAGAGATGTCGGTCGATCACGATACACTTGCGACTTTAGATAACACCAAAGCCAATAATCGCACGGACTGAGGTCTGGGGACCTGGGAGGCCAAGCATAAGGAAAGTGGCGGCTGAGCACACGATCATCACGAAACGACGCGTGCTAGAGATCTTTCACTCGTTTAGCAATATGGGGTGGAGCGCCATCCTGCATAAACATCGTACATTCCAGTACGTGTTTTTTCAGCCAGGCTGGGGATGATGCGATTCTGTAATACGATTGTCATGCGCAGTCACTGACGTTTTGCTGCGCAGTGCCATCTGTCAGACATTTTGTGAACTTTGGTGTATTTATTTATTTATTTATTGTTCTAATGAATCCCCATGTCATTCCAAGCATGTGTGTCAATTTTTACCTCTCTATCTACATTATTCCGTGGTTTACTAAACTGATGTTTTGATCACCCGGCACATGATGACCACTGCCCACCGCTAGAATAAATGCTTCCCCGTGGTGTTGCGGGCACGTGACGCGGTAAGGAAAGAAATAAGCGGGACAGAGATGAATATGTAGTCATTATAGAGAAGATACGGGCCGCAAATGCGAAAATCCCCTAATGTAAGCGGTTCTGACAAAGGGCACGTTTTACTGCGGCTGGAAACGAGAATCTCTGAAACGGGGAATCTGGTCGGCAGTTCGCGTAAGCTGTCATTGAAGGATGACGAAATAACGAGCAGGCCGTGTGTTACCGGACGTTCACATCTCATCATAAAACTTGGATGTCGGATGATCCGCCACTGTGTAATCCAGAATAGACAGCGATCTGTGGCAGATCTGATGCGTTCAAAGGGCGGTTTTGAACATCGGGCTCCACAGCACACGACTCCTACGTGTTACCGTGCTGACCCAACGACATCGTCGATAACGATTGCAGTGGGCACAGCATCACCAAACTCTGACCGTGAATGAATGGAAACGCGGCGCGTGGTCGAATGAATCGCGTTTCTTGCTGCTCCACGTCAATGCGGCCATCTAGGCGAATGGCTGCTCGAAACGTGCACCGCGCCCCAGATGCAGGCCGGTGAGGCCAGAAGCATCTTGTTGGGTACATTTAGCTGGCCTTCCATGGCATCTGGGGTAGTAATCGAAGACGCCATATCTGCAGTGAACTATGTGAACATTATTGCGGGCCATCTGCATCCCATTGTCTTCCCCGACGGCGATGGCATCTTCCAACAGGATAGCTGCCCACGTCACAATGCTAGAATCTTGATACAGAGGTTTTGAGGAGCATGATAGCCAACTTTCATTGACGTCTTGGCCAGTAAATGCCTTGACTGAACCCACTAAAACACAAATCGGGCGCCAGCAGCACACCCACAAACCACCGTCCAGTAATTTGCGGGTTCAAATGGCTTGAGCACTATGCGACTTAACTTCTGAGGTCATCAGTCACCTAGAACTTAGAACTAATTAAACCTAACTAACCTAAGGACATCACACACATCCATGCCCGAGGCAGGATTCGAACCTGCGACCGGAGCGGTCGCTCGGCTCCAGACCGTAGCACCTAGAACCTCACGGCCACTCCGGCCGGTTAATTTGCGGGAATTGCGTGACAAGTTAGTACACATCCGTTACGATGTACCTCCGCAAACGTATCAAGGACTTGTAGAATCCACGCCAAACAAAATCGCTGCTGTATTGTGTTTGAAAAGTGACCAGAACGCTATTAAACAGGTGGTCATAATGTTTTGGTTCTTCAGTGTATGTTGCGATCATAGGCGTCCACATGGGGAGAGGCGGGGGCAAAAGCAGCCACTTACCCCTCCAGCCCCCCCCCCCTCTCTCCGAAATCTGGAGTGCAGATTTTTTTTTTCATATATTGAGAGCATATCCATCAACTCTCTGTGATATAATGTTTTTTTTTGTCATCTACGAAATTTTGTTCGTATGACAAGGCATGTCACAAAATTGACCAACTCATTTGTATCGAAACTGGCAGTTGTAGAACATGCAAGGTAAATTGAGGAAAATATGAGTTACGTGATAGTATAACGAATGAATGTGTGGGGCCATTTTTGTGGTAGTAAGTATAGAGATGAAAGAAAAAAAAATAATCTGGTGACTGAACCATTGCCGCTTTATATATTATCTCAGTTCTTATTTTAAAGCAAAGAATAAACTAATATTGCTTAAAGTTTAACTGTCTCTTTTTCACATAACATTATGTTGCGTATATCATCATGTCACATAACTCGCGCAGACACGAGCTCATTTATTTCATGGGTGAGAGTTCAGGAATAACAGGCTGAACATTAATAAAGCAGACGAACTGCAGGACGGATTGCTGTCTATAAATTGAGGAAAAAAGGCCCTATGAACATGTGTCCGGAAGTGGACGGAGTGCATGCAACAATAAATCGTCCCGGTGTGCAGTACAGAGCTGCATCAGATGCAAGTCGCAACAGATGTCTACATCTATGTAGTTACTCTGCAATTCACACTTAAGTGCCTGGCAGAGGGTTCATCGAACCATTTTCATACTACTTCTCTACCATTCCACTCTCGAATGGTGCGTGGGAAAAAGGAAAACCTAAATCTTTCCGTTCGAGCTCTGATTTCTCTTATTTTATTATGATGATCATTGCTCCCTACGTAGGTGGGTGACAATAAAATATTTTCGAATTCGGAAGAGAAAGATGGTGATTGAAATTTCGTAAATAGATCTCGCCGCAAAGAAAACCGCCTTTGCTTCAGTGACTGCCACCGCAAGTCGCGTATCATATCAGTGACACTCTCACCCCTATTGCGCGACAACACGAAACGAGCTGCCCTTCTTTGCACTATTCCACACCGCACAGCAATATTCCAACAGAGGACGGACAAGTGTAATGTAGGCTGCCTCTTTAGTGGGTTTGTCGCATCTTCTAAGTGTTCTGCCAAGAAAGCGCAGTCTTTGTTTCGGTTTCCCCGCAATATTATCTATGTGGTCTTTCCAGTTTAAGTTGTTCGTAATTGTAATTCCTAGGTATTTAGTCGAATTGACAGCCCTTAGATTTGTGCCATTTATCGTATACCCAAAATTTATCGGATTTCTTTTAGAACCCATGTGGATGACCTCGCACTTTTCTTTGTTTAGTACTAATTGCCACTTTTCGCACCATACAGAAATTCTCTCTAGATCATTTTTAATTAGAATTGATCGTCTGATGATTTTACTAGACGGTAGATTACAACGTCATCTGCAAGCAATTTAAGGGGGCTGCTCAGATTATCACATAGATCATTTATATAAATCAAGAACATATGACACTACCTTGCGGAACACCAGATATCACTTCTGTTCTACTCGATGATTTACCATCAAAGTGGCTTCCATGGGATTGCAGGTGATAAGGATAGTAGCGGTTGTCATGCAGGATACACGTAATCGTGCTTGTCTTAACCATGTTGACGGACCATCTGCTTGGTGCTTGTACCAGAGTTCGTCTCAATATCCAATAGACCCGGTCCTCCAGATCTGGTGTACGCACCACCGCCCCCAGAACGTTCGTGGGTCTGGACTCACGATCACACAAAAGCCCAAAAAATTATTGAAATGTTGTGTGATGTGGTTGGTGTCTGGAAATGCACTTGTTGTGGTATAGCTGTGCTGTCTATCGACCGTTTCCATTTGCTCGGCCGTACACAAACACCATCTCGGCTTGTCCCCGACATGAATACCGGACCATTCTGCTCCTTACAGTGCGCTACGTCAAATCAAACAGCAAGCAACACACAAGGTGCGTACGGCACGTAGCCAGAGGAACTTCATTCGTCATGGTCTTGTACAGTGGCAACGATGCTATCCCGGGCAGATGTACATAGGACCTTTTTTCCTCCATTTCCAGTCAGGAATCCGTCCCTGCAGTTTATCGATTTTATTAACGTTCACCGTGTATCTACCCGCGAACCACTAGTTTTCTTATTGTTCATTTAATACGTTTCCTTCAATAAAATAGAAATGACCTTTGAAATGGCTACGAGTTAACGTACATGAATTATGTATCTCGGTACGGACGAAATAAGGGAATTCCCGGTCATGAATGCCATACAATCATTTCATTTCACTGAAAGTTATTCGAATCTTCTTTGAATAATTATTTAAAGTGTTGTGAAAGTAAGGAAATTCGCCAATTGTCTCCTGATAATAATGGCTCCTGTGCCCGTATTCAAGCAAAATCCTATGCTGTGCTGTAATGGCAGCCGACAATCAAACGATGCAAATACGCTAAAGATATTTTTTTGTAGCAAATATCATGCATTAATCTAATTATGGCGCGGGGTACTATCTTACACGAATGCAAAATTTTCATTTTTTACACATTAACTTACAGATAATACATTTTATAGAGCTGAGGAGATAATAGCGACGGAACGTTTTCGCAGAGAAGTATAAGCTCATAGCAGACGATTGATATCGCCGCTCTTTTATTTATAGCGTCTTTGTATATTGATATTCCGTGTTCGTTATCAGTGTTTGTCGTTGGGTCTTACGGCACTTTGTACTTGTCGCTCTCGGAAAGTTTTTTTATTGTTAATTTTTTAATGTATAGCATTCCAGGACACGTTTCAGTAGGCTATTACAGTGCATGTTATGTACATACAATGTAAATGAGAACACCACCGACAAGCTTTCAGAGTGTTTTGGTATAGAGGAACTGTGGTCTCCAGTAGTTTGTTACGGAGTAATAATTAATGTAATTATTAAACCTCGGACTTTTAGGTTCTAAAAATTGTTAAATTAGGTACCTAAAATAGATTCTATCACGTACAAAATTAGGTTATAAAAATCACAAAATAGGTGACCAAAATCTGTTTTTTTATTGTCTAGGAAGATGAATAGATGACAAAAATCCAAATTATATTATTGTCCATGTCCCTAATTATAGTCACACTTTCTCCAGATTTTCCGTTGAGAAACTGCATCTCATGTCTGTTAATAGCAGCTTATATGCCGAGAATGAGCGTTCCATGTCAACAGATGACACCAGAGCATATTTAAATGGCGGTATTGGGCGTCATGGGACCGCACGCTTAAGTTCTGTTGACTTATCTGATAAGACGTCAGCCATTGTGCAGAGGGTGGTCCGTGCGTGCGCCTGTGTCCCTCTAGCGGTGAGTTTGAAGCCACAGCATTCCTATAGGGACCATACGTTCTTCCGTAGCCAATGATATTACGATTCCTTCAGCGGTTTTCGTTTTATAGCCTCCGGTTCATTTCTTCTTGAGGGCTCCTAACGTTTTCAGCGCAGTGCAAATAAAAACTATCTGGGGAAAGACACCAAACGAAACGCAAAACTCTTTAACGAGCCTCCGGAAACTGTGTTCCGTATATAAAAATATCCCAGAACTACCACTGAAAGTTTGTTGATGGAGTTCCGCTTCACACTATATCGTATGTCCACAATGAACAACTAATGCAATGGGCACCATATCGTATGTCCACAATGAACAACTAACTAATGCAATGGGGGAGCCACTACGTAATTCTTGCCATTATTAAAGGAATTATTATATCAATTTTGCTGTCGTGGTACGTTTCGAAGACTCATGTCTTAGTTCTGGAATGGTTATTTACGTTAGTATTCATTCTAACCCCCAACTCACGAGGTGTGGTCTATGGTCTCCCAGACTGCGCGAAAATTTTCGAACTCGCTCTCCAAGGCCAGTTGTGGTGGAATGGTCTTTCTATAAAGAGCTATGAATTTTGAATCTTTGTGTAACAGCTCCCTGGAAGCTACATACGGTCTGCAGTTTGTTCAGTTCGCCCAAGGGCTACTACTGCAGTGGTTAACCGCTACCTACGGATTATGGCTCGGAGGAACATTAACAGCAACGCCACCATGTTAAATAATGCTTTCCGTGCAGCCAAAGGACGTCGTATTACGACCCAAACTGTGCGTAATAGCCTGCATGATGCGCAACTTCACTTCCGACGTCCATGGCGAGTTCCATCTTTGCAACCACGACACCGTGCAGCACGGTGGAGATGCACCCGACAACATGCCAAATGGACCCCTCAGGATTGCCATCAAGTTCCCTTCACCGATGAGTGTCGCATATGCCTTCAACCAGACAATCATTGGAAACGTGTTTGGAGGGAGCCTGGTCAGGCTGTTGGCGGTTTTTGGTACTGCCGCAATTAGAAATAACTTGCGGAACGTTCTGAAACGAAGAGACGTGACACCAATACCACCGTGGTAGTCTAACTTCGGGCGGAAGGAGTTCAAATTCCTGGCTCCCCATCCTAAATAAGATTTGCGTGGTGTCACTGGGTAATCTAGGATGAATACCTTAAAGAGTGCCACAGCTGATTTCTTTCTAATTTAAAAAGTGCTACGACTCTTTTAACGACCTGTATAGCGACTAGATGATAAACTCCTATGATGCTTTCTTATGTGTTTTTGTTTGCGAACGTTTTTATGTTCCAGCTTACAATTATTGTAAGCATAACAAATCAAAAGAAAATTTGCTAGGTTGCGAGATTTTAGAAGGAGGCATTCGAAGTCAACTTAGTGGAGTTCTCAACGTCAGCTGTGGTTATTAAGGGATGCTTCTGTGGCTGGTTCAATTTTTTTTTCCAGGAATACGCGTCACAAGAATTTGGATGGTAGGCGAGCGTAGGTAGACAACCGACCCTGATGTGCAAATTCCTGCAGTGTTTCATTTAGTGAGGGCATGTGATCATGTCAACAGATAGGCGAAGCCTTTGGCATTTCTTTGTCTTTCGCCCTCAGTTCTGTTTCTCGTATCGGATTTTTTCCTACTATGAAACAACTAAACCTGTAAAGAATTAGGAATTTCATTTGATGCATGGTTTTCTTGCAGTTTAAACGCATACATTAGCGAATTACATAAATGACATTGGAAAGTATAAAATGCTGTTTCTTAGGCCCAGTTATTGCTGGGAAGCCAACAATGCATTAGTGTGTGATAGTCGCCTTTTCATGACCTACCGTACGGGAGCAGAGCTGGTTGCATATGAAATAGGCGCTGCAGTTGCACCTGGTTCGATCCCCCAGGTATTCCTTATTTTTGCAAGCATCGTGTGAAATTGTTAAAAGGTTTGTTTGGCAAAGGTATGTAGTTATCCACGTGTCTTTTACGTGATCTATCTATGCCAAATCGCAACTTCAAAACATTCTACATCTATTTTTTTTCTGAAATGATGTACCAAAAATAAGAAAAATCAGCTTGTGCCGTGTGGAAGTTGCCTTCAAGCCCCTACTATTCGACAAGACGCACATTATCGAATGCATTAGACAGTCAATGAATCCATAAAAAGGTATTGCTTTCCTTCTGACGCAGCTTTTTTGAAGGACTATCTCACGGCAGCAAACAAGAATATAAATTCACAGATATGAGATTCGTAGGAATGTAAGTTTCACGAACTTTGCCTCAACATGTACGGTAAACTACATTCGAAAGTTGACTACAGTGAATACGTAGTGACATGGTACACAATAGTTAAGCCTTCATTCTTTTGTGAGTCTAGTAAGATTTCGAACCACTTTTCAAAAACTTTAAAGCTGTTTGGTGTTGCCAAGTACTACTGCTGCTATAACTGTATCCACCTGTGCTGTAATGGAATCTACGGATTATTCTTTGCATAATTTATAATCATTATCTTTTAGACAAGATTATATGATTTTTACGATCAGATCAGACCTTGACTAATGTTTGTAGATAAAGGAGAATGTGGAAAACCTACAGCATGATTATTATACGGAGAATCCAGTTCTTGATTATTCTCCCTCGATATAGCACCTTCATGAAGTTGAATTGACGGGTGAGACAGATGAGATTCAAAGGAGGACTGTACAATTTGTAACGGTATATGTTGTCAGGGTGAGATAAGGCTGCAAAGAGACTTTATACGGAGCAAAGAGCTTTAATTTCAAATTGGAGGGGACCGCTGAAGATAATGTCAAACCACTAGAGCGTATTTTGATATATTTCATGCTATGTATTTGATTGAATTGAACATAAAATGCAATAAGAAATTGCTCTGAGCACTATGGGACTTAACATCTATGGTCATCAGTCCCCTAGAACTTAGAACTACTTAAACCTAACTAACCTAAGGACATCACACAACATCCAGTCATCACGAGGCAGAGAAAATTCCTGACCCCGCCGGGAATCGAACCCGGGAAGAAATGCAATAAGACAAAGAAACTTATTTAGTAGACAGTTGTTATAGTGACCCGTAGGGAACTACTACTTTGCAACATGTGGTACATTCGAAAACACAGCAGATAAAGTGTTCGGTTTAGTCCTTATTAAATTTAGAGTAATGTATTACTCCGACCCCATCGATACTCATATCCTACGTCCCAGTATTGATCAAGAAACGTATTAATTCTTCTAACATACCTCTCACACTATTAGGAAAATTCGAGTCTGTACAAAACGTTACAAAACAACATTCCTGCATCACCATCTAATGGAAGAGGACGGGGAGAAATGTTGATGACACCACCTCCATACACAGTGCGCTGGTCTCCTGGTGTCCTGTGTACTGATGCAGATATACATTTAGTGAAAGTGGAACAACCTCGTGTATCAAACAAGGCTAAAGGATGGGGAAGTGGCGTAATTGATTTGGCACTATCAGCACGCGATGTGTCTAGGAACTGATTTCCGTGTGTCTGTGTAGGACTTCCGCAAGACCAGTTTCGAAGTTTATTAAGAACTAAATGGACGAGACTTCTACATATTCCTCAGAGTAATCTAACTGTTTATATCCTTGCATTCAGCACATGCAATCGTGTGTACTCGGTTAATCCCCGCTGTGGCCAGGCACTTTGTGGAACAGAATCCACCCGAGTCTGTGAGGGAACCGCATCTGCTTCGTAGCAGTTTCATCCTTGTCTCCTCACACAAATGATGTGTATGAAAATGGCAGAATTATTTGAAAGCACGACAGTTAAGAGATATCACAGCATCTCGTCAGTGTGGCTTCCCGCACGCAATCCCTGCATCGCTGTTTCCCACTGAAATATAGGAACTCGACGACACTTAGCAGAGACCGTTGCTGCGACTTCGCGTTGCGACCCACTGTTCAAACTTACTTTTAACAGCCCAGCGCAAAACCGGTTTCACGACGTTACTTTACGTGCTACAGCGCGCATATGTAATTCGGGTAAGCTTCTGAATTTAAACGTCCAGTATCACGAATCTATTGATCAATTACAGCTTCACGCTCTGTAGCTCTCTATTTGCTCTGTCCGACGCAGTATTCCTTTCGGAGTTTTAGTCGGCACCTCATTCATTTTTTTTCAATTCTTTGTCTTTCGCAAGAATTTAATCTTTTCACTTAAATTATATTTCGAAGTTTCTTCTCTCTCGGTTCTGTGCATTTTTTGTGCAACGTTTACTTTTCTCATTAAGTGTTTTTACAAAGGAGACATTAGATGTGAAGATCGTTTCGGTTTCTCTGCAAGCCGTTAATGCGCTGCAACTTCTTTACTTCCATTTGTTGTCAGATTCTACTCTTTCTGTTTCTTGCTTCATTC
This sequence comes from Schistocerca gregaria, assembly GCF_023897955.1. Lineage (NCBI taxonomy): Eukaryota > Metazoa > Arthropoda > Insecta > Orthoptera > Acrididae > Schistocerca > Schistocerca gregaria. The sequence continues at coordinate 358,896,103 of NC_064920.1, read as the reverse complement.
ATGCAGAACTCCATCACCTTGTGTCTTCATTTCGAGATTATTTCATGGAGTAACCTGCTACTCCTTGTTGTAAGGAAGTAAGCTAAACTGAACGTGAAGAAATATTCTATTTAATCGCTAGTTGGTTGCGAGTGTTCAGCTGATCTTACATCACTGTTTAACAACTTCGAATAAATCTTATTTTGCTGATACATAGGCTTCGTTCGGGATGAACCCTAACGTTTACTAAACTAGAGTAAAATTTTGTTGGTACCGTGAACATCAATTCTGTTTATTTTCGTAGTTGTTTATTGATTTGCAGTATCTTTGGCTTCCAAACAACTTTTGTTCATCACTTTCTCAGTTACTGGCCGACATTTGTAAAATTTCATGTCTGAGACAATATTTCTGGCTTACAGAGTATGACAGACGTCGTCTGCAGACGCTTACACAGTGTGGCCACAGCAGGCGTCTAATAAAGGGTCTGTTAGCTCAGTTACATTTATGTCAGTTTAGTGCATAACACTGCAAGCTAATGAAGGAACTGCATCACCTGTAGTAGTTTCCGAGGAAATAATAGAACGCCAGCTCTAAACGCACAGAACACCAGGCCGCGTTAGAGGAAGAGTCTGTTATCGTTGAGCGGTCCGCTGCGCCTACGTAGGGCCAGATAACCCTCCTCTGGAGGCGTTTCGTTTGCCCAGGCTGTGCCGTTAAGCTGCCCCTTAGGGTCATCCATCACTGCCTGTACCGTATCACATGGCTCATAAACCATCGAGAGCATCTCAAAGATATTTTGAAGACAGAAACATGGACTGCCATATTGAACCACAATGTTGCAGAGTGTGGAAGGCAATGGATTTAAACAAGAGTGCTGGCGAATTATTGACGTATTGGACCGATTGTTGGGAGACGAATTTTAGACTTAGATCCGTCACTGGGACATACCAGAAATTGTTCCTGGTCTCTCGAAACCACTCCAGTCTATCGTTTGGATACTGCAACAAAATGAATGCAGGTGACCATAATCCCCTCCCCCCCCCCCCCCCACCCACCCTCCGCCAACACCCTTTCCTTTGCCAAAACTAGATTTTTAATGCTTCCCTGTAGAAACTCTTATTGATTACGATTTGGAGAGTTAATCAACGGAGCTGTCGTAATGTATACACCTATTTTTTCATTCTTTATTACGACTGCAATCCTATCACAATGGGCTCTGTTACAACTAGATTTCGTTCTGAAAAATGCTGGAGAATGCCTTTCGCGATGCGTAGAACAAGCTTAATTCATTGCCGACGTTGTCTAACAGCTTTGATTAGTCCGCACTTACTCGTCCTTAGACTAACACTCTGCAGACCAGCTGGTTTTGTCCGGAAGATTCTGTCAGACAAGATGCAGGGTCAGGCCGTGTGAGCAAGTGTTGCCCCGACGAGATTCATCATCTGTGGGGCGCTATCGGAGCCCACGCTTCATCACTCGTGCCGTGAACGTAGTTGGTTCATTGTCCTGTGTCTGTAAAACTGATGGTGGTTGGTTCGTGTGAAGACGTGATTAAAAGAATTTCTTAATTTTCCTAGGACCTCACATGTGTGTGAGATACTTCAGACTATCTATGTTGCAATAAGAATGAGCGAAATGAGACACTTCACAGGCGCATTAACAGTAACAAAAGCTGATACTACGGAATCAGAAGCAAAACGAAGATAGGGAATATGAGGATTATTATCAAAAGGGAGTAATAAAAAATAGATGAGGTAAACAGACAGTACTCGATCAGGTTATTTGAAGAAGTAAAATCTACTTATATATTTCTAAGTGCTAAATGAAATTAAATAGTGACCTGAAATATAAGGGAAAAGAATGGAAACTTAAAGTTTAGTTATCAATACTGAACGCAGCTGACGTCAGTTGAGTGTGCTCTAATTGGTTGTGACGTTCCTCCCCGGATATTACCAGCAGTAAGAGTACAGTGTGAAGTAGAGTTGAGACCAGACCAGACTTCGGACTGAAAACCACAATAGCAACAGCGACAACAGCAGCAACAACAACAACATAGCTCTTATAGCAGTAAGTTGTTTAACTTGTAGATAACAATGACTAATAATCACCTTTACTTGCCACGTGAGGATGTATGTCTGCAGTGGCAATACATTAGAGTGAAAACCCGTAAACAAAGTAGGGGTAATGATTTACTGTCTGTAATGACAATGGAAGAGGCACTGAACACATTTAGATGATAGGAGAGGAAAAAATCCCATGGAAGATGCCTAAAACAATATTATGTCGAATATGTTTCGTGGAAGAAAAACAGTTGAAATTCAATTGTACAATACGAACAATACTTGTCATTTTCTACAAGATAAATAATATTTGATTAGCAACTGGGGATGAATGGCCGCATACAGGAGCAACGTTACTACAGCAACACGGGTTATTCATTAGTGGGCATTAACTTTACACCCAAGGACGAAAAGCGCTACAAGGAATGAGTCGATATGGTATGAATGGATATGTTTAACAACGTCCAATGAGAAATCTGTACACTTCGAATAAAAGACGTATATTTCTTTACTTGTACGTTGCTCTTTAGGACTTAACACATAGAGCGAGACGTTTCAAGAATTCACTGTCGAGAAATCGCAGTTGCGTATATTGTATGTACGTGGCCCCTTTCGGTGGCTAAATTCATTAAAGTAAGAGCTACAATTTCCCTTCATCTATAGCCGCTAGTATCTTGAAAGAGTATTGATTCCCATTAATGGAGTTACCTACACTGCATTATATTGAAATGGTCGCAACCCTTTCTGAGATAGGTGGCCGAGCGGTTGTACGCGCTGCAGTCTGGAACCGCGCGATCGCTACGGTCGCAGGTTCGAATCCTGCCTCGGGCATGGATGTGTATGATGTCCTTAGGTTAGTTAGGGTTGAGTAGTTCTAAGTTCTAGGAGACCGATGAACTCAGAAGTTAAGTCCCATAGTGCTCAGAGCCATTTGAACTAATTCATAATGTTTGTACGAGGGTATATACAAGGTGGGGGAAAAAAAGAAACACAGGTAGGGATGAGTCCCTTATACAGAAATAAATTTTAAAAAAGTCAGGTACATTTGGGCTCTAAAATACGTACTTTAAGAGCTCTGAGCACTTTGAATTTTCGTTACTGTGAAACACATCATAGCCCTTAAGGTGTGCATTTTAGAGCCGATGCTAGACATGTTTTCTTGTTTTTGTTCATACTACCTATCGAAAAATATGAAAAGCAAAGAGGTTGCAATATAAGAGATGAAATGAAATGTGTGACGAGGGCCTCCCGTCGGATAGACCGTTCGGCAGGTGCAAGTCTTTCGATTTGACGCCACTTCGGCGACTTGCGCGTCGATGGGGATGAAATGATGATGATTAGGACAACACAACACCCAGACCCTGAGCGTAGAAAATCTCCGACCCAGCCGGGAATCAAACCTGGGCCCTTTGGACTGACAGTCTGTCGCGCTGACCACTCAGCTACCAGGGGCGGACAATATAAGAGATGAGTTTCATAGTATTGCAGATCAATAGCTGCTCATATCTCTTAAGGTATGCGCCTTGGAACCCTTGCTTACTAAATATTTTTTCTTGTTCTTGTGTAAGAATTCTGTCCGTAAAGTTGGCCTTTTTTTTGGGAGCGGCGGGGGACGACACCTTGTAGATAAGCGATTTACCCTCGCTCAGTTTGCCAGTGAAACAGGAAAGGAAACGTCTTTTAGTACTATAAGGTAGCCTCCGCCACACACCATACAACGGCTTGCGGAGTCTGCATATAGATGAAGATCATTACGTCGAGACGGCTCTACTGTGCACCGAATGAAGTCCGTGTCCCGCTTAACTTGTCTAACAGTGGCGTCGGAAAGGTAGCGGCTGAGTAGCGCCGTGCTACGCGGTGCATGGATCTGGAGAGGGGTGGGGGAGGCAGGCAATTAGAATACGTGTGGACTGGCTGGCTGCCGGCCGCCGAGAGATGCGGGCGGGCACTTGGCGGCCTTGTACAGAAGAATCTGGTGCAGCAGTCAGGCACCTACAGCACAAATCCAGCGTCCAGTCACTACACGCAGCGCCTAACCTGAGGGCCTGTAACGTAAAGAAGCACGAGGTCAGCTAGAACTGCACAGAAATTCAATACAAGTGTTAAGGAAATGGAACTAGAGTTTAAAGTCCCGTGGACCCATTAGACAAGTATCTCGAGCATGGCCTTAACGAAGACATTGACCGTCGTCTTTTATATGGAACCAGTCCAACATTGCCTGAAATGGCTTACGAGGCCACAAAAAGCCGACAGGACAGCCGAAAGGAGTTTCGAATATTGCAGCTCACTGATAAGTGCTCAACATCTTATCCACTGCGGCAAATAGTTTAATGTGAAGAATTATAGTAGCTACTTAGATCCTTCCTACCTTGATTTCAAAAGCATATCATAAAACTGAGTATTACATCGCAAAAGTGATCACTTATTCTATACAGGGTGTCCCAGGAGGAATGGTCGATATTCAGGGGTATGACAGAAACGATCATCAGAAGCGAGATAGTCTCAAACATGGGCTCTAAAACTGCATATCTTAAGGGCCATCAGCACTTATTCCATACCGTAAAACAAATATCTTCTAGTGCAAGCTCTTTGCTTTCCATGTTTTGGGAGGAGGTAATGTGGACCGAAACTAGAAAAATTGTCTCGTACACCGGCTCTAAAATGCATACCTTAAAAACTGTGAGCACTCGTTCAGTGGAAGAGCCGGTTTCACAGTATCGAAGACGAAACAATGTCAATTGCTCTCAAGGAATTCATTTTAGAGCCCATGTTTACTGGACACTTTTGCTTCGAATGATCATTCCTGCCTTACGCTTCAAAATTGACCATTCCTCCTGTGATGCGCTGTAGAAGCAATAAGCTACATCGGCTCTCCAATCCCGATCTATGCTATTAAGTTTGCTGTCGATGACTGTACGCGAATACCGAAACTGTTACATCAACAAGGTAAAGGTTTCCAGCCCGTTCTCTTTGTTAAACACAATATTTGAAGAAGGGAAATGAGAAACATTCTGAGTATCATTTTTTTATCATAAAACGCGTTTCAGCGCTTTTATGTTCACGCCACTCTTTTGCATGCCCGAAAACTTATTCTAAGTGTCAAATCAGGGGAAAAATGTTTCAAGGATTTTTTACTAGATAGCACATGGTTTATGTGACAAGCAGAGCTGGCCAGTGGAGTTCCGAATGAGATGCCTCAAGGTCTTGTCGATTTAGCCTATGATGGTTCGAAGAGATAACACACTAGTTTTTGGAGAGTGGATACTGCTCTCTGAGCTGCGACAAATTTCGCACTAATAAAGAAAAGTTAACAAGACCTTTGTGCGCAAAATTTACACAAGATTTCAGTCACCAACTTTCTCTTCCGAATGCGAAAATATTTTGTTGAGCCCAACCTACATAGGTAGGAATGATCATCAAAATAAAATAAGAGAAATCAGAGCTCGAACAGAAAGGTTTAGGTGTTCGTTTTTCCCGCTCGCTGTTCGGGAGTGGAATAGTAGAGAGATAGTATGATTGTGGTTCGATGAACCCTCTGCCAAGCACTTAAATGTGAATTGCAAAGTAGTCATGTAGATGTAGAAGATTGTTCAGTCAGCTATGAAACCATTTCATGTAATTCCAAAACACACAACTGACTTCTCTTATTTTAAAGATGCTGCTGTAATATTGTTGTCAATGTAGGCGTGTAAGATCTCCAAATGCAGTATGATCAAATTGTACCGTACTCATCTGTCTCAAACAGCTCTAAGAAATTCTTATTCTGGAACAGAAGAATGGAAAAATGTGAATGTATTCAAAAGAGGAAAGACCACGGCTGATGTATGCCACGCCGTACTTCATCTGGAAGACAGGCACGTTTATCGGTTGCAAAAGAGGAAAATCTTTTGACGATGATGCCAGTTCTTCCTCATCAGTACTGGGAGTTTTACAGCAAACTTTCCAACATCTGGTCCCAAGAGTGGAGTAATATAAAAAACGGAAGTCAGTTCTGAGAGGCCATTTTTCTTGAATTTAATTTTATTATTCGCCTATAAAAAATTTAAAAGCAATTAGAAATGGTTTTGTTGACTAAAATATTATTGATATATTTCTGTAATCGTTTTAGGACAAATAAAACATAGTGCATCTGTCTCAATGGCACTTGAAACGAAAACTCTCGTATTGGCACTTAGTCGCAGTTATTTTCTTGACATGACACGTAGAACGCTTCTACTAAATTATTTATTTTCGAATTTATCGCACTTTTTTCGGTGATGAGGTGGACAACGTAATTCTGTAGTATCAGAACACCTCATTTTTTTTGGATACAAATAAGTTATGTACAAAATAGATATAATGCTTTACTTCTTCTGACAAACATGAGATATATCACTTCGAACCATTTCCACTCTTCATTTGTTTCTCCAGGAAATTAACTGAAGATGCGGGAAAATTGTTACACTATAATCTGATGTAATTACAAGACAAATGGTAGCGTTTTGCGCACAGAATCCTTTATCTAGGCAAAAAAAATTATATTGTCGCTCAAACGGTAACGTAACCACGGGAGAATCCAGCTGGGAGTACTGTCAATTAAAGGAAGAAAGTTCAATGTCTTATCACTAGAGACGAAGCAATAGCTCTACTGGACTCACAATAGGCGTTTACACAATCATCCCAGCAATATCCCCAGTTGATTGAGAGAAACCGTGGAAAAGATATAACAGGACGGCCAGGCAAGGTTTTTAATCCAGCTGCTAATGGATTTTTACCCGGTATACACTGATATGCTACATAGTAGTTTTCAATCAGATGGTTTGTTTACAATTCCTCGCTACACGAGAAAGTTGTAAGGTTAGTGATGTGTCATCTACAGCATATTCCTTGTACCAGTTTCACCTCCAAGTAGCTCAAAGCAATTATTGAAAAGGAAACTCAAGCAACTAATTAATTTGCAGGACTAGTACAACAGAAGCCAGCACTGCTCTGCGTCACAATCTTTTTTGTCGTCGTTAGTGGTTTGGCGGCTTTGCAGGTGACGGGTTCCAACAGCACAGGCGATCCCCAGTCGGTCCTAGTTTTTTGCAGGTATTTACCGAAACTTTTGCCCCTGCCAGATGGCAACGCGTTGTGTATGCGAGAAAGGTAAATTGCAATGTGATTGCGATTCCACGGCGATATGGACGTCACAATAGAACACGCTGGGTGATGTGGTTTCAAAGGTGTAACATCTTATTTATAAAATAACTGATAGAAAATGCAATTCTTTCCCAGTATTACTGGGTAAAGGGAAAAATTAGTAAAAACGGTCATTTTTTTCTGAAATGATTGGCCACACAATTACTTAGACACTCTTAAGTCTTCTATAGGTAAAGACTAAACAGTAAGTAGGTAAGGCAATATTCGGTTTGATATCTGCTATACTTTCAGGTCACGAAAACTGACAACGGCAGGGAGAGCGGTTGGCTAACTCCACTGCCCTGCACCATACATCCAATGACACCATTGAAAAGGATGACACGGTGTTCGGTCGGTTGCAATGGGTCGATAGGGAGTTTGTGTGTGACCTGCTGTACTTTATTGCGAATGTAGCCACAGTAACAAAACCGCGAGGAGGTCTTCCTGTCTTGGACGTCTCGGAAGTGCAGCGGCCATTATTGTGTCCATACAAATCGGGCGGATACATCATGTGAAGAGAACTACTGATCTGTAAAATGGCACTGGAAACCAACACATATTGACAATCTTTACTGCATGGCTTTTGTTTCACCATCCACAGACTTAGGATTAGAGGTGACTGCCGTTTCGTCACTGATCCCCAAGTAGAAAGCTCATGATCAAGAAAATTTGCTTCGATATCTCCCGCGCCTTGTATAAGCCGCCGACAATAGTATGGGGAAACCTTCTGAATTTTAAACCCGCGGGTGTCATTTGAAAGGAACACCTTAAAAGGCAATGCAGTGGCGATAAGTCGGACACCAATTTCGAGTGGTGAACAACAAACAGTTCGACGACTGTGATGGTGCAGAAGTAGAAACTACATCGCATATATGTCGGTGTCAGATCTGTCATGCGATATACACATATACAAATGGCCGTAGTATGGCGTACACAAGTGTAAAAGGGCACTGCATTGGCAGAATTGTCATTTTTTCTCACGTGATTCATGTGAAACGTTTCCGACGTGGTTATGGCACACGATGGGAATTAACAGACTTTGAACGCGGAATTGTAGTTGGAGTTAGACGCACGGGGCATTCGATTTCAGAAATCGTTAGGGAATTCAGTATTCCGAGATCCACAGTGTCAAGAGTGTGCCGAAAATACCAAATTTCAATCTTTACCTCCTACTACAGCTAACTCAATGGCCGACAGTCTTCACTTAATGATCGAGAGCAGCAACGTTTGCATGGAGTTGTCTGTGCTAACACTGCTTGAAGTAACCGCAGAAATCAATGAGGGACGTACGAGTAACTTATCCGTTAGAGCAGTGCGCCGAACTTCGGTGTTAATGGGCTATGGCAGCAGGCTATCGAAGCTAGTGCCTTTGCTAACACCACGATATCACCCGCAGCGCATCTCCTTGGCTGGTGACCATATCGGTTGACCCCTAATGGTGTCGGCTGTGTTTACATGGAATGGTTTGATTTCGCTGGGACAACTGAACCCATCACTGACGAAATAGTTATGTGCGTCTACTTCCAGACTATCTGTAGCCATTCATAGACTACATGTTCGCTAACAACGGTGCGCAATGTGACCAGGCCACAATTGCTCTCGACTGGTTGGAAGAATGGACAATTCGAGAGATTGATTTGGACACCCAGATCTCCTGACGTGAATCCCATCTAACATATATGAAAGATTTTCTAGAGTTCGTAGACATACTCATGCCTCGGCAACACTTTCGCAATTATGGACGGCTTTAAAAGCCACGTGGCTTAGTATTTCTGCAGGGGTCTTTCAACGACTTGTCGACTCCATGTAAGGACGAGCTGCTGGACTACGCCGGGCAAAAGGAGGTGGACACTATATTAGGACGTATCTTATGAGTTTTGTCACTGTGCGTAGGGAGTTAATAACAATGGGTTTCGACGGTCGAGTATTGCCTCATAAGCCACACATTACTGTAGTCATTGCTAAGTGACGCTTGAGGTGGTGTTAAGAGGGACGCCTCTGGACAGTAGATTAGTGGGAAACGAATGAGTTAGAGTGACGAATCACGCTATGCTCTGTGGCAAGCCGATGGAAGAGTGTAACTCTGGCGAATGCTTGCATAACATTATTTGCTATCATATTAGTGCCAACAGCGAGGTGCGGAGGAAGTGGTGTTATGGTAAGAGGGTGACCTTTGTGGTCTGCTTGTGGTTCGAGTATTACACTTTAAAATGTGCAAGGATGTGCACTCATTTCACAACATTGTGCATTGCATACAGGAGAGGAGCGGATCAGAGAAAATGATTGTTTGCTTTAGCATGACAACGCAGACCTGTCATAAAGCAGCATCTGTAAGGCAATAGTCTCTGGACAGTAACATTCCTGGAATGGACTGGCCTGCTCACAATCCCAACCAGAATCCAAGAGGCCTCTTTTTGGACGAGTTATAAGGTCGACTTTACTCCCGACCTCAGCGTCCAAAATCACTATCTGCTCCCGTATAAGCTTTGAGGAAGGATTTGCCGCCGTTGCTCCACCAACATTCAGACACCTCATTGAAACCGTCCCCAGCAGAGTTGAAGCTGTCACAAAAGCGAAGGTTGGGCACAAAAATGGTTCAAATGGCTCTGAGCACTATGGGACTTAACATCTGTGGTCATCAGTCCCCTAGAACTTAGAACTACTGAAACCTAACTAACCTAAGGACATCACACACATCCATGCCCGAGGCAGGATTCGAACCTGCGACCGTAGCAGTCCCGCGGCTCCGGACTGCGCGCATAGAACCACTAGACCACCGCGGCCGGCGAAGGTTGGGCACACCCCATATTATTGTCCAGTAATAGGTGTCTAGACAGTGTGATCAGATGGTATACGCCCTACTGTTTTCTGAGACGTAGAGAAAGCCGCGCAGGAGATGCGTGCAGTGACCGGCGAGATCAGAGTGGGGCAGCGGCGGGCGAAGGCCACAGTCAAATGCCTGTGCGCGCCGCGGCGGCAGCTGGCGTGAAGCGGCAGGTGCTGCCTGCGGGCCACGGACCTTGCTTCCGGGCCTCGCGCCTTGCCCGTGTGGCGGTGGCGAGCCAACGTGAAGCCCGTCTGCTGTACCCGTCTGTCCTTAAAGCTGGGCGCCGCTAGGTCATTTCTGTGTTACGTTCCAACTCACATTCATTTCTGATATTTTTAAGGACTCGTGAATTTACGCTAATAGAAACGGAAAGTGAGGCATCGTGACAGACAGTTGGGCGAGACTCGTTACACCTCTGTAGTGGACGCTCAAGATACAAAAACTCATTAATGTGGTGGTTCAAATGGCTCTGAGCACTATGGGACTTAACTTCTGAGGTCATCAGTCCCCTAGAACTTAGAATTACTTAAACCTAACTAAGGACATCACACACATCCATGCCCGAGACAGGATTCTAACCTACGACCGTAGCGGTCTCGCAGTTCCAGACTGAAGCGCCTAGTACCGCTCGGTCACACCGGCCGGTAATGTGGTCGTCCCTGAATCAGTGGGGCATTTTCGTTCCGAAATCGAGATGGTCCTAGGCCTAGGCTCTTTCAACAGTTACCATAGCAGACATTGCTGACACTGTGATTACGACGCTGCTAGAAAGGACGGAGCGCAAATACTCGTCCAGTCATCCGTTTTAGATTGTCCGTGCTTTCTCCTAATCGCTTCACGCGTATGCCAAGAGATTTTTTTTAGTGACTGTTAACCAACTGAGCTAATGCGCATTCGATCTTGAACCTCTGCGCAGTTAATCGAGCGATGCAGAGACGTGTTCAACCACAGCAGTCAAATCAGAAGGAGGGGGTTCAGATTAAAAGTGAATCCATTCAGAATATACCCATCTGAGTTACTTAAGGCAAAATCCGTGATGGTTTCTTTAGAAGGTATATGGCCAATGTTTTTGTCAAGTGGGAGCTTGTGCTTCATGATGGGACTTCAAAGCCTAACATTCTTTCCTTCTGGACAGGATTTCTTAGAGTGAGCGCATGGGAGACTGTATATTGTTATCTGTCCGTCGGATAGGGACATTAAACTGGGGGGATCGGTTGGTTCTGTGCGAGAGCAATGGCGTCATCCACTTACACTCTCTTCGTTATTTCTCTCATTTTCATCAGTGGCACGAACATGACAATACACACTACGCTTAGTCACTAAATTTAGCCTTCATATAACTCACAAGGCTAACACGTTTTAGAAGAAAAGTTCTTAACAAAGAAATTTAGGTAGCTGGCTACCCCCTACACCCGCAAGTCTTCATCTCTCCTGTCGCTCAGAGAACTTTCAGATAGGTGCCATATTACATTTACTGTGAATATCACGAGCCAGTAATAAGTACATCAAATCAAACCACCATCAGAAGGTAACAGTGTATCTGCTGGATGGATGAATGCGTCACTCCAGCGTCAAACGACAATGTTCCGGCACCCACATAACCATCCGGAAAATTCCGTCTTACTGTCTGAACGGAGCCGGTGATTAGCTTATTAATCTCTCATTCAAGAGGAGCGGGGTTCAAGATTTAGGTTGCAGTCACAGGGCAAAAAGAGTGCTTATGTGCTGCAAGAAATGTGGAAGGTTGATTAGGGTTTAATGTCCCGTCGATGTCGAGGTTTTAGAGGCTGAAAGGCTCGGACTGACGAAGCCTAGGACAGTACAAGCTCTTAGAAGTTGCTCATCGTATCTACCAACTGCAGTTGCCAACTATGACCAAATGTGCGTTGAAGCCGCGAATAGTATGGCACTGGGTAAGTAGTAAGCCACGTGGCGGTAGTTGCGTAAACGCGAAATGCGGCGGTGAAAATATTTATCCGAATTGCTTTTGTCACAAGGGTGATGGCCGTCATGATTTGGTTGTACCCGAGAGGCACGGCATTCTCTGGTATATCGCGACGTTAAGTCGGCCGCTTGTTGGATTATTTCAAGTTTTACCCACGGCAGGTGGTTGAAGCGTTCAGAGATATTGATTGGCAAAACAGACTCGCCAACTGCACGTACATTCTTGCAATGAGTAACTGAGAACAAGTGTTTCTCCATCCGTTGACATCCGACGAAGCAAACTTTTTCAAAGCTGGATGCGTTAATAAGCAAAACTTCCGATACTGCTCTCAGGAAAACTCTCGACATTTAGATGAAAAGCCCCTGGCAAGTCAGCCGGCCGCTGTGGCCAAGCGGTTCTAAGCGCTTCAGTCCGGAACCGCGCGACTGCTACGGTCGCAGGTTCGAATCCTGCCTAAGTAGTTCTAAGTTCTAGGGGACTGATGACCTCAGATGTTAAGTCCCATAGTGCTCAGAGCCATTTGAACAACCCCAGGCGAGTCCAAAAGTTGTCGTATGATGTGCAGCTGGCATGGGCGGTGTTCCTGGTCCCTGTTTTTTCGAAGATGACGCCGGACGTGTATGTGTATGTTTCAGAACTCCCATATTCCCCGAATACCAGGCAGGAGGGTTACTGAATAACATTTGGTTGCAGCGGCTCACACAGCACGCTAGAGTATGGCTATACTCCGACTAACGTTTCCAAAGCCGTGGTAATATCCCGCTGTGGAGATGTGACATGGCCATCCAGTCCCCCATGTTTAACAAATGGTTCAAATGGCTCTGAGCACTATGGGACTTAACATCTAAGGTCATCAGTATCCTAGAACTTAGAACTACTTTAACCTAACTAACCTAAGGACTTCACACACATCCATGCCCGAAGCAGGATTCGAACCTGCTACCGTAGCTGTCGCGCGGTTCCAGACTATAGCGCCTGGAACCGCTCGGCAACAGCGGCCGGCCATATTTAACAGCTCCGGATATCTGCCTGTGGGGGTAACATGTAGCAAAGGGTCTTTGTCACTTTGGAGACAGATGACAAACTTGAAGACTCATCAACTGTGAAATAAGCGCCATTTAGCAGGGTATGTTAAGGCGTGTTATGGTAGCCTTTCCACAACTCTTTCAGCACTGCATTTTGACAGACGTGGGGCATCTGGAGGGGGAATTTATTTTCAAGGTGTAGCGAGGTGTTCCGATACGCGTTACATACTGTAGTAATTGCTAGTTTATGTACTTGTATTTAATAACAGTATTAAATTACTATTTGCAACCACCCTGTTTCTGTTTACATTTGAAGTTGATAGCAACTATAGGCATTGCGCTGTAGTTCTCAGACAGTTTTCACCGCGCGGGGTAGCCGTGCAGTCTTGGGCGTCTTGTCACGGTTCGCGCGGCTCCCCCCGTCGGAGGTTCGAGTCCTCCCTGGGGCATGGGTGTGTATGTGTTGTCCTTAGCGTTAAGTTAGTTTAAGCTAGATTAAGTAGTGTGCAAGCCTAGGGACCGATTACCTCAGCAGTTTGGTCCCATAGACCTTACCACAAATTTCCAAATTTTCAGATCTTTCAGAGAATTGACATGAACAACAACATTTGTGCAACATCCGATGTTGCCTATGTAATCAAAAAGTCCTTCCACTGTTATATGTGTAACAATGAAAATCTTGGTAAATTAGTTGTCTACCAATTTATGTAACTCGAGTCATCTAAAACACACCAGTTCATAATTCGACGTACGCGAATTTGTTTCACAGGTCACACAATAAGATGAGAGTACGTTTTGGGTTCATCGTATTGTTTAATTATACCTACGGCAGCACTAATACATCAGGAGGGAAACGTACAATATAGGTTAAAATGGTTCAAATGGCTCTGAGCACTATGGGACTTAACTTCTGAGGTCATCAGTCCCCTAGAACTTAGAACTACTTAAACCTAACTAACATAAGGACATCACACACACCCATGCCCGAGGCAGGATTCGAACCTGTGACCGTAGCGGTCGCGCGGTTCCAGACTGTAGCGCCTAGAACCGCTCGGCCACTCCGGCCGGCAATATAGGTTAAATGGCAGCGAAATCATACATGTTTTACAGAGAAAAATTAATGCCACTGTGTAGTTTTCGGAAGTACGATTTAAGATCTAAACTCGTGTGAGTAATTGATGCTTTCATAATTATTGCCTTATGTCTTAATATGGATCCTGGAGTCAAAAGAAAGACAGATATAGAATTACACTTCTTACAACGAGCCACAAAATCGAAAAGAGTCGAAAACTGCGCAATTACCGCAGCTCTCACGGGGCAGTCAAAATAGTTGGCCAGCGAGCATGGCATTAACGGCCAACTGTAGTCGAGAGAGTGTGGACGAATACCATTTGGCACCCTAATTAAGCTGCGCAGTAAAATTCTGGAGTATTTAGCAGAATTGGTAGCAGCGGACGGCGCTGCGCTGCTGTAACCTTAATTACGTACGTTTCTACAGAAGATTTACCTGCCGCCTTCTTGCAGCCGCCTTGATAGCCTGCACGCACTTATTAAGGTTTCACTCGTATTTTATTTGGGGTGCTGCTGCGAGGGGCATACTTACCGGTAATATTTATTAGCCTTCCGAATTTCCTCTGGCTTAATGGACGAGGAATTTTAATAATTCACTTTCTGTACAGTGGAAGCTCTTTTGCCCCGCCGTGTTTCGGGAAATTGCAGGCTAGGGCTACGCGCGTGCACTTACGTGTTTGTGTATGTGTGAATATTATATGAATTCTCACTGCGGGGGAGGGGGGGGGGGGTTGCACATTCTACCTGAAACCCAATGCCTTACGCCTGAAATTATGATTTCGAAAGCGGGAATTAAGGTGGCTAAGCGACTAGGTCCCTGCAAAATTTTCAGAGGCGGCCACAGAAGCTACGTGCCGAAATCCTTCCAAAGGAAGCATCGCACAGACTATTCGCTCACCGCCCATCACGTTCCTGAAATATCGGAAAAATCTTTCAGTGTGCA
This sequence comes from Schistocerca gregaria, assembly GCF_023897955.1. Lineage (NCBI taxonomy): Eukaryota > Metazoa > Arthropoda > Insecta > Orthoptera > Acrididae > Schistocerca > Schistocerca gregaria. Next base: position 358,881,093 of record NC_064920.1, on the reverse strand, counting down.
TCATGTGGCTTAAGGAGAGCTGCTTCTGTGGTGTGCCTGTCTGAAGACAGGTCGACCAAATAATCTGAGCGCTGTTCTCCGACGAGAGACTGTTGAACTTTCGGGAAGAGCCATAAAATATCGGCCCAAGCTCGGGTTATTTAATGGAATATAATTCTTAAAGTACACTGATCACAATATCGCCACAGCAGTCAAGGTACCTTGGGTGTGGTATGCGGTTATGTATTGCTGTGGCCAGAGAATCAGCTCATCAGCTAGTCACGCTGGAACTTTAGAGTTTAATGCTTTTAATTTCCAACTCCCCCCCCCTCCCCCATCCCTCATTGAACCATGGACCTTGTCTCTGGTGGAGAAGCTTGCGTGCCTTAGCGTACAGATAGCCGTACCGTAGGTGCAACCACAACGGAGGGGTATCTGTTGAGAGGCCAGACAAACGTCTGGTTCCTGAAGAAGGGCAGCAGCCCTTTCAATAGTTGCAGCGGCAACAGTCTGGATGATTGACTGATGTGGTCTTGTTACATTAACCAAAACGGCTTTGCTGTGCTGGTACTGCGAACGGCTGAAAGCAAGCGCAAACTACAGGGGAGGGGGGGGGGGGGCAAGAGATGAATACACTAAGCAGATTGAGAAGGATGTAGGGTGCAGTAGTTACTTGGAGATGAAGAAGCTTGCACAGGATAGAGTAGCATTGAGAGCTGCATCGATCTAGTTTCTAGACCGAAGACCACATCAACAACAGCTGAAATCAAGGATTGATTTTATCAACTGAACTGTCTGTTGTGTTAGTATTTAATATAATTTCTGACCACTATGGGCCTGAACATCTGAGGTCATCAGTCTCCTAGAACTTATAACTACTTAAACCTAACTAACGTAAGGAAATCACACACATCCATGCCCGACGCAGGATTCGAAACTGCGACCGTCGCAATCGCGCGGTTCCGAACTGAAGCGCCTAGAACCGCTGGGCCACAACGGCCGGCCTGCCTTCACTGTCGTCACCGGAAGTACTGGTTGGCTATAATTAAGCTTTCGGTACTTGAGCCATTCTGGACGGAAAAGTACTCACCGTATGGGTGCCCACCTTTTTGGGAATGATGGTCAGACTGCGCTGCCGAATTTCTGCTTCCGTAGTGTTGGTGCACCTGTACTGGTAGGGCGACTTACGTTTGGAACACAAGATTCAGTGTGCATTACACTTGCAGACATCAACATGGGTCCGGACAAAGTGAGCAGGGTGTGACGTATAAAAATCCATGGGTTCGCTCCTCAAGTGCCGGCCGCGGTGGTCTCGCGGTTCTAGGCGCGCAGTGCGGAACCGTGCGACTGCTACGGTCGCAGGTTCGAATCCTGCCTCGGGCATGGATGTGTGTGATGTCCTTAGGTTAGTTAGGTTTAAGTAGTTCTAAGTTCTAGGGGACTGATGACTACAGCAGTTGAGTCCCATAGTGCTCAAAGCCATTAGAACCATTTTTGCACCGGGTTTGAAGGACGTGATTCGGAAGCTCGAATTAACTGACGATTTGAAAGTTGGTCCTGGGAAAAGCCGACTGCCAGTTACGCCACAAATTGTTGAAGAAGTTAGTGCTGCCACTTCTGAAAATGCTGGACGCAGTGTGCGATTTACAAGCAGTTCACAAGCTGTGTTGCAACAGCTAAATATTCCACGGTCCACAGATACACTAACATAATCTATAATGCAGTTCCAGGCTGTCGTAGATGCAAAATGGTTGAAATGGCTCTGAGCACTATGGGACTCGACTTCTGAGGTCATCAGTCCGCTAGAACTTAGAACTACTTGAACCCAACTAACCTAAGGACATCACACACATCCACGCCCCAGGCAGGATTCGAACCTGCGACTGTAGCGCCTAGAACCGCTCGGCCACTCCGCCATACTGGCGTATCACCAGGAGTGATGGTATAGGGTGCCATTGGTTACACGTCTGGGTCACCTCTTGTTCACATTGACGGCGCTTTGAACGGTGGACGTTACATTTCAGATGTTTTAAGACCCGTGGTTCTACCCTTCACTCGATCCCTGCAAAGGCCTACATTTCAGCAGGATAATGCACGACCGCATGTTGCAGGTCCTGTACGGGCCTTTCTGGATACGGAAAATGTTCGACTGCAGCACATTCTCCAGATCTCTCACCAATTGAAAATGCCTGGTCATTGGTGGCCGAGCAACTGGCTCGTCACAGTACGCCAGTCACGACTCCTGATGAACTGTGGTATCGTGTCGAAGCTGCATGGGCCATCCAAGCTCTGTTTGATTCAATGCCCAGGCGTATCAAGGCGGTTATTACGGCTAGAGGTGGTTGTTCTGGGTACTGATTTCTCAGGATCTATGCACCGAAATGACGTGAAAATGTATCACATGTCAGTTGTATACTGTATTAGTCCAATGAATACCCGTCTATCATCTGCGCTTCTTCTTGGTGTAGCAATTTTAATGGCCAGCAGTGTAGTTGCGTCTGTCGGGTAAAACCTGAGCACCCAACGGCAGCCGATGGCGTTACGTGCTTGTGCGACTCGTCCAGGCGTTTGGTGCGCGGTGCGTGGCGCGGGCCAGTTGCTGGTGTAGTGACGCGGGGCGTGCTGTTGTGTGTGCAGGGGCGCACGCCAACCCCGCGGTGACGGCCGCTCTGCTGGCGACGCGGCGCGTCTCCGTGCTGCGAGCCGCCATGTTCGTCGCGGCGCAGTGCGGCGGTGGCATCGCGGGCGCAGCACTGCTCTACGGGTGAGTACAGCGCAGCTCCACACGGATCTGGGATCTGACCTTGCACCAGGGTGCGATTTGCAGGGGGGATCCCCCCCCCCCCCCTCTGCATCACACCGTCCCCTCCTCTGGCTTTAGTTTATGCATCCCAACCTGGGATATCATTTAAATTTTTGGAGCCGAACACTGAAAGATTTTAATACAGTCTTACTATTAATACCATTAATATGTTTGCTTATTAAGTTTGAAAAAGTGTTGTGTAGTAGTTAAGCATTTCAAAACATTTAGAACTAAATCATCATTCTCATGTTGCCATTGTTGCTTTCGTCTAAGGTGCGTCATCCGTTTACTTGCCAGCATGCGAGGGAAGTAGTGTAGCACTCATACCGCAGCAGTCGTACCGCAGAGTTGGGTGAGCTGGGGGCTGAAATTCCCACCCACAGGGTGGTGACCGACCCGGTACCTGTGCGAACATTTACCGTTAGGCCACCTTTTGGCAACGGACTAACGCGCCTGGGACGAAAGCACACATTACTAAATAACGCACCATCGTCTGCTTCTAGTTCCTAGGACCTTCTTTAAATACTCTTCTCTTCCACCATCGTTTTGTTTTCCTTTGGTTTTCATTTCCGTTGTGCAAGTACCAAGTAGGCCGCCGCTGCGATACTTTATCATCCTTTATGCTGCAAGGCCGACACACATGTGGCACAAATTCTGTTGCTTTGGTATAAATTAACCTGCCGCGTGCAACATACGCCGCAAGATGTTGCCTGTTGTAGCATGCTACAAGACGACGCACGCCACATTTCCGTAGCATGCCGCAATGTTGCAAGAGGTCGCCCCAGCGTAATCGAGGCTTTAGAGCCTGGTCTGTATTGTATGGTGGATGTGATGTGTTGCGTACGAAACTAAAACCTGCAATCAGATCCAAACGTCGTGGAAAACTGTGAAGAGGCGTCATCCTGCAGCAAGATAACGCTCGCCCACATTCTGCCAAACGGACAGCCAACACAATAAAGGAGTTGAGATTCGAAGTGCTCGAACATCCACCATACAGTAGAGACCTGGCTCCAAGCGATTTGCACATGTTTGGACCCTTAACTGAAGCACTACAGGGAAGAAGAGTTGAAAGCGTTGAAGACGTCATTGCTGCGGTGCAAAATTGGTTACACATGCAACCGAAAAACGCATTTCCTGATGAAATAAAAAAAAACTCGTAAACGTCGGAAAAACTGCATTGAAGTACAGGCAGGTTACGTAGAAAAATAACGCATATTTCAGTATTCTATCATCAGAATAAGCACAGCATTTCACAAATGTGCCTTTACTTTTTTAATTCCCGTCGTATACTTGTACGTAGATGATTCTGTAAATAAGCTTTACCTATAATGTACTTTTAAAGATATAACAAGGGATGGCTTTTCTGATAGCGCATACGCGTGAATAGTGAGTTTCGGCATTAACGCCTATTTATAAATAACTGTTTAACCATGGGTAACGCCACGTTCCAAGCAAGTAACATATGTAATTATACTAACCCCCTAAGACATCGCCCCCACTGGTAAAAGCACAAATCACACACTGCCTTACACTCTCTGCATTCTCTCGTCAAAATGAGGACCGTATCAACTATTCGTACTGCTCGCAACTCATACTCGTATTTTATAGTAATACGAGCCGAGTATACCCAGCTTTGCGCGGGAATGTTTTTCCTTTCCATATGCTCTTCCCCCCTCTGTCAGCCTACACATTTCCCCTTTGTCCATCTTCTTCTCTCCACTAACAAGGGGACCCACCATACTGTAAATCACGGATTTTGATGCGCTTGAATTATGTTGTAGAGGCACATACCCTGAGTACCTGGCTACCCGGTTTTTTAGCGACGGGCCTTGTATTTTCAGAAAATCGATTTCGAAGTTTTTGCGTGATTTGTATCTCTATAACATTACGTATATTTCAAGCAAGTAAGTGTGGCACAGTGGGAATGGTTCACGGCTACGGCGCTGGAGGCACCGGGTTCAAATCCTGCTAATGTACCTTTTTTTTTCAAAATCGACCTAATTTTTCAATTTTATTTCAAAAAGTATCAGCAAAGAGTGTAAGGTGTGCGAAATTATAAAGATAGATTCAGTTATTAATTTTTTTCATATATTCATTCCGCTTGTGGTTCGCAACATATTCTTCCAATTCATCTTTTTCGTTGAAATCTATCAGTTCATCTTCAATAATGATCTGTCTTGCGACCAAGAGATCCTGTATTGCGATACATGCCTCATCGCCAATTTCAACGGAATTGGCAGAGATCACACGCTAGGCGGTGTACTCCTTACGAGATTCAAATCGCGTAGTAGATTTTTGGCGTATATAATGGCATTTATGATTTCGCCTTTTGATTCTTCGTTCAACTCCTCTACTTGTGGATCTTCTTCTGGCGGCACTACTGCAGAAACACTTGGTTATTCCATTTCACAGAATTTTCGCAACACACGGCACTAGAGACGCTTTGCCAACAACTGAAGCTGTAGTTAGACGCGAACGTAAAGGAATGCAACTCGCATCCTCATTGGCCAAGGAGCTGGAGTTCCCATTACGGCTAACGGCATTCACGGGAGAGGGGACGATAGTGGGCGGAGATCGATTTCAGGTAATACAAGAAGAACCGTGGTACGAACATTTGGAAATCCAACTGCGAACCACAAACCGAATGAATATTTGAAAAAATTAATAACTGAAACATCTTCATAATTTCGCACAGCTTACACTGTTTGTCGATATCCTTTGAAATAAAATTGAAAAATTCGATTTTGAAAAAAAAAAAGTACACGGGCAGGATTCGTAAACAGTACCTTTAGCGCCGTAGCCGTGAACCTTTACCGCTGCGCTACGCTGACTTGCTCAAAGTATATGTAATGTTACGGACAAGCATATCTCGCAATGAACTTCAAAATCGAATTTCTCAAAACCAAGGCCCGTAGCTAAAATACCGGATAGCCAGGTACTCAGGGTAAGTGCCTCTACAGCATATTTGAAGCGCATCAAAATCCGTGATTTACAGTATGGAGGGCCCCCCTTGTAAGTCCATCTCCTCCTTCCCCCTCTGTCCGTTTCTCCTCTCCCCTATCTCCATCTTCTCCTCTTCCTTCTCTCTGTCTGCCAGTCTCCTCCTCTCCCCCTCTCTCTGCCCATCTTATTCCCCCCCTCTCTCTGTCCATCTCCTCCTCTTCCTTTTCTCTTCCATTTCCCTATGCATCTCTCTCTGTCCATCTCCTTCTTCCCCCTCTCAGTCTGTGCATCTCCTCCTATCTCCCTTCTCTCTTCCCTATCCCAATAGGAGGTTACAGGTTCTTACCCAACAGTACTTCATTCTAGATAGTAAGCATGTTTGGTTGAAATGGATCCAGGTGTTTAGGAAGAGCTTTTTACCGTGGCTTTCCCCATACATGCATATTTCAGGTATTTAACATATATTTAACAATTATTTGTACACATAGTTCGCCTGTATCTCTGCAGTTTCGTTTTTACAGATCAACATTTATGACGTCATATCTCCTGAACAATTTTGCAGGTGCATTCAGCTGCATATGTAGATGCTGTCTGGGAAATTTGTCGTGAATTGACTACGTAGCAAAGAAGTAATAAATTTAAACTTTATCTCTGATGCGGCAGTATTACTGCGTGAACAGCGAGAATGCAGCAAGCGATAAACTTTTTCCCTTTCATCATTTTGTTGAGGTTGTCAGCGAAATTAAATTTCGTTGAGGTTTGAAATTATCTATAAAGTTTGTTGTGAGTCATTGAGTGCTTTCATTCTCAAATACTGGACGAATAAAGACGCCATTCCTGCGTCACGGGCTACACTTCTTTTTCAACCCACCTCATTGATAGGCAAGGTGGTTCTTACCACTACAGACAGTAAGTGGTATGTGTAGCAAGTTTGGGTGAAGTCTGTCCAGCGGTTTAAGAGGAGATGTGGTGCATACATACATAGGTGTAGATGCATTTGACAGCTGTCAGGAAAATCGAAAAACGACACATAACTTTAAGAACTGTCTAAGGGTGTTATTTTCCAATTCATTAACTAACAAAAGTATATAGACAGTAATGTTTTAAGATGTGCTTTTTTCCGTTGCTGAAATGAGCTATTCGTCACGGTCACGTCCAAGCACGATAGCTCCTTTCTGCCTTTTTTTCACGTCTCCATCTCCACCTAGCTTCCTATGCTGATTTCATACAACCGATTGGTAAATATGCCTTTCACTGCCACAATCTACTGGTGTTCGACAAAAATATGGAAACACAATGTCCTTATTACGCTTCAAGTGTCAGTTGTGGTGAGAAGTCAGAACAGTGTTCCGTTTAGTTGTACAAGCATAACATCGAACCTAAATGAATGTGGACTAGGGAAAGTTGTTGGTACTTGTACTGTGGGTGGTTTCGTAACCAAGGGAGCAGAAGAGACTCGCGTTTCATGAGGCACTTCATCGAAGGTTTATACCGCATACACAGAAAGCGGAGAAACATCCTGCGCTAACTAACGACGTGGACAAAAGTGTGTGTTGAGCGATCGTGGCTGACGGTCATTGAAGAGGATTGCGGCGAAAAATAAGAGGACGACAGCTGCGAAAGTCGCTGCGGAACTGAGACTCGCGAATCCTTTCAACGCGAAGGGAGCTGCACAATCAGAGAACTATAATGCGTGCAGGAAAATCATAACAACTCATCATTGATTAAAATGCCCGTAGCAAGAAAACGTGTTATCGAAGGCATAAAACTTGGGACAACGGAACAACGGAAGAATGTTGAAACTTCTTTTTTTAAAATTCTTTTCTGCTTCTACGTTATTTAACTCTGAAACAGCTGAGCAAAACAGAACGTACTGAGCCGACTTTCTCTTTACTTTTTTTTATCGTGTCAGCACCGACCCACAATATTCTAGCGCAACGCAATCTGATTGCTCAAAGAAAAGAATAACCTAACTTCAAATAATTAATTCAAAAGAATGGTCCTGACTAAAAATAAATCCTAACAATAACCTATAAATTTCATTAAGCGCTTACCTCACAAAAATCATCATTACGTGAACTACTGCAATACAGCGAGCGTCAATACTGCCAGCTAAATAAAAGATTCCAACTACTAAAGCCACCAACTACTAATAGGCATATGGTTAGCAAAGGAAAGATTTTGTTGCAAACCAAATAGTGTATTTTTTTACCTTAATAATTCGACATCCACTTCAGATACGACTATAAATCCTCATTGACATCTAGTACAAAGGTATATAATCATGAATAATATTCAATCTAAAAGTCGAACACGTACAGATCGTTAGCCTACGCTAACACTTCAGACGTCTACCCTCCATCAATGCTAACTTCTCACAGCTAACATCCATCACTGCTGGCTGTTTACCTCCAACTTCCCAACAGTACTTCCATCACTGCTGGCGACTAACTTCCAACTGCTCAACATTACTGGCGATTAACTTCCGACGACGAGTCCAACCAGCCACAGAGTGTCTTACAGAGAAAGCGCAGTCAGAGATCCAATGCAATGCGCTACACAGCGCTGCCAACACAGAAGCATCCCACGTACAATGTCATTTGGTTGGAAGACTCCCGTTTCACACTTTTTTCCAACTTCTGGGCGAGTTTACGTTCCAGTAGTGAAACATGGCTGGGGTACGATGATGATTCGGCCAGCCACATCGTAGTATTCCATGGGCTCTATGGCTACTCCGCAAAATCACATTATGTGATCATTTTCGCCGATCAGGTGCATCCCGCGGTACAGTGTTTGTTCCCAAATGTTGATGCTTTGTTCCAAAACGACAGGTCCCCTGTTCATACAACTCGCATCTTCCAGGACTGGTTTCATGAGCACGAGACACCAGATCTCAACGTTGTTGAACCCTTGTGATCTACTTTACACAGTAAAGTGTGCGAGCGCTATCAACCTGTTACCTGAACTTTCCTCTGTTTGGTTGGAAGAATGGGATAAGTTTCCTTGAGAACAATACAGGACCTCTATTTATCAACTCCGGATAAACTGGAAGAGGTTTTGGACGCCAACCGTTTCGTGCGCCGTATTAGGCATGGTAATGTATTGTATTTGTGGTGTTTCGATAATTTGTCCAACCTCTGTAGGTCAGCGTTGGAGGGTTACACGCCCAGTTATACACCCTCTGCACATCTCCAAAGCGACCAGCGTACTATTTCAAGGGTGTGACATATATTTTGTAGTGGAACCAGAAGTGCTGGTGTTTACGCGTAACATCAGAACCTGCGCTCGTTCAGTACAGTTAAAAATGCGGTGTCGGTGCCCTGTATGAAGAGTTTGCGCCCGCCGAGTTGGGCGTAATGCACGGCGCGATAGCCTCGCAGCGCTCGCCGTTTGGGGCTCGGCGCTAGCGGAGCGCCAACTTGGCCCTGCTTCCCTCAGCGCCTCCACTCGCCTCGCTTTATTGCCGGCATAAATTGTTCCGCGGAATGTCGCGGCCCGGCGTGCCGCCGATCCGGGACGCCATAAAACCGCGAGTTGCATTCCTCCCCATTACCGCCTTCTTTTCGAACGCTGAAATACTGCCCGAGTCGCAAAGTTGGCGAATGTGGGAGGTATTGCGCGCTGTGGACCGCGTAATCGTGTTATTAAATGGACTGCATTAATACTCTTCCGTGGCGTGATAGCTGTTGGGTGGACGCCAGTCTGCTAACGATCCGGTGTTCAAATCCCGATTAGACCTCATATTTTCCACAACATTTAAGATGGCTTTCACATATTCTAATGTGCAGGGTAAATTTTCCTCCTTTCTTGTCTTGTGTAACTCCATTCCTTGCTGTGCGAAAATAAGGGCCGAATTATGTAACACTTGTTAACACTGACACTGAAAGTTTTCACAGAAGCAGCCGACTGACTTGGTGAATCTGAAGGCCTACAAAGGTCCCAGCGTCACTTCATCTCCATTGCCAAGCAAATATCCCCGAGCGGGACGGATACTGTGGTGTGTGAGCTGCATTGCCCTTCATATTTAGCACACGTTTCTGCTATTGTGGGCCAGTGGACAGTGGGAACCCCGGTTCCCGTCAGATCACCGAAGTTAAGCGCTGTCGGGCTGGACTAGCACTCGGATGGGTGACCATCCGGCCTGCCGAGCGCTGTTGGCAAGCGGGCTGCACTCAGCCCTTGTGAGGCAAACTGAGGAGCTACTTGACTGAGAAGTAGCTGCTCCGGTCTCGGAAACTGACATACGGCCGGGAGAGCGGTGTGCTGAATACATGCCCCTCCATATCCGCATTCAGTGACGCTTATGAGCTGAGGATGACACGGCGGCCGGCCGTTACCGTTGGACCTTCATGGCCTGTTCGGGAGGAGTTAGTTTTTCTGCTATTGGGAGAAGTTTTAACTGCTAGCGAATTTTACATAACTGCACTACAGTATTCACTTCTAGATTTCTAGAGCTCCGTTAAAAAATAGATTTACACTGGTGTGCAAAACCGTGTGCGAAAGCAGCTTTCCCATGATGAGTCACTGCCGAGTAACATAGCTCGATAAAACTTGGACTACACATAGAAAGAACTGCTACAGCATAGTACAAATGGTAGCTGTAAGAAATACGCAATGAGACGAACAGAAATGACTGCAAAGGTCGGCCGATGTATCGCTAGGCGCTTCAGCCCGGAACCGCGCTGCTGCTTCGGTCGCAGGTTCGAATCCTGTCTCGGACATGGATGTATGTCCTGAGGTTAGTTAGGTTTAAGTAATTGTAAGTGTAAGGGCCTGATAACCTCAGATGTTAAGTCCCATAGTGCTCAGAGCCATTTGACTCTGCAAAGACAATACTTACACTGAAGTCACCGTGAATCGCTATGGTCACCTGGACATCACAAAAGGCGGAAATGCTGTTATTAATTAGGATCTATGATAATCACCAACGCAAAAAAAAGCCTCGAAGCACTATGGGACTTAACATCTGAGGTCATTAGTCCCCTAGACTTAGAACTAGTGAAAACTAACTAATCTAAGGACATCACACACATCCATGCCCGAGGCAGGATTCGAACCTGCGACCGTAATAGCAGCGCGGTTCCGGAGCTCCTATGCTCTCCAGACAGTTGGTAAGGAGTTACTATGATAGGGCGTTCCATTCCTCCACCACTGATGTTGAACACTGCCGGGTGGTAGTTAATGCGCCTGGCCGTGATATAGTACGTCTTCCCAACGCATTCCAGGCGTTTCCGATGTCATTTAAGTCGAGGAGCTGGCAGGCCAGCACATTGGTCGAATATCCTGTCGCTCCGAGAGCTCCTACATCTGCGTTCTTCGATGCGGTCTCACATTGTCATCCATAAAAATGAAGAGAGGGCCGAATGCACCTGAAAAGGCGACCTTGTTGCGATGATGACAGATGACACGCCCAACGATTCACCGTGCTTTTGTTCACTTCAGGTCTTTGTGGACACTGCAAGCGCCAATGAATATCTACACTTCTTTGGCTCTCCGCCAAAAGAAACTTAATGACAGCTCCCTGCTTGGAATGCACCTCTGTTACGGACGCTATTTTTAAGACTACCGTCATCCATCGCAACTTACGAAACTATATGGGCAGAAGCGGTAATATTTGACGACGTCCCACAGCAAAATTTCTCTTTTTTCCAGTAGAAATTTATTGAGAAGAAATGTGGGGTACACAGAACACCCAGTACTAAAAGCCGCGTTCTTGTTGTTGTTGTTGTTGTTGTTGTTGTTGTTGAGGTCTTCAGTCCAGAGACTGATTTGATGCAGCTCTCCATGCTACTCTATCCTGTGCAATCTTCTTCATCTCCCAGTACCTTCTGAATCTGCTTAGTGTATTCATCTCTTGGCCCCCTCAACGATTTTTACCCTCCACGCTGCCCGCCAATACTAAATTGGTGATCCTTTAATGCCTCAGAACATGTCCTACCAACCGATCCCTTCTTCTAGTCAAGTTGTGCCACAAATTTCTCTTCTCCCCAGTTCTATTCAATACCTCCTCATTAGTTATGTGGTCTACCCATCTAATCTTCAGCATTCTTCCGCGTTAAGTGGACATAAATGGCTGCCATGAAACAGCGAATCAAACATCAGTTGAAAGTAGCTAAATGGTGAGGTAAGGGTGTGAAGAAGAACCATTGAAGGCACGAGCATCTGTTACAAAAACACTGGGCAACACGTGGTGGCGACTATGTTATGACCTTTTTCGCTTGAGTGTAAAGTGCTGTTTTCAAACCTCATATAATCAAGTGTACTCATTGATGAACTAACGTACGATTCCATTGACGGCATTTGCCGCTACCGTTATACGTCAATAAGTGGTCAAGATCGTTGGTCTAAAAAGCAACTTCAGGGAACGATTTGCGCGTGTAGATTGCCATATACGATTCCAGGACATCCGAAGACGTCCTGCAGATCCTTCATATGAAACAATCGTGAAATGATGAGCGTTTAGCCGGCCGGTGTGGCCGAGCGGCTCTAAGCGCTTCAGTCTGGAACCGCGCGACCTTTACGATCGCAGGTTCGAATCTTGTCTCGGGCACGGATGTCCTTAGGTTAGTTAGGTTTAAGTAGTTCTAAGTTCTAGGGGACTGATGACTTCAGATGTTAAGTCTCATAGTGCTCAGAGCCATTTGAACCGTTTTGATGAGCGTTTAATGGGACGACATGGCTGACCATTTTCTCTGGAGCTGTCGCGAAACTGCACAGACCATGTAACTGTGAGTCTCACTGCCCTTCGGCACAATAATATGGATGTTAGAGGTGCTTAAATAGAGTATTGTCAGAATTCACTATGAACAGCGTACAGCCTATTTTCCCCCTGCTAACAACAACAATTTGAGGTTGCATAAAAACGTAAAGGTGCAAAATTCGTCCTATTGAAACATCATAGAAAGCAAGGGTAGCTCACACAATGAATGTAGCATAGAAGTGATTCTCAGCCCTAAAACTTGGTAGCCAGCTCTCGCCAGAATGATGGCCTGCGAATCCATTCGACGCTAACGGCGCGTGTGATGGAAAACGCCACCGCACAGCTGCAGGGAGACGTCGTCTGCATTCATGTCAGAATCGAGTGGCGAATAGAGAAAGTGCTTCCTTTACTGAATTTTAGTCATAGTAAGATGTCCGATATGGAAGAAAATTGTCGTGGCGGACAAGAAAGAATAATGGATGCTGACCGAATCAACTCATTAGGATTAGGAGATTACAAGCTACCGGCAGCGGGTGGCTTACAAGCCTCTACAGTAGTTGCTCGCTGGAATGATTTCCATGACATTTACGCCGTAGGCTTACAGAGTTTTATACCCGGCATATTTGCAGTATGTTTGTGACTGCCCCTGAACATTGGCATTACATATCAATTACATATCAATCCATCGCCCCCCCCCCTTTTTTACCTGATTTGTTGTCGTGGCTAGTTTGGGAAGAAATTTAATTGACCTAGCTTGGCAAAGCTCTCGTCATAGTCAATGGATTTTTCGCTAGTTGGTACGTCCCCTCTGATGCTATTAACATTGATCTCATTAGTTAAAAGTAGTACTTCCTTACTCCGTGAAGGCAAGTGTCCAACGTTGTCTGAAGTTCGATGCGAGTTTCTGCGAAAGCACTCGATGTGGTCGACCAAAGTTTACTTAAGAGAGTTTCAGCCATCGATGCGGCTACCGTGGTTCACATAAGAGAAGATCTCTGTAAACTCCAACAAAGAAAACTTTTCACGGTCCTCACGAATATTATGAAAGGCATTCGAAAGTGATTCACATTTGATCCGTGCTATTTTGTGTTGATAACATTGTTCAAGGCGGCAGTGTGGCCCTGAGGCAATGTGCCACACTCCTGATACAAATATCACGGTATCGACACCCACATAGTCCTACATTTTTTATCTTCCATTTATGACCTCTTTCACCCATGCCAGTTGAAAAATGCCGTTTTTACCGTAATTTGGGGTCCTCGTTAAACTGTAGGTCGCCCTGTAACGAGCTGAGTAAGTCAGTTCGAAAGGTGGAAGAAAGCAACGGCATATCACCTCCAATAGAGCCATGCCTAATAAAGCACTGTTGTGTTAAAACCAGTCCTCCGTTAGATGACAACTTCCTCTTAAAATTGTTCGTGGACCAACGACAAAAGATCAAGGAACGAGCTAGAGTCTTTTGGAAAAATATTTCATCCTTGTGGTTAGTTTGGGTGTGAGTTATCTGAACGGTGTGAACTGTCAGGCACGAAACTGCGGCAGAGCTAATGATGACGCCGTTTGCAGCCACTGGCCGCAAGAAGCTGGAGGGGGAAAAAACTTCACTGTGTAATAAAAGTGTTATTTCCTCCATTGGGGTCCACGCACCAGGAGAAGACGATTTTATTCGCCAAGAAAATACGTCCCTTTCCGTTTGGAGATGGTGCGGTGGATATATTGGTAAAATGGTCTGAATTGTTAGGTCGCGTCACAGTCCTCTTCAAACTTCTCCGATACTAGACGTTTTGACGCCCCTGTTGGGATCTCGTTAATGAGATTTCTCGTGTCCACAGATGGCTGAACACTGTTCACCAGAAGATCCCAGCAGAGGGTTCAAAGCGTCGAGTACTGGAGAGTTTGAGGCGGAATGTGATGATTTTACCATCGGTGTGAGAGGAGCAGTGGGTAACAAATTCGTCTGCGACCTTAATTGGAAGTTTCCAGTAAGCGCGGTTTCCGCTGAAGCGATATGCTATGCAATTCGACACGTTGTAGTATAGCTCGCGTGACACGTCGCTTATTCGTGCGACACTCGTGTTCCTACTCAGCCGATGCGATAAATTAACGAGACAGCACGAATACTCGGTGGTAGCAAACATAGTTTCTTACGAGGTACGACAAAGGATACTGTTCCCACAAGCTCGTTTCGTGAACAAAAGGCAACAACGGTATCGGTTCCTTTAGATCACATCAATCGAACCGCATTATCACCTAGCACAATTACGTCATTGGAAATAGTGCTACTTACATAAATAAAAACAGAACATTGAACAAACCACGTTCAGTAAGCACTGCTCTAAAACCGATAACTGGGTAGCCTCAGGATGAGTGAACAATAGCAGACTAGTTTGTTTTATTACATGTCAGAAGAGTTTACAGATACAACTACCGAAAATAACAATGAAATTAACAGAATTGTACATGTAAATGGCAGTGCGTGTGAGAGCACACATTCTGCCTTACGTAAGACCTCAGATTTTACCGTTCTGTAAAGGCACTTTACCAATCTCACTTGCAAAATAATTACCCATTACCTGTCTGTTTTATTATTGCTAACACATTTCTTCTTCCTTTGTCTGATTTTGTGTCAGATTCAAATCCTTTCACAGTAGATGACTCGTGAAATTGATAACATTTAGATCACAGCCGCCCGCTGTGGTCGAGCCTTTCTAGGCGCTTCAGTCTGGAACCGCGCGGCTGCTACGGTCGCAGGTTCGAATCCTGCCTCGGGCATGGATGTGTGTGATGTCCTTAGGTTAGTTAGGCTTAAGTAGTTCTAAGTCTAGGGGACTGATGACCTCAGCTGTCCCATAGTGCTTAGAGCCATTTGAACAATTTTGTAGATCACAATATCAATACCAATAACAAAATTCAATTTTACATTAATTGCTAGCTGATAGACACGCCATGCATTCGACAATATGTTAACAAAAACGGGTAGTGACTGTTTAGTGATACGTCCAGACAAGAAAAATGACATATAAAGTACATAACTAACACTGCCACAGGATCTGCGATTGTTTTAAAATCGACATAACTCTAAATGCAATGTTAACTCAAAATGTGACTGTAACTGACATCATAAATTACAGACGAAAAGATAAAAATGACCCACAACTCTGCATAGCGTTTAACGTGGCACATCATAGTTCGTGTCGGCCAATCATCAAAATATATCACGCATTTACTGGGGATTGGGAAGAGATATGGCTGTTTTTTCCAGTGTTAAGAGCCATTTCGATATTCTGGCTACATTTTGTACTGAACAATGTATGACGTAAAAATGCACTAAATGTAAACTGGGCAGCCGGCCGAGTGGTTCTAGGCGCTTCAGTCTGGAACCGCACGACCGCTACGGTGGCAGGTTCGAATCCTGCCTCGGGTATGGATGTGTGTGATGTCCTTAGGTTAGTTAGGTTTAATTAGTTCTAGGGGACTGATGACCTCAGATGTTAAGTCCCATAGTGCTAAAAGCCATTTGAGCCATTTTTTTGTAAACTGCCCAGCGACTACATTCTTCACTGCGGTCTTTTCAAAATTTTCCCAGTGTTTTGCTTATTTTCGAAGTGCCACAGTAACTGTGGGAAACAGCTACACCAGTTTATTATCAAGCTTTGATGTGAGACTGTAAGATGTGAAAAATTCGACTTTTTTACCGAATAGTTTCCTTAGAATCGAATGAAAAAAACGCGGAGAACACGTCGAAATAAAAAAAAAAACGTGCTTTTTAATTTTGTACGCTTTCGCACTTTATTGTGAAAGTAGGTAAAGACCCGGATGTAATTTTGCTTCCTTTACATAAAATGGTCTTTATCGAGGAACACCTGATGAAATTTGGTTCCCCCACCCGTCCACGCAATTGGTACGAGACAGCTGAGTGGAGCAATCAGCGTTCGGTGCTGGTACGATGAACATACTCAGCGTGAACCAGATTGGCTGGTGCACTCCATTTGTATGCGCTCCACCATCGCGAGTGCCTCTGCGTCGTATCGCGAGTAGCGTCGCGTACCGTATCGAATATCGTATCGCGGCAGTGGGAACCACGCCTGAAATCGCCTTTGGCAGGCGTCGCTGTCTCCTCGTCCTATCCTTGTGGAGCTCAGCAAGTGTTCCGCCTGCGACGACCTCGATGTCGCCGCTCCGGCAGCCGCCGGCTTTTGGGCTGGACCCAGCAGAGCCACGAACTGCCAGCTCACGCTGTAAAGACGAGCCGATCCTTGGCTCGAGAATGGTGCAGTCTAGACAGATTTGTCATTCTTGCGGAAGAGAAAAGAAAAATACATTCACACACTTGTCGAATTGTCCATGCTGGTATGACCTGTAAAAGAAAATATCATATTGCTGGGGGATTAGTAAAACTTAATCCCTCAGCAGGTCAGGCCAACGCGTGGTTGGCCTGTAGTGCGGTTGTTGGCCCAGTCCTCGGATGAGCCGGTTGCGGGAGTGGCCCGCCTTCTCGTAAAACTTCTTGGCGATGGCGCGGTACCTATCTCGGAGAGGCAGGATCCCGGTGTCGTCGTGGAGTTGGCGCGTCGAGTATCGCCTCGGAAGGTGCATGGCAGTCTTCAGAGCGCGATTCTGTATCCTCTGCAGAGTCACAATGTGAGCATCTGCGGCTTTCCCCCAGACCACCGCCGCATACTCTAGCAGTGGGCGGACCACTGTTAGGTCGGAAGGCGGCAGCTGTTGTGTGGCGTGTAATTGCGCGGGCCGCTCGTGCTGACCTGCGACCCGGCGCCGGGGCAGCGCGGTTCCCACGGCCGCCCAATTAATGGAAACCACACGGCGGCACCAGCTTCCCACTCACTGCTCTGTAGCCTGCGGATGCGACCGCGTCGCTAGCTCTTTACTGTGCCGCAGTTCTGGACGAGCTCGCGGGCACCCGCGGGGGCGCAGATTTTAATACATAATTATGCGGTCAATTACAGGGACACTTAATTAAACTGAACTGTGGTATTTTGTTTAGCCAGTGCGGTATTAATTATACGTGCAAATAGCAGGGTACTTCTATGTGTTACCCGAACTGTCAGCATTCGAAATAGCTTCCAGACGTCTAGGCGGGGATAAATACAGGTCATGTGTACAGAATCAGCTTTTCACTCTGCAGCGGAGTGTGCGCTGATATGAAACTTCCTGGCAGATTAAAACTGTGTGCCGGACCGAGACTCGAACTCGGGACCCTTGCCTTTCGCGGGCAAGTGCTCTGCCAACTGAGCTACCCAAGCACGACTCACGCGCCGTCCTCACAGCTTTACTTCTGCCACTACCTCGTCTCCTACCTTCCAAACTTTGCAGAAGCTCTCCTGCGAACCTGCAGAACTACCACTCCTGAAAGAAAGGATGTAGCGGAGACACGGCTTAAGCTACTGCTAGATCTGCAGGTTCGCAGGAGAGCTTCTGTAAAGTTTGGAAGGTAGGAGACGAGGTACTGGCAGAAGTAAAGCTGTGAGGACGGGGCGTGAGCCGTGCTTGGGGAGCTCAGATGGTAGAGCACTTGTCCGCGAAAGGCAAAGGTCCCGAGTCCAAGTCTCGGTCCGTCACACAGTTTTAATCTTCCAGGAAGTTTCATATCAGCGCACATTCTGCTGCAGAGTGAAAATCTCATTCTGGAAAATCCGTTTGTTACTTATAACGTATTTCGACTGCTTCTTTTTCTCTGTGTGCGGTATTAATCTCTGACACGTTGCCTCTTTAAAACACCAAGCACTCCCGCTCCCGTTGTTAAGGAAGCACACACGCTAAGAGTAACAGCTCGAATTCAATTAGCCCCAACGTAGTTGTAAGGTTGCGTGTTTTATTTTTTTGCTTATTCTTGAATTGAGGGCAACTGTGTGAGGTGAAATGACAAGTTTAATGTCGCAATATTTCTCACCAAATTACAGCTTTTCTCACAGTTTTCAACTCGCCAACATAAAAACAGCAGAATGGATAACGCATCTTGCCAACACCAAAATACGTTTATCCACAACAATGTTAAATATTAACTCTCTGAAAGAACATCACTCTTAAGCACAATATTATGAAAGTTTAATTGGAAGTTTCTTTACATTAATCCTAAGCACAATAATATGAAAGTTTAATTGGACGTGTCTTTACAAAATTGCTCATACACATACGTTATGATGTTGGTCAGTACTACGAAAGACGTACGATTCCGGTTCAAAGTTCAGTACTATTTAGGATGACAATCAAGTGTACAGTGGATGGTTAGTCAAGTGACAATTTGAGTGCAAGGTGACCAAAGGCTGCTTGAGTTTACAGTGGACGCAAGCTGATGAACCAACAAAGTTTACGCCTCTGCACGCGGTATTTCCTTATGCTGCGATGTGCTGCTGTCTGCATGGCCCCTCTCTCCCACTGAAACTCCTACAAAACTAATCTAGTCTTTGCTGAGTTTTCCAGCAGAAACTTTTCCTATGTTTTTCGTTATGCGTAAAAACATGTACTCAGCCCTAGTCTTATTATTGGCGATATACACGCGCATGGTTGGAGCAGTGTTAATATTATAGTTCCCTCTCAGTTCCCGCAAGAACAATTAACTAGTTTGGCTGGTTCGTTTCACCACAGTTGGAGCTAAACGTTGCTACAGCTAACTTTAGCTGGAGTGCAGTCGCTGTGAACGCAGTGTCCACACCAATTTCTTCTCTGCGTTAAGCACTCCTTTCTGCACTTCACACTAGTTCAGAGAAGAGTCTCCCTCTCAAAATTTCTCTCTTGTCCTGTCATGGCAGAACTGCCTCCCTCCATTTGGGCTCCTTTTTCATGCCACGGCTTTTTTCTACCAACAGGAGCGTTCGTATCATTTTGTAGAAACACCCTCTACCAATCGCAAGGTCCCTTCTATCAAACTGCGTCAGACTTCAGTAGTTTCCTCCTACACTAGATCGCGTGTTCAATCGGGCGTTTTGTACCCGTTCTAGACGCCTAAAGTACATTGACCTTTCCGAGTGTTGCACTCGCTATACGCAAATGCACCACTTGCTTTTGTTCATCTCCCATTGGAATGTCGAAATGCAGTTTTCTGAAGCTTCTTCTCTGCCCTTCTACCGCTGCCCCCTCTACAGGCTGCCATCCAGACTTGAATAACCTGGCCCGGGGTCGCTGTCCTCTTTCATGCCACCCCTTTAAGGTGGTTGCCGGCGTAACTCCTGCAGCACAGCTTCGCTACGCCGTTGTGGAGCTGGCTTTTCAAAACTAAAAGCGACTCGACTCGCGTTCCTTGTTCTACCTTCTGCTCAAAGACATGCATTGTATAGGAATGGTGTGTTAATTACTGTCAGATTGTGTGTCATCCCTTTTTGGATTAAATACTGATAGGCACATGCCCTCATAACTGTCGATTTACGTTAGGTGTCATCTTCACCTTCTCATTGCGATTTGTAAAGGTCACATGTAAGGTGCGAATCTGACTATTTATTGTGCCACCTTACATGGTGTAGCCACAATACACAAAACTCTGTCCTGACCACGAGTGATACATACTGAGCTATGTATTGGGGATATTGCACAGGTGCCACTTGTGGTGAAACACAACATGTCAACCTGCAGGCTTAGCTAGCATCTACATTCATGTTTAACCTGCGGTGTGTCCATATTTTTGTTCAACACACACTAATACGCCGTGACGTAAAGTGTCTTATGTAGAGTGTCTGTTTAATGAAAAGCAGTTTCGTTCATTCTTTGTCAGACATCGTAGTTGTCGGCGGACTTGGTTACGTTCCAAAGTCTTCTTTGGGTTCAAAATGGGTCTAAGCACTATGGGGCTTAACATCTGTGGTCATTAACCCCCTAGACTTAGAACTACTTAAACCTAACTAACCTAAGGACAGCACACACATCCACGTCCGAGTCAGGATTCGAACCTGTGACCATAGCAGCAGCGCAGTTCCAGACTGAATCGCTTTGGCACAGCGGCCGGCTTTCTTTGGGAGCGAACCGTCACAACAGCATGTACAACGGGGTTTGGCAGGAGTCGGAACATCCAAATTCAGTGTCCTCTCTATCGTGGCGTAGTACGCTGTATATTAGTTGGGGTAGTGTTTCCTTGTTCACAATTGTTTGGCCACGGAGCATGTTCCGAAAGCTAATTACCGCGCCGAGCTGACGGGTGAGGGGACGTGGTAGGTGGTGGCGAGGCACAGGTGCCGCGACGATCGCTTTCTTTCCGCTCCATTCACGGAGGCCAGAGAAAAGACCGCCGGCCAGCTGCAGTGTCCCGCGCCGGAGACTGGAGACGGAAGCCGGCCCATCCGTCCGTGACGTTCCCAGGGGACTGCGGGACTCGCCGCCAGTTCCGTCCGGGACTCTGCGGAAGAGGCGGGAAGAGACCGTGACGGCCGTCGCCCGGCCACCTGCCGCTTCCCACGATCCTTCCGCGCCTCCCTGGCCGCGCGCTGGCCTAATGTTACGCCACCGTCTCCTCAAACACCTCCTCCTCTTCTCATATAACCCTCATTATAATCGTCACTTCGCTTCCCCATTGGAGTATGGCCACACTTGTGTACAAGCACCTACGTTTTATAATGGTTTGCCCAGGTAGGACCACAGCTGGGAACCTTTTTTGTGGCAATGCTCCTTAGTTTCAAATGGTTCAACTGGCTCTGAGTACTATGGGACTTAACTTCTAAGGTCATCAGTCCCCTAGACTTAGAACTACCTAAACCTAACGAACCTAAGGACATCACACACATCCATGCCCGAGGAAGGCTTCGAGCCTGCGAAAGTAGAAGCAGCGTGGTTCCGGACTGGAGCGCCTAGAACCGCTCGACCACAGCAGCCGGCTACCTGTGTTTGTGACAGTTGGCTGGCGAGGGCACTTGTGCGGAGACGGAATGTTTGACTTAATTGCGAAACCCAAGATACTTTAGTTAGCTTTTTATGCTTTCACATTCGTGGAATTCGCCAACTCACTACCAAACTATCATATGCCAACCTCACCTAGACCTCGGGCTAAGCTGCAGATCAGTCTGTTACCACAATCAGGTTTATTGCCTTGGAATTCTATTCACAAATAGATTGAATATTCAAACTCCACTTAGATCTAGGGCTAAGCTACAGATTAGTCCGTGGATTCGACAACTCACTACCAAACTGTCGCATTGCAACCTAATCTGAAACTCGTGTTAAGTGACAGACCAATCAGTTTGATACACACTCGTTTGCTGAGAATGTATATACTGTAACATTTATCCATCCTCATACTATTTGATACACGTATTGGCGATTTTAGATGGTTGTCAATAAGAGCAGGCACTGTCACTGCAGCCTCAGTAGGTCAAGCTTGAGAATGCGCCAGTCGGTTCGAAACCAGTCGCAAAAATATATGAACGATGCATGCAAAGAACGGTAGAGAATAAAAGAAGTTGTGTGAATGCAGATTATGGAAGTGTTGATTTGAGTAACAATATAAGTAGACATCACCAGGAATGCCCGAGGGAAGTGTGACGGGACCGCTGTTATTTTCTTTAGACATAAATGACCTGGTGGACAGTGTGGGCAGCAATGTGCGACGAAATTTTTAGTTGCTCTGATTAATGGAAAGTAGCTTTAAATGTAGGAAAATCTTAGCTAATGCCGATGGGTTGGAAAAACAAACCCGCAATGCTCGCACACAGCATTAGTAGTATCCTGCTTGACATAGTCATACTATTTAACTGTCTGAGCGTAACGTTGCAAAGCGATATGAAATGGAAAGAGCACGTGAGGATCGTGGTAGGAAAGGCGAATTTTCGTCTCGGTTTATTGGGAGAATTTTAGGAAAGTGTGGTTCATCTATAAAGGAAACCGCATAGAGGACATTCGTAGGACCTGTTTTTGAGTACTGCTCGAGAGTTTGGTTTTAGCACCAGATCGGATCAAAGGACGACACGGAAGCAATTCAGAGACGGGTTGCTAGAGATGCTACAGGTAGATTTTAACAAAACGCAAGTTTTTCAGGTATGCTTCTGGAACTCAAATGGGAATCGCCGTAGTGAAGGCGGCGCTATTTCCGAGGAAATTTAGAGAACCGGCATTTGAAGCTGACTGCAGAACGATTCTACTGCCGTCAAATTACATTTCGCGCTAGGTCCACGAAGATATGAGGAATTAGAGGTAATACGGAAGCATATAGACGGTCGTTTTTCCCTCGCTCTAATTGCGAGGTGTGGAATAGGAAGGTAAATGACTACCAGTGGTACAGTGTACCCTCCGCTACGCACCGCACGGTGGCTTGTGGAATATCTATGTAGATGTAAAATATTCGATAAAAAGCCGTAAGGCGTGGGATAGGTAGAGTGAGGACGAGTGTCTACCAGCAATGTAGTGAGAATGATAAATTTCGCCTAGCATGATTGGAAAAAAGAAAGGTGAAACAGAGGAGGATTTGGGAAATTAGTGGCAATGTTAGTAAGTCTGCCAGAATTCTATTCCCATCCTTTGTTTCTGCCCTCCTACTACTATTTGTACACAGCACAAAGGGCTGTTGTAGTGTATTCCAAACCGTTCTGTTTTTGTTTTACCTCGGGAAAAAATTGGCAAAAGTTCGCAGCTGGCTGGATCGATCATCGTGATGGATTATCGCACGTGAAATGCCCCTTGCCCTTATTGCCGATTGATGATACCGCTCCAGCAAGGAGCGTAACATCCCGATCTATCCCCTCAGGATAGCACAAGAAGCAAAAAAGTAGCCGGCAACGCTACATTCGCGTCCGAGGAGACACAGTGGAAATTCCGCTGCGGAGATTATTAACAGGCCCGTAACTTACCGCAGTGGGATGCCGTTATAGACGCGTAGTAAAGGTGAGAGCCGATTGTTTCCCAGGCTGTTCCGAGAACACTTCAGACATCGGCTTCTCTCGAAGCAGAGACGACGGTCGAGCTTATACGGTCGTAGGTCTCGTTTTCCCACAGGCGGACGCGGGTTAGGTGAAGGCCGGCAGCGCAAGGACGAGAGCGCCCGCTCGTCCCGTATACCGTAGTGTTCGGCCCGGTCCCGCTCCCAGACACCGGTACCACGCAAGTGGCGCGCTCGTGGGTATAGGCACCGATCGCTCTGTCTCCTCTGTGCCAGAGGCTGAAACGGTCCTCCAGTCCGCGCCTCGGAGCTTCCGTTGTGTCGTGCGGTATCATACTTGAGGCCGCGGCCAGAATCCTCGCACCTTTGACGATGTGCAGACGCGGAGGCAAATTACGCGACGTACTGCTCCGTGGATGTAATTGGAAACGTTTATCTACATTCCGCAAATAACCGTACGGTGCGTGGTGGAGGGTACTTTGTACCACTGCTTGTCATTTTCATTCCTGTTCCACTTGCTAAAAGAGCGAGGGAAAAATGACTGTGTAGAAACCTCCATATGAGCTCTAATTTCTCGCAGAAATATCTAAAATCGTCCGTACTAGCTCTGATTTCTCGCATCTTACCTTCATGGCCCTCACGCGAAATGTACATTGACGGCAGTAGAGTCGTTCTGCAGTCGGCCTCAAATGGCGGTTCTCTCCATATTCGCAATAACGCTTGCCAAAAGAGCTGATCGAGCGAGGTGGCGCAGTGGTTAACACACTGGACTCGCATTCGGGTGGACGACGGTTCTATCCCGCGTCCAGCCATCCTGATTTAGGTTTTCCCTGAATTCCCTAAATCACTCCTTCCCCGCCCTTCCCTAATCCGATGAGACCGAAGACCTCGCTGTTTGGTCTCTTCCCCCAAAAAATCAAATACAAACAAAAGAGCTGCGTCTTCCATCAAGAGATTCTCAGTTTAATTCACGAAGCATCTATGTAATACTTGCACGCTGATCGAACCTGCCTGTAACAAATCAGCTGCTTCGACGTTTTCCTTTGATCCGACCTGGTGGGGATCCCAAACATTCGAATAGTACTCAAGAATGGATCGCACCATCGTTCAATACGCCGTCTTCGTATTACCTATTCTCCCAATAAAACGAAGTCGAGAACATTCGCCTTTCCCACTGTCAGCCTGACATGCTCATTCTAATTTCATATTTATTAGGGATTAGCCGAACGGTCAAAGGCGCTGCAGTCATGGACTGTGCGGCTGATCCCGGCGGAGGTTTGAGTCCTCCCTCGGGCATGGATGTGTGTGTGTGTGTGTGTGTGTGTGTGTGTGTGTGTGTGTTTTTGTCCTTAGCATAATTTAGGTTGTAGTGTGTAAGCTTAGGGGCTGATGACCTTAGCAGTTAAGTCCCATAAGATTTCACACACATTAGAACATATTTATTAGCGGTTCAAAATGATTCAAATGGCTCTGAGCACTATGGGACTTCACTTCTCAGGTCATCAGTCCCCTAGAACTTAGAACTACCTAAACCTAACTAACCTAAGGACATCACACACATCCATCCGAGGCAGGATTCGAACCTGCGACCTCTCTCTGCCTCGTGATGACTGATGTCAAGTCCCATAGTGCTCAGAGCCATTTTTTGAACCTGCGACCGTAGCGGTGGTGCGGCTCCAGACTGTAGCGCCTAGAACCGCTCGGCCACTGCTGCCGGCTTATTAGCGGGCCTGGATTATTTCGCTGCTCTGCTACACTATCCGATCAGTGTAAATAATGGTCGCCACTCTCGTTACGGCCCTCGAGACACTGTACAACTTCACAACGGTCAGTAATTAAAAGCACTTTAACTCTCTAACTAGTTTCAGCAAATATTCCGAGCTCTGAGAACCTGACTGAAAACGATCCATGCTAACATCTCAACACACCACCTCCAGCTGGTTACTAGCAAACTCCTGCCGATAATCACATGAACAACAACAACGAAGGAATATAGTTGACAAATACGGCAAGGATCACACGAAACATCACACTCTCAAATATGCGCTGAAAACGTTATTGGTATCACTTAACCCTAGCCATTGTTGTTGTAGTGGTCTTCAGTCCTGAGACTGGTTTGATGCAGCTCTCCATGCTGCTCTATTCTGTGCCAGCTTCTTCATCTCTCTTTACCTACTGCAGCGTACTTCTTTCTGAATCTGCTTAAACCCTAGTCAAGCCCCACTTATTTCGAACAGTACCTCCAGCTAGCTAATGGTTTTACGCTCATGTCTCCTTACCGAAAGAATCCCTCCCTCACCCCCTCCTCACTCCCCACTAATTCACAAGGCTCACTGAGAAAAGCAGGGAAGTGCCAAAGAAAAATTCGACGCCCGCGTACGGAAATGCACTTTCGAATACTTTTTAGGCTTTTCGTTCAACTGTTCTTCCAAGTTCATTGCTGTCTCTGACTGAATTACAGTGTCATAGACATACTTCAAAGTTTTCATTTCTTTGTGAACTTTAATTCCTTTTACAAATTTTTCTTTGGTTTCCTTTACCGTTTTCAAGTGTACAGATTGAATAACATTGGGAACAGGCTACAACTCTATCTCACTCCCTTCTCAACCGCTGCTTCCCTTTCATGCCCCTCTACTCTTATAACAGCCGTCTGATTTCTGTAAGGTTCTAATCGCTACATTGTGGAGCCGCGCGACCGCTACGGTCGCAGGTTAGAGTCCTGCCTCCGGCATGGACGTGTGCGATGTCCTTAGGTTAGTTAGGTTTAAGTAGTTCTAAGTTCTAGGGGACTGATGACCTCAACAGTTAAGTCCCATAGTGCTCAGAATCATTTTTTTCACATCCTTTCGCTCCCTGTGTTTTACCCCTGCTACCTTCAGAATTTCAAAGAGTATTTCAGTCGACACTGTCGAAAGCTTTCTCTACATCTACAAATGCTATTTGCGTGGGTTTGCCTTTCCTTAACCTCTCTTCTAAGATAAGTCGTAGGGTCACTACTACTTCGCGTGTTGCCGCATTTCACCGGCATCCAAACCGATCTTCCCTGAGGTTGGCTTCTACCAGTTTGTCCAGTCTTTTGTAAGGAATTCGTGTTAGTATTTTGTAGTTGCTATTGAATTAATCAGTGGAGGCAGTATTTGACGAGAAAGCAACTCATCTTTACATTTTTCAATTGCTCAACATGCCCAGTTGATAGGATCACTGGTGTCAACATTTAGGATTTCGCGATAGAAGTATTGTGAGTACTTTGAAGATCACTTTTTCAGTGGTGCCCCTATTATCTACAGATGGCGTCCGGAATGCTTCACTGCGTTGGCTCCTTTCCCACGGTGTCACAAGCAGCGCCGCCGTAGCCGTACAGGAATGAGCTACGGCCGCCTGAGTGACCGCGAAAGCCCGGGGAGTACCTGGTAACGTCCTTTACTGCGTTCCGCGTGATAGCCATGCGGGCTGTCAGTGGCAGGCTGCAGTCTCGTACGCCGCGAGAAGCGTCGTCAGTAAAAAGACAATGCAGAGTACAAAATACAGAGGTTCCGGAACCACATTTGTGACTTACCGACCGAAGTCGCCAGCAGCAAAACAGCGCTGCCACATCAGCGGAAAACAGCAGAATGGCCACGCTGGATTGTAAGATATGGCAAAGAAGCAGGTGGTGCCTCCGTCGAAGGAACCGTTTCCAGTTTTCGTTCTAAGGGATTCACGGAAGCCACTGCGTGCTTCAATCTGGAGCGTGGGCGGGTGCGATGAATCCTCTCTCCTGCTCCCCTTATCCACTGAAAAAGTCTTTTTTATACGGCCACCTCAAACGACAAAGTATGCGACGTCCCGTAGATCCTAACTTTACATATAAATTTATCTATAGTGACGAGTTCTGATGTACAAGGTGTAACAAAGGTGCGGCCAAACTTTCAGGAAATATGTCTCACACAAAGAGGTATAAAATGTGTTGTATGGACGTGGGTCCAGAAATACATTTTTTTTTTCATTTTAGAGCTCATTTTCTACGTCTCTTCATATTCACATTGGAAATTTTTGCAAATTTTTGGTAAGGTCTTACGGGACCAAACTGCTGAGGTCATCTGTCCCTAAACTTACGCACTACTGAATCTAACTTAAACTAACTTACGCTATGGACAACACACTCATCCATGCTCGAGGGAGGACTCGAACCTCCGACGGGGGAGCCACGCGGACCGTGACAAGGCGCCCTAGACACACAAATCATGGGAAACATACAGAAGCAGAACTTACCAACTTACGTGAAACGTTTTCGTACGTGAAATGTTCAAAATGCCGGTACACTTTTGGTTACGTGTGGTTAGAACGTGCAGTAAATTGTAATTCTTAGGTTGATCACCAGT
The DNA here is from genome assembly GCF_023897955.1 of Schistocerca gregaria. NCBI lineage: Eukaryota > Metazoa > Arthropoda > Insecta > Orthoptera > Acrididae > Schistocerca > Schistocerca gregaria. Next base: position 358,853,494 of record NC_064920.1, on the reverse strand, counting down.
GTTTGTTGCTCCAGTTGAGCGAAGGAAATATTGAAATGTCACTTCATTACTCGTGTTGCCGTGAGACAAAAGATGTTCAAATGGCTCTGAGTACAATGGGACTTAACATCTGAGGTCATCAGTCCCCTAGACCTTAGAACTACTTAAACCTAACTAACCTAAGGACATCACACACAGCCGGCCGTAGTGGCCGAGCGGTTCTAGACGCGTCAGTCTGGAACCGCGCGACCACTACGGTCACAGGTTCGAATCCTGCCTCGGGCATGGGTGTGTGTGATGTCCTTAGGTTAGTTAGGTTTAAGTAGTTCTAAGTTCTAGGGGACTGATGACCATACCAGTTAAGCCCCATAGTGCTCAGAGACATTTGAACCATTTGAGACTAACTTGCGCAGAATACACACTCATAGCTCTACCAGTAGCAAGCATGTTACATCAGCTGCTTATACTGTTCATCACGGACTATATTTCCAGTACAGTGTAAAGCAAATGTACTCAGGTGCGGAGTTGGAAGATCGCAATTTCCTGTGCGGATTAGCAAATAGAAATGACCTTAGCTGGCTCTGAGCACTATGGGACTTAACTGCTCATGTCATCAGTTTCCTAGAACTTAGAACTACTTAAAGCTAACTAACCTAAGAACATCACACACACGCATGCCCGAGGGAGGAGTCGAAACCGCGACCGTAGCGGTCGCGCGGTTCGAGGCTGTAGCTCCTAGAACCGGTCGGCCACCCCGGACGGCGAAATGGCCTTGGCGCTCAACGTTTTCATCGGGAGAGATTTCCAGAACGACGCTGCTGGGGCGAGAGGATGTTTGAAGAAATTGATGGTCTACTTAGGGAGCATGCAACGTTTAAGCGCGCCCGTGTGGATGTGGGGGGAGGGGGGGGGGGGGTAGGAGCTAGAAGGACGAGGACACCTCAACAATAGGGGAGCTTATTCCTGCAGTTGACTGTAACCCTAGTGTCAGCCTTAGACACTTAGCTACAACAAATAATGTTGATCACATCAACCAGCTGATTTTTCTGCACACGTACACCTTTGGGTTCAAAAATGGTTCAAATGGCTCTGAGCACTATGGGACTCAACTGCTGTGGTCATTAGTCCCCTAGAACTTAGAACTACTTAAACCTAACTAACCTAAGGACATCACACACATCCGTGCCCGAGGCAGGATTCGAACCTGCGACTGTAGCAGTCGCACGGTTCCGGACTGCGCGCCTAGAACCGCGAGACCACTGCGGCCGGCTACACCTTTGGGAATGGTTCATTCAACAATCTGTCCACGCTCACAGTACAAACGTGCTGTTTGCGGACGAGACTTCGTTTCAAAATACATAATTAATGTGTTGAAGAGGCGTGGAGACTGAGCTCTAATAAACCCAAAAAACTGCTAGGAATTATGCAGTATGTAGTACGCTAAAATATTGTTATAACTTCACAATAGAAATTCTAAATATTTTAGTAATGTCATTGCTTGTTCACAGATCTTCCTTTCATTGTTAAATATCCCATCATTAACTATCTACAAGCCACAGAAGAATCTATAATCATATCTACAGGTATAATGTGACAAAGTGCTGACAGGGTGGCGACCAATTGATGACCACTTCTCCTTGTAAATTCCTGACTGCATAGAATTTATGATAATAGAACAAAAAACCTGTCACTACGCTACCAACATCCAGTATGGAATAATCTCCTTCTGCATTGTTCGAACTATCACTCTCTGCCTTTAAAGAGACCGTGTATTTGAAGCGACACCAATAATTTAGAAAGCATCGGATGTTTCCTTCTCTTACGACGAACGGCGTCATTCTGAAAGTCTTCCGAAGCTGTTACGTGCTTCGTCCTCAATCTCTTTTTTTCCTCTGGTGTCTGCGATTTTATTGTGCCAGACTTGTCTCAGTCTACATTGTACTATTCTTTCCCTGTCGCTACAACAGTGTTTTTGCTTATTCCCAAATCTCTTACAGTCTGCTTTACAAGCTGAACAAAAGAAAATAAGAGCTCTTCTTCATCATTCTCCTTTTCTTTCTCAAAGTACTTTCTCGCCGAACACGCCAAGTCGCAGGCTTGGCTGCATTTCTTTCTCTGTTTCACTTCGCGCGTTGAACTGCCGTTAAAATGAGGCCAATTGTTCTTAGTAAAATGTTTTCAGTAAAGTTTTATTCCTGTAAGCAAGAGTAATTGTATATTTTTATTACTTATTTGAGTTTTTAAGCAGCAAGCTACTGCCAATTCGCACAGCATCCACCACGCAGGTCGACCGGCAAATGGGTTTGCAACTGCATTTCGAATAAAACGTAGCTAAGCTGTTTTGAGTAATGTTTAAATCTGTTTTTGGTGTATTTTAAATATCAGGCAACATTGTGCGAATTAATAGGTCAGTAAATTCTGTAATCTGAAGTACACTAGTGTCTAACAGTTAAACATAACCACAAAAGGCATAGAAGTGAAAGGGAAGAGGTGAGCCGTCACCAACATCACTACTACATCATTCAAAGATGTAGCTGGTCCAGATTTCCTCTTTGTGGACAACACTGCCAGTCCGCACTGATCCGCTCTGGTGGATGAATTTCTTGAAGACGAAGATATTCGTCACGTGGCTTGGCCAGCGATGTCTTCGGATCTGAATGCTATGAGAGCATACATACCTAGTCGCTGTGGTAACCACATCACCTATTAGCAGCTTCTTTTGTTGTGGAAGAGATTTCGCAGTTGTGTTATCTTCTTAAAAATGTATATATTAGCTATCAGAACGTTCCTAATATCACGTATCGGATGTTGGATGACAAATGTCTTGCGATTAAACTGTAGCTTGTTCAGTAATCCTTCCGACATCCTGATAATGCAATATCTCCTCTTTTCGGTAATATGCTTACGTTTTGGACACTAATATATGTAGGTACAGAGGGCTGTGCTTACCTTTATGCCGCACATCGAGGTCAGTAGTGTAATAATTGTAAACAGCGGCCTCAGTATGGATTGATATACTGCCTAGATAGCTAGTAGGGGCTAGTTGTACAGGGAAGCGATATTGATGTTTTGACTTGAAAGTTACCGGTATATCACTTTATTTGGGCGTAACATTGCAGAGCGATATGAAAAAAATGGCTCTGAACACTATGCGACTGAACTTCTGAGGTCATTAGTCGCCTAGAACTTAGAACTAATTAAACCTAACCAACCTAAGGACATCACACAAAACCGAGCGAAGTGGCGCAGTGGTCAGCACACTGGACTCGCATTCGGGAGGACGACGGTTCAGTCCCGTCTCCGGCCATCCTGATTTAGGTTTTCCGTGATTTCCCTAAAATCGTTTCAGGCAAATGCCGGGATGGTTCCTTTGAAAGGGCACGGCCGATTTCCTTCCCAATCCTTCCCTAATCCGAACTTGTGCTCCGTCTCTAACGACCTCGTTGTCGACGGGACGTTAAACACTGACCACCACCACCACATCACACAAATCTATGCCCGAGGCAGGATTCGAACCTGCGACCGTAGCGGTCGCTCGGTTCCAGACTGCAGCACCTAGAACCGCACGTCCACTCCGGCCGGCGCAGAGCGATACGAAGTGGGACAAGCATGTAATGGCAGTTGTGGGGAAGGCGGATAGTCGTCTTCGGTTCATTGGTAGAATTTTCGGAAGATGTGGTTCATCTGTAAAGGAGACCTCTTATAAAACACTAATACGACCTATTCTTGAGTACTGTTCGAGCGTTTGGGATCGCTATCAGGTCGGATTGAGGGAGGACATAGAAGCAATTCAGAGGCCAGCTGCTAGATTTGTTACTGGTAGGTTTGATCATCACGCGAGTGTTACGGAAATGCTTCAGGAACTCTGGTGGGAGGCTCTAGAGGAAAGGAGGCGTTCTTTTCGTGAATCGCAACTCGGGAAATTTAGAGAACCAGCATTTGAGGCTGAGACTGCAGTACAATTTTACTGCCGCCAACATACATTTCGCGGAAAGACCACAAAGATAAGATAAGAGAGATTAGGGCTCGTACAGAGGCATATAGGCAGTCATTTTTCCCTCGTTCTGTATGGGAGTGGAACAGGGAGAGAAGATGCTAGTTGTGGTTCGAGGTACCTTCCACCACGCACCGTATGATGGATTACGGAGTATGTATGTAGATGTAGATCAGTAGTTGAAATCTAGATCTGCAATGAACAGTTTACTAGCGACTGATTGCCGTGCATTTTGCCAGCTTTTAAACAAACACAGTCGCTGAACACACAAGTTTTATATGGAATCGGATCTTTGTCGTTTTTTTACTATCGTTTGCCGGTCGCGTTCGAACTCACCTTGTAGGGTAGCACACTGACAATACTGACGCTAGAGGACAGGAAATGTTTCTTCCTCTTCAGGAGAACGGCAGACAGAATTGAAAATAATGAGTGTGGACGGGAGAGCGCGGTCCCGCGTTGCAGGCAGCAGCCGAGAAGTGTGGCGGGGCCACCTTTTGTGGGCGCAGCAGCCGAGGATGGCATGACTCACAGCACAAGAGCGCACCTGCCGTCCAGAGAGGTATCTCCCACCTGCAGTAGCCGCGCTTCAAGCGCAACAGTCCTGCCTCCAGACCAGGCTGTAACCGCTGGCGCAGTGGAGAGATCATGCAAGCGTCTGCAACACTGTTACACAGCTAATGCACAGACCTGAGCTGCATCCACACCATTGCTGTGCAATTCACATTTAACTGTTTGGCGGCCAGTTCAAACAGCCACTTCAGTTTAGTTATCGTCCGTTTCACTCACGAATAGCACGCGGGAAAAATGAACGCTTAAATCTTTCCAAGCGAGCCATTACACTACTGGCCATTAAAATTGCTACACCACGAAGATGACGTGCTACAGACGCGAAATTTAACCGACAGGAAGAAGATGCTGTCATATGCAAATGATTAGCTTTTCAGAGCATTCACACAAGGTTGGCGCCGGTGGCGACTCTTACAACGTGCAGACACGAGGAAAGTTTCCAACCGATTTCTCATACACAAACAGCAGTTGACCGGCGTTGCCTGGTGAAACGTTGATGTGATGTCTCGTGTGAGGAGGAGAAATGCGTACCATCACGTTTCCGACTTTGATAAACGTTGGATTGTAGCCTATCGTGATTGCGATTTATCGTATCGCGACATTGCTGCTCGCGTCGGTCGAGATCCAATGACTGTTAGCAGAATATGGAATCGGTGGGTTCGGGAGGGTAATACGGAAAGTCGTGCTGGATCCCAACGGCCTCGTATCAGTAGCAGTAGAGATGACAGGCATCTTATCCGCATGGCTGTAACGGATCGTGCAGCCACGTCTCGATTCCTGAGTAAACAGATGGGGACGTTTGCAAGACAGCAACCATCTGCACGAACAGTTCGACGACGTTTGCAGCAGCTTGGACTATCAGCTCGGAGACCGTGGCTGCGGTTACCCTTGACGCTACATCACAGACAGGAGCGCCTGCGACGGTGTACTCACGTAACCTGCTTGCCCACCGACTAACGGAACTGCGATCGACAGCAGCATGTCCATACACCTTTTTCAACCTCTTGTGGATGTTTCCCACTGTCTCGTTTTAACAGCACAGGAATTCTATGACAGCACGTTGCTTCTGACGAACGTCAAGTGTAGCAGCGATCTTGAAGACTTGTTGTGACGGCGCCACTCACGGGAAAAGGTTGAACTAAGTTTGAAAACAAGCGGGAAGGATGTATCTACAGACTGTAAAACTTTCACACATGCAGAATGAAAACTGCATTTTTACAAAAATAGTATGCATTTCTTTTGGAGTGACCCTCGTATACATAGGTTGAACCAGTGGTTAGCTGGTTGTTCCATGCGTGGTTATCGATGTATCATTAAGAGCTGCGTTGTAGCGACGTCTTTGAGAGTTTCTAAAGAAATATGGCCGAAAGATACTCTGCCGAAAACCTGACGAAGAAATAGGCTTTCTACGTATGCACGCCCCAAATCTAATGGCTCATTCATTCATTCATTCATTCATTAATTAGTTCACTGCGCCGCGAAAACGTGAAGATGCGAGGAATCGTTAGCGCTAGGATTTCACCCGGAACAAGCCCCGCCCTCTGACCCGAGGTCTTTGTTCGGCGCCTGGGCATCGTTTCAGTTGACCCACGTGGCTCACCGCGTTCGGCTGCACTAGGAGTGAATGTTAAATTAATATCTTGCTACGTCTTAAATTTTTCCAGATAGTTAAAAGACACGTTACAATAAACGTGCAGAGTTGGCCTCAGCTGTGCCAGGTACTTCCACAGAAAACATAACAGAAAACAATGTAGCACTGAATTCTTTAAACACGAGAACTCAGTATTCAGATGAATAGCCTGTGAAGAAACATACTTCTATGTTTGGAAAAGCACCAAAAGCTAAAACAAGATAATTTGTTTGGAGAAAGAGGAACCACAGTATACTTGACACTTAAGTTTCAGAACTCATGCAGTATATGTGAAACAAGCACCAATGTTCACTATACTTCTAGAGGGCATCAAAATTACTTTGTTGTTGCTAGATCGATCCAAGCTGATTTTGCGTGCTATTCACTGAATAGTTTTGCTGAAAAATTTTAGGGGTGAAAGAAGAACTAGCACAGAATGAAGGACGTTTTACAGCCGTGAAACACCCCCAGCATATATTTCCTCCATAACTGCTCTGTGGCAAACATAAACATAACATTATTATTTTTTAAAAATAGTTTGAATGACATTTACGAAATTAATAAATCTTTTCGTTAAAAACAGACAGGACAAAGAATAACGACACATTATTTTCCTGAGACGTTTGCAACAGTATATAGGTCACTAATCACACAGAAACAGCCACAATTCTTTGTAACCTCGTTTATAATGCACAGGTATGGCATTGGAAGAATTTACAAGTTTAAATTCACTCATTACCCATGCAAATACTAACGAAATATGTCATACATGCAAATATCTTACTGCTTTCATTAGGCATTTCTACTTTATGACATTCTTATATTCTTTAATTTTCGTGAGCTACTATGAGGGCCTACATAAACAAAACAACCTTCACTTACTTCTATATAACGGTGATTTTAGACAACAGAGTTATTCGAGTGTATCCGTGGCTTTACTACTGACATGACAGATTCAAGACCATTGTTTTCGCATTGTATGTTTGCTCTGCTGTTGCCCTCAAATAAAGTGAATAAATTGAATAATAAGTGAATTAGTTAATGATAATTTCTCCTTATTGCCCTTAAATAACATCACGTTATTTGTTGTTTTCTATTGCTGGCGACGCTTTCAATTCTCTATAAATATTTTTATTTCTTTAATAATGCAGATTCATATTACATTACAACCCAGAAAAGCTTAAATTTCTTATCGTTACTGAATTTCATCACAGTATAACATGTGTCGGACTGTGACGATAACAACTTTGTTGTAGCTTCAAGTTTGCGGAACTGGCGGCTGTTTAGGGGAGGGCTTTACACTAGCGCTAGCGCTGAGGGCACGTGGAACGCTTCGAAGTTATTGGCGCAGCTAATTCGGAGCGGCGCGGAAGGCGCTCGGCGTACAGTGTTGAGGCTGTCCGGCCCGCCGACCACCTGTGGAGCGGCGCGGCCGCGTGGCAGCTGCGTGTCATTAGCCGGGGGTGGCCGGCCGCTTCCGGCAGCTGCGGCCGCCTCTTCCTGCATTTCTGTGCTCTGCTGTGGGCCGCCAGCCCGCCGGCGCTGCTCATTCACTGCCGAGACGCTCCACCAGGCCCTTTAAAGGCCCGCTCTGTCACGATCGCAGTCGGCCTCTGCCGCTGCGCTTCATCGCTACTCAAAGGGATGCTGACAAGCCCAGGGAACATGCCGTGGTCACCCGCTGCTTACTGTGACTCTCGCCTTACCCAACTGAGACATTTTCAAACATAGACTATAGAATTGCCACTACGGACGGCGGTCGCGACCCGTGCCACTGCTACAACGGGGAGGGGAGAGGTAGGTTTACAAATTTCTCAGCTAATTTTCGGAAAAATAAAAGTACATACTACTGTATCCAATATGACAAGGAATTCTAGAAATCACAAATTATATTTAACATACATCTACATCTACATGACTACTCTGCAATTCACATTTAAGTGCTTGGCAGAGGGTTCATCGAACCACAATCATACTATCTCTCTACTATTCCACTCCCGAACAGCGAGCGGGAAAAACGAACACCTAAACCTTTCTGTTCGAGCTCTGATTTCTCTTATTTTATTTTGATGATCATTCCTACCTATGTAGGTTGGGCTCAACAAAATATTTTCGCATTCGGAAGAGAAAGTTGGTGACTGAAATTACGTACAAAGGTCTCGCCGCGACGAAAAACGTCTATGCTGTAATGACTTCCATCCCAACTCGTGTATCATATCTGCCACACTCTCTGCCCTATAACGGGATAATACAAAACGAGCTGCCCTTTTTTGCACCCTTTCGATGTCTTCCGTCAATCCCACCTGGTAAGGATCCCACACCGTGCAGCAATATTCTAACAGAGGACGAACGAGTGTAGTGTAAGCTGTCTCTTTAGTGGACTTGTTGCATCTTCTAAGTGTCCTGCCAATGAAACGCAACCTTTGACTCGCCTTCCCGACAATATTATCTATGTGGTCCTTCCAACTGAAGTTGTTCGTAATTTTAACACCCAGGTACTTAGTTGAATTGACAGCCTTGAGAATTGTACTATTTATCGAGTAATCGAATTCCAACGGATTTCTTTTGGAACTCATGTGGATCATCTCACACTTTTTGTTATTTAGCGTCAACTGCCTTCTGCCACACCATACAGCAATCTTTTCTAAATCGCTTTGCAACTGATACTGGTCTTCGGATGACCTTACTAGACGGTAAATTACAGCATCATCTGCGAACAATCTAAGACAACTGCTCAGATTGTCACGCAGGTCATTTATATAGATCAGGAAGAGCAGAGGTCCCAGGACGCTTCCCTGGGGAACACCTGATATCACTTCAGTTTTACTCAATGATTTGCCGTCTATTACTACGAACTGCGACCTTCCTGACAGGAAATCACGAATCCAGTCGCACAACTGAGACGATACCCCATAGCTCCGCAGCTTGATTAGAAGTCGCTTGTGAGGAACGGTGTCAAAAGCTTTCCGGAAATCTAGAAATACGGAATCAACTTGAGATCCCCTGTCGATAGCGGCCATTACTTCGTGCGAATAAAGAGCTAGCTTTGTTGCACAAGAGCGATGTTTTCTGAAGCCATGCTGATTACGTGTCAATAGATCGTTCCCTTCGAGGTGATTCATAATGTTTGAATACAGTATATGCTCCAAAACCCTACTGCAAACCGACGTCAATGATATAGGTCTGTAGTTAAATGGATTACTCCTACTACCCTTCTTGAACACTGGTGTGACCTGCGCAATTTTCCAATCTGTAGGTACAGATATATCGGTGAGTGAGCGGTTGTATATGATTGCTAAGTAGGGAGCTATAGTATCAGCGTAATCTGAAAGGAACCTAATCGGTATACAATCAGAACCTGAAGACTTGCCCGTATCAAGCGATTTGAGTTGCTTCGCAACCCCTAAGGTATCTACTTCTAAGAAACTCATGCTAGCAGATGTTCGTGTTTCAAATTCTGGAATATTCCATTCGTCTTCCCTGGTGAAGGAATTTCGGAAAACTGCGTTCAATAACTCCGCTTTAGCGGTACAGTCGTCGGTAACAGTACCATCGGCACTGCGCAGCGAAGGTATTGACTGCATCTTGCCGCTTGTGTACTTTACATACGACCAGAATTTCTTCGGATTTTCTACCAAATAGGGTGGTTTTCAGTTGTAAATCTGTCGACGTGGATTGGTTTGCGTTCTCACCACCAGCACGGAATATTCCGGCCAGGAGAGCAGGACGCATACAGCTGTCAACAGCAAACCTGACACTGTTCGCGAGCTCAAAGTGGAACCGGCATAATGCGGGAAGTTGAGTAACACAAGACGGAAAAGGGGAGAAGACCTTCAGCTCAGAAAAAATAACAGAAAAAGTAACTTCCAGAACGTAGTCGAAGGCCCTAAAAAATAGTTTCTCTTCGTTTACACAGTCACACAGCCATGGTGTGCAGATGTGTCCTCAGTCGTAGTATTACATAAAATATTCATATGGTGACTGCACACTTCGATTTCATGTTGTGTAATGTAGTTGTGAAAGTATATTTGTATTATACTTCTTAATTAAGTGAAACAAATTTTGGGACGAATACTTCTTATACATCTCATTTCTCTTAACTGCAATTTCTTGTAAGTTAGTCTAAAGCGATGTACTGAGTGGTTATAAACAAACTTTCGCAACTTGACAGGCTGCCTTCTCCCTCCTCGCCCCACGAGAAACGAGTGATCGGAGGACAATCACGTTCTTAAACCCCTGTGCGAAAGAGGTCCTCTCTGTACTCTTTTAATGTGTCGATATTCGTAGGGATAGGTGCTTCCATGTACGTAAGATTCGTTGTATGAGTGCAGAAATATAGTAGTTGCAATAAATTTTGTAATTCATCGGAATATTAGTTAATATATTTAATAGGTGCGTGCTGTGCTGGTCGCAAAACTACGCAATAAAAGCTGACACTGCCTCAGTCATGATGATAAAAAATAAACACTGCTTTGTCCAGGGTGTTCTAAAGCTTCACTTGAAAACATACGCATTGAATGTTGATTAATCATACATTAAAATAACTGTTCTTTCCCCTTTTGTCCTGTGTCGAAAGCTCGTTTTCGATAATTCCAACGTTTCTAAAAACATTCGTTATTATTAAAGGCGTAGGTGACATATTGCTATATCGAGAGGAAGAACACATAAGAGTATTATCACACTTAGATGCCTTCCGTGTGGGATTAGCCGAGCGGTCTCTGGCACTGCAGTCATGGACTGTGCGTCTGGTCCCGGCGGAGGTTCGAGTCCTCCCTCGGGCATGGGTGTGTGTGTGTTGGTCCTTAGGATAATTTAGGTTCAGTAGTGTGTAAGCTTAGGGACTGATGACCTTAGCAGTTAAGTCTCATAAGATTTCACACACATTTGAACATTCACACTTACATGCCACATCGCTTTTGAAAATACTGAGGTGATACTACTAGAGAGGGGGAAGGTACATCAAATTCGTTCTTTGGCGTTAAAAGTTGAAAATGCTTGAAGTAAAGACACAGAATATTCTTCCCAGCTTCTGTTACAAGCTTTTTGAGCGCTTTCTCACTTTCGTTTCATTTTCTTTCGTTTTCTTAAATTAACGAGTTTCAAAAGCCTCTCGTAACAACATAATTTCCTACGACTTCACCCTTGAAAGAGCAAGAGAGAAGATAAGTAATGTAAAAAGGAAATTACATTTGGCCAACGGCCTTGCCGCAGCGGTAACACCGGTTCCCGTCAGATCCCCGAAGTTAAGCGCTGTCGGGCTGGGCTAGTACTTGGATGGGTGACCATCCGGTCTCGCGAGCGCTTTTGGCAAGCGGGGTGCACTCAGCCCTTGTGAGGCAAACGGTGTCGTGGGGTTTCCTACGAGCAGTGGCGCACTAAACTTGTCAGAGGCCCGGGCCGGCAAAACAAATTTAGGCTTCCCTTGCTGCCCCCTCCGACCCTCCTCACCACACAGGATTTCTCCGAGAGTTTCAAACGCAAACGGAAGGAACTCCCACGTTGCTTATCATCTTCATTTTGTGTCGTGATAATTTACAAGGTGTAACGTTAATTTGCGTAACACTGAAAGTGGCTGCTCTCGTAATCTCGTTGCTATTATTTAATGGCTATGTTGCCCCTTATACGATAGAAATCATTACATAATTTCTGTTGTTCGAATCTATTATTTATGTTTCGCAACCAAGTCGGCATAGAGCGAGCGGGTTATATAAAAATGAATCCCTATTTCCCAAACCAAGAGTAAGGTCACTGTCTACGAAAAATTTCGTTCAGTGCATGGTGGAGGGTACTTTATTTACGGATTTCAACAAAAGGCACAGTGTTGCTCTGATCTTGATGAAATTTCGTACATTTGATCTTCAAAACAAGGTGAACCTCACCGTTTACGTGAAATTTCATATGGTGTATGGCGGAGGGTACCTTACAACAGAATTTCACTCCGTTTGACTGGTCGTGGTGAAGTCATTTACACAAGCCAACGTATGCTGGACGGCGGAGAGTTGGCCTACCTTTAAATAAATTCAACATCGTTTCTTCAATCGGCAGGAAAGTTGGCAGATATACGCCGGTGACAGCACCTGCACTAAGGGTGTGCGACTGTGGGAGACAAGCAGTGGGGGGGAGGCTGAGTTCGGAAACACCTCGTTAGGGAACCGGTTACCCGGGACAGCTTCATTACCTGCTGCACCTTTGTAGGAAACCCCACGATAGGGAAGCCCACGTAGCAGAGGCAAACTGAGGAGCTACTTGATTGACAAGTAGCGGCTGCGGTCTCGGAAACTGACGTACGACCAGGAGAGCGGTGTGCTGACCACGTGCCCCTCCATATCCGCATCAAGTGACGCATGTGGCCTGAGGATGACACGGCGGCCAGGCCTTCGTGGCCTGTGCGGGAGGGGTTAAGTTTTTGTTTTTAAAATTACATTTGGTAATGAGCTCAAAGTGACGGAAATGTATTACGTAACACGATATAATGCGAACTGGTGAGCAGTAGAAATGGGGATGGATAGATGCTGGTCCCTGGAAGCTTTGACCGGTCGTTATTGGTAGGAGGCGTCACGGAAGAGCTGAGAATAGTGACAGTGGATAGGAGGGAGGTGAAGGGAGGGGGGGGGGGGGGGCGGAAGCAGTGCCCTTTGCAGGCAGCCGCCACCTGTTCCAGTACAAAGGATCTCCCGGCTCCCGCACCCATTCACTGCGCTGCTGCTGATGGGGGCTGTTGTAACGGCAGCCCGGAGATGCTCGTCTCCACACAAAGGCTGTGGAATTCCGCCCACAGCGGAAACTCTACAGTAGCAGTAGTCTAGTGCTGTAAAACTGTCTCTATCTCAGGTATGGGCCAACATGTCCACCATTCGTACTCGTCTTTATGACGTATGAAATCTGTTGGGACGGTTTCGGTGAGGTGTCTGAATGTCTGTGTGGTGAAGTGGCAGTCAAGAGCGGAAACCAGAGAAGATATGGTGGACGCTGGGATCTGGTGCGAAGTCGACGATCTTACTCATCGCGAAGGTGTTCATTAGATTCAGCACGGGACTCTGGCCAGGCCAGTCCACGTCACAAATGTTATTATTCGCTTATGACAGGTGACAGCGTGATGCTACTGGATGATATGGTGCATTGTCATTCTGGTATAATCCTCGCCTCCGAGGTGTTGCTCTACTGTACGCAATACACAGCGCTGAAAAATGTCTTCTTCTGCATTTAGCATTTACGTAAGGGCAGTAAGCGGACCACGCCATGACCACGAAAAAGTGCATCCTGATGGCCAGAGATGTTCTGAGCTAGAGGTGAAACGTAAACTACGGTTAGTTAGCTTCGTGTTCCATGGATCATTTTGCACAATAAATCGTGAAGATGTGGAATTCATTTTACATTCACATCGCACATAAATATATAAATGTGGCTACAAGTTGAACATTTATAACATTTTTAAAAATATACAGAAGTGAATTAGTAATTTGTGCCCATCGCCTTTTACAAGTTACAATAATAGAAGTAGTCTACGGAAGAGAAGGATTTTTATTATCTTTTAACAAGACTATGACTACAATATCCCCTGTCCTTCTCCAGACTACTGTTCTGTTCTTAAAACCCCTTTTCACCCGTTGCCACTAGCTTGACTTACGTCACATAAAGAGTCCGAGTACTTTTTCTTGCCCAGTTTTAGGTAGCCGTAGGAGGAACTGAGGAAAGAATATCCAGTTCGCACTTTAACTGTTATAGGGAGACGAACGGTGAGATTAGAATTAGATTCGTCATCTTCGTGGACAGGCTGTCAAAACTGGAATTGTTATATAAAGGTATAGTTCGCGCTTATTGGTAACTCTTAAATATCAATTTTCGTAAAAATATGAAATTTAAAAACATGAAGACTAAACAGGAGATGTGGCTTCCCACTCGCTGAAGCACTCTGTTGGTCATTCGTAAATGCAGAACTCACCAAGACCACAGACTGCTGTCTGGGGAACTGAGACTTCACGAAGAAGTTCGTCGACTTAGAATAGCAACGAAGCAAGACGCTAGTTGCACAACGATTTTTTTTAACACGACTCGGGTGTACTACATCAGTTTCCTTGAAAATATGGTTTACGTAGTTTGTGCCAAAGCGATTTCTATTTGTTGCTGTTTCAAAAAGTGGCAGAAAAAAGCGGCGTTAGTTATGGGCTAGGCGATCGTTATCATAATAGAATATAAAAAAATAACAGCAGCCATTTAATAGAAGTAACAGAGGGGATTACAGTATTTATAGTAATATTTAAAAGGTTCTAATCGGCTTATTCGCAATTAACAAGAATATTTCAAAAATGTCACCTTCTTTCAATTAGTAGGAACTGATCCGCCATTTATTGATTTCCAGACGGCTTTCATTTTATTTAATTTTTACGCTTATTAGCCAAAGATTCATCATCCTCAACTTTTGTATTGTCCATTCGTTTGTATACATTTTTATTTCTGTAGTCAGTGTGCCTACATTTTCACAGAGATTTCATCTCCCCATAAAGTTCAACAAACATTTACCCTTTCCACAGCACTTTCGTGCTGCTACAATTTTCAGTCGCTTGCAAGTAGAATTCGTATGACAGCTGTTCTGGAAGCTAATTGAAGCACCTGCGCTGAGCTACTTGACAAGGACTGGAAGAGGCTCTCGTCACAAGGCAAATACCGGGCTACTGGTGCGCGCGCACACTCAGGCGCAGTTGAGTGGAGCAGCCTAAATGGACCCTAATGAACTCACTGCCAGCCGGACGTTGAACTGCTGAATATCAGTTGACCTGTACAAGAGGGTGCCATAATTTCTGACAATCGGCGACTGAAAAGAAGCCAATTCTTCAGTGGGGGTGAGGAGAAGGTCGAGGACAGGTAGGGGCGAGGGGACTTTACAGTTGAAGCATAACAGAGTTGATTACCTACTCGATTAGTAATCCAAACGTCTACGGTCCAACTTTGGTTGAGACAAAAACTGGCAAATTTTTTTTTTCTACACCGAAGTACTATTTATGTTTTTTGGTTTTGTAACTCCCAGGTTGAGATGTTCCCCGGCTTGCAAGAGGGCAAGTTATATGTTCGTCGAAATTACCATATCTACTAAAGGCCAAAAAACACATTAATGACTACTTTACTTTATTATACCTTGTCTGACTCACCTACATCTACATCCATACTCCGCAAGCCACCTGACGGTGTATGGCGGAGGGTACCTTGAGTATCTCTATCGGTTCTCCCTCCTATTCCAGTCTCGTATTGTTCGTGGAAAGAAAGATGGTCGGTATGGCTCTGTGTGGGCTCTAATCTCTCTGATTTTATCCTCATGGTCTCTTCGCGAGATATACGTAGGAGGGAGCAATATACTGCTTGACTCCTCGGTGAAGGTATGTTCTCGAAACTTCAACAAAAGCCAGTACTGAGCTACTGAGCGTCTCTCTTGCAGTCGTCCACTGGAGTTTATCTATCATCTCCGTAACGCTTTCGCGATTACTAAATGATCCTGTAACGAAGCGCGCACCATTACATAACTTCACTCGCAGTTTATCTTGCTACGCGTTTCGAGGATGGTTTCCTCTCCTTCAGGTGTCGACTTACATTCGAGGAACGTTTACATCCTACATTTGACATCAGCATACAATTACCCAAATGTTCTGTCAACTGCTATCATCTGTTGCGAACACGAGTATTCGGCTGACTTGCGATATAATAATTAACTCGTTAACATGTATGATATTTGTCGATAAAACACTGGCTGTTGCTTGATGTGAAGTAGTAAACTTCTTCGAACTGCTAGAGTTAAACTCGCACACACACACACACACACACACACACACACACACACACACACACAAACATGCAAATACATATAACGTGTAGTTCCGGCCTTTGCTTAATTTGTGAAGCACCTGGGAGTTTTTCAGTTTTTGCTGAGGTCGTTGTTGTTATCAGCCCAGAGACTATTTTGGTGCATATTTCACCGCTAATCTATCCCGTACAAACGTCTTCATCTTTGCATAGCTTCTGCAACCTACATTCAATTGAGTCTGCTTACGTATACCCTTACCAAATGGACGATAACCTTGATGCCTCAGGATGTGTCTTACCAACGGATCCATTTTTACTGTCAAGCTGTGGCACAAATTTATTTATTCTCCATTTCTATTCACTACCTTCTCATCGGTTGCTCCATCTATCCCTCAAGTCCTCAGCAATCTTCTGTAGCACCACATTTCAAAATCTGCTACTCTCGTCTTGTCAGAACTGCTTATTGTCCACGTTTCACCGGCCGGTGTAGCCGAGCGATTCTAGACGCTTCAGTCTGGAACCGCGTGACCGCTACGGTCGCTGGTTCGAACCCTGCCTCGGGCATGGATGTGTGTGATGTTCTTAGGTTAGTTAGGTTTAAGTAGTTCTAAGTTCTATGGGACTGATGACCTCAGACGTTAAGTCCCATAGTGCTTAGAGCCATTTGAACCATTTTGAACGAACATTTAGGCTCATTTTTAAGTAAAGGTAACGAAGGCGCAAATGTTGTGCTCCAAAAAATATTACGTAACTGAACCAAGTATTATATTTTGTTTGTCTATGATAGGCTGTAACGATTTACCAAGTAGGTTGCAAATGAGCAGTCTTCGGCTACATACTACAATAACAGACTGAAACCTTACCAGATTTTAATCACTCAGATAACAAGACGGCAACATTCAGATGAAACAATCAAGAATAAAAAGCCGAACAAACAAAATATTTCGTAATGAAGAGGATGTAATTGTTATCACGAGAATGAATTACAGCGGCAAGACTCGTCTTGCAGAAAGTACCAACAGATGTCACTAGATAGCGGAACGAACGAAAGCTTGAGAATTGGACAGAGTCATGATCTTAATCTTTTATTTATCTGTTGCCGTTTTTACGCATGGTCTCTACCCTAGAAGATATTTCAATCCGTGTTTCGTAGCCATTCTTATTATTAAAATCCACAGTTCATTAAAAACGCTAAGATACAGGCCGTTGTGATAGTACCAAGAAAAAATTCATTAGATCGAGGTCGACCAAAAGCTCGAAGGGAACCCGAAGTATCCCGAACTGCGACGTAGACTGTTCGATCAGTTAGAGTCGTGTTCAAATACAGCTCTGTGGGTTCACGTAGTGCGTCAGTACCCCATTCCGCCACCAGGTGTGCCAGCGTACTACACAGTTAAAATGGCTACTTTCACGAGTGCGGAGTGTACTTGCTGTGTGTTTTGGTTTCATGAAACGAATTCTGCAGCAACTGTCCGGCGTAAATTTCGCAACGCATACGCAGAACCTCCAAGCAGGCCTACAACTTACTCTTGGCACAATAACTTTATTGAAACGTGTTGTTCACTGCGACATTCTACATCATCAGGTCGCGCACGTGCCACTGGATATGATTGAAAAACTTTATAATTCCACAGATCGATGAAGATGACCTGGAGAGGGGAAGGGGGGTGCTTTACCACCGGCAAGACGGGCCACCATCTCATTTCCTCACGGTAATTCGACGTTTCCTCGACAGTCGCTTCCCATGAAGGACCGATAGCACGGCCATCTCGCTCCCCACATCTGATTTCTTTCTCTGGGGTTTCGTTAAAGACCGTGTGTATAGCCCTCCCCTACCAAACAATTTAGTCGACCAGATAAATCTAATCCATGCTGCCGTTTCAAAAGTTAACGCCCCATTTGCTGCAACGAGTGTGGAAAGAAATTGATTACCGGTGAGATGTATAGCGCATCACAAATGGTAATCATGTCGAACCAAACGACACTTGACACTTTTATGTGAAATCTGAGGTTGTTTTGTAAAAAAAATGACACATCCACCGATACTGTAAGTTTCACCAACTGCGACATAATCGCGTACACAAACAGTGATCCAATACTGTCAAATGTTTATTTACTCCAGTCTCTGATCACAATATCTATTCTTTAGACGATGACCGGTTTCAGTCCGTAATGACCATCCCCAGATCTTTTTTACACCATGTCCTAAAGAGATTAGACCATAATGGCATCGTCAAAACATGTAAATATAATCAGCACAGCATCGTCACATAGATGTAAAATAAGGTGTAGAATAGGCCACGTCGTCCACATATGGCTCTGAGCACTATGGGACTTAACATCTATGGTCATCAGTCCCCTAGAACTTAGGACTACTTAAACCTAACTAACCTAAGGATATCACACAACACCCAGCCATCACGAGGCAGAGAAAATCCCTGACCCCGCCGGGAATCGAACCTGGGCGTGGGAATATGCCATTTATGGTCTAATGGTGTAAAAAAGATCTGAGACTGGCCATTACGGACTGAAACCTCATCGTCTAAAGAACTGATGTTGTGATCAGACACTGCAATTAAAAAAGATTTGATACTGTAAGTTATTTCAATACATTTCTCTATTGTACCAAAGTTGTAAAGTTCTTTATGAGTCGTGCTGTGTAAAACAAAGCTATTACGTGTAATATTCAAGTTTCCCTCTGACAGCAAAATGTAGACAAGCAGCGTCGCCCAAAAATTATGTGGCTAGTCCGGTATACTTTCCTTGCTGTACACGTTCACATAACGCAGCTGAGGACCGTACCCTGTTGCTGACTCCTTCCTGTGTCGCACAGGACACTTTCGGCAGTTGCCAGGAAAGCGCTGGGAGCCAGAGTGTGTACTGCAGTTCAGTCTGGGCGCTGACGCCGAGGCAACAGCAGCACAGCCGGGCAGCTGCGGCGTGTGGCATTCCTGTGATAGCGGCCACCTGCCACCTGCTGTCCCCCCACCACGCGGCAGCCGGGGCCGCCCGCTCCTCCTTTTATAATTGTTTTAGCGCCTTTGAAGAGCCCGCCGGCCTCTTCTGCTTATCTCTAGTCTCAATCTTCCTATTCCGGCGTACACGTCTCTTCGTCGCATACTGTGTGAGCTATCAAACACCGCCTTTGACGTAGCTCCGATGTCATCACAGATCATTTAACAATTTTTGTGTGCGATGTTTTTAATATGAAACCGTCTATTTGTTCTTAGGTCCATCTTTCTTGTGTGACTAAATGCCGTCAGGTTTCAATCCCTAGTAACTACAAGCGTAACTGTCATCAATCCGAAGACTCTTAAGAACACCACAGTGCTTTACTACACTACTGGCCATTAAAATTGCTACACCAAGAAGAAATGCAGATGATAAACAGGTATTCATTGGACAAATATATTATACTAGAACTGACATGTGATTACAGTTTCACGCAATTTGGGTGCACAGATCCTGAGAAATCAGTACCCAGAACAGCCACCTCTGGCCGTAATAACGGACTTGATACGCCTGGGCATTGAGTCAAACAGAGCTTGTATGGCGTGTACAGGTACAGCTGCCCATGCAGCTTCAACACGATACCACAGTTCATCAAGAGTAGTGAATGCCGTATTGTGACGAGCCAGTTGCTAGGCCACCATTGACCAGACGTTTTCAGTTGGTGAGAGATCTGGAGAATGTGCTGGCCAGGGCAGCAGTCGAACATTTTCTGTATCCAGAAAGATCCGTACAGGACCTGCAACATGCGGTCGTGCATTATCCTGCTGAAATGTAGAGTTTCGCAGGGATCGAATGAAGGGTAGAGACACGGGTCGTAACACATCTCAATTGTAACGTCCACTGTTCAAAATGTCGTCAATGCGAATAAAAGTTGACCGAGATGTGCAACCAATGGCACCTCATACCATCACACTGGGTGATAAGTCAGTATGGGGATGACGAATACACGCTTCCAATGTGCATTCACCGCGATGTCGCCAAACACGGATGCGACCATCATGATGCTGCAAACAGAACCTGGATTCATCCGAAAAAAAGACGTTTTGCCATTCGTGTACCCATCTTCGTCGTTGAGTACACCACCGCAGGCGCTCCTATCTGTGATACAGCATCAAGGATAACCGAGCTGATAGTCGATGCTACTGAAAATGTCGTCGAACAGTTCGTGCAGATGGTTGTTGTCTTGCAAACGTCCCCATTTGTTGACTCATGGATCGAGACGTGGCTGCACGATCCGTTCTGTTCTGCTAACAGTCGTTGGATCTCGACCAACGCGAGCAGCAATGTCGCGATACGATAAACCGCAATCACGACAGGCTGCAACTCGACCTTTATCAAAGTCGGAAATGTGATGCTATGCATTTCTCCTCCTTACACGAGGCATCACAATGACGTTTCATCAGGCAAAGCTGGTCAACTGCTGTTTTGTGTATGAGAAATCGGTTGGAAACTTTCCTCATGTCAGCAAGTTGTAGTTGTCGCCACCGGCGCCAACCTTGTGTGAATGCTTTGAAAAGCTAATCATTTGCATATCACAGCATGTTCTTCCTATCTGTTAAATTTCGCGTCTGTAGGACGTCATCTTTGTGGTGTAGCAATTTTAATGGCCAGTAGTGTAGGGACGGACCTGTTGGAGAGGAATGCTTTGCCTTCCTTCGACCTCTGAACTGACTAGTCCAGCCAGTTATAGAGATCACCGTTTAAGCTGGCATTTTTGCCTCAACAAACATTGCGAGAGGCGAAAGTAGTGATAAGTGGCAGGTAAAAATCGTAGGATTGATCGGATGTAGAATCAGAGACCTTTTGATTTGTAGCCTCGTACTTTACCACTGAGCCACCGAGACTGATAAAGTGTAAACAGTGATTGGAGTCACAACGGATAGATCATGACTGCATAACCCGACCACGACATTATTACACTTGCCATCCCGTAGGCGTTATCGGAAACACGCGGTTGGTGTTACAGTAAACAGGTACATTGGTGGCTAAGGGAAGGGCATTGCATTGTGAATGCTTTCGGAACAGTTGTGCATATAGACTACTATGAAGTGGTTCAACGTGTCCTCGTGAAATAGCACGATAAGCCGACCACAGCGCCACCACTGGCAGATGCCACAATACTGTGCTTGATCAGCAGGTGTTTGTCGCGCAGTATGACTTCGTGTAGCGTGGAAACGCGTTTAGCTAGGACCTCGAATCGGGTGTCATTGCAAAAAGCTTGTGGAGCGCTATTGGTACCCAAAGTGAAACAATATAAATATTCGCCATAATATAAATGTAAATCGGTATTACATTGAAAATTTCAAATCAAAGAAAGATGGTGACTCATATGACTCGTAAATATGCTCGGAATCACATAAAATGCAAGTCGGAGGGAAGTACGCGTCGAAGGAAGTCCAGCGCAGTCTGAAAATTTCAGTGCCGAGCAGATGCGAGATCTAAGGCGGTGTTGAAAAGAAAATGAAAAAAAAGGACGCAAAACGATAACGTATCTGGCCCCTCTGGCCAGCGACAGTTCAAACTTGTGAGTTATCACCTCTCTAAGCATTATGCTACTCTGTAACTATTGTAGTAAACAGTTTGATAATTAAAATCACGTATTAATACGAAACACTTATTATGATATTCTCTCATTTTCACAAAAAATAAATACATAAACTGCAGCGCGGACCCGAAGTGCGCACATAGATTTTTTAAATGTGAAACCTCTTTATCTCCTGTAAACCAAACATTTGACATCGTAGGTAGCTGCGTGCGACTGCGAAGAAGTGTTAAAATAAGATAAGAAATCAAACAAATAATAGCTATGTAAAAAAATCCTGTAAGACAACACGATCATGAACTTGTCATGTCTCATCACAGAACTCGATAGTAAATAAGACCGGAATCTAGTGAAGCAGCATTGCAAGCAGAAAACCCAAATACTGTACAGATCTAAGCGACACGCAACAGCATCCAGCAATAAATCCCATAAAATGATGTAGGGCTGTGGATAATAGATGATGATGATGATGATAATGATGCTGATCATAATGAAGTTTAGTTTGTGGGGCGCTCAACTGCGCGGTTATCAGCGCCCGTACATATTCCCAACTACTGCTCAGTCCAATCTCGACACTTTCATGAATGATGATAAAATGATGAGGACAGCACAAACACCCAGTCACCTCGAGGCAAGTGAAAATCCCTGACCCCGCCGGTGAATAATGGAGATACTAGTGGGAATTAATGAATCTGTCCATAGTTTGTGGCCACAGTCACATTTATATGAAAGTTCCTCCATTTGACTACGTAAATTTTTTATTCTACTTGTGCAGTCAAATGGGGGAACTATCATTAAAACGGAACTAAGTTATTTTAATACCAGAGGTGCGTTCAAAAAGAATGGGGAAGAGACTATTTTATAATTTCACGTATTGTATTAGTCCAATTGGCGCGATTTTTTTCGTTGTTATGTTAGTAAACAGCTCTGAAAAGTATCATTACAGTATAAGCAATATCGGATATTTAGCGCACTGTCAGCTGTTATAAAAGTTACATGTGTTTTTAAAAGTATATTTTTGTCACTTAAAAAGTGTTTCTTTTTGTTCCCACTAAAGAGCAAAATTTTGTATCCGGTTTTTTTTAACCCTATATATACACCAAACTTGAAAATTTGACATTTTTCTCATTCTAAACTGTCAAGACAGTGGCCGAAACAGATACCAATCCATATAAAAAGGACGAAATTTCGAAATTATCAACAATTGAACAAAACCATATCGTCCATGTAGGAGTTGTTTTATAAATGCCTGAGACTTTGAGATGCAGAACAAATTAAGCTACCTGTCAGTCACACTTTTGTTTAAAAAATGTCACGAAAAGCAGCTAACCGCTAAGGAAAAGGGTGAAACTCCCCCCCCCCCCCCTCCAACCCCAAAAAAAGTGCATATTGGATGTTAATAAAAATGTGAAGAACTCAGGGGCAAATAATTTGTTTTGTTTCAGATATGAACAAGTTTTCCTCTGCTATAGTGTTGGAGTTAGCTACAGTACAATTTATCAGAGGACTGGTGTTTTGTACAGATCTAAATGTACCTTATGTGAACAACTTGGATGATTACCGAAGCGTCTTCCAAATGTCCAAATGAACCCATGGCACAGGAAATACTTGGGGACAAACTGTTTTTTGATCTAGCGAGGTGGCGCATTCTAGAAGACCGCAGTTGAATTCTCTCTTCGGCCATCCAGCTTTAAGTTTACCATGGTTTCCCTAAATCGGTTTAGGCAAATGCCAGATACTTCCTTTAAAAAAGACACAGCCTGTTTCATCCCCCATCCTTAACGTAACCGAGAATATACTCCAGTGGTCTCGTCTTTGAAGGGGCGTCAAATCCTAACACTCCTTCCTGTAGTTTTCTTGTTGTTGATTCATGCTGGCTGGATAGGTATCTCGACATCTAGCATTCCTAAACGCAATGATGCTACAAAAATGGTTCAAATGGCTCTTATCACTATGGGACTTAACATCTGATGTCATCAGTCCCCTAGAACTTAGAACTACTTAAACCCAACTAACCTAAGGACATCACACACATCCATGCCCGACGCAGGATTCGAACCTGCGACCGTAGCGACCACGCGGCTGCAGACTGTAGCGCCTAGAACCGCTCGGCCACTCCGGCCGGCAATGAGGCTACACACTACACAAGATATCTTATAGTCGGGTAGGACAGAAACGCCAGAAAGTACAGGACAGAGAAGCTGTTTCGTGTCTTTGCAGCGGACATCGCGCGGTGAAAGATTATCTCTGGTCGAGGGGCTGCGCCTGCTACTGTGGGAATTGAACCCGGTTGAAGGGGACCGCCGAATGGAATCCTGGTCGCTTGCAGGTGAGGAGCTTACGGCTCGTCTAAAGGCGGCGTTACACAGAAAACGCCGGTAGCTGCGGACTGGAATCCTCATGTAGTTGGTAGCAGCGAGATGCGTGTCTCATCCGTGGCTGTCCAGGTGCTTCGCGCTCAGCTCTTTGGATTTTATTTCTCTGGCAACAGCTAAAGCAATGTGTTTTACAACCACCCTGCCTATCTGTCTCTCTCTCTCTCTCACTCTCTTTCACACACACACACACACACACACACACACACACACACAAACACACACACACTAGCATAGAGTGTATTAAAAAAGTTGAAAAGAATTCACATGCAGAGCACCGGCAGTGACAGATTCAAAAAGTCGCTGCCAAAACAAAACAAAATACGATCACTTAACGACTGACGACCAGACACTCGGTTCAACTGCTGAAGTAAAGTGTTAGAATATTAAGAAAAATTGTGGAGTGTTCCTTAATGTTAGAAAGCACTGCTTGCGAAGAAACACGGGCTTTGTACTTTGCAAGTTGAAGGTTACAACAGAACAGTGCAGTAACAATGAACAGCCAGTGAAAAATGATGGTATGACGCAAAACGGAGCGGCTCACTATTGTGACAATGCCCGTACCGAAGTAGGAACTTATGACTTCCAGCGTGCAAATTTAATTAAGCACACCAGCTGATAGACGAATGGGTTGTCTGGAATAACTGTGTCTGTCTGCGCACGGATCTTTCCTAATACGATCGGTCATGGTAGAAAAATTGGAAATTTGTGGTAAAGTCTTATGGGATCAAACTACTTAGGCCATCGGTCCCTAAGTCTACACACTACTTAATCTAGCTTAAAATAACTTATGCTATGGATAACACACACACACACACACACACACACACACACACACACACACACACACGTGCCCGAGGGAGGACCCGAAACCTCCGATGGTGGGGGGGGGGGGGGGGGGGGGGAGCCGCAGGAACCGTGACAAGTCGCTCGAGACCGCGCGGCTGGTCATCGTAGAGAAGAAAATATTATGAATAAATTGAAGGTAATGAATTGAAAATGGTTCATATAGTTCTGAGCACCATGGGACTTAATTTCTGTTATCAGTACCCTAGAGCATAGAACTACTTAAACCTAACTAACTTAAGGACATCACACACATCCATTCCCGACGCAGGATTCGAACCTGCGACCGTAGGGGTCGCGCGGTTCCATACTGTAGTGCCTAGAACCGCTCGGCCACTCCGGCCG
This sequence comes from Schistocerca gregaria, assembly GCF_023897955.1. NCBI lineage: Eukaryota > Metazoa > Arthropoda > Insecta > Orthoptera > Acrididae > Schistocerca > Schistocerca gregaria. The sequence goes on along the minus strand of NC_064920.1, from coordinate 358,828,412 downwards.
GCGTACTGAATTCATATTACGCTAATGCATAAGCCATAATCTGCATCCATAATCCGACCTCCTACCAATCAAAGTATCACAATTACCAAACGAATTTCTTGACAGCCAGATAAACACACACACACACACACACACAGGGAAGGAATCATATAATTACGTAAGAAATAGTCATTTTAAAAAAATCTGAAGTCCCGAAAAACATGTAAGCTCCAAGATTATTCACGTGAGCCGAAATTTCTAACTCCAAGTGCAGAACGAAAGTTAGACAGAATTATTTTTTTTAATTTTTTTTTTTTTTTTTTAGTTTAGACTGAAGTATCGTAGATGCAGATGACATGATGTAACCTCGTAAATCTGAGAAAGGTGACAGAAGAATACCTAAGAAACATGCACGCTAATGAAAGGCGAAAGCCATAATGAGTCAGTGATTTTACTTACTGCTTTTACGATGAAAGAACTGAGTGATGAGTATATTGATTGTCCTACAATCATTTGAAGAATATTATAAAAAAGCCGGTAACGTAAAAGCTGAAATATCACTGGCTGTTTCCGAGAGGAGTAAGCTGCATCGCAAAGCAAGTCTCGCTCTCGATTCTCTCACTGTCAAGTCAACGACCTTACTTCACACAAGAATATTTCTTAGGAAGACAGTATTGTCTTAGGACTAAATTAGATAAGGTTCACTGGCAGCAACCCGTGTTTTAGTGAGCCGTACCTTCATAGTAATTATCATCTGTGCTACCGAGGCACAACTATAGAAAATTTAAAAAGAATGAAATACATACAGTTGACAGACGTTTATTCATAATAGACAGCCGGCCGGAGTGGCCGAGCGGTTCTAGGCGCTACATTCTGGAACCGTGCGATTGCTACGGTCGCAGTTTCGAATCCTGCCTCGGGCATGGATGTGTGTGATGTGCTTAGGTTAGTTAGGTTTAAGTAGTTCTAAGTTATTGGGGACTGATGACCTCAGCAGTTAAGTCCCATAGTGCTCAGAGGCATTTGAACCATAATAGATACGTCAATTACGTTGGTTTTGGCGTGTCCTAGACACAGGAGATGTTATTAAGTTACTCAGTAGATCTCGTCAACGGAAGCATTGCTAGATACGACACTAAAGTCTCGAAAGCTTAACTCTGAAATGGTACGAGAACTTACAAAATAGAAACAACGAAAGGGCGTGCACACCAACTCCATCGACAAAATTTCGAAGATTGTTCAGGAGTGTTATCTGAGTATTTTGGTATAAGAGACCCGTAGTCTCTGGTAGACCGATACAGAGTAAATGCATTTCGTTTGATTTCTTGCTTCCATTTGTCTTTGTATTTGTATTGGAGCGAAAATATCTGCACAACAGGGCAGATGTTAAGATTATGGGCTGCGTGTCTTGTTTTGAAACAACTTGTCCAATTCAATCACGTTACTTGCTGTAGACAACAGTAACGCCTACTTTACGATACGACCCCAAGCTCGCATTCAGCACCACCCGGTTCTCTGTGGTTTGTTTTTTCGGTGGAGGGAGCTGTACGTTACATTGATACACGGTAGCATGGGTGCTTTTTCCGATGAAGAGTTGGCCGACATGCACCTTATGCATGAGTTTGCACTTGGATTCCGCGAATATCTCAACCAAACAAACCGCACTCCTTCGCCACGGCCGTCCCCAGATTTAACGCCTCTCGACTTTTTCTTGTAGGGACATATGAAGAGTGTTGGTATCAGACTCCTGTACAATTTGAAGAAGACCTTATTTCACGAGTTCTGGCGGCAACAGAAATTATTCAGCACACTCCAAGGTTTATGGGCAGTGTGTGTGAAAGCATACGTTGCAGATATACCCTGTGCAACGAACAACAGGGTCACACGTGCAGTATTTCCTATAGAGCTCGCAAGTCAAGAGATCAGTATCTCCGCTGCGTTAGTATCGCGGCGCGGCTGATGTGGTAGGATACGGTCTTCAAACTCATTTTACATCCACACGCTTCATTTTTGGACATGGGTTCATTATTAAAACTTTTCTACCAACTCTGTTCTACAACCCATATAAACCTATAATCGGAATTGCGGAAATCCCAGTATGATCGTCAAGCCACCAAATGGTGTGTGGTGGAGGGTACTTTACGAAGCACTGTCACTTTCCCTCTTCATTGTTCCAGTCACGAATGGTTTGCGGAAAGAACCATTGTCGGTAAGCCTCAGTGCGGGCTCGAATCGTTCTAATTTTACATTCATGGTCTCTTTCCAGATACACATAGGAAGAAGGAATATATTGGTAGACTGTTTTAGGAACGTTCGCTCTTGGAAAAGTAAACCACACTATAATTATCAGCTAACTCCAATGCCAGACACTTCAGGAGAGGCGTTCTGCACCTCCGTCGTTCTTTTCCGGTTACTACATGAATCTCTAATCAATCCCGCTGCTGTTTCTGATCTCTATGTCCTCCACAAGTCCTGTCTGGTACGGATCCAAGACTGACAAGCAATATTCACAACTGTGTCGAACGAGATTTTTGTTTGCTATCTCCTTTGTTGCTGGAGTAGTGGACTACAGTTCCTAACGATTCTTCCAAGGAATTTCAGACTGGCACTTGCTTTACCTGTGATTAGTTTTATGTGGTCGTTCCAATATAAAATACTACCCATGCACGTTCCTCGACATTTATGTATGTGGCTGTTTCCAGTGACTGTTCTGCAACCGTGTGATCACAAAATAATAGGTCTTACTGCCTGGCTATCGGCAGAAGCACATTTATATTTTTCAATCATAAAACATATCTGAAGATGGTTGTCGGAGACCGTAATCGACAACCAGTTGATGTAAGTTTGTGTTCAAGGACTGTGATTAAAGGGAATTAAAATTAGGTTTTATTTTATCTTTTCAGACTTGTCCTCGAACTTAGTAGTGGTACTGGTATTTTGGTTGCCACTTTGCGAATCGTCTACATCAATCCTCCACAAGCCAACTGGTCGTGTGCGGTATTGTGCACTTCTGGTGCCATAAACTGATCATGCCTCCCCACTGCCCCCCCTCCCCTCCCTCCCTGCTCCATTAACGAATGACGAGTGGGAAGAATGATTGTATTGGCTCTAATTTCTCGAATTTTCTCGTCGTCGTCATTTCGCGACACGTCTGTGGGAAGACGTAATATCCAAAATGAAATTTTCGCTCTGCAGCGGAGTGTGCCCTTATATGTAACTTCCTGGCAGATAAAAACTGCGTACCGGACCGAGACTCGAACTCGGGTCCTTTGCCCTTCGCGAGCAAGTGTTTTAATGTCTGAGCTACCCAAGCACGATTCATGACCCATCCTCACAGTCACTGGCAGAAGTGAAACTGTGAGAACAGGTCATGAGTTGTGCTTAGGTAGTTCAGACGTTAGGGCACTTACCCTGGAAAGGCAAGGGATCCGAGTTCGAGTCTTGGTCTGGCACACAGTTTTAGTCTACCAGGAAGATTCAGGAAGTAATATGTTTCCCTACTCTTCCCCGGAACGCACTTTCTCGTTATTTCTATAATAAAACACTACTTGATGCAGGATGCGCCGCTCTTCGTCGGATCTTCTGTAGCTCCTCATATTAGCCTACCTGGTAAGTGCCCCAGAGTGGTAAGGAATACTCAAAAATCATTCGAACAAATGTTTTGTAAGCCACTTCTTTCGCGATGAATTGCTTTTCCTTATGGTTCTTGCTTCAAATCTGTTTGGAATTTGCGTTTCCTACTATCTGTTTATGTGATCATTCCACTCAAGGTCGCTCCGCATGGTTATTTTACAGCAGATACTGTTCCTAGCAGTTTTTCATAAATGGTGTAGTTGTATAGTAGTGTATTTTTTCTCTTGTGTATGCGCAGTATATTACACTTATTTACCTTCATGGTCAATTGCAAGTTCATGGTTCAAATGACTCTGAGCACTACGGGACTTCTGTGGTCATCAGTCCCCTAGAACTTAGAACTACTTAAACCTAACTAACCTAAGGACATCACCCACATCCATGCCCGAGGCACGATTCGAACCTGCGATCGTAGCGGGCGCGCGGTTCCAGACTGTAGCGCCTAGAACCGCTCGGACACTCCGGCCGTCTGCAAGTTCATGCACCACTGATGAATCATCTGTAAGTCCATTAGCAACTTTCTGCAGTCTTCTGGCGTTACTGCTTACTTGTAGATAACTATATCATCTGCAACCTTATGAAACTTCTCAGAGTTTCTACTACCTAATTTACCTATGTATTAAATATTAACGGCACTATCACACTTATCTGGGGTACTCTTGAAATTATCTTTTTCATTGTCGATTTTATTGTGTTAAGATCAGTGTGTTTAATATCTGCAAGGGAGACTGGAGTAAAGTCGCAAATCTGGTCCGATACTGGGTAAGCTCATATCTTTTTTCATTAAACGGCAATGCGGGACGGTGTCAGATGCTTTCCTGAATTCAAGGCAGACATCATCAATTTTAGCGCCCAGCGGCTGGTCCCGGCGGAGGTTCGAGTCCTCCCTCGGGCATGGGTGTGTGTGTTTGTCCTTACGATAATTTAGGTTAAGTAGTGTGTAAGCTTAGGGACTGATGACCTTAGCGGTTAAGTCCCATAAGATTTCACTCACATTTGAACATTTTTGTTAGCGCCCATGTCTATTGCACTGTGGAACAGAGCGAGCTGAGTTTCGGAAGATCAGCTATTGCGGACTGCGCCTTTTTTTCGTTTAGTTCTCCAGAAACGTCATCCAGATGTAAAAGCTCTTGTCTGGCGTCGAAGGCATCGGAGTGTTCGGCGGTGTTGTGGCTTAGTAAACGCAGCGCGTGCCAGGACAATACGCAGAGCAGACAGGCAGCTGGCGCACGCGCCGCAGGTAGCGGGCGGCCGCCTGTTGCACGCCCGGCACGGCAAATCGCTGCACAGGCACAGACAGAGCCGCAGCAGCAGCCGCCTGTTGCTGTTGCCGGCTGCCAGGTGTGCCCTCGCCCCCGCCCCCTCCCACACCCCCGCCACAGCCAGCTGCCAGCGCTCTGCTTTATCTGCGCCGCAGATGCGCCGCCGCAGCTGTGTGCCACACGTGCTTCTGCGGAAGCGCGCCCGCGCAAGGTGGTTGCACCGAATCTCCGCATCTGCACCCGCGCCCAATCACAGCTGCTGCAACAATGGGTTTACCGGAGCCACGAGTCCACTTCGGGTCTGCTGGCATCTGTGGTGCCTGTCAAAAACACATCTGCTTCACAGCCACAGTCTCTTATTAGCCCTGGCCCGGAATCAACGTGTTTGCACAGTGCAAATATGTGTGCGTCAAACACAGGACTGAAGAGAAACGTTGCACCTGCTGTCACTAGAAAATGGTTCAAATTGCTCTTAGCACTATGGGACTTAATATCGGAGGTCATCAGTTATCTAGACTTCTGGGAATTAATCAAGGACACTTCCTCCTGGAATCAAATGGTTCAAATGGCCCTGAGCACTATGGAACCTACCATCTGAGGTCATCAGTCCTCTAGACGTAGAACTACTTAAACCTAACTAACCTAAGGACATCACACATATCCGTGCCCGAGGCGGGATTCGAACCTTCGACCGTAGCAACAGCGCGGTTCCGGACTGAAACGCCTAGAACCGCTCGGTCATAGCGGCCGGCTTGTTGTCGCGAGAGGCGAAGAAAGAGCAGGCAGGAGAAGAAATTGTGGAGTGTGGTGTGCATACTGTAACACCTTCGGTACACACACCATCAGATTATTTGACTTGTTGCTCTAACGAAGTAGGCGAGTGTCAGCAATATGTCTCGTGGTCTTATTGTGGCGTTTTTACCTTCTGCCGTTAGGTCAGACGATAGAAATGCCACTTGCACGCTTAGAGTAGCAGCTTGACGGTGACCAACTTTAAACAGAACTTGATTAATTTTCACAAACATTTATTAAAATAATAACAATCATAAACCTTGCTTAACTTGATTCTGGATGCTATTTACAATTGACAATCTGAAGTTCCTTTGGTCTTGGTACGTTAATCTTATTCTCACATAGCTCTGATACTTGACAAAAGTGTCTATACATTTATCTTCATGGCTATGTATAGGAATATGGTAATCTTATTAGGCACAGACTGAAACTTGACTATACACTGGTACAGACTAATGTAGACTCGTACAGATTGGTGAAGACAAATGCAGACTGACTAATCGGAAGTCGGTACACTCGTTATAATACCTCATGCGTTCAGGTATCATTGCGCGAGTGTGATCCGCGAGGAGAAAAGGATCTGCGTTAGCAGGAATCTCATTGGCTGCGTTACATATTAATACGCGGATCGGCGGAAGCAGAATTTGGTCCGTCTCTAAGACTGCGCCATCTCGTAGTGCGGAGACGGACGAGCGCTGCGCCTGCGCTGTTGTGCTTAGCGGGGCGCGCTCTAGTGGGAAAGTTGTGTACGCACTGACTACGGGGAACTATGTACGCAACATGGAGCATTCTTATCTGTGATTCCCCAAGAAACAGCTAAGCCACCTACACTGATGAACCATACCAGTATGGCCATTTAACAATAACTTATCTGTATTATTGGTTGTTGAGCTCCACAACAGGAACCAGTCACTTTTTTATGTATTATGGTTCAAATGGCTCTGAGCACTATGCGACTTACTTTCTGAGGTCATCAATCGCCTAGAACCTAGAACTAATTAAACCTAACTAACCTAAAAACATCACACACATCCATGCCCAAGGCAGGATTCGAACCTGCGACCGCAGCTGTCGCTCGGTTCCGGACTGTAGCGCCTAGAACCTCACGGCCTATGTATTATGTATTTTTATTTATGCCGGTACCCGTTTATGGCTTTCACCCATCTTCATTTGGTGTAATACATATTCAGTCTTTAGTTGTATACAGTTAAAACATCGACGGGAATTTGTATGCTGCATCTAGCTTGTGCAAATAAAGTTTTCTTTAGCTGTTACACTTCCTGAGTTGTATATTTACTACAAATTACTGCTTCGATGTACTTATTTTCTACTCTTGTTGCTGTTCCGATTTTTGCTGTTTTAATTGTGGCAAAAACACTTTTTTAGTTGTATTTTGTACAGAGACAGCGCATCGTCCGCCATGTTGCCAACTGACATGTTTGGTTACATCGAAAAATTATATCTTTGGTCAGAGTTATATTTTACTTATAGGTTCTAAAAGTAAAATATAGCTTCTACAGATGTAATTTTCCGATGTAATCAAAAACGTCAGTCGGCAACATGGCGGACACTGCGCTGTCTTTATGCAAAACGCAAGTGAAAAAGTATTTGTGCCACGATTGTAACGGCGAACATCCTAACAATCAGCAGATTATAAAGTAAGTACATCTGACCAGTAATAAGTGTGGTAAATATACAACCAGCGAAGCATAGTTGCTAAAAAGAACTGTTTATTTGCGCAGGCAGTTGCTGCATCCAAATTGCTGTCGATGTTTTAACGATGTAAAGATTGTGTATTACGGCAATTGAAGTTGGTTCAAAGGCAAAAAAGCTTATTGGAAAAAAAATTTAAAATGTGACTGGTTGCTGTATCTCTTAAATAATTATGACCACTTGCTTAAAAGTGTTTTGGTCCACCTTTGAAACGCAATGCAACGGCGATTTTCCTTGGCATGGTTTCGACAAGTCCTTGGTACGTTACCGTAGGTAAAAAGCGCCAAATATGTACGCATAGGTTACGCATTTCCTGTAATTTTCGGGCAAGTGGTTTTAGGGCCTGATGTTGACGCCCGAAAACTCCCCCGATGTAGTCCATCAGGCACAGATCTTGCGAATTTGGTGATCAAGACATTAGCGTGAGTTCAGTGTCACGCTCGTCAAATCACTGCAGCACGAATCCTACCTTGTGACACTGATAATTTATCCTGCTATAAGATGCCGTCGCCGTCGGCGTAGACATAAACCATGAAGGAATTCAGGTGGTCCGCAGTAACGATCACTTTGTCCATAGCTGTTGTTGTGTCTTCGATTAGTACGACAGGTCTCATGGAAGACCTGCTGAATGTTCGCATAGTATAATACTGTGCATTACATGTTTCGATCAGCTGTTTGGGTGAATGACGGCATATATGGCTATGATCATCGACCTGGTGTAACAAGAAACGTAGTTCACACGACTTAGCGACAAGTTTCCACTGATACACAGTCCAACCTCAATGATCCCGTACCCACTGCAATCGTAACAGGCCATGTGATTGAGTCCAGTTGGGAACACGTAGGGATTGTTTGCTGCGGAGTCTCATGTTCAACAATGTGTGCTCAACGGTGTGTTCCGATACTACGTGGTACTACTTAATGTCGGTGATCAAGATTTGTGGCGCTAAATTGGGACATTTATTTGTGACGTTATTCTATGATTTCCCGGCTGTAGTTGTCGTCGAAATGAACATCGTTATTACGCCACTAACTTGTCCGTGTATTTTTTATTTTCGTGACAGTTGAAGCATTTTATCTGTACAACGTAATGACCTTCTTTTTGCTATGATTTTCGTTCTGATAGCGGCTGCATCCCTCTGATGGGAAACAAGCCACTTAATAAAGTCGACTTATTTTCCTGTCTGTAGGTCAGCTTTCCGGAAAGCTGTCGATATAATTCCAGTTTTATGTCTAAGGAAGCGGCCTCGAAATTGTTGGCTACTGAAACAGCTAAGCATTCGCAGTAGGCGGAGACTGTTCGCCGGGAGTGCCAGTTCTAACGATGACTGACGCCAGAAGAAATTGGCGGAATGAATTCCACAGGGGACGTGTGTGACGTCAGCCATCGAGCATGACTGCTGATGCTGCCAGTCCCTTCAGCTGCTATTCATCGTAAAGGTCACTCACGAACATAAGCTGTACAAGAAGCAGCCGATATTAAATTCCTATTCACAACAAATAATAAAAAGCAAAATATCATCCAGTAATGCTTGCTTAATGTCGAATGACAATTAAGAGCTTCATGACGCATTAACATCGAGGTTATATGAGACTAGTTACAAGCTCAGTTGGGTAAATGTAAGAGAAATCGTCGTCGTTCACGGAATCATACACGTGCACATCTGACGTGATTTACTGAAGCACGGAAAGCTGTTACGTCGCTAACTATTCGACTAATACTTCGCATGCATTGATAAGCAAGCCGCCGATATCGGGCCACCATCCATTCTACAATTAAGGATAAAAATAGTAAGTTATTGGTTGCCCCCAGAAACGTATTTCGTCTGTCGACCCGAAACACCTCACCAACGTATTAAGAACTTCTAGTCTGCATATTTAACAAAGGAATACAGTGAACAAAAGCAATGCATACTCTCCCATCTTTCCAAGATGCACACAAACAAGCGCACAAACAAGAAACGATCTTTGTTGAGGTTCACATTATACACAAAACTGAAGAAATTTCTGTGATAGAAATCAGCAATACTTCAGACTGCTAATACGAAATAAACAAGACCAAAAAATAAAATAAAAAATCTATAACTAAGAAACTCGCACTTAAATCTGATGCCGCCCGTATCAAATCAAGAACAGATTTGTGAGTGTTATGAGAATGTACACGAAATTTATTGGCGACCACCGTGATAGGAAGAGAAACACAGTACATCAGAAGCATAAGAAATTCATCTTTCCTTTAGATAAACTGAAAGTGCTCAAAGTTATTAGATATATACTTCACCACACGTAATACATCAAGACTCTTAAACAGCATAAAATTGACCTCACAATAATGCATAAACGAGTATGAAAGAAATAGTGAGAGGACTGATCTAAGTTAAATATCAATGAACACGTGCTTATACATCAGTGTTTCACTCCTTTCTATTCCAAAATGAGATTCATTACAGGATAATGTACATCATTTTTCTTTCTAGTATTGTAGTTGTGAATATTTTTGATACTTTCAAACTCATACGAACTGTTGATAAATTTTATAAGTGAATAAATGTTCTGCGAGACGGGCCGCATGAAACCAGTTAGGAGACTGATGACACAAAAAAAAATTAAGTAACAAAAAAATAAAAATGTTGTGGTCTGTGAGGCAGTGATTGAAATTCCAGATTACTCAGAGAAATGAATACGAGAGGTTCGTGTGTGCCCATAATTCTAATTACTTTCGTTTGTGCAATGAATCCTTTTTATTTACTAAGATGGTATCTGAAAGAACAGATACCATTTTTTTTGTAACGTAATAAACTTTTATTTACAAATTAAACAAAATACATTGCTTGATCAAATGCACGTTTAGGTTTACACATACAGTAATCGCATCTGTCCTTTTCGTATAGTCTTTTTTTTTGTATTTTCTTTATGATTTAGTTCTCTCTATTAAGCAAATTTGGTGTTTTCCTTTTGTTTTTAATATTTGTCTGTTTTCTAGTCTATTTCCAGCTCCAGTTCTGTTAGGACTTATTAAAGCCGTATTTTTTAATGAATATTTAATGACATTTAATGAGGTTAATTTTGTTTTCGCCTAGAGATGGCGTCCTTTAAATTTGGTTAGACCTATTGACTAAGAGATATTTCTATGGTACACTCAAGAAAACAAAATATAGGCATGTATATGGATAGCTATTTTAAGGAGAGTTGTTTGATTGTATTTAGAGAGAGAGAGAGAGAGAGAGAGAGAGAGAGAGAGAGAGAGAGAGAGAGAGAGAGAGAGAGAGAGAAATGAGAAATGAGAAATGAGAAATGAGAAATGAGAGGAAAACATTAGATATATGGTAATAAATCATTGCGAATCGTCTTTTTGCATTTTGACACAGCTGTTTATGGTTTTCACTATTATTAAAATGAGTGTTAGTGAAATTATGCAGTACTTACATATCACCTTTTGGACACGCTGGAGATCACCAATATTTTAGCACTTTCCCTAGTTGTGTGACGATATGATTGCTGTAACGCACTTTTTCACATGTGAGAACGCAGGTGATGCACTGCCACTTGTCACTCAAAACACAGACACTCACTAAACAACCATCGGTGACCAAGCAGCTCGTTAGAATGAAATTACAATGAAATGAACACCCTTAGCTGCTTACAGGCGTTGACATACATAAACGGGGACAGATGAAAATGTGTGCCCCGACCGGGACTCGAACCCGGGATCTCCTACTTACATGACAGACGCTCCATCCATCTGAGCCACCGAGGACACAGAGCATGGCGCGACTGCAGGGATTTACCTCTGGCACGCCGCCCTCGAAACCCACATCCCTAACGTATTGTCCCGCACTACATTCGTAGTGCCCCCGCCCATTATACTCATTACTCGCGGCGCGTTGCCGATTCCCGTAAGAGTTCGGGCACTGTTTGTGCATTCGCACAGAAGAAGATGGTCAAGTGGTTCAAATGGCTCTGAGCACTATGGGACTTAACATCTATGGTCGTCAGTCCCCTAGAACTTAGAACTACTTAAACCTAACTAACCTAAGCACAACACACAACACCCAGCCATCACGAGGCAGAGAAAATCCCTGGCCCCGCCCGGAATGGAACCCGACCGCGAGATGCGGGCTGATGGTCAAGTGGCCGGTGAGCCTAAACTACATATTTACTAAGATGGTATCTGTCCTTTCGGACATCGGTGTCTCAGATGGATAGAGCGTCTGCCATGTAAGCAGGAGCTCCCGGGTTCGAGCCCTGGTCGGGGCACACATTTTCATCTCTCCCCGTTGATGTATGTCGACGCCCGTAAGCAGATAAGGGAATCCTAAGTGAGGAGCTTCTGTTGAAAATTATCCTATAAGACATGAGTGAATGTTTTTTTTTTTTTTTTTTTTTTTTACTGACTTCTATATCACCAAAGTTCACAATTATTCTTATGGCAAAAGTAGCTGAGCTTAAACGTTTTAGCCAGTTTACCTCATGGTTTCTCCACTTTGAGCTCTCGTCAATATGCACACCTGTTTATTATTTCTCGTCGGTGTAGTAGATTTATAGGTGGTGGAATATTTTCGAGCAGACTAGTGCAGGTGCCCTTTTTTTCACGGGTTTTGGGAGGGGGGAGGGGGGGGGGCAGACTCGGTCGGCCTAGAGAGCCTGTATAAAGAGAGAGTGGCCATAGGTGAAGTTGCCCGTGATTGGTTGATTAGCTTTGGCAGAAAAATGGCGCCAAATTTTTCTCGCGCTTTCTATGTTCGTCGTGTTTTTGAGTTGAACTAAAGTTCAGAGGACTTTTGGAAACGATTAAAAGGTATTTGAATTATTGAGAGACTTGTTATGCGTTGTGCATGCATGCTCGATTTAGTTGTATATCGTTTTTACTACGTAATTAGCGTTTGCGATCTTAAATACCAGTTGAAACAATGAAGCGTTTTGTGATGAAGTCGGTAGGCCAACATGTTTGAAGTAAATACGTTAGTAATTGTACAGTATTGTTTTTGACATCTGCAATTCGTTTTGCAGACGTTCGTAAACGATGCCAGGTTGTGCTGCATTTGGTTGTTCCAATAGAGACGAAGGTGTATTTCGCATGTTAGCATTTCCACGCAATGAAGAAAGACGAAAGCAGTGGGCAGTCTCAGTCAACAGGGCTGACAAAAATCAAAGAGGAGCCTTGTGGAAACCAACAAAGTACTCTTATCTATGCGAAGTAAGTCGTTTTTGCTTTTTACTACATATAAAACAAATTGCAATATACGTAGTTAAATTTGAGAACAGACCTGTAAATTGGCTGCGTGAAAATTATTATAACACATAATTGTTATAACCAAAGGCATTTCGCCATATTGTCTTGTGCTTTTGGTTCGGTGAGTGTGTACACCACTACTGGCCATTCAAAAGTCCCGCCCGCAGTTTGGCCGCCGTATCGTCCGGTTGGCCACTCCCTCCCTACACAGGCTGTCCAGGTCGGCCTCGGTGCCCCCAGCGAGCTTCCTGTGTGGCTCCGGCGGTCGCCCTCCAGGTAGTTGACCCTCTACGGCAGGACTGGTCTCCCGCAGCCGACAGGGGGCACCCGTTAAATCGCGACTCTTGTACCGCTCGCCCCGCGCCCCGCAGACCGTGAATCCGCCCACTAACAGCGCACTGGCGCTGTCCAAACCGGGAGGCGCATTGCCATTAGAGCTTCCCCACTGAGGTGGCCGCGGACCATCAAGTTACGTACTCTCCTGAGCATTTAAAATACGCTCTGATGTCTCTCGGTGGCATAAAGCTCAACCTGTCTCGCGTTAATGTTTCTAACACCACATAACAGAAATCAGTTTGATCGCAGTAATTTGTTGTGATTGATACTAGTAATAAACCTGTGGCACCTTAGAAATTCTCCAAGTTTTAAGTTGTGGTGTGGGACGACCGTCGAGCTTGACTTCAGATCCTGTTTCGAAACTCCCGCAGTCATTTCGACGGCACAAGTGGTCGTCGTTCTTAAGAAGCACCGGAGATGCCATGGAATGTGTTCCCACGGCTGGTCGATCTGTGTTGGGTGCTAATTTTTATAGGGCTTGTCTACCGAACCATCATCTGTTGCCATTTTCTCAAGCACTGCTCAGTGCAGATTTCCCGTACACTATCTTACAAATACGTCTTATTGTTCATTAAGAAAGAATTTGGTTTCAGATTTCATAACTTTATCATACTCAGGATACGAAATTTTATTTATACATGATGATAAAAATAGATCGCCCAATGTCAGTACAGAGAATGACAGCATCGTTGGTCACAAGACGTGGTTGAATCTAACATGTGCACGGGTTTTTGCGAAGCGGTTCTCTCTCTATTAGCCATTTATCACGCACGAATTTTGACGCAGCATCACAACAAGAATCATTACTTTATCATATTCAGGATACGAAATTTTACTTACAAATGAGGTTAAAAATAGATCACCCAGCATCCGTACAGAGAATGAAAGCACGTGGGTTGAGTCTAATATCTGCAAGGGTTTTTGAGAAGTGAACGTCGCTATTAGCCATCTATCACGCATGACGTAGCATCACAACAAGAAATGGAAAGGTTGCATTTAACCAACTGTGTGGGAAGGAATGTAAAGGTACAGTTGTTAGAAGAGAAGAACTGAGCTGTGTTTAGTCATTTAATAGTAAATCAAGCCTTTGGGCCAGATGTTTAATGACTTCCGGAGCTTGCAAGACTGTACGTTTTTGGCCTTTGTTCGCTAATTGCAGACCATGCACCGTAGCTGGCAGCGGTGGCCCTCACACGGTACATGCTCAGCACACGTGGAGTCTGAATTCTGCAACTTTCACTGCTTCCATGTTCAGCCTAGTGTCTGCCTGATGGACCAATATAAAACTTACCAGTAATTGGGTGTTATCTTTGATACCGAAAATCGCTGTACTGTGGTGTTTCTTATCTATGCACGCCCCCCTAATCCCCCCCCCCCCCCCCCTTCAACACACACACTGCTGTTTCAAGGTTTAGTGTTAATGTTTTTCTGGTTCAAAAGGCTCTGAGCACTATGCGACTTAACTTCTGAGGTCATCACTCGCCTAGAACTTAGAACTACTTAAACCTAACTAACCTAAAGACATCACACACATCCATGCCCTAGGCAGGATTCGAACCTGCGTCTGGAGCGGTCGATCGGTTCGAGGCTGTAGCGCCTAGAACCGCTCGGCCACTCCGGCCGGCTTAACGTTTTCAATTATGTTACCACAGCACTGTTAAATATGACATTTACTCTGTTTTTGTATCTCATTCTCGTATTTTAGCGTCTTTTTAATGTTGTTGACCTGTATTGTACCTCCTTTGACGACGACCGGTCAGAGTCTTAACAAAACACTGATCCACTCCAAGTTCGAAACGCGTCATGGAAGAAAATAAAAGTGAGTGATACAAATAGTTGTTTTAATTTATCTCTTACCTGCGGAGAAACATGGCATTGCCCTTACCACGCAGCCGTCTGTCCTTGTACATATGTTTATGACGTCGTATCTCCTGAAGTAGTTGTGGAACAAAGATACAATTTTGTAGATATATTCAGCGTTGTGAACGGAGTTGGTAGCAACGAAGTAATAAGTGTAAACGTCATGCAAGATGAGACAGTTTGTGATGCATGTCATTGTTTATGACGTCGTATCTGTTGAACTATGAGTGGTACAATGATATAATTTTACACTTATCTTTGATAGGTAAGTGGTTCGTGCCATCTCCCCCCCCCCCCCCCCCTCCTCCTGCTGCAGTCGCGTGATGGGAAAGTATGTGTGTACCAAGTATGGTTGAAGTCTGTCCAGTGATTTAGGATGAGATGTGTAACACACACACACACACACACACACACACACACACACACACACACGTCTTATCCATCCATCCATTTTTATAATACGCACGGATGTCATAAACAATCGTAGTTTCCGGACCACAATCCGACATGGACGGCGTAAGTTCGCTGAGAGTCTGATGATGGTCTTGTAAGCTGAAAACCACATTGTTGTTGTTGTTGTTGTCTTCAGTCCTGAGACTGGTTTGATGCAGCTCTCCATGCTACTCTATCCTGTGCAAGCTGCTTCATCTCCCAGTAACTACTGCAACCTACATCCTTCTGAATCTGCTTAGTGTACTCATCTCTCGGTCTCCCTCTACGATTTTTACCCTCCACGCTGCCCTCCAATGCTAAATTTGTGATCCCTTGATGCCTCAAAACATGTCCTACCAACCGATCCCTTCTTCTAGTCAAGTTGTGCCACAAACTTCTCTTCTCCCCAATCCTATTCAATACCTCCTCATTAGTTACGTGATCTATCCACCTTATCTTCAGTATTCTTCTGTAGCACCACATTTCGAAAGCTTCTATTCTCTTCTTGTCCAAACTAGTTATCGTCCATGTTTCACTTCCATACATGGCTACACTCCAAACAAATACTTTCAGAAACGACTTCCTGATACATAAATCTATATTCGATGTTAACAAATTTCTCTTCTTCAGAAATGCTTTCCTTGCCATTGCCAGTCTACATTTTATATCCTCTCTACTTCGACCATCATCAGTTATTTTACTTCCTAAATAGCAAAACTCCTTTACTACTTTAAGTGTCTCATTTCCTAATCTAATTCCCTCAGCATCACCCGATTTAATTTGACTACATTCCATTATCCTCGTTTTGCTTTTGTTAATGTTCATCTTATATCCTCCTTTCAAGACACCGTCCATTCCGTTCAACTGCTCTTCCAAGTCCTTTGCCGTCTCTGACAGAATTACAATGTCATCGGCGAACCTCAAAGTTTTTACTTCGTCTCCATGAATTTTAATACCTACTCCGCATTTTTCTTTTGTTTCCTTTACTGCTTGCTCAATATACAGATTGAATAACATCGGGGAGAGGCTACAACCCTGTCTCACTCCTTTCCCAACCACTGCTTCCCTTTCATGCCCCTCGACTCTTATTACTGCCATCTGGTTTCTGTACAAATTGTAAATAGCCTTTCGCTCCCTGCCACCTTTAGAATTTGAAAAAGAGTATTCCAGTCAACATTGTCAAAAGCTTTCTCTAAGTCTACAAATGCTAGAAACGTAGGTTTGCCTTTTCTTAATCTTTCTTCTAAGATAAGTCGTAAGGTCAGTATTGCCTCACGTGTTCCAACATTTCGACGGAATCCAAACTGATCCTCCCCGAGGTCTGCATCTACCAGTTTTTCCATTCGTCTGTAAAGAATTCGCGTTAGTATTTTGCAGCTATGACTTATTAAACTGATAGTTCGGTAATTTTCACATCTGTCAGCACCTGCTTTCTTTGGGATTGGAATTATTATATTCTTCTTGAAGTCTGAGGGTATTTCGCCTGTCTCATACATCTTGCTCACCAGCTGGTAGAGTTTTGTCATGACTGGCTCTCCCAAGGCCGTCAGTAGTTCTAATGGAATGTTGTCTACTCCGGGGGCCTTGTTTCGACTCAGGTCTTTCAGTGCTCTGTCAAACTCTTCACGCAGTATCGTATCTCCCATTTCGTCTTCATCTACATCCTCTTCTATCTCCATAATATTGTCCTCAAGTACATCGCCCTTGTATAAACCTTCTATATACTCCTTCCACCTTTCTGCCTTCCCTTCTTTGCTTAGAACTGGGCTGCCATCTGAGCTCTTGATATTCATACACGTGGTTCTCTTCTCTCCAAAGGTCTCTTTAATTTTCCTGTAGGCAGTATCTATCTTACCCCTAGTGAGATAAGCTTCTACATCCTTACATTTGTCCTCTAGCCATCCCTGTTTAGCCATTTTGCACTTCCTTTCGATCTCATTTTTGAGACGTTTGTATTCCTTTTTGCCTGCTTCTTTTACTGCATTTTTATATTTTCTCCTTTCATCAATTAAATTCAATATTTCTTCTGTTACCCAAGGATTTCTAGCAGCCCTCGTCTTTGTACCTACTTTATCCTCTGCTGCCTTCACTACTACATCCCTCAGAGCTATCCATTCTTCTTCTACTGTATTTCTTTCCCCTATTCCTGTCAATTGTTCCCTTATGCTCTCTCTGAAACTCTGTACAACCTCTGGTTCTTTCAGTTTATCCAGGTCCCATCTCCTTAATTTCCCACATTTTTGCAGTTTCTTCAGTTTTAATCTACAGGTCATAACCAATAGATTGTGGTCAGAGTCCACATCTGCCCCTGGAAATGTCTTACAACTTAAAACCTGGTTCCTAAATCTCTGTCTTACCATTATATAATCTATCTGATACCTTTTAGTATCTCCAGGGTTCTTCCACGTATACAACCTTCTTTCATGATTCTTAAACCAAGTGTTAGCTATGATTAAGTTGTGCTCTGTGCAAAATTGTACTAGGCGGCTTCCTCTTTCATTTCTTAGCCCCAATCCATATTCACCTAGTATGTTTCCTTCTCTCCCTTTTCCTACACTCGAATTCCAGTCACCCATTACTATTAAATTTTCGTCTCCCTTCACTATCTGAATAATTTCTTTTATTTCATCGTACATTTCTTCAATTTCTTCATCATCTGCAGAGCTAGTTGGCATATAAACTTGTACTACTGTAGTAGGTGTGGGCTTCGTATCTATCTTGGCCACAATAATGCGTTCACTATGCTGTTTGTAGTAGCTTACCCGCATTCTTATTTTCCTATTCATTATTAAACCTACTCCTGCATTACCCCTATTTGATTTTGTGTTTATAACCCTGTAGTCACCTGACCAGAAGTCTTGTTCCTCCTGCCACCGAACTTCACTAATTCCCACTATATCTAACTTTAACCTATCCATTTCCCTTTTTAAATTTTCTAACCTACCTGCCCGATTAAGGGATCTGACATTCCACGCTCCGGTCCGTAGAACGCCAGTTTTCTTCCTCCTGATAACGACATCCTTCTGAGTAGTCCCCGCCCGGAGATCCGAATGGGGGACTATTTTACCTCCGGAATATTTTACCCAAGAGGATGCCATCATCATTTAATCATACAGTAAAGCTGCATGTCCTCGGGAAAAATTACGGCTGTAGTTTCCCCTTGCTTTCAGCCGTTTGCAGTACCAGCACAGCAAGGCCGTTTTGGTTAATGTTGCAAGGCCAGATCAGTCAATCATCCAGACTGTTGCCCTTGCAACTACTGAAAAGGCTGCTGCCCCTCTTCAGGAACCACACGTTTGTCTGGCCTCTCAACAGATACCCCTCCGTTGTGGTTGCACCTACGGTACGGCCATCTGTATCGCTGAGGCACGCAAGCCTCCCCACCAACGGCAAGGTCCATGGTTCATGGGGGGAGGGAAAACCACATAACGAAATAAATTAATAATGTATAACGTCTACAGCATTGTCTTTTCACTTTCGTTTGAGCTATCTGACACGTTACGATCTTCACACATCTCTGAATAATTTCGCGTGGCTCAGTAACTTGGACGCAACTTCGGCGACTTGCGTATCCCTAACCTACCCAAGTTAACCAACGTGGAATCCGAACCACGTGTCGTTCCTGACGACTTCTCACTTCGTTGAGAGGTGAAGGCTAGGTTAATACGCAGAGTGTAACATCCGACACCCGACAGGGTTTCCAGCTAAGCGCTTTATCGCTAGACCACCAGGCCCGATATCTCTGAACTACGTCGATGGCGCCGGCCGCGGTGGTCTCGCGGTTCTAGGCGCGCAGTCCGGAACCGTGAAGCTGTTGCGGTCGCAGGTTCGAATCCTGCCTCGGGCATGGATGTGTGTGATGTCCTTAGGTTGGTTAGGTTTAATTAGTTCTAACTTCTAGGGAACTGATGACCACAGCAGTTGAGTCCCATAGTGCTCAGAGCCATTTTGTTTTTAGTTCGATGGCCGGCCTGAGTGTCCGAGCGGTTCTAGGCTCTACAGTCTGGAACTGCGCGACCGCTACGGTCGCAGGTTCGAATCCTTCCTCGGGCGTGGATGTGTGTTATGTCCTTAGATTAGTTAGGTTTAAGGAGTTCAAAGTTCTAGGGGACTGATGACCTCAGAAGTGAAGTCCCATAGTGCTCAGAGCCATTTGAACCGTTTTAGTTCGATGACTGTTGCCGTGCCTAGCTGATAAGGACTCTGAACGCCGGAATAATACCCTAGAATTGGTCGCGCTTCCGTTTTGTGTCCGATTTCCTTTGCAGATACACACCACATTCGTAGATCCCTTCCAATAAAATCTTTAATGTTGTTTTCTCCTTCGCTAATATTGATTGTACGCGTTCGTTTCATTTCATACTGCTTATCAGTACTGCCCCGTAAATACGACGTGCATTCAAGTTCTAATGCCTCCGATTTTTTTCTCTGGACTGGAAAGAGAGAGAAACATGCGCTTTGTTTTAAAATCAGGCCGCGTTCATTGTCAATACATCCCAGAGATGGCAGCACCGTACAGCAGATGGAATTTTACCGCCAGCGGCGAGAATGAGAACTGTTTTAAATATTTAAAATGGCGACGTTTTCCTTACTTGAACAGCGTGCAATCATTCGTTTTCTGAATTTGCATGGTGTGAAACCAATTGAAATTCATCGACAATTGAAGGAGACATGTGGTGATGGAGTTATGGATGTGTCGAAAGTGCGTTCGTGGGTACGACAGTTTAATGAAGGCAGAACATCGTCTGACAACAAACCGAAACAACCTCAGGCTCGCACAAGCCGGTCTGACGACATGATCGAGAAAGTGGAGAGAATTGTTTTGGGGGATCGCCGAATGACTGTTGAACAGATCGCCTCCAGAGTTGGCATTTCTGTGGGTTCTGTGCACACAATCCTGCATGACGACCTGAAAATGCGGAAAGTGTCATCCAGGTGGGTGCCACGAATGCTGACAGACGACCACATGGCTGCCCGTGTGGCATGTTGCCAAGCAATGTTGACGCGCAACGACAGCACGAATGGGACTTTCTTTTCGTCGGTTGTGACATGGATGAGATGTGGATGCCATTTTTAATTCCAGAAACAAATCGCCAGTCAGCTCAATGGAAGCACACAAATTCGGCGCCACCAAAAAAATTTCGGGTAACAGCCAGTGCTGAAAAAATGATGGTGTCCATGTTCTGGGACTGCGAGGGCGTAATCCTTACCCATTGCGTTCCAAAGTGCACTACGGTAACAGGTGCATCCTGCGAAAAAGTTTTGAAGAACAAATTCCTTCCTGCACTGCAACAAAAACGTCCGGGAAGGGCTGCGCGTGTGCTGTTTCACCAAGACAACGCATCCGCACATCGAGGTAACGTTGCGCAACAGTTTCTTCGTGATAACAGCTTTGAAGTGATTCCTCATGCTCCCTACTCACCTGACCTGGCTCCTAGTGACTTTTGGCTTTTTCCAACAATGAAAGACACTCTCCGTGGCCGCACATTCACCAGCCGTGCTGCTATTGCCTCAGTGATTTTCCTGTGGTCAAAACAGACTCCTAAAGAAGGCTTCGCCGCTGCCATGTAATCATGGCGTCAGACTTGTGAAAAATGTGTACGTCTGCAGGGCGATTACGTCGAGAAGTAACGCCAGTTTCATCGATTTCGGGTGAGTAGTTAATTAGAAAAAAAACGGAGGCCTTAGAACTTGAATGCACCTCGAACTTACGAGCTATGACGTGTGCTGCATATGCTGGTATTTGGAAAACCGGCCGAGCCGAGTATTAGGAAGTAATTTTTCCCCGTTGAGGCCACGCGCGGGCGTAGTGCAGTTTTTGCTGCGGGCTGCTGCAGCGGGCGCCATTACGTGTTTCTTGCGGCCACCTCGGCGACTGCGGACGCCTGCCCTCCCTCCGCCCTCCGGCCTATGCCCATCGCTTCCCTTGCCCTTCCTACCCCGTCACGTCGCCGGCTTTTTAGTGGCGCTGCTCTTTAAAAACGCATTACCATGTGTGCCTGCCCGCCCAGCCTTGCTTGCGAAAGCCTCCGACAACTCTTCTCACGGGACGCCCAGCAATACGACACACGTTCGCTTTTTAGAAGCTGCGTGCACGATTTTTGCTCCGCGTTTGCTGTTTGCATTCCGTGATGCAAAATACTTGAGAAGCCATGTGCTTTGTCAGTGCAAACGCGTTTATCTCTTGCTTCCTAAATAGTAACGAGGCCCAAGAAAAATCGAAATAGCACTCCCGACTGTGGTTGTTTGGGGAAGGAGACCAGACAGCGAGGTCATCGGTCTCATCGGATTAGGGGAGGACGGAGAAGGAAGTCGGCCGTGCCCTTTCAAAGGAACCATCCCGATATTTGCCTGGAGCGATTTAGGGAAATCACGGAAAACCTAAATCAGGATGGCCGGACGCGGGATTGAACCGTCGTTCTCCCGAATGCGAGTCCAGTGCTCCCGACTGTGATTAACAATATACTGTACATGAAACATTCCTACGTTACATATTTCTAAAAGCGGCTTTCTGGATTCAGTTTAGAGCAGGCACTCCACTTCCGGCTCACAACCACAAAATTTATACTCAAACATCTTGAAGACCATTGTCAAAAGTGGTTCAAATGGCTCTGAGCACTACGGGACTTAACATCTGCGATCATCACACCCCTAGAACTGAGAACTACTTAATCCTAATTAACCTAAGGACATCACACACATCCATGCCCAAGGCAGGATTCGAACCTGCGACCGTAGCGGCCGCGCGGTTCCAGACTGAAGCGTCTAGAACCACTCGGTGACATCGCCGCCCATATGTCTTAAAAATGATCTCTATTATGGCGTTTATTTGGTAATAAATATGCAACCAGACCACTCTGGTTGCATATTTATTACGAAATAAACGCCAGTTTAATTCACAGTGACAGTTCGTCATCCACAATGGATATACTGAGATAACTATTGTTATTTGCTTATGCAAAGCATTGGTTAGCAGTGCTTTTAAATTCATTTTCCTGATCTTCCTCGTGGCTCTCTTCTTTCTCTCTGTGGGCTATTTTTCTTTTTTCAATCCCCTTAGTTTTTTGGAACCTGCCTCTAGCTGCATTACCCAACAGTTTACCTTTAGACAGACATTCGTGTCTAATCATAGGAAGAAGGATTTAGCGATCTGGTATCTCAGTTGTTGGTGAGTATCCCCGATTGTACTGTCATGGTGCCTGATACTTTTCCATTCCCAACGTTTCGCCTAGGTTCTTGTGTCTTGTCAACTGATCTTCGACAAGGATTATCTCCGTCAGTCACGTGTAATCTTCGACTGCGCCTCCTTTCCATAGTAATATGTCGCTCTCTGACGCCCGACCAATCATTCGCCATGACGCAGCGAAATCAGGAGTACCTCTGAATACGTCAAGTGTAGTTCTGGACGAAAAGTTAGGAATGGGAAAATTCCTGGACCACAATAACGCAACACGGAAGACTCACCAGCAACTAAGATTCCTGTCTATTTACTGCTTCTACTGGTTCTATCTAGGCTTTCTCGACGTCTTTTTTAAACTTGTTCGAGATATGGTATAGTCTGTAATTGTCTTGTATCTATCATAATCTTTTATGTGAACGTCATTGTTGGCAGTCTTTGAACGTCTCCATTTTAATTTGCGTTTTCTAATGTCTGCTGCCAGGTCTCATAATTTCTCTGTTGCGTTACGGGATTTCACTCTTCTGTTTTTCTGCGCCAAGTATTTTCCCCATATGATCCCTCAGGTTTTCACGGCTCCATTGATTAATTGTGTGCTCCCAGATGTTTTGCCGAGTTGACAAAACCCGGAAAAACGGTATTAATTTTCCCCATGTCCTTCGTTCTTCCTTCAGGGTCTTTTCCAGATGTGTTAAATTATTTATAGACTTAACAAATTAATTGACATGTGACTATGTCCGGAGGAGAGCTTTATCAATATCTTTTGTAATTCGAATTTTTATTGTATAGTGTGATAGCTGTGTGATGCAGCAGCGCCGAAGGCCAAATAAAACAAAAACTGCACGCACAACACTGATGACGGAGCATTACTGCAAACCGCATTTCGCAGATCCTCGTCACCGAGATATTACTAACAGTGCTCGAGAAGTTCTAACGGTGTCACTTATGATGAAAATCAGCTCTGGAAGTTATTCTCACTTTTTCGAGTTCTGCATAAAATAATGCACCCGGGATTTAATGATGATACTTTTCTGTGGGTAGAAGAGCGGGGAGGAAATACCTCATATTCACACAATCAGCTGACCAGAATTTGTCTTATTCGATGTGGCAAATAGCCGAAAAGCGATTCCAAACGGGGGGACAGTGTAGAAACCAGCAGTTGCTAACAGATTATTCCGTCGTTTCTTGGTAAAACAGCTTCGTAATTATAAACGAAGAGGTAAAAAATTGTGAATGTTCTAGAGTAATAATTTATTTCTTTAACCTGTTTCAAAATGGCTCTGAGCACTATGGGACTTAACATCTTAGGTCATCAGTCCCCTAGACTTAGAACTACTTAAACCTAACTAACCTAAGGACATCACACACATCCATGCCCGAGGCAGGATTCGAACCTGCGACCGTAGCAGTCCGGCGGTTCCGGACTGCAGCGCCTAGAACCGCACGGCCACCGCGGCCGGCTTTAACCCGTTTCCGGCTGTGAAGTTTAATGATGGCCTTGTAAGCAACCAGCAGTTGTTAAACAAATACCCAAATCTTGGTTACTCATTAGTATAGCAAGCGTGCAAAAACTGTCATTTTCTGCACCCGTTTGAGAAGATACGGTGTTAATTTTAGCAGCATACATCGCTGGACTTGAAAGGTTGCCACGAACTCTCTTTTAGTCTGCGACTGACAGTGTCGGACCTAGAAAACAAAATTTGCACTACGATACCGAATATTCTTTTTTGCACCCTCAGCTACTAAATCCATTACTCTCCGTCCCTATCCCATTAGAATTTTTATTGGTATTTCAAAACAAGTGATTCGACACTGGACTAATTTTTATATGCATCGAGGGGGACCGAGTCAGCCTGAGACTGTAACACGCCGACGAGCTCGATATTTGGCCACGGGTGTGGATGAGCCTGTTATCAAAGTGTAAACTCCGGACCCGTCGCGTGCTTCCGGAGACAGATAGTACTCGACTCCAGCTCCACTTCTGATTCGTATAGCTCATGCTTTGTTCGGTTCTTTACGACTCTGCGGTAGGAATGACTTCCCGACCGTGATTTACGAGGACGTAAGTGCTCGGTTAACTCTCTCCTTCCTCGTTCTCAGTGAGTCGACGAACTGAAAACTTCACCTTATAGAGTTAACGGTGATTCGAAATACTGTAGCAGAATATTTTTAACAACAAAACGAGCACTCATGTAGAACAGCAGCTACAAACCTTGCCAATGACGATGCCTTTCAGAAAACGATGACGAAACCCTTCTATCACGATAAAACTTATTTTGCACGTGCATCCTTTTAGCAGGAGGTATCTGGGACGACGGCTGTTTACTATGATTTTATTTTATTTTGTCGCTACCAGTTTCAACGCTTCAGTGCGTCATCTTCAGGCAGTTTTTGATGCCGTACAGGCTGATATGACCACCATCCATAACGCATCAGTTGCCAGTATTACTGGATACGCACATAATGTATCATCACTGCAATCAGTTGGCAGTTGATATATATATATATATATATATATATATATTCTTCAGTCCTGAGACTGGTTTGATGCAACTCGCCATGCTACTCTATCCTGTGCAAGCTGCTTCATCTCCCACTACGTACTGCACCCTACATCCTTCTGAATCTTCTTAGTGTATTCTTCTCTTGGTCTCTCTCTACGATTTTTACCCTCCACGCTGCCCTCTAATACTATATTGGTGATCCCTTGATGCCTCATAACATGTCCTACCAACCGATCCCTTCTCATAGTCAAGGTGTGCCACAAATTTCTCTTCTCCCTAATTCTATTCAATACCTCCTTATTACTTATGTGATCTACCCATCTAATCTTCAGCATTATTCTGTAGTCCCACATTTCGAAAGCTTCTATTCACTTCTAGTCCAAACTATTTATCGTCCACTTTACACTTCCATACATGGCCACACTCCATTCAAATACTTTCACAAACGACTTCCTGGCATTTAAATCTATACTCGATGTTAACAAATTCCTCTTCTTCAGTAACACTTTCCTTGCCATTGCCAGTGTACAGTTTATATCCTGTCTGCTTCGACCATCATCAGTTATTTTGCTCCCCAAATAGCAAAACTCATTTACTACTTTAAGCGTCTCATTTCCTAATCTAATACCCTCAGCATCGCCCGAATTAATTCGATTACATTCAATTATCCTCATGTTCATCTTATATCCTCCTTTCAAGACCGCATAAAAAACAGCCAGAAAATGACGCACTGAAGCATTGAAACTGGTAGCGACAAAATAAAATAAAATCATAAGGACGTCTGTAAGTGTTTTTATTTATCACGAAAACTGATTTTATCCAGTAGAACAACGGACCTACAAGAGGAATGTCAACATAATATCAGCTTTAAAATTTTGCTTGAACGTTGTGTCACATGTTCATCCACACTGCAGCTCCTTCCTCCTTTTCAACTTCAATAAATTTAATGACGTCAACAGCGAGCAGTCGCGATGTTTCTACGCGATTATTTTCCGTGCTTGACGCGCAGCTTTGATCTAGAACGTGGCGGTACAAGTCACGTCATTAACTTAATTTCCGCTTCCGACGTATGTACGGCTTGCAATGTCGTGCAATAACTGGCTAGGCGTACGTACATACTGGCCATTTAAACTTCTACACCAGGAAGAAATGCAGATGATAAACGGGTATTCATTGGACGAACATATAGCAGAACTGACATGTGATTACATTTTCACGCAATTTGGGTGCATAGATCCTGAGAAATAAGTGCCCAGAACAACCACCTCTGGCCGTAATAACGGCCTTGATACGTTCGGGCATCAAGTCAAACAGAGCTTGGATGGCGTGTACAGGTACAGCTGTCCAAGCAGCTTCAACACGATACCACAGTTCATCAAGAGTAGTGACTGGCGTGTGTTGACGAGCCAGTTGCTCGGCCACCATTGACCAGACGTTTTCAGTTGGTGAAAGATCCGGAGAATGTGCTGTCCAGGGCAGCAGTCGGAGATTTTCTGTATCCATAAAGGCCCGTACACGACCTGCAACATGCAGTCGTGCATTGTCCTGCTGAAATGTAGGGTTTTTCAGGGATCGAATGAAGGGTAGAGCCACGGGTCGTAACACATTTGAAATGTAACGTCCACAGTTCAGAGTGCCGTTAGTTCGAACATGAGGTGACCGAGACGTGTAACCAATGGCACCCCATACCAACACGCCGGGAGATACGCCTGTATGGCGATGACGAATACACGCTTCCAATGTGCTTTCACCGCGATGTCGCCAAACACGGATGCGACCATCATGATACTGTAAACAGAACCTGGATTCATCCGAAAAAATGACGCTTTGTCATTCGTGCATCCAGGTTCGTCGTTGAGTACATCATCGCAGGCGCTCCTGTCTGTGATGCAGCGCAAGGGTAACCGCAGCCATGGTCTCCGAGCTGATAGTCCATGCTACTGCAAACGTCGTCGAACTGTTCGTGCAGATGGTTGTTGTCTTGCAAACGTCCCCATCTGTTGACTCAGGAATCGAGACGTGGCTGCACGATCCGTTCCAGCCATGCGGATAAGATGCCTGTCACCTCGACTGCTAGTGATACGAGGCCGTTGGGATCCAGCACGGCTTTCCGTATTACCCTCCTGAACCCACCGATTCCATATTCTGCTAACAGTCATTGGATGTTGACCAACGCGAGCAGCAAAGTCGCGATACGATAAACAGCAATCGCGATAAGCTACAATCCGACCATTATCAAATTCGGAAACGTGATGGTACGCATTTCTCCTCCTTACGCGAGGCATCACAACAACGTTTCACCAGGCAGGGCTGTTTGTTTATGAGAAATCGTTGTAGGTGTCGCCACCGGCACCAACCTTGCGTGAATGTTCTGAAAAGCTAATCATTTGCACATACAGCATCTTCTTCCTGTCGGTTAAATTTCGCGTCTGTAGCACGTCATCTTCGTGGTGTGCAATTTTAATGGTCAGTAGTGTACATCCGTGCTGTGTGCGTAAGTGTTTTCGCTATCCACAATGCCGTTTTGCACTCCACGCCCTCGCCAGCTCAAGGGAGCAGGGGAAGTGAGTGCGCATGCGCCGTGGTCGGTACTGTTAGACGCGACGCCACCTGTCGCGTGCCGACTGCCGAGGTCGCCCTTTAGCGGAAGTCGCGAGCAAGCAGCGGCTGCAGCCACAGATAAAAAGCGAGCCGGCGGCGCCGTTTTTGCGGGAGCCGGATCCCAGTACCTCTCGCATAGGCGAGACGCTGCCGGGCAGCCATTACTGTGGGTAATTAAAGAGGGCAGGGAGCTGTTGTCTCGGCGCGTTCCCAGGCCGTGGCGCGGCGTGCTCGCGATGCGCCGGCGCCGCCCGCCAGACGCCGCACCGGTGCATTTTTGGGGCTGCAGCCCGCTTCCCGTGTGATTCCTGCGGGCATTCCTGGCCGTGGGTCTGGCGGGCCCTTCCCTTTGTCAACACCCACCGCCTTCGCTACAAACGCCCAACTGCCGCGCCCCACACTTCAAAAGTAACATCCCACGCACTGGCTCCTCCCCAAATTCGGTCACTTTTCTCCTCGTTTTTCTAGTACATACGCCCATTTCTCGATCTTAGTACGTATGATATTACACGAGTGGCTCTTTAGATTTGGTATGATTTATTAACTAGTTATCGAGCCACTTCAGCCTCATCGTCAGACTGAGGTTGGAACAAGTGTAACTACGCTAGGGTCGTGACGCTGGCGAAAATAACGGAAATTTTACCCAACGAAGAGGTCGTATAACACCGGGTGATCAGAAAGTCAGTATAAATTTGAAAACTGAATAAATCAGGGAATAATGTAGGTAGAGAGGTACAAATTGACACACATGCTTGCAATGACATGGGGCTTTACTAGAACCAAAAAAATACAAAAGTTCAAAAAATGTCCGAGAGATGGCGCTTCATCTGCTCAGAATAGCAATAATTAGCATAACAAAGTAAGACAAAGCAAAGATGATGTTCTTTACAGGAAATGCTCAATATGACCACCATCATTCCTCAACAATAGCTGTCAAACCTAGGTTTCTAGCATTTGTAGACTTAGAGAAGGCTTTTGACAATGTTGATTGGAATACTCTCTTTCAAATTCTGAAGGTGGCAGGGGTAAAATACAGGGAGCGAAAGGCTATTTACAATTTGTACAGAAAGCAGATGGCAGTCATAAGAGTCGAGGGACATGAAAGGGAAGCTGTGGTTGGGAAGGGAGTGAGACAGGGTTGTAGTCTCTGCCCGATGTTATTCAATCTGTATAGAGAGCAAGCAATAAAGGAAACAAAAGAAAAGTTTGGAGTAGGAATTAAAATCCATGGAGAAGAAATAAAAACTTTGTGGTTCGCCGATGACATTTTAATACTGTCGGAGACAGCAAAAAACTTGGAAGAGCAATTGAACGCAATGGACAGTGTCTTGAAAGGAGGGTATAAGATGAACCTCAACAAAAGCAAAACGAGGATAATGGAATGTAGTCTAATTAAATCGGGCAATGCTGAGGGAATTATATTAGGAAATGAGATACTTAAAGTAGTAAAGGAGTTTTGTTATTTGGTGAGCGAAATAACTGATGATGGTCAACGTAGAGAGGATATAGAATTTACACTGGCAATGACAAGGAAAGCGTTGTTGAAGAAGAGAAATTTCTTAACATGGAATATAGATTTAAGTGTCAGCAAGTCTTTTCTGGAAGTATTTGTGTGGAGTGTAGCCATGTATGGAAGTGAAACGTGGACGATAAATAGTTTAGACAAGAAGAGAATAGAAGCTTTCGAAATGTGGTGCTACAGAATAATGCTGAAGATTAGATGGGTAGATC
Source organism: Schistocerca gregaria (assembly GCF_023897955.1). NCBI lineage: Eukaryota > Metazoa > Arthropoda > Insecta > Orthoptera > Acrididae > Schistocerca > Schistocerca gregaria. The sequence continues at coordinate 358,799,159 of NC_064920.1, read as the reverse complement.
ATATAACTAATGAGGAAGTATTGAATATAATTGGGGAGAAGAGGAACTTGACTAGAAGAAGGGATCGGTTGGTAGGACATGTTCTGAGACATCGAGGGATCACCAATTTAGTATTGGAGGGCAGCGTGGAGGGTAAAAATCGTAGAGGGAGACCAAGAGATGAATACGCTAAGCAGATTCAGAAGGATGTAGGCTGCAGTAGGTACTGGGAGATGAAGAAGCTTGCACAAGATAGAGTAGCATGGAGTGCTGCATCAAACCAGTCTCAGGACTGAAGACCACAACAACAACAACAAAAACAGCTGTAGTCGAATAATAATGTTTTGAACAGCACTGTAAAGCATGTCCGGAGTTATGGTGAGGCATTGGCGTCGGGTGTTGTCTTTCAGCATCCTTAGAGATGTCGGTCTATCGCGATACACGTGCGACTTCAGGTAACCCCAAAGCCAATAATCAACGGACTGAGGTCTGGGGACTTGGGAGGCTAAGCATGACGAAAGTGGCGGCTGAGCACACGATCATCACCAAACGACGCGCGCAAGAGATCTTTCACGCGTCTAGCAATATGGGTTGGAGCGCCATTCTGCATCTAATAAAACCCCATATCATTCCAAGCATGTGGGTCAATTTTTACCTCTCTATCTACATTATTCCGTGGTCTATTACGTTTTCAAATTTATACTTACTTTTTGATCACCCGGTATTTTAGAACGCTTACGTTGCACTACCTCGTGGTATCCATGACAAATTTATTCCAATAACATAGTCAGCGAACACATACACACCTGGTTTTTCAGGAAGCAAATACTGAACGTGAATTGGGTTTGTAGAGTATGATCATATTATACCTTACACTTTCTCCATCTTAATATTCTTTGTTAACTAGAAGATAGTGGCAGGAGGAAAGTTTCATCATTAAATTATGTTGACGAATGCAGAAATTGTTGTTGTCTTTATATTATCCGAATCGTGTAGGACTGGGAGCAAAATAAAAATAAACTGTCGAGGTACGAATTTTAACAATCCGGTTTGTTGTCTTACACGTTAGGAAACCGCTAATTTTAAGGTCGCTGATTACGAATTGGACACAAAGAGTGACGCAATCACGCACCATCTGTAAGGAAACAGGCCAAAACGCAGTGTATAGAGGCCAAAAACCGGAATGCCGGGCAGGTTTCCAGCCAGCAGCTAAGTTCGGTTTCGGATGCTCACAAAACGACGGCAAGAACTATGTGGGTGAGAAGAATTATACTGAATTAAGCTTGCACACTAAAACGGACTTGTAAAACTTAGCACTATATACCTCCGCACTGTAGTTACCGTTTTCCTTTGTACGTTTGCTTTTATCTGGCTATATATCTGTTCGTCACTTCCATTGGGACTTGTAACTAAACCACTATATACGTCTGGGTTGGGTTGGTGTGGGGGAGGAGACCAGACAGCGAAGTCATCGGTCTTATCGGATTAGGGATGAACGGGAAAGGAAGTCGGCCGTGCCCTTTCAAAGGAACCATCCCGGCATTTGCCGGGAGCGATTTAGGGAAATCACGGAAAACCTAAATCAGGATGACCGGATGCGGGATTGAACCGTCGTCCTCCCGAATGCGAGTCCAGTGTGCTAACCACTGCGCCACCTCGCTCGGTTATATACCTCTGGACTGTGGTTAGTGGTTTCCCTTGTACGTTTGCTTATATCTACCTATATATCTGTTCGTCACTTCTATTGTGACTTGTAACTAAACCTAAAACTTAGCAGCATGTATCTCTGGACTGTGGCTAGCGGTTTGCTTTGTACGTTTGCTTATATCTACCTATATATCTGTTCATTACTTCCATTGTGACCTAACCTAAGGTTTCGATCAGAACAAAGGAAACTAGCTTTTCATGATTCGTGGTCTACAATACCATACGTTACTGCCTGTACCTGTTCCTAATCGAGTGTTACTCCGGTGTGGCCGTTTGTTCTAGTAACTGGTTGAAGCATGGCTGATAATAGCATGAGGATACAAGCCTCGTCTACGTTTTACATGTGCGTAAGTGCATCTTATGAAATCAATTGTAAACCAGTATCTGTGATCTTCGATATGTTTTTGTAAACACGTGAAGAAGCAATAAAAGCAGACCAAAAGCCAACCCGAGGCCTCATTTCCTTATTGCCACGATAGCATCTGCCTTACCCTGACATTCGAGCCGTTCGGTACTGTTTCCAACCACAGGGGCCTAAAAAACCTCAGCGTGACAGCGTCGCCGCCTCACATCTGCATGTAAACACTCGCGCACCCGACACGAATGACCTCAAATACCACGTCACCCCAGTTTGATGATTGGGCGATCTCAAAGTATATTGTGACCCACGTCGAGTGATGAAAGTGGTGTCAGATTTGGGGTCCAAGCTTCGAAACCTGGCTGAGTACCTTAACTTAGGACTATGGTGCCCTAGAGTGTTTGATTTCTGTGTTTAAGACGACTGGTTACTTGCTAGCTACAGATATCTCAAGGCCAGATTTACAGATTTTTTTGGTGGTGAGAGTAAGGAAATTTGACGTTACTAGCTGACTTGCTCCTCTTTTTACCCATTGAAGCGGCGGCGCCGGTATTGTCTGGCTTGGGAACCTGTCTGACAGGAAGCGGTCGCGTGCAGACGGGCAGGTGCAGCAGGTAGCGGCCACCAATTAAGGCCGACGCCCGTCTGTTCGTTCTCTCCGCCTCTCCCTCCCATAGCTAAGCACACATCCAGACACACAGGACCCAGTCACCACAATACCACTGCTCTTGCGAGTCTTGTTTGCTGCGTTGTTTAGCCTCGTCCGTGGGAATCGAAACTGGAGTTCTAGCCAATATGCTGCTCCCTTTTGGAATCTATTAGTTTGACAAACGAGCTTTAGTAGCCACAAATACGAGTACCTTCAATCTACGAGCCACTTTGTAGACTGTGCCATGTACGAGAAGCGTTCAATAAGTAATGCAACACTTTTTTTTCCCTCTCTTCCGCCCCCGGTAGCTCAGTGGTCAGCGCGACAGAATGTGATTCCTAAGGGCCCGGGTTCGATTCCCGGCTGGAGCGGAGATTTTCTCCGCTCAGGGACTGGGTGTTGTGTTGTCTTAATCATCATCATTTCATCCCCATCGACGCGCAAGTCGCCGAAGTGGCGTCGAATCGAAAGACTTGCACCTGGCGAATAGTCTACCCGACGGGAAGCCCTAGTCACTAGACATTTACATTTTTTTCCGGTCTATTTCGATGGAAAAAATGCGGAATTTTTTGTGGGACATCGTAGATATTCCCGCTTCAGCGCTTATAGTTTCATGAAGTACCCTTCAGAATGGCGCCTGTAACAGAGATACGTTCCAAGCAGAGAGCTGTCCTTGAGTTTGTTTTGGCGGAAAATCGGGGCTTCGCAGATATTCATAGGCGATTACAGAATGTCTGGGGAGACCTGGTAGCGAAAGGAAAGCACATCTAGCTGCCCACAATTGTTCTCTGTCAGTGTGTGGAGAGTGAGGAAACTGGATTTCAGCCTAACTCTTGGTGGCTGATAGCGATGAAGTAGGTATATACTAGTTTGACCCTTTTTTCTTCGGACGTCTGCACCTACTTTAGGACGTATATCAGGGGTTGCAATGCCTGCCAAATAATAAACCTTGTCTGTACTTGTCGGTTTCAGAGGTCCAGTGATCATTCTGTGCGACGTCCACTTGCTTTGTATGGGCAGGGTTACATCATTACAGTGCGTAGAAACAAACTTCTGTGGCGGAAGTTCAAATGACTTGAGGTTGAGGCTCCACGCTTAACTGTTAGTGAATTTTCCAAATGGTTTTATTCCGAGTTGACAGCTAGACCTCAGTTTTGAAATAGAGTTTGTCGTGAGTTAGAGACATAAAGTGATGTCAAGGTTTTAGGCGTAAAGCAGTGTTCGAACTCGGTTCCCTCCCAATTAATCTTTAGTTTTCTTTCTTCTGTCTGGTTTGAAGGTGCAATTGTAGAAAACAACGACCAACGTTTTCTGAAGATTATACAGGATGAGCACAAAGTCTTGCACTGATTATAACCATTTATAACAGAATAATCGTTTGACGTACTATGTTATATTTGATGCCGTTACATAGGTTAATGTTACTAGTTTTTTCAAAGACCATTTACGTTAGTAAACCTCAACGTGTGCTTCCTTGGTAGCTCGGAGAATGTCAAGGCGATATTTCAGTTCCCGCCAGGTGTTTCGTAACACGTGTTCTGTCACAGTACTCACAGCAGCTTGTATCCTAGCCTTCAGTTCGTTGACGTCAGCAACTGGTGTGACGAAGACTGTCTTTGATATATCTCCATAAAAAAAGTCAAGGGGTGTAATGTCTGAAGAGCGGAGTGGCGAGGGTTTGCATAGTTCCTTTCAAACGACCGATCCGGACATTATTCCCCACTCCAGATATTACGCCCCTTGACTTTTTTTTCTGGGTCTATATCAAGGACAGAATCCTCGTCAGACACCAGTTGCTGACGTCGACGAACTGAAGGCTAGGATACAAGCTGCTGTGGGTACTGTGTCAGAACACGTGTTACAAAACACCTGGCGGGAAATGGAATACCGCCTCGACATTCTCCGAGCTACCAAGGGAGCACACGTTGAGATTTACTAACGTAAGTGGTCATAAAGTAACTAGTAACACTAACCTATGTAACAGCATCAAATGTAAATTATTATGTCAAACGGTTCTTCTGTAATAAATTGTTATAATCAGGGCAAGACTTTGCGCTTACCCTGTATTACTCGCAATTTCTTTCTTTCTTTTTTTCTTACCCGGTGGACGTTCTCAGCGTTGTCGTCAGAATTTGTTCAGCTCCATCTAACTTCTTTGGTTGGATTACTGAAGCGAGATTGTCCGCATATGTGAAGTTTTTGAACCTGTTGAGACTTGTTTGGTCGTTGGAATGTATACTTAAGAGCGTAGCGGACAAACCAGTTCGTTGGAGCAAACCACTCTTTTGTTTTCTCCGAAGACTCCGTCTTTCTTCAAACTCAAACGTAGAACGTTCGATTGAAACATATAAATGCTTGTGTCACCCCTGGTAGCTGAGTGATTTTTCGGCGGCCGAACACCCCGCATGACGTCTCCCGGCCAACAATGCCGTACGATCATTTCGTTGCCGGCGCGGTAGCTCAGCGTGTTCGGTCAGAGGGTTAGCTGCCCTTTGTAATGAAAAAAAAAACTGAGTTAATCGATCAATAACGAACTTAAACGGACGTCTTACGACGTCCGCCCCGAGCAGATGCAACGAACGAAACCGAACAAAATGAGATTAAAAAAAAAGAAAAAAAAAGAAAGGTGGTCAGCGAGACTGAATGTCAATCCTAAGGGACCGGGTTCGATTCCAGGCTGGGTCGGAGATTTCCTCCGCACAGGGACTTTGTGTTGTGTTATCTTAATCATCATCATTTCATCCCCATCGAAATGCAAGTCGCCGAAGTGGCGTCAAATCGAAAGACTTGCATCCAGCGAACGGTCTACCCGACGGGAAGCCCTAGTCACACGACATTTACATTTTAACGCTTGCAATAAAATGTTCCATTTTGACTCCGCAGCGTGGTAGTAGGGGCTAAGAATATTCGAACACAAAAGTGGGATTGTAATCGCTGTTTCCCGGCTGTAGGGACTTTGGTGTGTGCGTGACCCGAGCAATCAGGTGGACAGATGTTTCTCGTGGCTGAATAAATGCGAGCAGCGGTGCCATGCTTGGCGCTGGCGGCCAGATTGGGCCGCGCGGCCAGCCGGGCCCAGGTAGCCGGCCGGCCTGTACACACTGCAGGCAACACCTGCCGCCAGGTGCAGCTGCCGGCGCAGGCGCACAAGCGACTCGCTACCTGCCCGCAATCTGGCGCTGCGCCCCGCCACCCAAAGCTGCTGACGAAAAACTCCACAGTACACAGCAGCGTAGCAACTCACCACAGTGTGCGGCGGAGGCAGCCTAACGCTCGTCACGCCTAATCCATCTAAGATGTAACACGTCAAGTACATAAATGTCAGTTCGCTGGCGATTTCGCCTGGAATCGGTCGCTCTGAATCAGCAAAGTCTTCATCAACCCGAAGGTTTGTTTGAACACCACTATACTTTGCTAGGCGTAGTACGCTACTGGTCATTAAAATTGCTACACCGAGAAGAAATGAGGATCATAAACGGGTATCCATTGGACAAATATACTAGAACTGACATGTGATTGCATTTTCACGCAACTTGGGTGCATAGTTCCTGAGAAATCAGTACCCAGAACAACCACCTCTGGCCGTAATAACGGCCTTGATACGCCTGGGCATTGAGTCAAACAGAGCTTGGATGCCGTGTACAGGGACAGCTGCCCATGCAGGCACAACACGATACCACAGTTCTTCAAGAGTAGTTCAAAAATGGTTCAAATGGCTCTGAGCACTATGGGACTTAACATCTTAGGTAATCAGTCCCCTAGAACCTGCGGCCGTAGCAGTCACGCGGTTCCGGACTGCAGCGCCTAGAACCGCACGGCTACATCGGCCGGCCATTGGATCTCGACCAACGCGAGCAGGAATGTCGAGATACGATAAACCGCAATCGCGATAGGCTCCAATCCGACCTTTATCAAAGTTGGAAACGTGATACTACGCATTTCTCCTCCTTACACGAGGCGTCACAACAACGTTTCACCAGGCAACGCCTGTCAACTGCTGTTTGTATATCAGAAATCGGTTGGAAACTTTCCTCATGTCAGCACGTATGTATCGCCACCGGCGCCAACCTCGTGTGAATGCTCTGAAAAGCTAATTATCTGCATATGACAGCATCTTCCTCCTGTCGGTTAAATTTCGCTTCTATAACGTCATCTTCGTGGTGTAGCAATTTTAATGGCCAGTAGAGGGCAGAGTTGGAACGCCGTTCCCTTTGAACTGACTTACAGCTGCCCGTAATGTTTGTCCTAACGTTTAACAGAGAAAAATCCATCAGTACGATATTGTTTCGGTGCATGATTACATTATTAGTCGTTATACTCCTATATACAGGGTGTCCATAATTAAAGTTCCAGTTTCAACGTTGTAGAAAGGGAGCCATGCTCAGAATGACATCAAATTTGAGCAGGATATTATTGACGCAGCCAGAAACGTCGTGGTAACAAAATAATAACATTAATAATAATAACGAAAATTTTACCAATGAACGACATTCTAAGCGTCTTAATGTAAATGGGGTCGGCTTCAAATGTCAGATGAATCGCAATACGACGGCTAAGGTTTCGAGTTGCACATTACACCTTCTGTACAGTTCAATGTGCATGACCACATAAGTTCGTTTGGGGCGTTGCTACTTAATTTAGTCCATTCACCGCGGCAAGGTCGTACCACACCGGATGCGAAAAATCGGTTTTTATTGTCCTGACGCAAAAAATCACATAAAAATCAAAATGACATCGATTTCTAACTGTCGTGGGACTGCAGTATGTTCTCGTCACGCTGTCCACTATTTTCTATCTAAAGTTGAAATCGAGGTATAGCATGTTCCACGACAGATCGGAGTGTCTCACTGGTCACGTTCAGAATGTGTGCCTTCAGTTCAGCTACGTTCGTAATTGGAGCACTGAACACAAGTCATTCAGATGACCCCCCACCCGGAATAGGAGATCTGGACTGCCAGGCTGTAGGGAATGATGGCTGATAATTTTAGTATTTTCGAAATACGTCTGCAGCAGCTGCTTCACTATCTGTGCAATGTGCAGATGAGCGCCATCTTTCATAAAAATGATTCTACTCACACATCCACGCTGCTGAAGAGCTGGAATAACGCCGGTGCGCAAAAGACGCTCATAGCCCTGAATGATATTTTCACTCTGCAGCGGAGTGTGCGCTATTATGAACCTTCCTGGCAGATTAAAACTGTGTGCCTGACCGAGACTCGAACTCGGGACCTTTGCCTTACGCGGACAAGTGTTCTACCAACTGAGCTACCCAAGCACGACTCACGCCCCGTCCTCACAGCTTTATTTCTGCCAGCACCTCGTCTCCTACTTTCCAAGCTTCACAGAAGCTCTCCTGCGAATCTTGCAGTTCGGATTTCGGCCTAACACATAGTCTTAATCTGCCAGAAAGTTTCGTCGCTCATAGTGATTGCCGGTTACGCTAAAGGTAACAGGACGCACAGGACTTATTACCTCAAAAAAATATGGCCTACGATAAACGACGCCATCAACCCGCACCACGCAATAACCTTTCTAGAACGAAATGGTGTCGGGTGATGTGTGTACGGATTTTCTGTTGCCCATATTCTGCAAATCAGCGCATTGATGTATACTTGGGTACGGAAAAGGATTCGTCTGTCCACAAAATGTTCCAAATTTTGTGAGCATTTCCTCCAGATCCTTAGCGGACATCGGACGAATGCCTTTTCTCATACCCGTGAGTGAACTCCTGCAGTTCTACTGACGGAGAGACACAGTTCTAGTAAAAGAGCTTTACCTGTAGCAAAAATGGTTCAAATGGCTCTGAGCACTATGGGACTTAACAGCTGAGGTCATCAGTCCCCTAGAGCTTATAACTACTTAAACCTAACTAACCTAAGGACATGACACATATCCATGACCGAGGCAGGATGCGAACATTGACTAAGGTCAATTGTAAAGTCGAAAACTCGGAAAGATATAGGTGTTAGTTCTTTCAGCGCGCTATACGAGATTGGAATAATAAGAGAATTGTGAAGGTGGTTCGATGAACCCTCTGCCAGGCAGTTAAATGTGATTTGCAGAGTATCCATGAAGATGTAGATGTAGATCGACTAATACCAAAATATTCGTTTTCCGGTTTCTGTCATTATTTTTTTTGCTTTGGAGGAGTCATTCATAAGGCGTGCGTTAACGAGGCTTAATTCGGAACCTGTTCAGGAAGTCCTACCAGAGTTTTCAAAGCTGCGTGGAAGGCGAAAACCAAGCTTTTCCAACTGAAGCCTAGTTACATATACAAAAAAGGGTGGTGGTGCGGGAAGAATAAGCTGCTCTTCTTCTCGTAAATCTGGCACTACATAAGACACCGGTCACTTTGTATTTGCTACCGTAAGGTCGCCAATTTTGCCAGCGGGCCGTCACACAGTACTCGTGGCCCGAAGTCGGCCGACCTCTACCGGCTTCAGCCGATACAGAACTAGGGAGAGCCCCCATTCAGCTCTTGAACAGAAAAACTTGTGCTTTACGTGGTACCAACTCTGTTCTGATACGGCGGCTCCTAGTGACAACGAGACGCACCTAGGGGCTAAACTTCCAGAAATGTTACGGCAATATCGCACAATAAGAGTTTCGAAACAATAGTAGCATGGTTTTAGTAATAGTTCACGATTTGTCGATTTTTCGTGCCTGGTCGCGAGATTCGACTCGTGAACGTGGGTCGATGTATCGCGTTTCGTGCTTTTTAGATGGGCAGCCCGCTCGTGGGAATCGGTGAGTATCTGTGGTGGTGCGGTGCTGTGCGGTGGTGAGGCAGTCATTAGCAGGCAGCCAGGGCCGAGTAACAGCCAGCACGCGCGCGCGACCCCCTGGTCGCTAGAAAGTCGGCTGGGCGCATCTTCCTTCGCCATTAGTCACCGGAATCGCTGGCAGGTGGATCTTAGCAGCGGCGATTTCTCACGAACCTCGGGCCGAGAGGTTAGAGGCCCGTGGGAATGATTCGGCGCCGTGCCGCGCCGCTCATCTCGCACGCATCTTCCCGCGCGTGCTCGCCGCGGCCGCAACCGGTGTTGCTGTTGCAACAACAGCCGAGCTCCGAGCTGAGTCGAGTCTGCCCGTCTAGCAAGCAGCAAGCGCCTGCTGCCGGCAACCCTCTGCTCGCACCGGCGCGCCGGGTAGCCTATCTACGGTACAGTTGTTACTGTCTGCGCTGGCTGGCTGGCTGGCCTATTCTACAAGAGCGGCCTTCTGCGCAAAATCGACTACTTGTGGTGGGTATATACGGGCCGTAGAAAAGGGCCGTTGTTGACAGTGCAGTCCGGCAGTCGTGCACGGCAAAACTACTGGCCACTGTTACCGTGCAATACCGCATGACTATAATTAAACTTCCCCTATTTAACACGTTATAACACGGAAATTAATTATCGTACGAGTACCAAACTTGGTAGTATTAATGTCCAGATTTGGGGTGCATGATTTGCATGTGTGGCAACCATGGCCATCAGGTGATCAGTCATCGTTACTCTTTGTCTCACATACCTGGCCACCGTGCGGTTCTAGGCGCTTCAGTCTGGAACCGCGTGACCGCTACGGTCGCAGGTTCGAATCCTGCCTCGAGCGTGGATGTTTGTGATCTCCTTAGGATAGTTACGTTTACGTAGTTCTAAGTTCTAGGGGACTGATGACCTCAGATGTTAAGTCCCATAGTGCTCAGAGCCATTTGCACCACATACCTGGCCAGCAGCACTTGACGTGTCAACATGAGCTTGGACGAAAGGAGCAGGCATTATTGGTGATGCTCTATTAGCAAAACAACACTAAGGCTGTTCCAGCACTTGGAGAATATCGTCCACTGAAAGAATTACGGAAGCTGTGTGGAGTATGATGAAGAAGCTCTAATCAATTAATGAAATCAAATGGTTCAAATGGATCTGAGCACTATGGGACTTAACAGCTGAGGTCATCAGTCCCCTAGGACTGATAACTTCTTAAACCTAACTAACCTAAGGACATCACATACATCAATGCCCGAGGCAGGATTCGAACCTGCAACCGTAGTGGTCGCGCGGTTCCAGACTCAAGCGCCTAGAACCGCTCGGCCACACCTCCCGGCTCAATTAATGAACTGGGCGTCTCTACGGGAAGAGGCTGACGACCATTTGTACCACAGGTAGTTGATGAAATCGCTATTGCTATGCCAGACAACGGTCCGCGCAATTTCCAACCGTCAGGCAATGCGCGTGCTGTGTCACGTCAGTTGAATACCCCGTGGTCCACTGTTCGGGAGGTACATTGAACCATTTTCAAATGGTATCTGTACATGATTCATATCATACAACAGTTTGCATTACAGGACGCACAACGGCGTGCTGACCTCGCTCTTCATTTTCTGGCAAGGATTGAAGTTGACGGTGGCTGGCCCTGGACCATCTTATGGACAGACGAAGCTCATTTTTCTCTGACGGTTGAGGTGAACATAGAATTTCCGAGTGTGGGTCTCTTCACGTCCAATCATTGGCATGAAGTTCCTTTGTATGGTGAACGTGTCACCGTATGGTGTGACTTGACGGCTATATTCGCGGTTGGCCCATTCGTTTTTGAACAGGTTGGCGCTCAGGGACGAAAGACGTGCAGTGTGACTGGCCAGCGTTACTGCGATATGCTTCGCCAGCATGGCATACTCGCCCTACAGGAGAGAGACGCATTGAATTCAACAGTTTTATGCAAGATGGCGTCCCACCGCACATCGCTCGTGAAGTTCACCAGCTTCGCCGGAACACATATGGAAACAATCGATTTATCAGCCGATCGTTTCTAAATGCTTGGCTAGCACGATAAACTGATCTCACTCCCTGTGATTTCTGGATGTGGGGCTACCTGAAGGGCAGGTATTACCAGGGGAACATTCACATATGTGCTGATCTGAAGCGGAGCATATCAAGAGAGGTAGCCAGCATACCTACAGACATGTTTCGTTCTGCTGTACAGAAGGCAATCCTGCGCTTTCAGGCTTCTGGACAATGATGGTCGCCATATTACGCCCCTTTTGTAGCAGTGGCACCGGTATGTAATGGTATGATGTTTCAATTAATGGTATGATGTTTCAGTTGAATTGATTCTGCAGTATTTCTCTTCCACATGCCCTTGATATTAATGCTACCAAGTTTAGTACTCGTACGGTTATTAGTTTGCATGTTATGGCGTGTTAAATAGGGAAAGTTTAATTATAGGTACCTGGTATATTCTCAGGTGGGAAGTGTTCATACGGGCCACACAGTATGGCCGTGACGTAGACGATAGCGAAATATAGACGCTACACAAAAATACGGAAACACATCGAGAAATGCGCGATTGAACGTAAATGCGTATTATGATGACAAAGCCTGCCACGAACGGCACTTCTACCGTGTCCTCAATACGTTGCAAGTGTCAGTCGTATCAGAACAGTGTTCTGCGTAGTTTTCAGTGCATTATGTCGGAGCTAAGTGAATTCGAATGTTGTCGGGTGTTTCCACAACCAAGTGATCCCAACTGTTGTTTCAAGAGGCACCATATCGAAGGTTTATACTCCATTCACGGAAAGGGAAATACATTATCCGCGAAGTCACAACGCGGACGAAACTGTGTGTCGAGTGATCGTGATAGTCGATCGCTGAATAGCGTTGTGGAAAAAATAAAATGACGGCAGCTGAGGATGTCACTGTAGACCTAAATGTCGCATACGCAAATCCTGTCAACACCAAAACAACAAGAACGGAGGGAATTGCAGGGCGAGTAGGAACAATAAGAACACTCATCAGTGGTGCAATATCTGTAACAGAGAAACGTGGTGCCGAAGCAATAGAAGGAAATAATTTGGTCGGATAAGCCTTGGTTATGGTACTGGGAGATGAAGAAGCTTGCACAGGATAGAGGAGCATGGAGAGCTGCATCAAACCAGTCTCAGGACTGAAGACCTCAACAACAACAAGTCTTGTTCAATACAGTTTCCAACTTATGGCCGAGAGTGAAACATGGCGGAGTTCCAGTAGTGATATGGACAGCCATATCTTATTCCGTTGGCCCCGTGAGTACTCCGCAAGGTTGCATTACTGCCAAGGATTATGTGACCTGTTTCGCCGATCAGGTGCATGCATGGTTCAGCAGTTGTTCTCCAATCGTGATGCTGTGTTCCAAGGTGACAGAGCCTCTGTTCACACAGATCTCATCGTCCAGATCTGGTTTTGTGAGCACAGGGTGAATTGCCACGTCTCTGGTAACCACAGCCAGCAGATCTCAATATCATTGAGCCTTTGTGGTTTGCTTTGCAGAGAAGGGTGTGCAACCGTTACCCACCTCCACCATCACTACCCGAACTTGTCACCATTATATTCCCTCAAAAAGCCACACAAAACCTATATTTATTCATTCCGAGACGGACAGGAAGCTGTTTTGAATACCAACAGTTTTCCTACACCTCATTAGACATTGCAATATGTCGTGTTTGGCCGCGGTGGTCTCGCAGTTCTAGACGCGCAGTCCGGAACCGCGCGACTGCTACGGTCGTAGGTTCGAATCCTGCCTCGGGCATGGATGTGTGTGATGTCCTTAGTTTAGTTAGGTTTAAGTAGTTCTAAGTTCTAGGGGACTAATGACCACAGCAGTTGAGTCCCATAGTGCTCAGAGCCATTTGAACCATGTCGTGTTTGTTGTGTTGCCATATTTTTGTGCACTCCCTGTAGTGGAAGTGAGTGCAGTTCTACTGCTTTTGGATTTTGCAAGAGCAAAAGTTTCCAAGAAAAAGGGAAATCGGGCTTTGTTGATGGTCTCTTTTCTTAAGTAAGCGAACTGATTCTGAAAGTTGAACTCCCGTAACGTTCCCAGAATGTTGAAACTTTAAAGTGTACTGCTTATCTTGCCATTTGGCGTCATACGCGTTGGTGGAAGGATTTAAGGAATTAATTAAGGAAGTTTGAAATAAAAATCAAATGTTTGTGTTAATATTTTAGTCTGCTTCACCAGTCTCTCTCTTTGCAAGCATCACTCCTGACTTCCGGTGTCTGCTGTTATGGTTAAACGGAATTGGCATGTTAAGTTTAGGGGATGGCCGGATATCCTTCCCGCAGTATTCTTCCAGTGTTTGAAATTCGTATCAAGCGACCAAGATAACAGAAAGCAAATGAATTCAGAGATGCCTTGCCGGGATCTAACAGGTCGGTGTACTCCATCTGTAGCACATCACAGCTGATGTGGTGGTTGCATCGCTAAATATCTATTGACAAATAATAATACTAATGCATTACGCATAGTGAGATTGTTCGTTGGGTTGCAACTGAACATTGTATTACGAATTTCGAGTAAAATCATCCTGAATAGACATCTGACAGGAGCTACTTAAATGTTCACTGCTTAAATAGCTTGAACAAACGATAAACACTCATTGCGTGTCGACACTTTTTTGAAAACTTAATTAGTCTTTAAAGTCAATCGGTGGCGAAGTGTATAAAGATGAATTTCCAGCTAGCTGTAAATTAAAAGTGGGGCCAACGAATCCTATTTCCGTAGAGACATTTAATGAAATCACGTAGAAGTTAAATCAGATTTGGTAGAATGAAGTTAGGACTAGGCACTTAAATCGACTAGTTTTCAGCTGCGCCTCCTTTAATGGGCGTAAACTTTTCTCCCAGTGATTCGAGAGTAAAACGAGGTGGTTACTTACCGGATAACAACACATTCAGTATTTAGTGACTCGATTTTGACTTCCTAAAGAACCAGAATTATGCTGTGAATGAAAATATTATTGTTTGCTAATTGATTAAAACGCTTCCAACCAGTGTATTCCATACAAGTAATTAGAAAAAGAAGTCTTATCAATTTGTCAAAATGTCTGTTTGTAGTATTCACAAACCCACAATGTTTGTAGTTCATAGAGAGTCTGACATACTTTAGAATAAAAACAGGCTGTCTTTGCATATTCGTATCATCTCAACAGCCTGTAAGGCCGGGAATCAGTAGTAGTTCGCTGACTCGCCACCAGGCGTGAAGAAACTGCCAACATGCGCATTCTGCCACCTGTCGGATTTTCTCAGCAACAGCAACGTATTCTCCGCAAATCTTCTTTCAACTGTTTTCTTTTAAAATAAAATGAAGCTGATTGTGAAAGAGAATAGCTATATCCGTTCAAAAACGAATTTATGTTTCATGTCATGTGAAGATTTTATAGAAACCACGTGGTGTTTGAAACAACCATCTCAGTATTCAGTGCCGGAATGATAATTAGGATCCCCCAATTTTACACTTATTTTGTAGTTTTTATGTTAGATACAGTATAAAGTTCAGACTTCGAGTTGTATGATCGTCGGACGCGTTAAATTACTATCGAAAGTAAAACGTTTTAACCGTCCTTAGAAATAATACTGATATTTCATTTTCA
This sequence comes from Schistocerca gregaria, assembly GCF_023897955.1. Taxonomy (NCBI): domain Eukaryota; kingdom Metazoa; phylum Arthropoda; class Insecta; order Orthoptera; family Acrididae; genus Schistocerca; species Schistocerca gregaria. Next base: position 358,784,081 of record NC_064920.1, on the reverse strand, counting down.
GCCAATTGAACTCAAATATTTGTACCTTGTCTTCTTGTTTCTTGTAAATAAATTCATCGATAGCACTTTGCCCTACCATTTCAGGAAGCCTAGCCGTTAAAAAAAATTTAAGCCTTGGAGGCAAGGCGCCCCAATTAGTTGAAACAAACTGTGTAATCTATCTGTTAAGTAAAGATAGTTTGTTTGTAGTGCGTCGTTGTAAACATGTTCTGCGAAGTTCTCTGCAGTATGAAATTGCCTTAACAGATATCTTTTCCCAAAAACTAAACATTTCCCATGCAAAGACGTGGTTGGGTAGAGGTCAAATGCAGTAATACTTTCACGCCTAAAAGATTGAATTAGTACATTCTGAAAGTGTTTGCATTAGCAAAAACATTTCAGTCACGGCAGACTAGCATATCTGACGTGATACACGAGCACAGTCCCCATACACTCGAAGACTTAGAAGACAGGAATCGGCTGCTCATTTCCCAAATTTCAGAAGCCGAAATTCGAGCCGCTACACCTGTACAGTTGAGAAAATAGTTTCCATAGTATTTGAAAAGTGAAATTTTTACATCGTTCGTGAAGTGGATGAAACAATATTGCAGTATAATTTTGGTAATGAATAGTCGGGCGATACCTCTCAACGTACATATTTCATAATTATTTTACAGTGCCTTAGGTTTTTTCCCATTTGGCATCCAGCGCACACACGTCACGTAAACACACATATGCGTTTAATATGTACTTCAAACTGAAACATTGAGCAACTTTCACAAATCTTCCATCTTAGCACTCCCGACTCACTGTTGTACTGTTTTGCGTCCTCAGTCACAACAATTTGACCATAACATTTCCTCTCAGAATTTAACTTTCTACTTTTCACACAATTTCCTATCATATCAATGGGTTTCCACAGTAAGAGAAAATGAAGGCTTTTCAAGGTGAAAGCAAAGTGTAGCTGTTTGCCGCGACTATTTTATGTTTTATGCTGGGTGTTTATTATAGGCACAAATAAAAGGGTCTAGTAGAGGACGATTAAACACACAGATAGTCGTGATAAATATGTCTTTAGCTCCGGAAACCAATGATTTCCCCGATACAACGTATTACGCCTGAATACAGAAACTTGGGGACAAACGCATTACAACAAGTGTTCCATGTTCCACACAGCAAATTTTTGTTGTGTAGATAGCTTCAGCACGTCTCCTCATCGATGGCCAGAAATGTTCAGAAATTCCAGGCGTCCCCCGAAAGCATTGACAACCACCTACAGTGCTTACGTGGGGGTTCGTTGACACTATCAACAGGACTGGAATGCACCAAAGCTTTTAAATACGCATCCACGTAAAATAAACTAATGGGTTTAAATCGGGGGACTGGGGAGGCCATGGTATTGACGGACCATGATGTCGTCAAAACGCTGTTTGCCAGTACTTATGTACCCGGAATGACGATAAAATTATCACTTACTAGTTTGGGCCTCATTTGCAGTGATTCAGAACAAACGTAGGCGTACATTGGCATGAATGCACTTTTAGTCTCCTTCTACGTGTATCGGGATTATTTGCTTGTTTTATTGTCTTGCACTCATACCTTTCTCATGACGTAGCATAGTTAACCACACTATACGCGTTACATCAAAGAGGCATCGTCAGGATCCACCAGGAATCTTGAATGAACAACGGCTTTGTAAAGGTCGGTGATCAGATGTCCCTACGTTTCGACATACAGCCAATATGAATGCGCTAACAGGAAGCTCAGAACGCGAAAAAGGACAAAAAGCGACCTCGCGCAGGCTGTGGATGTGAGTATGTGGGCTCCAATTTCTGCGACGCGCTCCCGTTTGCACGTGTTGCCCTGCGATCAGGAGCTTTGCCCCCTCGCCCTAACCAGATGGGTCCGCCCCTTCCGCCCTTCCCGTCCTTTATTAGGTTCCCCCGTGCGCCCTTTTCTGCGCCGTCCCATCTTTCATTGCCGGGCATCGCCCTGTGTCTGCTTTGTGCCGCATCCTCTTTCTCTCCCCCTCCCGCTAGTATGCAGGTTCAGACCTCAAGGAACCTGTAACCGGCAGAGTGGGTAGGTAGGCAGGTCCAACGGACGGGCTGCGCTCGCGTCGTAACGGATCTGCACTCGACGTGAAACCAGCACCCCCCACTCGACGCGACATTTGTACACTTCAATGTCACAGTGTTACCTTAGTGTCTTGCCACTGTTTCTCATTGCCCTATTTGCTTCACAAGTATGGGGATGTGCTCCGTACCTCAATTGGTAAAAACGGAACCCTTGTAGGATCACATTGTTGTCCATCTCTCTGTCCATCTGTTAAGATCCCTATTTCTCAGGAAAGGGTAGAGGAATCGAGTAGAAATTTATGTCAAATACTGCGATCTGCTGTCTATTGGGAGTGTAAACAAATTTAAGCTTCTACGTCAATGCAGTAAAAAGGTACAGCAATATACGTCACATATTTTGATATTTGCAAAGTCACTCACCAAAACTTGTAGATGAACTATACATATACATGGTTACGTTTGTACGCAACCCTCAGAACGCAAGTGCAACTCACACATGTCCGGTTTTTAACTTATTATTGACCAGCTAGGATCACGTAACAACTTCAAGTCCTTTTCCTTGTTTTGTTTCCTACTTCTTCAACAGGCTCGGAGCTAAGGGGAGGGTGCGTGGCGGGGGGAGGTGACCTCATGGTGGTCCACCTCCCTCGACTTCCCGCAAAAAAATCGAAATCACTGTACTAACCACTGATGTTATGTTCAAATGTGTGCGAAATCTTATGGGACTTAACTGCTAAGGTCATCAGTATACTCTAATTAACCTAACTTATCCTAAGGACAAACACACACACCCATGCCCGAGGGAGGACTCGAACCTTTGCCGGGATCAGCCGCACAGTCCATGACTGCAGCGCCTTAGACCGCTCGGCTAACACTGATGTTATGATTATGAAACATTTTATATACTACGTATTTTATTGCTACTAATATTGAAGTCATGGGCAGCTATGGTACGTTAAATGTGCACGGATGAGATATTTTGAGAGATGGAGGGAGAAGGACAAACAGTGAAAAATTGTGACCCACTGGGACCAACTGTAATGGTTCAAATGGCTCTGAGCACAATGGGACTCAACATCTGAGGTCATCAGTCGCCTAGAACTTAACTACTTAAACCTAACTAACCTAAGGACAAAACACACATCCATGCCCGAGGCAGGATTCGAACCTACGACCGAAGCGGTCGTCCGGTTCGAGACTGAAGCATCTAGAAGCAGATCGGCAACAACTGCCGGCCCGGGACCTATTATTTCTTCGTATAATACTGTCTTTTCTTTCCTTCTATCCATGTTGTTCATGGTTTCTTATTTGTCTATCTTAAAAGGTTTCTAAATTTATTACTTTTTTCTTCAAAAAGTGTATTTACCTCCATTGTGTACTATTTCCAGCTGCTGTCAGGGATACCCAACGTTGCCCTCTCCATCGACTTCTGTCTTCGCACCGTCTCTCTGTCTCCACCTTGATCCAGTCTTCTCCTCTTTTGAATTGATTCTTTCACTACTCTCAGCTACCTGGGCTGTTTACTCGCAATACCTTACATTTGTTTACGTTGAGGGTCACTGGCAGTCCCTGCATCAAAGCGTCGGTGGTCTGCCTTTGAGATCTAAGAAGAAGAACTCAGTGTGCCATGATGTTGCTCACAATTAGGTTCAAATGGCTCTGAGCACTATGGGACTTAACTCCTGAGGTCATCAGTCCCCTAGAACTTAGACCTACTTAAACCTAACTAACCTGAGGACATCACACACATCCATGCCCGAGGCAGGATCGAACCTGCGGCCGTAACAGTCGCGCGGTTCCGGACTGAAGTGCCCAGAACCGCTCGGCTACCGCGGCCGGCTCAGCGTTAGGACGAAAAGCTGTAAGAAGTTTATACTTTCCGGGCGAGAAAGACATGATAGAAACGGCCGGTCAGTGGTATTTAGCGATTGCCGGCGGGGAGGCGGGTGGTCACTGGGAAGAAGGCTTTAAACGTGCCAGTCCGTGCTTGGACGCCTCTCAGAGAGACAGGTAGAGCCCCTTGATGGCGACGCGGTTGGTTAGGCTTGCGTGAAGACTCTCGAGCCTGCCTGTTTCTCACAGTTTGCTGCTGTCGGACACAAATCGCCTCTTCCCACGGACGGCTGCGAAACAGCCTCTGAGTGCGAGCGGGCGTGTCGATCCCTCTAAATAAGTATTGCTGCCCACATCAGTTTGAACATCCTTACGGTATTCACACCACGATCCCCTTTCTACATTTTTACCTCCGTATTTCCCTCAATTACCAATTTAAATTTTCACAATTACTCAGAATACGTCATATCAACCGAGCCGTTCTTTTAATCAAGTTGCGATATAAACTTCTTTTCTACCCATTCGATTCTATACATTTACATTAGATATCGATACTACTTATCCACTTCTATTAGAAACCGGAACTATTCATCCAGGCTTCAGATTTCTTGTGTAGCGCCATTCTTCTTGTCTGATATGTTTATTGTGCACATTTCACTTCTGTAGAAGGCTCAGTGCAGACAAAGTACCCTCAGGAAAGATTTTCTACCAATTGAACTGATATTCGAAGGTGTGTCATAGAGTTACTTAAAACCGAGTCGGTTAGCGCAGTGGTTGCGACAGTGGACTCTCACTCTGAAAGAGCGGTAACAAATCCAATTCAGACCATGTGGATGTAGATTTTCCGTGGTTTCTGTGAAGTGCTGTAGGCGAATGCCAGTATGTTTCATTTGACTAGGACGCGGGCAGTATTCTCGACATAAATATCTTTAAACGCATTATTTCGGTGCTATAACCGTTTTTGGGCAATAATGCCTATCTTCAGATGGCTGACGTTTCCAGTCATACTAATGTTTATTACACCTACATCTAGAATGCGCAGACCACTTTGCGGTGTGTGAACGGAGGGTAGTTTTTGTACTGCTGTCACAGTCCGACTTTCCTGTTCTAGTCGCGAATGGCTCGTGGGAAAAATGATTGTTGGTAAGCCTTCGTGTGGGCTCGAATTTCTTTATTTTTATACTCATAGTCTTTTCACGAGATATACGTAGAAGGAAGCAATATATTGGTTGACTCTTCTAGGAACGTACGCCTTGGGAACGTTAACAATAGGACTGGCTCATCTTTTATTCCCCTTGTACTTTTATGTTTCCCCTTTTTTAATGTTTTATGTTGCGTCAAATTTTGTCATCTTGCCTCTGCTGCTCGTTTTGTTGGGGTAACGGACGCTGGTGGGATGCAGAAGGTACGTCTCCCACCGCATACCATGCTCCTGGGACCTCCACCTGCAACTGGCTCACCTTATTCCCTCTCACTCCCCTATTACTTACTTCTCCTTACTTTTATTTCTGTCTTATTGTATCTTGCTTGCAGTTGGGCTTCCCAGTATTTGCCTTTTGTATCCTTGAGGATAATTCCTGGTTCGATACATATAGGATGAAAGGATTGATGACCTTGAAGTTTAGTTCCTTTAACTCCAACAACCAATCAACCAACGTTTAACAGTAAACCACATCGTGATGCACAACGCGTCTCTTGCACCGTCTGCCATTGGAGTTGGTTCGTCATCTTCGTGACGCTTTCGTATTTGCTAAACGAACCTGTAACGAAACGAGCTGTTCTTTTTTAGATCTTCTCTGTTTCCTCCATCATTCCTATCTGGCATGGATCCCACACTGATTTCAAGTATTGCTCGAACGAGGGTTTTATAAGCCACCTTCCTTGTTGACTGAGTACATTCCTGAGGTATCTTCCACAGAATCTCAAACCGCATCTGAGTTTCCTGATAATAGTTTTACGCGATCGCTTCACTTTACATCACTCCATGCGCGTATTCCCCATATATTTTGTTTCCAGTGACTCGTAATCGTGTAACCATACACTAATGGGTCTTTTCGTGTTTTTATCAGCAGCATGTCTTCGGCTCCAGCTCTGTACAAGAATATTTGAATATCACAATAATGTAGCCTTGTTTATGTATTGTTTCGATAGTAAAAACGTGCAGAAGTGCCAGAATTTATCTAGATGTAAGGTGAAACAGTTGCATACACTTACGCAGGGTATCCCTGTTCGCCGGCAGGAGTGGCCGAGCGATTCTAAGCGCTACAGTCTGGAACCGCGCGACCGCTACGGTCGCAGGTTCGAATCCTGCCTCGGGCATGGATGTATGTGATGTCCTTAAGTTAGTTAGGTTTAGGTAGTTCTAAGTTCTAGGGGAGTGATGATCTCACAAGTTAAGTCCCATAGTGCACAGAGCCATTTGACCCATCTTTTTTTTATCCCTGGTCACGATCCTAGTATATGACAGGGGCGAACATTCGAAGCAAAAACTTCTGTGAACAAGGGCTCTATAATACGTACCTTATTAGCTATGGAGCACATTTATCATGGATATTGTGAAACAAGTCTCTTTTACAAGCTCCTTGTTTTGCATATTTTGGGAGGAGTTACTACGGACCAAAAGAAGAAAAAAGTATCTAGTAAAATGGGCTCTAGAATGCATAACTTAAGAGCTATGAACACTTCTTGAATAGAATAGATGTGTTTCACAGTAGAGAAGATGAACAAGTACTCATAGCCCTTTAGAAGAGCACTTGAGAGCGCATGTTTACTGAACATTTTTTCTTCTTGTGGTCAATAATACCATCTGTCTAAGTATGGAAAGCAAAGAGCTTCCTCTAAAGAGAACTGGCTTTATTAGTATCTAAGTTGGACAACTGCTCATAGCGCTTAAAGTATGCATTTAAGGGCCCATCTTTACAAGACTTTTTTACTTGAATGATTGTCCTTATCATATCCCTGAATACTGACCATTCCCCCTGGGGTACCTTGTACGGTATATGGTCCTCACGCTTTTCCAGACTATGTATAGGCTGTTGTGGTGCAAACAGCGCACGTATTGTAAGTAAGTCATTGTGCTACGCATAACATACTTTATAATATTCTGCAGATCAGTCTGGTCTTCACACATGCGCTTTACATTCGGTGTTCTTGTTTTCAAAGCAAAAAGCATCTACTAAGCAAATATATCATTCATTTCCTATTGAGCATAGATCTAGACTAAACAAAGAAAATATGTGGAAGATGCAACATGTTAGTAACAGAAAAAATGCGTTTGCTCTAACTCCGGAGAAGGAACATGTTATTTAAGCTGCTCTCACTTTTCCTTTAATAACAACTGGCAGAAATCCCTTGTCCGTTACCTCAAATTGATACATTTACCCTTCTCCATCATCCTTGAAAGTTTGGAACATCATCACGAAATTGCCCTGTGTGTACCGAACATTTGATGATCATTACAGTTGAGGGCAATATAAAATTAAAAAGGTGGAGGGCGAAAGAAGGTCAACACAGTTGTTCCGTATTAGAGTATATTTAATTAACAGTATACAGATATGATTTTGTGCAGTGCAGGTGTTTTTCTATTGCAGTGACAACTCTTGTTCATATGCGTGACCATTGGAGGTCCGTGTTGTGTTTAATTAGTGTGAACAACCCTAGGAAATTCCAACTTTTAGTTTCTTAAACTGTTAATTTATGCTCAAAACTTCCCAGGTTAAAGTACTGCGAAGTGCCGTGAGAAAGCACAATAATAATTCGTACGTTCTCAACGGCTACGGAAGGGATCCTTAAAGACAGCTCCCATCGTTGGCGTACGGTAGTGGATTCTGATGGATGACGGCGGTGGAACTGAGGAATTCCTGGCCACATAAGGGCGGCGATCACAATGCAACAGGCCGCCACCCCTGCGGCCGGAACCCTCCCCCACTACACTACACCCCCCGCCCCCACCTTCCGCCGTGCCCTGCAGTTCGGGCGTTTCATGTGCGGAATTCGTGTCAGCGGTGAAGTATAAAGCCAGCCGACCCGAATACTTGGAGGAGCCCGTCGCCGTCCTGTGGGAACCTAAGGAAGGAATGCACGCCCCTCCGCTGACGCCTTGATAACGACCTGCTCTGCCCTGCTACGTGATCTGATCCCGATAATTGCTCACTTACGTTTAATTTTCCTCTTTGTTTTACCGTGAGTTCCTTCTAGAACGATAAGTGGACTCGTAATGAGCATTAAAAACCTATGTAGTAGTGCTGCGACTGTTGAAAATAAGGATAGGTAAAAAGTAAACTGAGCTTTTTCCTACTTGAACTGCCGATAAAGCCACTGCACTAACTACATGGATTTTCTGAGATATTTCTGCAGCGTGTTGGCAACAACGTGTGCATCTTTCCTATTGCTGGCACAACAGTTCATATCAGCATCCAATATCCAAGAAGCCTTGCGCATTTTGTGTTTCTTAGACCGTAAATACAAGCACAGCGGATGACATATATACAAAGAAATATGTGTGCATTCTGTTTCGTTTGCTGTGTCACAGATAATTGCTGGTGCAGCCGTCATTGAGATCTGTTGCGCTTTCGGCCTTATAATTGGGGAGATAAGCACACCATTGCCCGATTTGACTAAATAAGCGATAACTCCAACGACACAGGAATCAAGAAATAGTTTGTAATTAAAGATCGAAAAAATAATATAATGTGACTAACGGGAAAACAAAACGGGGAATAAACGTAACTAGAAGAAGTAGTGAACAGTCGCTTCACTATTTGACAGAGATAAGTGAGCACGTTAATTTATAAGGGAGAAAACGTCAAGACTAGAAAAATAAGTGGTATAGTTCGTTCTTAAATGCAACAGGTGTTGAAAGTGTGTCGACTGTGGGGTATTTTGTTCCAGAGACGCGCAGCAGAAGTGGAAAAGAGATTTGAGAAAGATTTTGTCTTATGGATCGGAACAGCTAAGATACTAGTTAAGTGAGAACGAAGTTTCGAGTATGATGGGATGATAGGTATTTGATGTATGAATCGAGTTACTGGAAGACCTGCAGTTAATTCTCCCGAGAGTCGTTTTGACTTTTAATGATTTAAGCTTTTTTTTGGTTTTTTCTCACCACTAATAGTGATTATTATGTGACTCATATTAGCAGCGCTACAGCTATTGAACTATGCCAACCTGCATTGACTTTCCTTTGTGTGGAACATTTTACTCCAGATTCAACATTTCGGCTTTTGTTTTGCTAGTTACTATTTCAGTGCTTGTGTCATCCACGAATCTCTGCACTCTTCATTTTAGCGCCCATAGAAGACGTGAATTGCATTGGTGGGAATAAATACTATGGCGTACTAGAAAATCCGCTAGGAGAAGAAGCAAAACTGACGAGGCTGAACGCCAGTCCACACATTTTACCTTTGTGTCAAAGCGTCATCAGAATGGTACAAAAGTACTTAACACAAGTTTTAAAGAGTGCTTTGTTGTCTGAATCGGCAGAGTCTTAGTGGTCATTGCAGGATTGCGTTCAATAGATACGTGCGGTAGGCGCTTTCCTGCTATTCTTCTCTTTTTTTCGCGGGCGGAGCGGTGTTTGTGGTCTTCCCCTTATGTGTGTACTCAGTGTGTGTGTGTGTGTGTGTGTGTGTGTGTGTGTGTGTGTGTTGGCATTGCTGACAGGGGAATGCGCTCCTGTGCGCGAGAAACGAGGGGATAAAGCCCTGCCCTAAATCCCCTCCCTCACCGTCTAATGCAAGCCCCCCAGGCGCACAAAAACCCTCCTGTGGATGCGTTTAGCGCGCGCGAACTGCGGAAACTGCGCGAAGTGGGGCATGAAAGGCCAGACAGCGACTGTGATCTGCCGCCTGCAGAAGTTCTCAGATCGCGTCCATTCCCACCTATTTTTCCAACACTCCTTTTAATTTATTTCTTTCGGGTACAAGCTGTTAGTTGTTTGTGTTCCTTATATCTCGTACTGTCATGTTCATGGACATAGCAATTTTTGTAGTGGAGGACTTAGTCATATAACACACAGACTACGATATGCTTATTTGTAGTTGGGGTATTAAGAATTAACATCCTGCTAAGACGGCTACGTTTAGCCTGGTGCTGGCCGGCTGGAACCACTGTGGCGGAAGGAGCGTTTATTTTTTACCTGGATTTCATGGCGGACAGTTTTCGGTCATTACTAGCGCACAGAGCCGAATCTCGAATTAAAGTGTGTATTTGTTTGGGTCTTTCAGCGGCATGCAGCATACGGCACAATCAGCAGTCCATCCGTGTCGTTGATCGAGCTAATAGTGGAGTCGGTAATGTACTGAGTTTCGTTGCAACACCACAGGTCAACATGATGGCCCCTTTCTGAACTAAGAATATTCTTGGTGACTGCACAGAGCTGTCCCTAAGTATGAAACCATACTAAAAGCGGACTGGAAGTAAGTAAAGTAAAATAAAATTTGCGTTTCAGAGTCGCAGACAGTGGAGATCTTTCTCATAGTGAAGGTAACAGTACCCCGCTTGTAATGTCAGCATCTTGCTTTCACAGAACAGATAAACGCTAAACGGGTACAACACGCAGTGCATACAGTTCGTGACAGTGAACTCTTGCAAAAGGAAACTTTATTTGGCCCAGGGTGCTCAGTGAAGTTGAACATTTTAAATTCTTAGCACTGAAGGTATTTGAAAAGCTTTCTTTAAAGTAGCACGTTCGAGATCCTGTGCACGCTTACAAACTTACAGGATAACGGCGCGAAATTTCGATTTGTTATTACAAATTTAAGGTTTTCATTTGATTCACCCTCGTAAATAAAAACGCTGTAACGTATCGGAAAATATCTTGAAACGTGTGTAAAATTATGTGAATTCCCCCCCCCCCCCCTCCCCCACGTACTCTGAGTACATGAGTGTTTGTATCTCGAGATAAATGATGTCAGTGACAAGAGCGAATGTCGTTCACTTATGTTTTTATTCGTTCCCTGGCGCAATGTTTGTGTATTCGGTAACCTCCACCTCGCTCGTAAGCAGCATTGATGGACGAAGAGGCAGACAGAGACATTTGGAGGGTGTTGTGTGGACTGTGCAGACGGGGCTGGCAGCAGATGTGCCGCCGTTGTTTACACGGAGAGGCGCTGCCTGCCCGGCCCGTCTAGCCCCGACTAAACGAAGAAATATGAGGCGCCGCACCCAGCGCGTAAACACGGCCTTTTGTCTCTCGAGCGCTACTGGCATTATGCATCACAAAAAACACTTGCTCGATTCGCGACTGCATCCGCGGGCAGAAGAATGCAAAGTTCTGCCTTCTTCAAATAACAAAAATATGTTACGTAAGAGCGTACTGTTATATTGTGTGGACCACAATTGGAGCGAAACATTTCGGGCCAGTTCGTAGGGATAACAGTTTATGGAGATAAGAAATGGTGTCATTTGAAGAAGAAACAATTTCCGGCATTAGCTTGGTTTGGAAGACTTTTGGGATCTTGCTTGTCTTCGAAGTAAATTGCTTAAAGACAGTATGGACGACTTGTTCAGAATTTCTGGATCAATATATGAGATCTGTATTATATTAGATCAACAGGCGATGTCGAACACGTACAGAGAAAGGTAGAACGCTTGTTAAATGTTCTGTTTAACTCAAGGGAGAGTGTTATAGCCGGCCCTTGTGGCCGAGCGGTTCTAGGCACTTCAGTTTGGTACCGCGCGACCGCTACGGTCGCAGGCTCGAATCCTGCCTCGGGTATGTGTGTGATGTCCTTAGGTTAGTAAAGTTTAAGTAGTTCTACGTTCTGGGGGACTGATGGCCTCCGATGTTAAGTCCCATAGTGCTCAGAGCCATTTTTTTTAGAGCGTTATACATTGAAGAGCCAAAGACTCTAAAACATCTCCCTAATATCGTGTAGGGCAATCGCGAGAACGCAGAAGTGCCGCAAGACGACATCGCATGGATTCACTAATGTCTGAAATAGTGCTGGGAGGAATTAACACTTTGCCCGCAGCTCGTGGTCGTGCGGTAGCGTTCTCGCTTCCCACGCCCGGATTCCCGGGTTCGATTCCCGGCGGGGTCAGGGATTTTCTCTGCCTCGTGATGGCTGGGTGTTGTGTGTTGTCCTTAGGTTAGTTAGGGGTTTAAGTAGTTCTAAGTTCTATGGGACTGATGACCATAGATGTTAAGTCCCATAGTGCTCAGAGCCATTTGAACCAATTAACACTTTGATTCCTGCAGGGGTGTCCATACATCCGTAAGAGTACGAGGGGCTGGTGATCTCTTCTGAACAACACTTTGCAAGGCATCCCAGATATGTTAAATAATGTCCACGTCTGGGGAGTTTGGTGACCAGCGGAAGTATTTAAACTCAGAAGAGCGTTGCTGGAGCCATTCTGTACGTGTGGGATGTCGCTCTGTCTTGCTAGAATTGCCCAAGTCCATCGGAATGCACAATGAACATGAATGGATGCAGGTGATCAGGCAGGATGCTTACGTACGTGTTATCAGTCAGAGTCGTATCTATCTCCAACAGCACACGCACCATTACAGACCTTCCCCTTCTTAAAGAGTCCCGTGGTGACTGGGCAGGGTCCATGGATTCATGAAGTTGTCTCCATACCCGTACACGTCCATCCGCTCGATACAATTTGAAACGAGACTCTTTCGATCAGGCAACATCAGTCATCAACAGTCAAATGTCGGTGATGACGGGGCCAGGCGAGGCGTAAAACTTTGTGTCGTGCAGTCATCAAAGGCACAAGAGTGGGTCTTCGGCTCCGGAAGCTCATATCGATGATGTGTTGTTGAATGATTCGCACGCTGACATTTGTTGATGGCCCCAATACCTTCTTCATCGTGCCTCTGGGAGGTTCAAAAAAATGGTTCAAATGGCTCTGAGCACCATGGAACTTAACATCTTCGGTCATCAGTCCCCTAGAACTTAGAACTACTTCAACCTAACTAACCTAAGGACATCACACACATCCATGCCCGCAGGATTCGAACCTGCGACCATAGTGGTCGCGCGCTTCCAGACTTTAGCGCCTAGAACCGCGCGGCCACTCCGGCCGGCGCGGTGTAAAACACCAAACACTCGACAGAGGCGGGAAGCCCACGGTCGCGTTACAGCTCCATCTAGGACTGTAATGCATCCGGCGTGAAGTGCCGCGTTCCTGGGAGGGCAATTGGCAGACGCCGGGCGTGCGTCATGTCCCGCTGAGAACGGCAGCTATAGAGCATCCCGCGGGAAGACCGCACAGCACACCACACCACACCACAGCGCGGCGCGGCCTGTAAGTACTGTTTGTTGCACCAGTTGGCGCCGCAGATGCGCAAGTGCACCCCCGGGAGGCGATCCGGCTCGCCGGCCACAAAGAGCCGTGATTGTGACAAGTGGGCGGCGCATCTGTCGCAGCGCCGCGAGGGCGCGTTTGGCGCCACTGTTTTAGCGGCCGGACCTGCCGCCACGTCAACGACTGTTTTATGTGCCTTCTGCCACTCGAGCCGGCCCGCTAGCCCATATGTGGCGGTAGCCATGCTGAAATCCACACTGCTTCAGCATCTCACCCACGTAGCGGAATAGAAACTAAGAGTCTGTTTTTTCATAGACGGAAATGTCCCGTCCAGGTCACCAGATTCGATACAATATTTGGTTTCGATACCAGTACCTAAAACTAAACGTTCTCCGGTGTTAGCAATGTTCCACTGTGAGAGTCAGTACAATATTCCCTGTAGTTAACTCTTCTGCATGTGTCGTCCCATTGTCTTTGTTGGTATACAGACATGATTCTTTTATGAAACTTCCTGGCAGATTAAAACTGTGTGCCCGACCGAGACTCGAACTCGGGACCTTTGCCTTTCGCGGGCAAGCGCTCTACCATCTGAGCTACCGAAGCACGACTCACGCCCGGCACTCACAGCTTTACTACTGCCAGTATCCGTCTCCTACCTTCCAAACTTTACAGAAGCTCTCCTGCGAAACTTGCAGAACTAGCACTCCTGAAAGAAAGGTTATTGCGGAGACATGGCTTAGCCACAGCCTGGGGGATGTTTCCAGAATGAGATTTTCACTCTGCAGCGGAGTGTGCGCTGATATGAAACTTCCTGGCAGATTAAAACTGTGTGCCCGACCGAGACTCGAACTCGGGACCTTTGGCTTTCGCGGGCAAGCGCTCTACCATCTGAGTCGTGCTTCGGTAGCTCAGATGGTAGAGCGCTTGCCCGCGAAAGGCAAAGGTCCCGAGTTCGAGTCTCGGTCGGGCACACAGTTTGAATCTGCCAGGAAGTTTCGTATCAGCGCACACTCCGCTGCAGAGTGAAAATCTCATTCTGGATGATTCTTTTAATTCTGGCATTCAGTCTATTCGTCTTTTTAGGCCTGGGTTGTTGTCGCGTCTGATTTGTCTATAGAGTTATTTTTTTTGGTCGAATTCGGTTGAGGGCTTCCTGGGGTATGGCTTGTTTCCAATTTTCGACTACTATGGTTCGTATGGCTTCATCTATTGCTTGATGTATGGCAGTCTCTATTCTGTCGGTGGCGTGTTGGAGGTCGTCATCGCCTGTTATCGTCAGTGGTATTGATAGTTGTTCCGTGGGTACGTCTTTATATTTTTCCCAGTCCGCATTTGCGGATTGTTCGTCTTGTGGGTGTATGGTCTGGGGGCAGGGTGGCGCTGGTCGAAGAAAGGACTGGCAGGTGGTCACTTGTTATAGAGGTGCCCACGACAGCATCTGACATTGTGTCGCTAAGGTTGTGTCCATAGCATAGAAATAACATAAGTAGCATACACATCAAAATTACTGTACCACTATCGTATGCTACAACCTCTATATACACTAAAGTATTCAAAGAGAATTTACGGAATAATCATAACGGAAAATATTGTATAATATATAAAATATACACTATATTTCAATATGACTTAAAATCTTTGATATTTAAACCTCAATTTCTAACTTAACTTATTTTCAGTATACGTTATCTTATATAATATTTTTGCACTTATTTTATATTTTGTATTATTTTATTATTTTATATTTTTCCATCTTGGTACATTTTATATTTTTGTATAGTCAATATGACCAAATGCACTTTTGCTAGAAATATTGAATTAATAAATAAACGAATGTACTTGTACAGCAAAAGGCTGAAAAGGGCAATTCAAGCCCTCAAGCAGCCCGCCCACACCCCTCAGGGGTGGGAATGAAAAGTGAAAAAAAAGGAGTAGAATATTTGAAATCGGTACCAACACTTACAATTGTACTGACATGTCTATAATATCGGACGGATGCTTCGTTACCGACAGTATCGCCAAGTATTATTTGCTTCAGTATTTTTAAGCTTTTCTTGAATACAAAAGGTCTCGATTAGTTTAGAAAGTGAAATGTGGAAATTGTGTTATGTTTTCATCGACAAATTAAGCGCATAAAGTCTGTTAAAACGCTTGAAGTATAAGAGAAATATTCCAACCACAAACGGTGACATAAAAATTTTACGTTGCTCATACGTGTCATTTTGACACTGCAAGATAGCAAGCTCGTCTTTACGAAATAATCAGTCATTTACAATACCAGCCTGTCACTCACCTCACATGCTGAATTTCACAGTACCGGCTTTCCAGCGTGTCACCCACGTAGCAAAACTCAAGCTGAGCGTGTATTTTTTTCGGGCGGGAAATGTCCTGTCACGGTCGCCGCGAGTAGGCACCTTCCTATAACAGATTCAATACGACATTTGGTATCGATACCAATACCCAAAACTGTGTGCTACAAGTTATCCATCTCGTCACTACCGTAATGTACTGATCGCTCCTACATTATAAAGAGTTTCTTCAACGGAAAAGGACTTATACAGAATAGAAGGAGGAATATGAGAATTATGCAGTGTTTTGCAGAAGGGCATAGTAGAAATGTTCGAGCCGTAAACGCGATATAGGTCTTCACTTAAACGTGCTTTTTATTCGCTGTTCTGAACTGGAGAGCAGGTCTGAGCTTAATTAGCCACTTTTTCTTTCTTTCCTCCCTCCGTCTCTCCATTCAATCACATTATTTTTACGTTCTTCTGTAGGGGCGGAATGAGGGGGCAAGCGATCCGGCTCGAGGCTTGGCATAAGGCTTGCATCTAGCTTGTAAATGCAACCATGCTTACCGGACTGACGCGACATCACTGGGTACTATGGCATGCTAGCCACCGCCAGATGAACAGGGTGTGATCCTCTTTAGCCACGTGCCACGTCTAAGCTAGTTACAGTTCACGGAAGTTTCTGCTTTGCTTTGTGCGGTCGAGTCCTTACCCAGGAAAATGAAAGATCTTTAGTATTCGTTTAATTGGTCTTGTGGAGAAATATCAATGGATTTAGGTTCACAGCAGTGCTGAGTACACCAACAGCAAAAGATATTGTACGGAAAAGGGTTGAAAGTGAAATATCAGACAGCTACAGTAATTGACATTCATTTCATGTATTTGTGGAAGAGAAAGAAGTTATATAACTTAATAGAAACACATTATGTGGCTCTCTATAAAATATGTTTGCAAACCTTTTTACTGATTCGCTGGGTGTAATGCAATATCAGATCCTTTCGTTGTGGCGAGAGCTCTCCTCCAAGCAATACTTTCCCAAGTCAGCTTTCATTCATGCTCTCCCACCACTGTTGCGGCTGTATTCTACAATTTCAGTAGACAAAAAGTAATCCATTTGCATCTTAAAGTCTAACAATACAATAGAAGAAAAACCATTGTAATCTAGTTATTAAATGTATATTTATATTTTGCAGGAGCTTTAACTGTGATCTGCTTTCCGACTAAGCAACGAATGCAGTTCGGCAGATTCCATAGTTCCTAGTAATGATGAGTAATTTTCTTCTGGATTTCTTTAGCTGGTGTTGATAAATATTCAGGCTGCAGATGTTGCCTATATTTGATTTGGCGTTTCAGCCACAATTTTTAGGGTGTAGTGTGTCCACGTATAAAATGAAGAGGTATACATGTTCAACACTTCAAACGCCATATAAGCACGACGTCCGATCACTTTTGTACGTCAGTAAGCATGTAAACAACAAGTTTAGACTTTAATTGGTTGACATTAATTAAGCTGACCAAGAAGGAGATACGGAACCACATTAGTAATGCCGAATCACTTGCATTGGCGTCGAGTCACACGAATGTACGCCACTATCATGAACTGGGGATGGGCATAAACGTGGAAACACCGCGAGAAATGCCCGGATCTCCAGGCGGGGACTACTCAAGAGAACGTCGTTATCAGGAAAAAGAAAACTGGCGTTCTACGGATCGGAGTGTGGAATGTCAGATCCCTTAATCGGGCAGGAAGGTTAGAAAATTGGAAAAGGGAAATGGATAGGTTAAAGTTAGATATAGTGGGGATTAGTGAAGTTCGGTGGCAGGAGGAACAAGACTTTTGGTCAGGTGAATACAAGGTTATAAATACAAAATCAAATACGGGTAATGCAGGAGTAGGTTTAATAATGAATAAAAAATAGGAGTACGGGTAAGCTACTACAAACAGCATAGTGAACGCATTATTGTGGCCAAGATAGATACGAAGCCCACACCTACTACAGTAGTACAAGTTTATATGCCAACTAGCTCTGCAGATGATGAAGAAATTGATGAAATTATTCAGGTAGTGAAGGGAGACGAAAATTTAATAGTGATGGGTGACGAATTCGACAGTAGGAAAAGGGAGAGGAGGAAACGTAGTAGGTGAATATGGATTGGGGCTAAGAAATGAAAGAGGAAGCCGCCTGGTAGAATTTTGCACAGAGTACAACTTAATCATAGCTAACACTTGGTTTAAGAACCATGAAAGAAGGTTGTATACATGGAAGAACCCTGAAGATACTAGAAGGTTTCAGATAGGTTATATAATGGTAAGACAGAGATTTAGGAACCAGGTTTTAAATTGTAAGACATTTCTAGGGGCAGATGTGGACTCTGACCACAATCTATTGGTTATGAACTGTAGATTAAAACTGAAGAAACTGCAAAAAGGTGGAAATTTAAGGAGATGGGACCTGGATAAACTGAAAGAACCAGAGGTTGTACAGAGATTGAGGGAGAGCATAAGGGAACAATTGACAGGAATGGGGGAAAGAGTAGAAGAAGAATGGGTAGCTTTGAGTAATGAAATAGTGAAGGCAGCAGAGGATCAAGTAGGTATAAAGACAAGGGCTAGTAGAAATCCTTGGGTAACAGAAGAGGTACTGAATTTAACTGATGAAAGGTGAAAATACAAAAATGCAGTAAGTGAAAGAGGCAAAAAGGAATACAAACGTCTCAAAAATGAGATCGACAGGAAGTGCAAAATGGCTAAGTAGGGATGGCTAGAGGACAATTGTAAGGATGTAGAGGCTTATCTCACTAGGGGTAAGATAGATACTGCCTACAGGAAAATTAAAGAGACCTTTGGAGAAAAGAGAACCACTTGTATGAATATCAAGAACTCAGATGGAAACCCAGTTCTAAGCAAAGAAGGGAAAGCAGAAAGGTGAAAGGAGTATATAGAGGGTCTATACAGGGGCGATGTTTTTGAGGACAATAGTATGGAAAGTAACAGGAGCAGAACGGTGAGGGAAAGGAAGACGGCGTGGCATTAGACGGTAAGGTAGTTCGGGCAGTAGGCGGCTGCCGGTAGCGTGGCGTTGTTCCGGCGCGGCCTCTGCCAGATGCGGCCCACGTGACCGCTTTTTAGGCTCAGCAGGGCCGGGCCAGCAGCAGCCGGCAGCGCCCGCTCCCACGCCGGCTCCTGGGAACACACCGCAGCCGCAGTCGCGGGGGCTCCTTGCGTCATCGGGATGCGCCTCGTGCTCCACTTTCCTCTCGCCGGCAGAGGGTTAAGCTGGCCGTAGAGCCCGCCTCATTAACACCGGAATATTACCACAAACTGTAGCATAATAAGGTTTGGGGGGGGGGGCGGCAGAAGTAGGAGGACTGTGCATCACAGGACGCACACTTCTTTATTTCCGCAGCGGCACTGAAGCGAACAGTGGTATCACACTTGTCCAGGAATTAACCCCTTTAATGCAGGGCTTCCCAATCTTTTCAGCTGGTGGACCCCTTCTGTCGAAAATCCGTGGCGGATCCCTAGTCAGTCAAGAGCACAGTAATTTTAAATTTTAGAGCGAAACCCATGGGAAGTGAAAGCTTCTTAATGCAAGTTCCATATTCCCAATAACCCCCCCCCCCCCTCCCCTCCGCCCTCACCAAAGTATCAATAGCCTTTGGTTTAGAGATGAATGAAAGCAACTTGAAGGTCAAAAATCGACTTATGAGATAGGTAGTGCACTGACAAAGCAAGTTTAACATTTAATGACGCCTGGGGCCGCATACGTACCAGCGAACACTGTGATCGGTCGACAAAGCTTGCTCCGCGCGTGCGTAAAATGTTTCAGCGTATCTACCGCCGTGAGCCGGCGCACAAACGATCCCCGTATTGTTGCGAAACAGTCGATCAGAGAAGCCGCATTCTCCGGCACTAAACTGTGTATGCGTTCTCACTTAGAAACCGCAAAGGCTGCTTGGGAATGCGACCTGGAGTAAAAATACACATGTTTTTCACACGAAAAAAAAAATAGTGATGGATTTGATTTTCACATTTTTATTCAATAATGTTACTCATTATTTTACACGACTTGGTGAAGGGTGACCGCGGACCCCCTTTTTAGGGGTCCGCGGACCACACGTTGGGAAGCCCTGCTTTAATGCATAGTGAAGCTGATGAGCAACAGAGTTCATTTCTTCGATGTATCCTATACTCAGCAACATTTTGTAACACATTCGTTATACAGTTAAATGTATACCCTCTACTCCAGCTGCTAAGCTGCTAGTAGCTCTTCATAGCGATCGTAGATGGCAGGATAAACTGAACAAGTTCGACAATCAGCTGTGTGGATGTACTGCTACGCGTGTGTTTTGGCGGAAAGTAGAGACGTTTTTTGTGTGTTTGTGCTCTGATTTGTGGGTTTGAAACTTGCATTTTATTTTGAACACGTAAGTAGATATGGTGCAGACAGTTAATTCGAGTGTTTTTGCGATAGATTTGAAATTAGGTCTGTTTCGTGTTTGTAGCAATAGTCAACAATAATGTTTTATTAATTTAATTAAAAATTTTTCAATATTTTTTTCGTAATGTAGGCACTATAAACTAAATGTGGTAATTTTTACAGCTTGAAATAAAAAATCATGCATTTAAGGGTTAAATGGATTTGGTCGTGCGAAGAAAGAACGTCCATCGGACTTCACTTGTAAGAATCGTTGCCTTAGTCCACAGGTTGTTCCATGGAACCTAAGGACATCACACACATCCATGCCCGAGGCAGGATTCGAACCTGCGACCATAGTGGTCGCGCGCTTTCAGACTGTAGCGTCTAGAACCGCTCGGCCACTCCGGCAGGCACAGTCACTCCTTACTCTCTGGCAACAATTGCAGTGGTAAGAACCACCTCCGTATCATACTTCAGGCGATATGACGACATAAACAATGAGATGCGTGAGAAACTGTCGCATGAAACATGACGTTTATTACTTCCATACTTCTAACTCTATTCGCAGTACATTTCTCAAAAATATCAACATACGTCGCAAAATGCATCTAAAATTACACTGCGGTGACGAAACTTACGGGATAGCGATATGTACATATACAGATGGCGGTAATTAACGCGTACACAAGGTAGAAAAGGCCAGTGCGTTGGCGGAGCTGTGAACTGTACTCAGGTGACTAATGTGAAAACGTTTGCGACGTGATTATGGCCACACAGCGGGGATAAACAGACTTTGAACGAGGAATGGTAGCTGGATCTAGACGCAAGGGGCATTCCATTTCGGAAGTCGCTAGGGAATTCAGTAATCAGAGATACACAGTGTCTAGGGTGTGCCGAGAACACCACATTTCAGGCGTTACCTCTCATCTCGGACAACGCAGTTGCCGGCGGCCTTCTCTTGACGACTGAGAACAACGGCATTTTCGTAGCATTGTCAGTCCCAACAGACAAGCAACACTGCGTGAAATAATCTCAGAAGTCAAGATGGTGCGTGCGTCGAACTATCCGTTAGGACAGTGAGATCCGAGACGACTGGCCTTCTCAGATGAGTCCCTATTTCAGTTGTTAAGAGCTGATGATAGGGTTCGAGCGTGGCGCAGACCCCACGAGGCCATGGACCCAGATCGCCGACAAGACATTATACCATAATGTTGTGGGCAGTGTGTTTATGGGATTGACTGGGTCCTCTGTCCAACTGATTCGATCATTGACTGGAAATGGTGATGTTGGGTTACTTGGAGACCATTTGCAGCCATTCATGGATGGAACTTTTATGGATGACACTGCGCCATGGCACTGGGCCACAATTGTTTGCATTCATTTGATCATTCTGGACTATTCGAGCTAATGATTTTGTCAGCTAGGCAGACTGACATGCATTCCATCGAACATTTATTAGATACAGTTGAGAGGCTATGTCGTGCAGAAAATCCTTCACCGGCAACACTTTCACAGTTATGGACGGCTATAGCGGCAACATGGCTCAATATTTCTGCAGAGGACTTCCAACGACTTGTTGAGTACACGCCACTTCGAGCTGTTATTCTACGCCGGGCAAAACGAGGGTTGATATGATATTAAGAGGCATCCCATGACGTTCGTCAGCTCATTGCATGACATTGTATGACACACAAATCAGGATATATGACGTCATAAACACTGAGATGCATGAAAAACTGCCCATACATGACCTGTAAATTTGTTACTTCTATGCTAGTAACTCTATTCGCAATATATTTTGTAGACACTATCCACATATGCCGCTGGTTCAAGATACACGAGGTCAGAAACACGGAGGCGCGTGAAAAAATACCGCGTCATGTGTGAAGCTCTAATACATTTCTTCCTTACTGAGACACTCTTACAGTCGAATCAACTTTAAGGAAATCCCTCACACTTGGGAGCGCTTTTGACAACTTTCAACAGAGAAGCGCAAACGGCTCTAGGCTAAAACAATAGCCGTCTGGAGCTGCAAGGTGGTTTACCATTGAGACGTTTACAAAATAGCGTTGTAGATACGCGAAGCAGCTACGCACAGTTGCCTGGACACGTACGTAGCAATATTTTTTATAATAAAGTTCTATGTTAAGTAAACATTACGGTGAATTTGTATTTTGTAAACTATGTTTCTTAATTAGCATACTGTGCTTATACGTTTTTACATACTAAACTAAAAACAAAATACTAACGCGAATTCTGTACAGGCGAATGGAAAAACTAGTAGAAGCCGACCTCGGGGAAGATCAGTTTGGATTCCGTAGAAATGTTGGAACACGTGAGGCAATACTGACCCTACGACTTATAAGCTAGATTAAGGAAGGGCAAACCTACGTTTCTAGCATTTGCAGACTTAGAGAAAGCTTTTGACAATGTTGACTGGAATACTCTCTTTCAAATTCTGAAGGTGGCAGGGGTAAAATACAGGGAGCGAAAGGCTATTTACAATTTGTACAGAAACCAGATGGCAGTTATTAGAGCCGAGGGACATGAAAGGGAGGCAGTGGTTGGGAAGGGAGTGAGACAGGGTTGTAGTTTCTCCCCGATGTTATTCAATCTGTATATTGAGCAAGCAGTGAAAGAAACAAAAGAAAAGTTCGGAATAGGTATTAAAATCCATGGAGAAGAAATAAAAACTTTGAGGTTCGCCGATGACATTGTAATTCTGTCAGACACAGCAAAGGACTTGGAAGAGCAGTTGAACGGAATGGACAGTGTCATGAAAGGAGGGTATAAGATGAACATCAACAAAAGCAAAACGAGGATAATGGAATGTAGTCGAATTAAGTCGGGTGATGCCGAGAGAATTAGTTTAGGAAATGAGACACTTAAAGTAGTAAAGGACTTTTGCTATTTGGGGAGCAAAATAACTGATGATGGTCGAAGTAGAGAGGATATAAAATGTAGACTGGCAATGGCAAGGAAAGCGTTTCTGAAGAAGAGAAATTTGTTTACATAGAGTATAGATTTAAGTGTCAGGAAGTCATTTCTGAAAGTATTTGTATGGAGTGTATCCATGTATGGAAGTGAATCATGGACGATAAATACTTTGTACAAGAAGAGAATAGAAGCTTTCGAAATGTGGTGCTACAGAAGAATTCTGAAGATTAGATGGGTAGATCACATAACTAATGAGGAAGTATTGAACAGGATTGGGGAGAAGAGAAGTTTGTGGCACAACTTGACCAGAAGAAGGGATCAGTTGGTAGGACATGTTCTGAGGCATCAAGGGATCACCAATTTAGTATTGGAGGGCAGCGTGGAGGGTAAAAATCATAGAGGGAGACCAAGAGATGACTACACTTAGGAGATTCAGAAGGATGTAGGTTGCAGTAGGTACTGGGAGATGAAGAAGCTTGCACAGGATAGAGTAGCATGGAGAGCTGCATCAAACCAGTCTCAGGACTGAAGACAACAACAACAACGTTTTTACATGATACATATTTGTTTGTACCTCTGTTTCATAATTTCAAGAGCGTTTTTATGAATATGTAGAAATGAAATTTTTGTAGTGCTACATTACGAACATAGTTCACTTTTTGTTTTCATTTCTAATAGTAAACTGGCAAAATGAATACCAAGGCAATGCTGGGTTTGTCAGATAGTATTTGATAAACAGTTTAAGGCAGACCACCTTTGCAATCGAAAGTTTGGCCTCCTCATTTCTTACGTGATCTACCCATCTAATCTTGAGCATTCTTCTGTAGCACCACATTTCAAAGGCCTCTATTCTCTTCTTGTCTAAACTGTTTATCGTCCATGTTTCACTTCCATTCATGGCTACCCTCCTACCAAATACTTTCAGAAAGGACTGCCTGAACTTAATTCTATACTCGACGTTAACAAATGTCTCTTCCTCACAAAAATTTTTCTTGCCATTGCCAATCTACATTTTATATCCTCCCTTCTTCAACTGTCATCAATTATGTTGAGTGCTGTTCTTATTCCAGACAAAATATTAAACATTTGTTAAGATGTAAGGAATATTAGACGGAGCACAGCCTCGGATTAGGGACGGAAATCGACCGTGGCCGTAGGGGAATCGTAGGGAACCTAACTCTGGATGGCTGGACAGCTGTTTGAACCTTAACAGGAATCCATTCAGTGTCTCAGCAATGCGCCACCTCGCTTCGTATATTCAGTTGGCGCCCGTGTAACAACGCTATGTCAGCGTAAGAAACCATTATCTGCTGATAGTTTACAGATTATTTTGGTAATGCACTTCTACTGACAGGGGCGGTCAAAAGGGGGGGGGGGGGAGGGACGGGTGCTATACGCCCCACCTAATGGAGTATCATATTACACTGGATAAAATGACTTCAAAAATCAGCGAATATATTACTTCAAGAGATACAATCATTTTTTTAAAATAATTATGTAGCAATATAGCGTGCAATGTATTTCAAACAAATTTTAACAAAAGAATAAGAGCGGCAAATAGCTTACTATTGAAACCAATAAATATCATTTAACTTAAAATGGGCGTCTTATTATTTATTTATATATATTGGATGTATATTAATGTGCGAGTACCACTTACAATAATCAAGAAAGCTAAATATGCCGGATATGTCAAACAACACTTAAATTATTTTCAGCCGTAATGGCAATGTTTGTGAACCGTGACTGTGTGGGATAATTATTTATTTCAAGTTTCTGCTAGAAGTCACTTTTTATTTTATGCTTAATCTAACATAATGCAACGCGTTTCGAACCTGTTCTGTTCATCTTCAGGCGTTTATATATACATAGCCAAATGATACTTAAAAATAAACAATCTTAAACTAGATTAATCTAGAACGCTTTGTCCGTTGTTTTTTACAGTAGCTGCTGGTGTGGCATTTGGATGGAGGGAGGGAGGCAGTGTATGGCTAGAAATCGAAATCAGTGATATCTTCTGCTGGTTTTCTTCTTTGTGGTTGACTATGTATATTACAGCCTGTATAGGATGCAGATAGTTTTGCATCAGTTATGTGTTACGAAAATAGAGTGTAAGGCTTTTATATGACAGTTGATCAATTACAGTTTCATCATCTTGCTGCTTCACCTGCCTCACTTCATACTTAAATTGCTAACCCCAGACAAAAACTTCGAAATCGCCGGACATCTGGGTCAAATCGTATTATTTTCCCGGGCACACACATTCTTTGGACACGTTTTTACCCAGAACTTCGAAACAGTTACCAAAAACTACTTTAAGCAATACCAAATTTTACCAGTTTGTCGGTGTAGGATCTCAACTCTCCTTTTGTTAAGCGATATTCCATCCCCCCCCCCCCCCTCTTTGACCGACTTCCAGAATTGCCCCTGTCTACTGATATCCATACTTCGTATACAGCAGTTGCATTGGTCGTCTTGTAACATTAATAGCTTCAACTCCGTATTATCACTTCTCTCTTCAGTCTCTAATGAAATCAATGTCGAAGAGTTTAGAAACTTTAATTCTTCTCAGTTCTGCATTCATGTGCGACTTCCTAAAATTCAGTTTACTGCAGTGTTTTAAAGGTTTCCAGCAGTTGGAATTTGACAGTATCCAGAAATGCATATCAGTAGCTACGAAAGCAGATGAAAAGCGACTACCCACTGAAAACAAAGATCAACGTAACAGGCACAAGCGTATGTTGCTTCCCGAACCACATCGCCATTACAAAAGGTTTCAGTAACATATGTCGTAAAAAGAGAGTACAGAATTCAGTTGTATTTACTGTTGGAAGGAAGCAAAAGTTGAACTTTCTCTCAAGGTCAGAAACAAGGATGAAGCAAGAAAAAGAGGAAAATGGACCGCGCTCTTGTTGAAGGATCCATCCTGGTATTTTCCCAATCTGAGTTGATTTAGGAAAACTACCAAAGACCCTATCAAGATGACTGGCCAGAGATTTGAACCCCACTCCTCCCTAGCATGAGTCCCAAATATAAACAAAAATGGTAATTTGAAAGCAAATAACGACGATATTGTCCCGGCAAGAGAAAAGACCTAGAGCCTACAGCTAGACAGCAGAGAACGAATCAACTGATTAAAAAGACTTAGGAGGACAAGGCAAGAATGTGCGGGCTGATTCTCAATAGTATAACTGCCTGTACGCTTCGCTGGTGGGAAATGCAGCCAGCGAAGTCACTGTGTGCATCCTCCTTGGACAGAAGTCTAGTCGTAGCGGGCGTGCGCCTGTGCCAGCGCCAGACAAAGGCTCCCCACCTACAATGGAGGCGTATTATGAGACCGGCCGGTGTTTTCCTTGCGCTAATGAATGGCGCGCCGCACTGCATCTCCCAGTCGCTTCTTCTGCTCACAGCCGGGACGCAATATTTCGAGGCAGGATGGGGTTTGTAGAACACGTGGGGTGGGGCATGTGGGCTGCGGTGATGTCACTTCCTCGATTGGACTCCTCTGCATATAGGCCGTTTCCTCGGCAATGGGCGTTCTGGCACTGTTCCGCCGAGTTTCCAGATGCTGTTAGTCATCCAGCAAACTTGTGGGGCTTCCTCTCCAGCACTAGACTCCAATTTACAGACTGGATGAAAAGTCAGTCCTTAGTAGAAATAAAGTCGAAAAGTTTCCTTGTGGCGCACTACTCCTATCATGTGCAGGTATTTTTCCAAGTAGTTGAGATCTTTCATTTTTAGTTATTTGTATATTCTCACCCAATTTGATTCAAGTTTTATTAATTTTGTAGTTTCTTTTGATATAATTTTCTAATTTGCATTATATATATTAAGTACTTAATCGTTCTACGACAAAGTTATCTTTGAGTCTTATGTTCCACGGAACTTGATAATTACGAGGGTGAGTCAAATGAAAACCTTCAATATTTTTTTTAAATATTACTTGGTGTAGAAGTGGTACAGAGCTGTATCAGTGTTCAACATAATCTCCCCCACGCTCAATGCAAGACCTCCAGCGCTTACAGAGTGCATCAATTCCTTTAGAAAAAAATTCTTTTGGTAGTCCGCGCAACCAATCATGCACCGCGTGGCGTACCTTTTCATCAGAACAGAACTTCTTTCCTCCCATTGCGTCTTTGAGTGGTTGGTCCAAATATGTGGAAATCACTTGGGGCAAGCTCTGGTGAGTATGATGGATGAGGAAGACACTCAAAATTCAGGTCTGCCATTGTTGCAACTGCTGTACGGGCAGTGTAGGGCCTTGCATTGTTATGTTGGAAAAGGGCACCTGCTGACAACAATCCGCGTCGCATTCATTTGACTACAGGCCGCAGATGATTTTTTAGGAGATCTGTGTATGATGCACTGGTGACAGTGGTCCTTCTAGGCATGTGATGCTCCAAAATGACGCCTTTTTCGTCCCAAAAGAGAGTGAGCATAACCTTCCTTGCTGATGGTTCTGTTCGAAACTTCTTTGGTTTTGGTGATGAGTAATGGCGCCATTCTTTGCGCTTTCTCTTCGTTTCCGGTTGGTGGAAGTGAACCCAGGTTTCATCCCCAGTAACGATTCTGGCAAGGAAGCCATCACCTTCTCGTTCAAAGCGCCGAAAAAGTTCTTCACAAGCATCAACACGTCGTTCTCTCACTGCAGTCACATCATTTGCAAACTTCCTACTCCATTCGTAGGCTTGCTGCTGTGACAAACATGCATCACCGTACTGAACCGTCATTCTTCGATGAATTTCAATAGGTTTCACACCTTCACTACGCAAAAAACCGAATAACAGTACGCTGTTCTTCCCTGGTGCAAGTCGCAAGTGGGTCGGCCATCTTAATACTGATACTGCGACGTATGTATACATCTGCACTATGATGCTACCTACAGGCTATTCTGCACACTGTTTGTAGCATGCTTACCAACTTACAGTATAACGGTGCGAAATTTCGATTTTTTATTACAAATTTAATATTTTCATTTGACTCAACCTCGTAGTATTCCCGTTATTAAGAACATCGAGACCTTTCTAGTGTGCGGTCGACAAAAGCCCACAGGCTACGGATAACTGTTTGGGCCAGAGGCATAGGTATCGTCTAATGGGGCTGCTGGAGTTCTGTTAGTGCCAGAAAAGCCTAACAGGGTACAGGGAGGAGCTGAGCAGTTTTAGATCTGTGGGGTCCTGCTCAATCGTCTCGTACAGGGTGGCTACAGAATGCTGCGTTCTCAACAATTCAAGCAAATCACATTAATAGTTTCTACTGCAAATAAGATGATTGACAATACTTAACTTTGAATTTACAACGGGTTTGCAAGCGATAGGCGACATGCAAGCAAAGTCCTTTGCTGTATACCAGATCCATGTAAGCTATTGACATGGATCAAACGTCACTGCTATCGTAGTGCTATTACTGTCCCGGTCGGGTACTGAGCCACTAATGTCCGGACGAGGCTGGCAGGAGGCGTTCTTCATCTTCGTTCCGGCGCTTGTGGTTACGTCAGAACAAGAATTATAAGGGAACTGCTGTTTCCTCACTAGATGGCACAGTGATCTCAGCATTTTTAATTTTATGGGTTACACACCTATGACATTTGAGCCACTCCGTTGCATATCTTTTAGAGCAAACGCCAGCGGAAAAGCGCAGTACACATGTGCACAATGCGTACCTTAGAATCTTGTTCAGCAGAAGAGTTGTGTTTCACAATAGCGAAGATGAGCAAGTGCTCATAGCTCTTAAGGTATGCATATTAGGTTCCATGTTTACTAGATTTTTTTTGCTTCGACTGGTTGTTCCTGTCTTATCCCTGAACACGGACC